>NC_092504.1:136694302-137332738 GCF_047511675.1 Marmota flaviventris
GATTATTTATTCTTGAAAAAGGAGTTAAACTATGAAACTTTTGCACAGGAAACTGTAGGTAGTTTTACTTCTGTCTATTTTTCCCTCCAATAAAAGAGAAAACCAGGTGTGGTGTTCAAAGTCCTGCTAATGGAATGATTTCCTCTCATCAATATCTTTTAGAGCTACTCCCATGTGGGGCTGCAGTGTATCAGGATCCCATATTTGGCTGGCACTAACATATTGGCCCAATTTCTCCCCCACTTCAGCAGCTAGCTGAAGGGAAATCTCCATGAGGTGGAAACAGATGAAAGGTCTTAGTACAATGGTGACACACCATCCTTTCATCCTGTTTAGACCCAAACCCTGATAAGTCATTTCCAGCCTGCCATGAATTGTTCCTGTATCGGGCAGATCTATGACTTGGTATGTTTGTCAGACCTCTCTCCCAGCGGGCAGCTCCAACCTCACAGTTGCTTGATGCATCATAGGAAGATATGCAGCCACTACAAAGCCTCCACTGTATCCCAGTACTCGGTAAGTCAAATGGTGTTTTTGTTCTTGTTAAAGGTATCAGCTTCCTCCAGATGGCCAGGGACTCGGGCAGCATCTATCTCTCTCTCTCTCTCTCTCTCTCTCTCTCTCTCTCTCTCTCTCTCTCTCTCTCCCTCTCTCTTTCTGGCACTTTCTCCACATGACACCACTGGAATGGCTGGGTGCTGTACTTTGAGTAGCAGGAAAACGTATCCAATAGCGTAGATCTGATGAAGAATCTGTCTTACATCGAACCTCACTCAAAGCTGTAAAACTTTCCAATGATCAAATAGTCATTAAAGGGGATATCCCCAAGTGTGGTATGCAGTGCCTCCAGAATCCAGAAATGCTCAGTCGCACCAAGCCAAACATTGTTTATTTTTCTAAAAATTAAGTAGTGCAAGTCATGATTCGTCCTTTACCTTGAGGAAATATTCCGGCAAGCCACAAGTCATCCCCTTAATTTCATTAATTTGGCAATTCCCTCAGTTTTTACAGGGCTCATCTCCCATCCTTGTACACATATATTTTATAAGGCATCCAGGATGCTGGCCGCATCCTTTTCATCATATCTGATTTGATTTATTTTTGTGGTACTTGTGATCAAACACAAAGGCTTTGAGGATGCTGGGCAAGGGCTCTTCCACTGCACCACATCCCCAGCCCTCTTTCCATCATATTTGATTAGCATGATATAATCAACATAGTGGCCATGGTAATTTTGTTGAACGTCAGAATGATCAAAGACACTGCAGACTACAATGTGACAAGGAGCCACAGATATAGCTGTGAGAGAAGAAAGTGTATGCATACTCTTTCCCTCTCATAAAACACCTGCTTTGGATTCTGTTTACTAATATAGATTAAAAGAAACATGTTTACCAGATCAATAGTCATATATCAGGTACCACAGCCTATGTTTCCTGATCCAATAAAAATACCACATCTGGTGCAACAGCAGCAATTGCTGATGCAATTTGGTTAAGATTACAGTAGTTCACCTACAGATGCTATGATTTACCTGTTTTCCACAAACCGCGAAAGTGAGCTGAATGGGTATGGATTAAAGCCACTGTGTCTCTTAAGTTGGAAGAAAGTGCGATCCCTGAAATTCCATTAGGAGACAGCGGACAGGAGGGCTTGTGGACTCGTTTACATGCATTATCAATGAGTTCCATTGTCTCTTATATTCCATGGTCATGATAGCAGTCTGGTTCTCTTAGTATCCGTGCCATTTGGAGCCCTGCATCTCACATCCATCAAAAGTCTAGGTATATTCTCTTCCCCTAATATATAGTTAACCTGATTAACTAGTTCAAGTCTCACTGGAGAAAATAGGGTATATTTAATACATACTCTACAATGATTTACAAAATTCTCCTCTAGGTGACCTGGCTTTCAATTGATTGCAAGATGGTTTGGCATCTGGGTCTAATTCTGAAACAGGATGAGAGACTAACATTTCTATTTATGCCATTAGCAAAGAGATTTCCTCTTGCTAGTTATTGATTTTATTCTATTTCACTATTATATTCTTGAATCTACAAGTCAAGAAATATCCTAGTTAACTCATCTCTCATCTTAGAAACACCATAGTCTAAGTCATAACCAGAGATCCCTGTAAGTTAAGGCCACCTGACTACCATTCTAACCCTGCAGCTCATTGCGGTGACTGTATATGACTTATCTCTAATGCATAAGAGTCTCCTCATGGCCTATGATTTTCCACTCACCTGTCATTGCCAACCCAGTCCCATGGCAGTCTACTCAATTGTCAACACTAGCCTTCAGGGGACAGCCACCACTAAGCATCACAATATCAGTGTGTCCCATTTGAGTTCATTCTACATTGCTTCATTGAAGAAAGTGTCCTCTGGGATTTCTTAGTAAAGAAGTGGATTTTCTGATCCCATGTAATAAAACCAATCTAACATTCTCTCCTCCTTCTCCACCCACCCCACCCCACATGTCAGCAAGACAGTCATGGTAGCTTCAACTCGTTTACTGAAGCCCATCACCAAACCCAGGCTTCCGGGAGTCGTGGTAGAGGCACATAAGAGGGGCTTACATTGCCCTGGCAGAGGAAAGTGCTCCTAGGTCAACAAACTCTCCTTGCCCAGCCTTTCATTCTGCACTCTGCCCCACTTCGTTGAACACTTTCCCCACCCTCCCCTGTTCATGTTCCGCTGCCTGTGAACATTAATCAACTCTTACCAGTCTGTCAGCTTAAAAAATCTATTTCATCCTAGGGTTGGAAACAGCCAGAATAGTTTACTCCTGGGTGAAGTTCTGCCATGACTCTGTTATTGGCTGAACTCCATGAGGGAGCAAAAGCATGGACTCTCGAGAATCTCCAGCCTCGGCTCCAGGGCTCCACCAAGGAGGAGGAGCAGGATGAAGGAAGGATGTGGAACTTGGGCACGTCTGGGAGCTCAAAGTCCTCAGGCAATTCATCCATCTGTATCCGTCAGAGTCCAAATACTTGCCTATGCATTTTCTTTTTAATTTTTTATTGTGGGTTGTTCAAAACATTACAAATTTCTTGACATATCATATTCCACACTTTGATTCAAGTGGGTTATGAACTCCCACCTTCACCCCATACACAGATTGCAGAATCACATCAGTTACACATCCATTGATTTACATATTGCAATACTAGTGTCTGTTGTGCTCCGCTGCCTTTCCCATCCTCCACCCTCCCCCCTCCCCACCTCTCCCCTCCCCTCCCCTCCTCTCTCTCTACCCCCTCCACTGTATAACCCTGAGGGTCTCCTTCCATTACCATGCAATTTCCCTTCTCTCTCCCTTTCCCTCCCACCTCTCATCCCTGATAAATGTTAATCTTCTTCTCATGCTCTTCGACCCTACTCTGATCTTAGTTACTCTCCTTATATCAAAGAAGACATTTGGCATTTGGTTTTTAGGGATTGGCTAGCTTCACTTAGCATAATCTGCTCTAATGCCATCCATTTCCCTGTAAATTCTATGATTTTGTCATTTTTTAATGCAGAGTAATACTCCATTGTGTATAAATGCCACATTTTTTTTATCCATTCGTCTATTGAAGGGCATCTAGGTTGGTTCCACAGTCTTGCTATTGTGAACTGTGCTGCTATGAACATCGATGTAGCAGTGTCCCTGTAGCATGCTCTTTTTAGGTCTTTAGGGAATAGACCAAGAAGGGGAATAGCTGGGTCAAATGGTGGCTCCATTCCCAGCTTTCCAAGAAATCTCCATACTGCTTTCCAAATTGGCTGCACCAATCTGCAGTCCCACCAGCAATGTGCAAGTGTACCCTTTTCCCCACATCCTCGCCAGCACTTGTTGTTGTTTGACTTCCTAATGGCTGCCAATCTTACTGGAGTGAGATGGTATCTTAGGGTGGTTTTGATTTGCATTTCTCTGACAGCTAGAGATGTTGAGCATTTTTTCATATTCTTGTTGATTGACTGTATGTCCTCCTCTGAGAAGTGTCTGTTCAGGTCCTTGGCCCATTTGTTGATTGGGTTGTTTGTTATCTTATTGTCTAATTTTTTGAGTTCTTTGTATACTCTGGATATTAGGGCTCTATCTGAAGTGTGAGGAGTAAAGATTTGTGCCCAGGGTGTAGGCTCCCTATTTACCTCTCTTATTGTTTCTTTTGCTGAGAAAAAACTTTTTAGTTTGAGTAAGTCCCATTTGTTGATTCTAGTTATTAACTTTTGTGCTATGGGTGTCCTATTGAGGAATTTGGAGCCCGACCCCACCGACTGTAGATCGTAGCCAACTTTTTCTTCTATCAGACGGCGTGTCTCTGATTTGATATCAAGCTCCTTGATCCATTTTGAATTCACTTTTGTGCATGGCGAGAAAAAGGGATTCAGTTTCATTTTGTTGCATATGGATTTCCAGTTTTCCCAGCACCATTTGTTGAAGATGCTATCCTTCCTCCATTGCATGCTTTTAGCCCCTTTATCAAATATAAGATAGTTGTAGTTTTGTGGATTGGTTTCTGTGTCCTCTATTCTGTACCATTGGTCCACCCGCCTGTTTTGGTACCAGTACCATGCTGTTTTTGTTACTATTGCTCTGTAGTATAGTTTGAAGTCTGGTATCGCTATACCGCCTGATTCACACTTCCTGCTTAGCATTGTTTTTGCTATTCTGGGTCTTTTATTTTTCCATATGAATTTCATGATTGCTTTCTCTATTTCTACAAGAAATGCCGTTGGGATTTTGATTGGCATTGCATTAAACCTATAGAGAACTTTTGGTAATATCGCCATTTTGATGATGTTAGTTCTGCCTATCCATGAACAGGGTATATTTTTCCATCTTCTAAGATCTTCTTCTATTTCTCTCTTTAGGGTTCTGTAGTTTTCATTGTATAAGTCTTTCACCTCTTTTGTTAGGTTGATTCCCAAGTATTGTATTTTTTTTGAAGATATTGTGAATGGAGTGGTTGTCCTCATTTCCATTTCAGAGGATTTGTCGCTGATATACAGGAATGCCTTTGATTTATGCGTGTTGATTTTATATCCTGCCACTTTGCTGAATTCATTTATTAGCTCTAATAGTTTCTTTGTACAGCCTTTTGGGTCTGCTAGGTATAGAATCATATCATCTGCAAATAGTGATAATTTAAGTTCTTCTTTTCCTATTTTGATGCCTTTAATTTCTTTCGTCTGTCTAATTGCTCTGGCCAGTGTTTCGAGAACTATGTTGAACAGAAGTGGAGAGAGAGGGCATCCCTGTCTTGTTCCAGATTTTAGAGGGAATGCCTTCAGTTTTTCTCCATTCAGAATGATGCTAGCCTGAGGCTTAGCATAGATTGCTTTTACAATATTGAGGTATGTTCCTGTTATCCCTAGTTTTTCTAGAGTTTTGAACATAAAGGGATGCTGTACTTTGTCAAATGCTTTTTCCGCATCTATCGAGATGATCATATGGTTCTTATTTTTAAGTCTATTGATGTGGTGAATAACATTTATTGATTTCCATATATTGAACCAGCCTTGCATCCCAGGGATGAATCCTACTTGATAATGGTGTACAATTTTTTTGATATGTTTTTGTATCCGATTCGCCAGAATTTTATTGAGGATTTTTGCATCTAGGTTCATTAGAGATATTGGTCTGTAGTTTTCTTTCTTTGAAGTGTCTTTGTCTGGTTTAGGTATCAGGGTGATGTTGGCCTCATAGAATGAATTTGGAAGTTCTCCCTCCTTTTCTATTTCCTGAAGTAGCTTGAAAAGTATTGGTATTAGTTCTTCTTTAAAGGTTTTGTAAAACTCTGCTGTATACCCATCCGGTCCTGGGCTTTTCTTGGTTGGTAGTCTTTTTATGGTTTCTTCTATTTCCTCAATTGATATTGGTCTGTTTAGGTTTTCTATATCCTCCTGACTCAATCTGGGCAGATCATATGACTTAAGAAATTTATCGATGCCTTCACTATCTTCTAATTTATTGGAGTATAAGGATTCAAAATAGTTTTTGATTATCTTCTGTATTTCTGAAGTGTCTGTTGTGATATTGCCTTTTTCATCCCGTATGCTAGTAATTTGAGTTCTCTCTCTTCTTCTCTTCGCTAGCATCGCTAAGGGTCTGTTGATTTTGTTTATTTTTTCAAAGAACCAACTTTTAGTTTAGTCTATTTTTTCAATTGTTTCTTTTGTTTCGATTTCATTAATTTCAGCTCTGATTTTAATTATTTCTTGCCTTCTACTTCTTTTGCTGTTGTTTTGCTCTTCTTTTTCAAGGATTTTGAGATGAAGTATGAGATCATTTATTTGTTGGTTTTTTCTTTTTTTAAGGAATGAACTCCAAGCAATGAATTTTCCTCTTAGAACTGCTTTCAATGTGTCCCATAGATTCCGATATGTTGTGTCTGTGTTTTCATTTATCTCTAAGAATTTTTTAATTTCCTCCTTGATGTCTTCTATAACCCATTGATCATTCAGTAACCTATTGTTCATTCTCCAAGTGATGTATGCTTTTTCCTTCCTTCTTTTATCGTTGATTTTCAGTTTCATTCCATTATGATCAGATAAGATGCATGGTATTATCTCTACTCCTTTATATTGTCTAAGAGTTGCCCTGTGACATAATATATGATCTATTTTTGAGAAGGATCCATGTGCTGCTGAGAAAAAAGTGTAACTGCTTGATGTTGGGTGGTATACTCTATATATGTCAATTAGGTCTAGGTTATTAATAGTGTTATTGAATTCTATAGTTTCCTTATTCAACTTTTGTTTGGAAGATCTGTCCAGTGGCGAGAGAGGTGTGTTGAAGTCTCCCATGATTATGGTATGGTGGTCTATTAGACTCTTGAACTTGAGAAGAGTTTGTTTGACGAACATAGCTGCACCATTTTTGGGGGCATAAATATTTATGATTGTTATGTCTTGTTGGTGTATGGTTCCCTTAAGCAGTATGTAGTGTACCTCTTTATCCCTTTTGATTAACTTTGGCTTGAAATCTATTTTATTTGATATGAGTATGGACACTCCTGCTTGTTTCCGAAGTCCATATGAGTGATATGATTTTTCCCAACCTTTCACCTTCAGCCTATGTATGTCTTTTCCTATCAAATGTGTCTCCTGTAGGCAGCATATTGTTGGGTCTTGTTTTGTGATCCATTCTACTAGCCTGTGTCTCTTAATTGGTGAGTTTAAGCCATTAACATTTAGGGTTATTATTGAGATATGGGTTGTTCTTCCAGCCATATTTGTTTATTTCTGTTACTAGACATGGTTTGTTTTCCTCTTTGATTATTTTCCCCCCCTTTACTGTCCTACCTTCCACTGTTGGTTTTCATTGTTATTTTCCATTTCCTCTTTCTGTAATGCTTTGGCGAGGATGTTTTGAAGAGATGGTTTTCTAGCTGTGAATTCTTTAAACTTTTGTTTATCGTGGAAGGTTTTAATTTCATCTTCCATCCTGTAGCTTAATTTCGCTGGATACACAATTCTTGGTTGGAACCCATTTTCTTTCAGTGTTTGAAATATGTTATTCCAGGATCTTCTAGCTTTCAGAGTCTGTGTTGAAAGATCAGCTGTTATCCTGATTGGCTTACCCCTAAATGTAATCTGCTTCCTTTCTCTTGTAGCTTTTAAAATTCTCTCCTTATTCTGTATGTTGGGCATCTTCATTATAATGTGTCTAGGTGTGGATCTCTTATGATTTTGCACATTCGGCGTCCTGTAGGCTTCTAGGATTTGGGATTCTGTCTCATTCTTCAAGTCTGGGAAGTTTTCTCGTATTATTTCATTGAATAGACTGCTCATTCCTTTGGTTTGGACCTCTATACCTTCCTGTATCCCAATGACTCTTAAGTTTGGTCTCTTAATGTTATCCCATATTTCTTGGATGTTCTGCTCATGGTTTCTTAACAGTCTTGCTGAGCTGTCTATGTTCTTTTCCAGTTGAAATACTTTGTCTTCATTGTCTGATGTTCTATCTTCTAAGTGTTCTACTCTGCTGGTAGTATTCTCCATTGAGTTTTTAAGTTGGTTTATTGCTTCCTGCATTTCTAGGATTTCTGTTTGTTTGTTTTTTATAACCTCTATCTCCCTGTATAGTTGATCCTTTGCTTCCTGGATTTGTTTGCGTAATTCATTGTCGAAGTGATCTTTCATTGTCTGATTTTGCTGTTTAATGTCTTCCTTGATACTCCAGATTATCTGAAGCATGTATATCCTGAATTCTTTATCTGACATTCCATCTGCTGCAGCTGTTACCTCTTTTAAAGTTGAGTTGACCTGCATTGCTTGTGGTCCTTTCTTTCCTTGTCTTTTCATACTGCTTGCGTATCTTTCCTGCAGGCGCGGGCGGCGGCTCTGCTCTCTCCTTATTCCAATTGGGGTGTCGTGGCTACCACGCCGGCAGGTCACTGGGCCTGTTCTGGGCGCTGGTGGCAGCTCTTTTCTGCCCCTACTCCAATTGGGGTGACGAGTGTACCACGCTGGCAGGCCACCGGGCCTGATCCGCCGGTCGGTTGCAGGTTTGCCTACCCTGCAGGCGCGGGCGGCAGCTCTACTCTGCCCCTAATCCAAATGGGGTGACGTGTCTGTCGTACCGGCAGACCACTGGGCCTGTCCCGCTGGTCGGTCGCAGATCTGCCCACCTTTCGGGCACGGGTGGAGGCTCTGCTCTGCCCCTACTCCAATTGGGGTGTCATGAGTACCCCGCCTGCAGGACGCTGGGCATGTTCCTGGCACAGGCAGCGACTCTGCTCTGCCCCTACTCCAATTAGGGTGGTGTGTGTACCACGCTGGCAGGATCCTGGGCCTGATCCGCCGGTCTGTTGCAGGTCTGCCTACCTTGGAGGCGCGGGCGGCGGATCTGCCCTGCCCCTCCTACCACGCCTGCGGACCCCTGGGCCTGATGTGCAGGTTGGTCACAGGTCTGCTCACCCTGCGGGCACGGGTGGCAGTTCCGCTCCGCCCCCACTCCAATTGGGGTCACGTGACCACCACACTGGCAGGGCCTGATCCAGGTGTGGAAGAAGGATCTGCTCTGCCCCTACTCCAGTTGGGGTGACGTGTGTACCACACTGGCAGGCCACTGGGCCTGACCCGCCAGGCTGTCACAGGTCTGTTTACCTTGCAAGCGCGAACGGCGGCTCTGCCCTGCCCCTCCTACCACGCCCATGTACCACTGGGTCGCGGGTCTGCCCACCTTGCGGGTGCGGGTGGCGGCTCCGCTCCGCCCCCTCTCCAATTGGGGTCACGCGGTCACCACGCTGGCGAGCCGCTGGGCCTGCTCCAGGCGCTGGCAGCGGCCTGGCTCCTCCCCTCTGGCTCGACGACAAATTGAGGAGACTTGGGTGTCTGTGCCTCACCCCCCCACCAGGAGACCAACTGCTTATGTAGCCGCTGGTATTGATGAAGTTCTCTCCTCCGCCGCTTTCTGATGACATCAGATCTCTGCCATGTTGGTATCCTATGCGAATGGCAGCATTACGTTCCCCTTGCCGGGCAACCAAAGCAACGGGTGAGTCCTGACCGGCCCTCAGCAGGACCAGGACCTAGAAGCAGTTTCCGCGGGCTCCTAGCCCGCGGCCAGGGAAGTTCCGGGAGCCGGAACTCGGCCGCTCCGTGCTCTGTGTAAGCTCCTATAAGTGTAAGCTCCAAGAAGCAGTCCCCGCGGGCTCAGTTCCGGGAGCCGGAATTCGGCTGCTTAGTGCTTGGTGTATGCTCTGATAGGAGCAGGGTCCAAGAAGCAGCCTCCGCAGGCTCCGCAGCCCTGGGCCAGGGCGGTTCCGGGACAGTTCCGGGAGCCGGAACTCGGCAGCCCCGCGCTCGGTGTTCGCTCTGATAAGATCAGGTTCTAAGAAGCACCCAGGCACTGAACCCTAGCAATCTGTCTGCAAGCCGCAGGCGAATTGCAGCCTGAAATTACTTGTTCTATGGCTGAATGAGCTGCGGTCAGTCGAAAACAGGGATGGTGACGTCAGTTTTCCAACATGGTGGCTGCTGGCCTCCTCTGTGGTCTGACCGGTGTGGAGAACCGAGATGGACCGCTTCCTTCCCCCGTCTCGAACCCAGAATTCAGCCCTGAGTACGGTGCTTGCACGGCTGGCAGAAACTGCAGCGCTGTATCCCTGCGTCGCTATCTCCTCGTTTCCCAGCGCGCGCTGCAGACTCTAGCCGCGGGGCGATTTGCTGAATAAGCAGTGTTACCCTCCGTGCGACAAACCTCTCACGTTTGAGTCCCCATAGCCGATCCTCGTGCGATGGAAATCCTTCCTCCAGGTTCCGGAGCACCCCACTATTGCTGGAAATTCCTAACAAGATATCCTTTAGCCGTCCTGACTTGTCATACTCCCACACAGTGAAGCAGCACACGGGGGCAATGCACTCCCCTCGCCGCCGTCTTCCTTCCCCACCTTGCCTATTCATTTTCTGACTAACATAATTGGCCCATTGGGACTGACACCATTGATATATGTGGGATATGTGCTTAGTTGGCCCCAGAGGGCACTGTCCACCCTGACTGTGGACAGTCCCTTGGCAGTGCTGTCCTTTTAGAGGATTAAGCCCCCAATAGTCTTTCCTTGGTAGCAAAAATCACCTTCTGCTTAGAGAAGGGAGTCTATCATTGTCTTCATTTTCTCCATGAATTCAAAGCCATTAACAAACCCAGGTGAATTCACAATCTTCATGATGCCTATTGTCCCTATTTTATTCAACTGCTAGTGGTGATATATAACCTGATCCTTCAACATCCAGTTGTAAATGACCCTCACATATCACAAGTCAGGGCTTTTGAAATAGCATCCGTCACCTCCCCACTTATGAAAAGCATCACCCCTCCCTCGCCTCCTATAGTATTCCTAGCTCACTTACCAGTTACAGTGTGGTCACTGTTGCCACCTGACTGCTGAGTGGTCGAATGCCGGTCTCCCTTCCTCACTGTGGTTTCTAGGTCAACTTTATCATCAACTGTCTTACTTCGAACTCCCTTAGAAGCAGAACCAGAAACTTGCCCTTGTCATCCACTGATTGATAGAAACCCTTGGAAATGTGATCACTTAGTTAGCATCCTGATTGAAGAAGCTGCATGGCCTTCGACAAGGCCCTGAGAGATACGTGGCATGTGCCTGGTTGGCCCAAGGAGCACTGTCCATCATGACCGCAACTCAGAGCAGGGGCCAGGGAATGTCATGTGGGACACCAAAGGTGTTTACAATGAATGCTGTTAAAAATGAAAAAAGCTGAATGATAAGTTGGGATAAAATATTTCAATATATTTTATAACCAAATATGAATCTCCAAACCAATAGGGATTAATTATAAATTGTGAAGACTGGAAACTAGAGAAAAGTATAATGTAAAATACACATTCAGAGAGGTATTAAAAATCATTATAAATCAGGAAAAGTAAGTAAAACAGTAATTTTCCATCATTTTTATTCAATCAGACTTGGCAGAGATAAAGATTGACACTATCAAATGTTAGATTAAGAGCTTACCATGTGCTGGGTACACGTTCACATATTTTACACATGATAAATTTACTCCACTCTCAAAACATCCGTTGAAAGTAGGATTACTATTATTATCATTTCCTTTTAATAATCTAAAATTCAAAAGTAGAGAGGTGGATGAATAAACCATGGTGTATTAATACTATTAAATACAATGCAGCCATTTAAAATGAAGTTCATCTACGTGTGTTGGTGTAGAAAGATCTGTAAGATATGACACTAAATGAAAATTCTCACGAAAAAATATGCCTTAGTATTTCCCCACTGATTTGAAAAGAAGAGGAAAAGGAGTTGAAGAGGGAGATGTGCTTAGATGTACAGGTGGATACACAGCAATGTCTAGAGAGGAAACAGCGTTTTGCATGGGTTACCTCTGGGAAATGCAGTTAAAGTTTGGGAAAGAAAAGAAGAAGGTAACTTTATGTTCTACTGTGCACATTTTATATTGTCTGCATTTTTATAAATAAGTGTGTTCATGTATTATTTTTATAACTTCAATATTAAAAATATCAATGACATCTAGCTTCTAATAATGAGTCTGTTGAGAACAAGCCCAGAGAGAAGACTATAAAGGCATAAAATGTAAGCCGTTACTTGTCTGCGTGCTCTGCCTTATGTTTTATTCTTTAAAGGGAAACTCATAAAGTCTTTTTCAGAAAGCTTATTTACAATCTCAGACCTATTTATTTTATTCTTGTTGGAGCAATTTTGCTATCCTATACATAACTGTTTAAGGTTCAGCCATATGAAATAGTCATTTTTGTGGGTTAAGATAGCTGATAATTCAATATTTCAGGTTCCAACTCTCTAAAACATCATCATAACACCAGAATTAATTGCAATGATATTACTTCCCATCTCTCCATTTCTAGAAAAGGAAATTATTCAGGTAATTAATTTCTTTCTCTAAACAGATGCTAACTGAATTTTCAGGCTTTATCTTGGTAATTCATATGCCATGATATTAAGAAAGCTTCTGATTTTATCTTTTTAAAATTAAAAAGTTTATAAAATTATATGCTAAAATACAGCATCTGAGTTTTTTTTTTTTTTTCATCCCACCCTATCTTAGGTGCTCCCGTGGTCACACCTGAGGGCACCTCCCATTTCCAGTGCCTTGTCTTCATTATCCTGGTTCCTATAATCGATCTATCCCACTGGTATTTCCAATCCATTGATTATTTTACTGTCGCCCACTGAATATATCCCCTTCTTTCCTTATTCTGCTTAAATTCCACGGACATTCCCTACTTTAATCATTTTCTTGCAGTTTCACCAAATTTTCTTAGTCATTTCTTGCTCATACTCCACTGACTGAATCCAAGTTAAATCCAATTTTCATCTTACCTAATGCTTCCACCCAAGCAGCTGCAAGCGGCTGGACAGGAACACATAACATGCCAAAGGGCTTCACTTCAGATTTATGATCACAACCTCAGATAATGACCTTGCTTTCCAATTCACTGACCAAAACTGGAGGAGCCCATGAGGAGCTCCCATTAACATGCACCCTGTACCACCCACCTACCAGTATCTGCACCCAGTATCTAACCTGCTTTCTGCTTGTTACTGCCAGGGAGCTCTCCGTCCTCCTTCCCACAGCCAAATTCTCCACACACCTGCTTGATCCCATCCCTTCCAAGGCATGCTCCCAGCCCTTTTCCTCCACCTCTTGCGTCATTAATTTTTCTGCATTTCCTGGATCATTGCTACCAGCAGAAAAAAATATATATTGTTGTATTTCCCCTATTTCCCATATTACCAAAAGCAAAGCAAACTGTTCTCTAGACCTGACTTCCTCTGCCAACTGTTGCTTCACCACTTTTCTTTCTTGTACAGCAAAACTCCATGAAAGGTAGGGTATATTTGTTCTCCCCAAGTTCCTTTCCTCTAACTTTCTTTTAAACTCACTTCTACCAGACTTGAGTCCCAACCCAATAGAGTCCCCAACCTTTACCAAACCACATTAGTCCCCAGTGGCCTCCGTGTACTGATGGTACCATCAGCAGATCTCTGTCCCCGCCCTCTCCACTCTGTCATCAACCTCTGAGGTGCTTACCCAGCTTTCTTTCCTGATGCAAATCTTTCCACTAACTCCAGCACATCGCAGGCTCTTGATGTTTCTGCCTCCTCACTTGTTCTCATCCTGATGTGTTCATTGAGATCAATGAACAGCTTACGATTTGGAATATTATCCATAAACAGATGATTCCCATACTTATATCTTTGGTTGAGGACCCTCCTGATCCCAGATTGCTCTTTCTGATTCCCATATGATTTCCCACTAAGATTTCTAGCAGTTACCCCAACATTAATACATTAATCATATAAGATCCTCTCCACCTTTAGTCTTTCCAAACAGAGCAAAGTCTATATTCCTAGATGCTCAGGACAAAAATCATAGAATCATCCTGGTTCCTCTACTTCTTTGACACATCCAGTTTACATTTTTAATTTCTCACTGATAATTTTTATAGGAGAAAAATAAATTTCAATCAAAACAAAAGTGAGATACCATGGGCCTATCTATAGCCAAGTTTGAAATAAAAAATGAGGACTCTATGTTACTGGCTTCAGGAAAATTAAAATAACCATTGCCAATAAGTTTTTTTAAAAAACCCTTTAAAGTCAATTTCTATACTTATAAATGACTAATTTTTTAATAAGGAGATAAGCAAAAATGTGCATATATCATAATTACAAAGATGAGCCTAATTCTTCTTTTAGAATTTTTTTAAAAAACACAGAACAGTATAAAGAAGACAGTGAAAATGATAAGAACTATCATCAGTTTGGTTTATTTCTTTCTTTATTAATAATTATTGTACTTAAAATATCAACTGAATTTTCTCCTGTCATTAAACATTATTTTAATATATAATTTAAAATAATTGTATTGGGTATCATTTGAGCTAGGGTTGGGCTGCATAAGTAAAAGAATAATATAAACAGTGGTTTGATCAAATGGAAGTTTATTTTTCTCTCCCTCACAAAAGAACTCCAGAGCTAATAGTGTGTAGTAGAGCAGTACCACAAAGTCAATAGACTCTCCACCCCCTTTAATCATACTTCTTTGCCTTTCTAGGAGGTGACCCTCTGCCTCATCAACCATGAAGGCTCCTAGAGCACCAGTCATCACATCTATATGCCAGAGAATGGGTTGGTCAAAGGGCAGAAGCAAAGTATGGCCTCTTCTTTTAAAGAAAACTTTCAGAACCACCATACAACACTGTGTTTGCATGTCATGGGCTAGAATACATTCCTCCCGAGCTTCAGGGGGCTTTTGGAAATGTAGCATATTTTTAGTAAAGTATTGTAACTGCATTCAAATTTCAGATTCATTTCTCACTCATAGAAAAACGTTGAAGCCAATCCTTGCCCGAGCACAAGATACTTTCAAAACTCTACATGTTAACATGCTTGAAGATGGAGAAGAAACAACTCAAACTGAGATATCAGAGCAAAACAACCTACACAGTAAGAATAAAATCCCAGCCTCTCCAAATTTTTAAAAAGAAAAACAAAAAGTGATATCATCCTTACATCTCCTGCATATTAAGGACACACTTCTATTAGGAAAAATGTCAAGAACTACTACTATTTTTAATCCTGGCTGATAACATTTTAAGAATATGAGAATAAAGACTAGTTTGGGTTTAGTAGCTGAATTATTAATGTACAGCCAGTAGAAAACACTCAGTCTTCAAACTCTACAAATCCCTGAATGACATTTGTCCTTTCCCGTTTTAATATGAAATGGTGTGACCTGTCATGAACACAGTGATCCATGCCATGGCACGTGGCTTCTTTGCAGCACGGTTTAATGTTCAAGGATATATAACATGAGTCCCTTTCCTTGATTTTGACCCAGTTTGAAGAACCATTTAGCTCTTCTCAAGCTCTTTTCACAGGTGAAGGGGTTGCATTAGCAATGCCTACCTCACTCCTCCAGAGGTCTGTGATTTTACGGAAAGATACATATACATATCTTTGGAGATCGGAAGGTCTGATGATAACAAACACAATGTCAAAACATGGCTGTGTTTCTTTCACACTCGCCCCTTGGGAAAGTTCTCATTACAGAATGACAGCCACAGGCCATTTTCCCTGTTAAAGTCAGATGAAAACTAAGCTACTTTGATCCCATCCTTTTGAAAAGATAAGACTGGTGTTATGGTAAAACCTCAGCTGACAGATTTCAAATAGGACCATGGTCTGAAGCTATGGAGTTTAAGAGAGAGAACAAAGCGCTTCTGGATCTGCTTATAAGAGAAGAGCCAGTTTGATGCAATAAACTGTGTGGAACCTACACTTATCAAACGAGGCATCATTTACTTCTACAGGACTGCCCTAATTGCTCGAGTCATTTGGTTAGAATATTTTTCAGGCTAATTACCTGTCAGCTATCATTAGAAATATTAATGGCACTTCTAAAACCACCTGTTCCTCAAAGCTTCCTTTGTGGACTGGCTAAATGACATCCAATAACTGCCCTACAGTCAAATTCAGTGGTGATCGTTGAGGGGTAGGCACATTACAACTAAATCATAACATGTTGTAAATACTCAATTTTATGCAAAAATGTGTGGCCAGAGTTGTGAGTGACGTCTCAGGATAGGATACCCCACTCTCTCTGGTCCTACACCCTTGCTGATTGCTGCAGGAGACACCAGCCCTTCTCAAAAGCTCTCACGCTGTTTGCAACCAGGGATTCTGCTCCCAAACCCTTGACAATCTCTAACCCCAGGAATGGAGGCTTCATGAGGCTCCTGAAGTTTGAGTTCTGAGGTCTCTCAGTTACAGAGCTCCTGTCCAAGTACCTGTACAGAGCTGATATTCACAATTTTATATCATTTTTCTCATAGGGCTCCTCCCCTTATATAATCCCATTAGGCTATGCAACACTGAGTTTGTCTAGCAGATTCATATACATGATATGAAAGTAAAACCAGACTGAGGGTATACCCTCTAACTTCAATCTGGAATAGAGAAAGACAGGAGCCATATGGTCCACATCCACTCATCCTTTGATCTCTCCTCCAAGGGTGCGAGGTCTCCTGACCCACTGCTGTCACTCCTTGCTCCTTGGTCTGCATCCTTGGGGGCCACCTGTAACTAACCAGTGCTACACGGTACATTGTCTTCTTCTGCTGCTGCTCCAAACGGGGAGGGGTGGACCTCATATCTTTTCATCTGAATTCCCACATCTACAATAGTCTAAAGTGATCATATGTATAACTTATTGTCCAAGCACAGACACTTTTGACAAAAAAAAATGGAGTATTTTTAGTAAATAAACCAGAAGATCATCTGTAAACAGGGCTGGTTTTAGGAAATGGAAACCAATGTCACCCTGCCTTAGCCCACATTTAATTTATCACCACTAAACAAGAGAAAGTAAGAGAAGACGACAATTTCTAAGGGATGGATGAAACCTTTTAATTGAGAACCGCCCTGTAGTCTACCCTACACTGTCAGTAATCAGTACTCTCAGTCGGGAGCTCTCTCTCAGGCCAGCCTACCTAGGGGATAACCGACGATATTGGAAGTCATTCCTGGGATGCTGCTACCAGCACCCGACAGGCAAGCACCCAGGTGAGCATCCACACAGGCCACAGTAAGAAGACAACCCCACCCCGACCAAGAGTTATCCAGCCTGAACAGTTGGTCGTGCTGGGGAAAGAAACCACTCAGCCACCAAAGAAGTGATCCAAGAAAACAGTCTTCATTCTTCAATCCAGTTTCTCCTCCCAGTAAATAGTCTGCTTTTTTAGAGTGTTACACAATTAAGGGTTCTTCAAGGTTCTTTTTTACCCTTGACCAGATCAGAGTTGCTCCTTCCTAGACATGGATTATAAGGGAGCAGGAAGGAAACAGAGGCTTTCAAAAATGGGAAAACATTGGAAATATGCCAAATAAAATCAGTTTTCTTGAGCAACCTCAATACAGTGTGATTGTCACATACTATGCATCCTGTTATTTATAGATAACAGGGATTTAGCAATTTTATCAAGTAATAATACTATGGGACCTTCACGATATTTATTAGGCTTCAGATTGTTTTGTTTTTTTTTACCATCAAAGACTCATTAGATACTCAAGAGACATGCAAGTATTATGATCCCTGAAGCTAAGAAACTTAGCAACAAAAAGATAAGATGTGCTACAGATGGCTTATCTAGAAAGAGCCACCTTAGTATAATGACCAAAAGAAGGAGGAAAGGGGTGGAGTGAGTGCTAACAAAAACTTAACTCTGACGCAGGATCTGTTCTGTGCTTCACAGTTCACATTGTCACTTAGTCCTCACAGTCGCCCTGTGAAGGGCAGTGTCCCTGTTTCACTAACAGAAGTTGTGACATGTGCATCCTGACCAAGGCTTGAAACCCACATCTCCTCACACCATGTCTACGGCTCATCCCCCAAAACCATGTAACATTTAATCCTTTATTCACTCATTCAATTCAGCGTGTATTCATTTTTAACATACACACAGAATGCAAGACACAGTCCTAGGCCCAGGGAAAACAGTCCTGAACAAAACCAAATGCGAGCCCAAAGGGAACTTAATTGCACTTAAGGCAAAACAAAACAAAACGCTGGCTTAGATATTCATTTCCTTCTCCCTGGGAACCGAGCCATTACCCAGCCATTCACCCCAGGAGCACCAGCTGGCACATGGAGTTGAGGGGTGTGGGGAAATTACTGTAGAACTCTTTGCAAATTATTTTTGCTACGTTATGTTGTTTTGAAAGTGTTATGATGTTAGAAGAGCAAGGTAAATTCTTTTAGAATTTTCTATAAGAATCAGACTGGCTGAGAAAGCTAAGTTACTGACATGCTGCTGTTCTTCTTTATGCAAAGAAAACTCTGAGAAAGCCCTGAGCTGAAAGAAGGAGAGGAAGGAGCCATCAGGCTAAATAAGGATGAATAATTACAGTCACCTAGGGGAAAGGCATGAAAGTAGACATGGAAAGAGTCTAAATTTTCAACAAAAAAGAAGAACCATATAAATCTATTGCATAATCAATTCCTTTGCGGGCAATGTGCCATCTGAAAAATGGCACACACATTAGGAAGAAGCTTCCAGTTGTTTGCCTTAGTTGAATCAAGTATCACGACATAGAAGTCTTTTAAATTTGGACTATGTTATTTGAATTCTGATTCTACTTCAAATTGTGATTGGATTCATTTATGCAGGTACTATCTAAAATAGGAAATACGAACGTGTCAAGTGATGCTTAGTGCTATGGGATTGAGGTACGGTGTCACAGAGTGATGGCAGGTTCTGTTCTTGATGAGGTGTAAGTGGCAGGGCTCTTGGATCAAGTGATATTCCAGTGGAGACTTAATGGAAGGAGTGAGCCATGATAACATCTAGATGATTGTCCCAGGCAAAAAAAAAAAAAAAAATGTAGACTGTGCAGAGGTTGTGAAGTGGGAGCAATCTTGCAGGATTGAAAGGATAGTACTGTGGTTTAGAAATGAGAGGTCTCCCAAAAGCTTCCGTGTTGATGCAGAGATGGCAAAATGATTAGATCATGAGAGCTGCAGTCTACTCAGTGGATTAATCCATTTGATGGATTAATAATTCAAATGCATTAAGTGGGCCATAACTGTAGGCAGGAGGGGCATGACTGGAGGAAGTAAGTCACTGGAGTGTGCCCTTGGGAAAACATATCTTGTCCCTGACACATAGTTCTTTCTCTGCTTCCTGAATGCAATGACTTAAGCAGCTTTGCTCCTTCACATCCTTCCACCATGATGTTCTGGCTTATCTCAGACCTAGAGCAATGGAGTCAGCCAACCATGGACTGCCCTGGGAAACCACTAGCCAAAATAAACTAACCAAAATAAACTCTCAGACGTTCTCATCAGGTATTTTGGTCACAGTGATGTAAAGATAAAACAAATGGCAAAGAAATCAGGGTGGCTGGAGTTCAGGAGAGAAACCAGAATAACATAGTCGGAAAGGAAGACTGAAGAAAGATCATGGTAAGGAAGAAGTGAGGGAAGCCATCGGGGAATTTTTAAAAAGGAGATAACATGACCTGAGACACCTTGTAAAAGATCACTTTGACTCCTATGGTGCTTTGTGGGACAAGGAAAAATCATGGAGACCAGTGAGATGACTTTGCCAGGGTGAGGGTAGTAAGGAGTGACCGTGTTCTAGGTGTCTTTCAGAGAATTTAAGATTGGATAGCTGAGATGTGGGATGTGAAAGCAAAGGAGAAGTAAAGAACGACTTGTTTGGATTAAGCAACTGGCAGAATAAATTGCATTTACTGAGATGAGAAAGACTTCTGGAGAAGCAGATTTTGTGAGGAAATTTGAAAGTTCAGTTTTTGACGTGTTAGATTTGAGATGTCTAATTAGCATCTAGGTGCAGATGTCAAGCTGAAAATTGAATAGGAAAGTCTGGGTTTCAGGACTGAGATCAGGGCTAGATGTAGAAAATTGGAACACTCAGGGAATAGGTGCCCTAAACTTGGACAACAGAGAGGTAAGGGAGAGTCAAGGATTGAGCTCTGGGACTCCCCAATATTTGATGTTTGGGAAGTTGGGGTTAATCCTGCAGAAAACTGAAAGCAACGAGGTGTGAGGAGAGTTATTAATAAAGACAAAGAAAATGTTTCCAGAAAGAAGAAATCATGAGCAATGTCAATCCTCCTGAGTAGGCTTTATGGACCAAGGAGTCCGCAACAGGTGGATTATGAGAGTTTGATGTGCAGCTGCTGTTGAGTGGTGGGGCAAAAAGACCATTGAATAGATTCACAAAACAAGCAGAAGTGAAGAAACTAGCAAGCTATTTCAAGGAGATTGTCTGTCAAAAGGAGCAGCAGAAATGAGGTTGGGATTGAAGGAGATGGAGTCAAAGAAGCCTTTTGTGTGTGTTTAAACAGTGATATTACAGATGAAGTTTGTGACTCCCAAATTTAAACCCCAAATTATCCCAACTGATTTCACTATCTTTCCCACATAAAACTGTTCATCAACATGGGTGCATGGTCCCGTGGAGATAAGCTGGCCAAAATCCTTGATGTCTGCCTCTCTTTCAACATCCAGGAATTCATGCATGCATGCATTCATTCACCCAAATTGTCATTGGGTGCTTACAAAATGACAGGAATCATTCATCCTGGACTCTGAGGTTAAAGAATCCAAAACAACATAGACGAGGTAGGTTCCTGTCCTCATCATGCCTATGGTCTGCCCTGGAAGATTGACACTAGTTACGAAAGGGCAGCACATGGACTCACATGGCACTGTCCCTGCCTGGGACTCCGGATGGACCCACGTGTCACGGAAGGCTTCCTTCAAGGCGTGAGGAATGGGTCTGAAGGGCCGGGTGCGGAGGGAGCAGTGAGGTCTTTCTCAGTAGCTGCAGAAAAAGGGCACAGAGAAAGTCTGCAGTTAACGAGCTCCAGCATCGGAGGAGCCTTAAGAAACCCAGCGCCACAAAAATAAAATGACCAGAGGGCCAGAAAAAGAGGAGGGGCCCGGAAGAGTCAGGGATCAAGTCCTGAAGAGCTTTATTAGCTACATGAAGTGTTTTGAGTTTTCAGCAGAGAGATGCAAACAGGTTTGTTTTCATGCTGGTCTTCTGGCAAACTCTTTCCCACTTCAAAGCCTTTGCATGTGTTTCTGCTTCTGCCTGAACACCTTTTCCTCACTTTTCACATAACTGATTTACTACTGCCCTTGAAGTTTCCGTTTTGCCATCATTTCTCTGAACAACTTGTCTGATGCCGCATCCTCAGTCCCCTTCACAGCATACATTTCAAAATACCTTTCACAGCTACCGAGCGCGACTCATTGTCTTTGCTGGCTCCTTTTGCAACTCAGGTTTAAAATCCACGGAGTCCAGCATCTGCCTATTTTGTTCGCTACCCTGTCTCCAGCACTAGGCAAATAAGCCTCAAAAATGAATATAAGTAAATTTATTGAATGCAGTCACCAAAGAAGGAAAACCCAAAGATGTTGCCAAACTTTCTGACTGGAACACTAGGAAAGATGGAATGAAGCGAGTTCTAAAAGGAAGTTGATGTGTTCATGTTCAATATTCTGGATTTAAAGATGCTAGGAGAAAAATGAAGAACTGAGCTGGAGGCCAAGATTTCAGTCTTGACATATAAATAAACAGCAAGCCCTAAGAGTGGATAAACATTAGCTCTGGGAAATGCAGAGTGAGAAAGGGGAGGACCCATGCCAAAGAGCATACGGGAAGGTACCTGGATGCCTGGTTAGTAGTGGGATGGCTACAACGACAAGCGGGAAAATTCAGTGCTGTGGGAAGGTGATGTTTCCCTGCAGGAGATGTTCAACCAGATGCTATGAGACCATCGGGCAAAGCGAAGGGTGACAGTGCCCTTTGATTTGGGGATACGAAGGCCTTTGGTAATCACTGGTGGGAGCAGCTGGTGTGGATGGAGGCAGACTGCAGCCAGGTAAGGAGTGAGTGATTGACAAGGGCCACTGATTCCTAATAGGAGGCAACTGGCAGAGTCTTGTGGGGATGGTGGAAGTTCACTGGCTCATGGATTGGAGGGTTGGTTGGTTCTGTTTTATGATTGGAGATCATCGAGCATTGTAAATTCTGAACAGAAGGAGCATGAGAAAGAGGAAGATCGTAAGAGTGAGGATTTTTCCACTCCACTGGCTCTTGATAGGACAAGGATATGGGGCAAAAAGACGTGTGAACACATTGGCCTTGCACAGGAAAGAGGTTCCTATGCCAGGGCACAGGAGAGAAAGGTGAAACAGATCCGTGTGCAAGTAAGTTTTGCAGATTTAAGGGTGGAATTGAATGATTTTCTGTTAGATATCTTCTAATTTCTTTGGGGAGTAAGTGGGTATAAGTATTTCCCAATTTTTTTTATATATTTTATTTATTTATTTATTTATTTTTTATTATTATTAGTTGTTCAAAACATTACAAAGCTCTTGACATATCATATTTCATACATTTGATTCAAGTGGGTCATGAACTCCCAATTTTCCCCGGTATATATATTGCAGAATCACATCGGTTACACATCCACGTTTTTACATACTGCCATACTAGTGTCTGTTGTATTTTGCTGCCTTTCCTATCCTCTACTATCCCCCCTCCCCACCTCCCCTCCCATCTTCTCTCTCTACCCCATCTACTGTACTTCATTTCTCTCCCTTGTTTTTACCTATTCCCTGGACTGTTGTGAAAGTCCCCTAGGTCCTTCCTGCTTCAGGCCTGACCCCCAGCAAACCAGTCCTCCTTGCTGCCTCTCTGTTATCTACAAAGCTGGTGTTCACCCTGTCAAGCTCCTCCCTCTGCATGCGTGTTGGACATCTGTGTCTGCAAAAACACACTGCCTTTACCAAGTCGCATTACTAGCTACTCTCATTTTAAAGGGCATTACCTTAGTCACATCACCTCCTAGGTGACGAGTCAAGCATCTCAGACATAATAGCTGCTCAGTTGAAGTTTCCTGACTTTACTAACAAAGATAGAGGAAGAATCACAGAATGTGTCTGGATAAACTGTGTGAGGAATACGTAAACAAGCCTACCTCCTCAAGTTTCTTTAGATCTTATTCCAGTTTATATTTGTCTTTACCATGTAAGAACTGCTTGTGAAAGTTATACAGTTAGATTTTAATAGATTAGGGTGACATTTTTTAATATCTACTTATGCTGTGAATTATCTAGGTCAACCAAGTCTGCTAAGGAGATTTAAGATCATCCCTCTTACCCAATGATAACACCGACATCTAGTGGTTATTATTCTGAATTTTGGTTAGCTATTTTGTGCCCTGAAAGGACAAAGCTACTTCAAACTTTTTGAAGTGCCATATAAATACTAGCTCACATATCTCAGGAACTGTTAACAAAATTCAGAAAAATACTGTTGAGTGGAGGGAACTTTTGAAATAAATTGTCTTCTGTAAAGAAATTCCACGTGTGAATCTAGAATGTGAACAGTCCAAGGCTCTGGTCTGAGCGTCCAGTTCTGTGGAACTCAGTGTTTCCTGCAGAGTCTTAGTTCCACAGGACTTTGATATGTGTGTATCATGCGAATTCTAGGGTCAAATAGATATTCAGCTTTTCCATCCCTACTTCTGCTTCCTCACCTCTTTATTTAGCTCCACAACACGCGGCATAACCTGACGTCTATTTATTTTCTTATTTAGTTGTTTATTGTCTGTGTTCCACGCTGGAATGTAAGCTCCTTAAGGGCAAGAAATTTTACACTTTTTTTTTCCTTCCAATGTTCCCAGAATGCTTGACTGAAATTGGAAGCTTAAGGAAATATTTGCAATTGAAAAAAAAATGAATTTGAAAACACTGGTTAAAAACAAAAGAATTCCCAGGACTATTAATATGCTAATATGCCTCATGAATTCCCAAGGAAGGCATATAACATTTCTCAAATTATCTTCCTGCCCACCCTCTTTATACCACAAGATTAATGTTCTGCTGAACACGTCTTGACAAAAGCTGATCTCATGGATCTGACACTCTAAAACCACTCCAATTGATTTCTGTGGCTCCTTCCATGCTATTTGGTCATATTTGAAATTAACACACTATGCAACGCTTACAGTACACTAAATTGAAGAAAAAACATGGAGAATAAATTGCACCTTTAATGCTGAATTGATACACAAAGAGGAAACAAAAACTAGTCTGGTGAATGGACTCTGACAGACTACATTTAAATGATATGTACCTGAACCCTGCTTCTTCTGACCTCAAGGATTATCAAAGTGGAAGTGTGAATTACATAGAAAATAAAAGAAAGGGCTTATCATGTGGAGAAATAAAGTTGAATGGAACAGCATGGCAAAATGATTGTTCTCTTTCATCTGAGAAAACATGGGCATGATGCATAAGAAAGAAAAATCATTTCCACTGCTATTTATTTAAAGCAGCAAAAATCCCGTGTGACAATCTTTAGGGATGAAGCTTGCAAAAATGTATAACAGAAGACCATGACCTCTTAACATCCCAGTCTCATTTTACTTTTGCAAAGCCCTTTCTGTTTCATTCCATTCTTATTTTAGTAGCTGCATGGGGAATAGACAGAATCCTCTCTGAAACGGATTGCATGGTGTTGTCAGCACAGCATGCTTGCCATCCTTCATGGGGAGAACAGGTCGTTCACATAGCCATGCACACTTTGTTAAATCTTTAGGAACATTGAGAAATTCAGCATAAAACTAAGGCGGTACTATCCATTACAAGACAGAACCAGAGTCTGCACAGCAAAGTTAAATTGCCTGTCATCTTTTCACATATTGAGCTAGTCATAGACATTGCATTACTATTAAAAGCGCTGTATGTTTAACAGTCAATTTCTTTAAAATAGACATTTTTTTTAAAGAAAAAAGCATAACTACAAAAAAAAAGAAGAAATAACTACAGAAACTTCTGGAATATAAATGCTTTATTGGTGGGAATTAATCATCATCAGTCTAGGTTTGACTTCAAAATCTTCCCAGGAATCCTAGAAAACAGGTTGACCAAAACAGTTCAACTCTGCCCTCAGACTCCCTTTTCCTCTAACTAGGTATGGGACAGTCTGTTCTCAGTGAGAGGACATGCTCTCTCCATATTAGATTTCAGAACACCTGCATGGAAGTCCCAGGTCAGCCACTAACTAGTACCTGACCTGCCCAATTCATGTAGCATTTTTGACCTAAAATGTGGATTGAAATTCTGGCCCTATCTTCCTCACAGGCATGAAATAACAGATTTTAAAGCATCCTTTGAAACCACAGATAATCCCCAAAGTTTTTGTAACGAGAGGATAGATAGAAGAGAAAGCCTGTTGTGAAAAAGAACATTGGATTTGCTGCATGGGATTAGGTCATCCTAAATAAGGATATTGCTACCTGCCATTTCAATCAGTCTGTGAGAATTTTTAAGGAAAATTAGAATAGGAAACTCATATCCTACCTGGAATAACTCTTCAGTACATTAAATAGGCAGTAAATGCTAACTAATTCTCCTTAGGTCTCCAAGTTGTTAACAGCTGTTATTCATAATACCAAGATGTTTGTTTAAAGACTTGATCAAGTATGACACCATTCAATAATCTGGTTTGTAGCAATTGACTAATTAAACTAAACGGTAACCTTAGAATAAACGTTTTGAAAACCAAAATGGTCGCAACCTGAACATATTTTTAAAACTGAGGAGTGACGGTTGATTCTACGTGTCAACTTGACTGGGTTAAGGGATTCCCAGGTTGCTGATAAAACATTAGCTCTGGATGTGGCTGTGAAGGTGTCTCCAGAAGAGATAAACATTTGAATCTGAAGGTGGAGGAAAGAAGATCACCCTCAAGCATGTAGGTGGGCATCATTCAGACCGTGAGGGTCCAAATAGAAAAAAAAAAAAAAGGTAAAGGAAGAATGACTTCACTCATTTGTCTTGAGCTGGGACACCATCTTCTGCTGCCCTTGGACATCTACATTAGTTCCCTGGTTCCTGGGTCTGGAGACTCAGACTGGTCCTGTGCCATTGTTTCCCCACTTCTCTGGCCTTCAGCCACACCCATGGCTTTCCTGGTCTCCAGCTTGCAAAGTGATCCAATCCATCCTATTACGTCTCTCCCTGTAAGTCTGTATATCTGTGTCCGTGTCTAGATCTGCGTAGATAGATCACCCTTGTTATGTTTGTCAGAAGAGACCTGCCTAGTCATGAGATCAAAATATTCTCCTCGTGATCTGCCGCAGTCCAGCTGCAGCAAAATAACCGGGGGGTGAGGAACAACTTGTGTACATTGATACAGCAGGAGTGGGAGCCGTTTATTGTAGGACAACAGAGGTATTTATACATTCCACACAGCTTATCTAATTAACATAAACTCGATACAGCAGTCAACCAATAAGGAATCTCCACACTTAATGGCTCGCTGGCTTACTTCACAAACCACTCCCTCTGGCAAAATGCCAGGCGCCATCCAGACTTGTTTACAGGCTCTAACATTTGCCAGGCGCCATCCAGACTTGTTTACAGGCTCTAACATTTGCCAGGCGCCATCCAGACTTGTTTACAGGCTCTAACATTTGCCAGGCGCCATCCAGACTTGTTTACAGGCTCTAACAGTGATCCACTGCTGTTTGATTCCCGTCCTCTTTTCCTAGAACCATCCTCCTCCCTTCCTAATTCCAACTCTCTCCCTTTTATGCTAATTGGAGTAAAGGAGGCGTTACACATTTTCCTAGGATCCTGGGCACAGGGATGTGCTTCCTCCTCACTCTGCCCCTGCGGGCTTTGTTGGATGGTGCTCCTCATGTTGTGGGACAGGTTGCTCAGAAACCACACCAAGCCCCAGTTTTATCCAAATTGCAGAGTCTCTATTTACCCCACCGGCCAGCGACTGCTCCTCACAGGACCCATAACTATCTCTGCAAGAAACAGCCCTGAGCCCGAGCACTTTAGGATATATAAAGGCAAAAACCACATCTGGGTTGACGTAGCTGCAAGCAAGAAGTTAGAGAGCTGAAGTGGGCAGTAAGCCAGACAATGCAATGGGACCTTGGTATTCCCTGCGGGACTTTCCAGGTGGGTATATAGCAGCAAGCAAGAAGGAAGTGGATCAAAATGACCCTAGTTCAGTACACATTAGAGAATGGTCACTAACGTCTAGACAATCTCTGACAAGGTACATTGCCCAAGAAAAATGGAAACCAAAGAGAACAATTTTACATTGTATAAGAATTGCTATTTTGTGTTGCCAAGTTTTGCTAGGTAATTCTTAGTGGGTACAGAGGCGGGGCTTTCCCATGGGAGAAGCATTTCTTACATGATATGGAGTCTCAGGGTAAAATGGGGTGTGTTTGGTCAATGCGCAGATAGCCTGGCCCATAACACTCATGCTCAGCACTCTGCGGATGGTAGGTTCAGGGAACCACACTCATTAGCTCCCTCAGCCCTCTTCCTTACCACTCTCACGTCTGGATCTTTGTCCTGAAGGAAGGTTTCCTCTGAGCAGTCTTGAACGTCGCAGCAATCAGCTCTGCATTGCTACTAGCAAATGTGCAATGTCCCTGCTGTGCTTTGTCTCATCTTCTCAGAAGAAAACAACTGGGTGGAGGAGAACCACTGGCCTGGCATTTGCCCACATTTTCAAAGGGACAGAGTGTGAGTGGGTATTGGAAGGAGTGACCTGAGACGTGGAGACCCTGATGCATAGGCAGCCACCGAGGCTGCTCCTGGTGACTGTGCTCGCCGTCAGGAAGTGCTAGATCTGACCAACAGTGGCTTGTGGTACCAAAGTCACCGTCATTCACTTCCATGTGCCCCACAGTATCACTGGAATTAAAAGTACTAGTTCTATTTTATATGGATGATTGGTGTTTTCTTGCCCTTTGTGAAGCACAAATGAAGTCATCCTTTACAAATCTTTTCTACTTTTATTGAGTCAGTTAAAAAAATTAACATTAAAAAAAAAAGTAGTGTGCTCACGGTATAAAAACAGCTCTAAAACTTCAAACCAGTTCTGAGCCCTGCTCCTAGGAACATGGCCCCAGAAGTCCATCCTCTGTGTTAATTCTGGAGATCCCTGTTGATAGGGAACTAGATGTGTCAGTGACCCCCCAAGCTTTGACACCAAGCGCTGAGATAGCCTTTCGCTTTGTGTGGCATGAGAAAGGTGTCTGGGGTGAGCTGCACGGAGGGAGGTCAGAACTCTACCTGCACTCCAAGGAAAGGTACGATTAGAAAAGCCATCAGGACGCCGCGCTCAGGCACGGCCACACGGCTTCTGAATTCCCGTCATAAGAGGAGTAGATCAATCTCTGGGACCCCCAGGTGCCTTTCATATGAAAGAATGGAGGGGTTTTTTTCCCTAAAATATAACCGTTGATGTATTAAAAGCTCAGTGAGTTTAGTCACTTTTTATCTTTCCCTTTAAATCTGAATGATTGTACTGGGCTTTTAAGGTCTGTGCCAACTAACTAGGGCATTTTAGTAATCTATTTTTAATATGTACCAACTTCTGTTCTTTTTAGTTCTGCCTTAAGATATACTTTTATCTTTACTGGTATGCAGAGATCATCAAAAAATATAAGTTCTCCATTACATGACAACTCATAATGAGTCTTAATGAAGCTGGGGAACAGCTGTTTAAAAACTGCCGTTGAATAGCTTCCTAAGCCGCCGCCACTTAGGATAGCCTCCTGCCGCAGCGTCGCCTGAGACTCAGAACCCGCCACACATATAATGAGGAGGGTGAGAAAGAACGCTTCCTCCCTTTTCATTGGACTTTTTATTTTAATCAGAATGCTAATACACTATTACGAATTAGTGCATTATGAACCTGGGCTTGACGCCGTTCACCTTCTTAATTATATTCCTTCATGGAGCAGAAAAGAAAGTAAATGTTACTATGCAATTTTTTTTTTTTTTTTAAGAATTCATGTCCTCTGTGAAAACAAGAGGGGGAGGGAGAACACAGAACAAACTTACTTTTTAATTATATTGGAAACACGTTGCAAGCGCAAAATGTTGAAAATTAAGCTAAGCCCAGATGATTTCAAATAAGATCCGCAATCTGAAATTTAAAGGATTTTAACTTCACTGTGTAGGTTAATATGTGTGAAGAACAACTAAAACAAACTTCCAACATGAACTTAATCTCATCCCTTTTTTCATTTACACTTTCAAATGGACTCATCCGGCTCTCTTAATTTTCTCTCTACACGTCAGGAACCTCAGAAGAGAGTTAATGGTCATGGTAGTCTCACTCTCTTCTTTATTCCCATGGTTCTCATTACTTCAGAAAGCCTGTTTTCTCTCTATGGGACTTTCATTTTACTTTTTACTTTGATTTGTTCTCTGTCAATCATGTCCACAGTGGAAGCCATTTCCTTTTGCTTTGGGTCGTGCAAATGGCCTGCGCCATGCTAAGCACAGGAATACACGCACAACTAGCATCGTGCCTCTCACAGGGCAGGCACCCACAGTCACCCAGCAAGTCTAAATTCACCCAGTAAGTCTCTTTATCCTTCATCTTTAGGATATTCAAGTCCTTCGCCTATTCCTTAAATTATCCTGCTAATTGCTAAAATCATGATGTGAAATTATTAGTCAACCACAGAGAGCCCTGACGGATTTCCCATGTGTGTGATCATAAGAGTGCTGTGTGTGTGTTAGATATTTACAAGGCTGTCTGAAAAGAACGTGCTGTTCATTCACAGCAATGGCAAATTATATTTCTATCATCTTTAGTGTTTACTCCACCGTGTTTATTCCTGAATGTTTCCTGGCAACATATTCCAAGATATACATATACATAGTCATGTTTATAAAAAATAGACATTTTGTTTTCAAATATAGGACTAATATGGGTGTTTTCTTCTTCTCTTTTGGGCAATCATACAAATACAATAAAGAGAACAAGAAACAGAAGCCAAGTCTCTGTCTTTGAAGGAACCAAATGACATCTGCATGCCAGATCAAATATCTAAATAAAATCTGCAAAATGTAGTAGTAAAACTTAAAGATGAGTGTTGTAAGTAAGAATATATGAGACTATGTCTGTGGCCTCAGGTCCCAGTGAAAGGATCAGAGAACTGTTTTCCAAAGCAAGTGACAAAAACTTGTGACCCAAATCAATAATTTCTCATTTGCATAAATGGTATAGGTCCTAGGGGCAAAGTATTTTCTTGACCGACTTTGATATTCTCCAGAAGTAGAGACCTAAATGATAACTCCCTTCCTTCTCTCTCCTCTCTCTTCCCTCTTTCTCTCTTACACATACAGACATCACCATCACCATTACCAACATCAACCACCACCACCACCACCATCACCATCACCACCATCACCTCCACCACCACCACCATATTTAAGGTGGGCAAACAGTTTCTGAGGCAAGTTAAAGGAAAGAATTTGGTGAGAGGCTCTTTGCAGGCTGACCTCTGTCTTCTTTGATAAACAAAGACTAAGGGATTCATTAACAAATTATTTTGTTACAAAGAAGAATTGTTGTTGGCATAAAACAAGAATTGGCCTTTTTTTTTTTTTCTGTAAAGAAATGCATAGTGGATAGTTTAGGCTTTCTGGACCATATAGAGTCTCCATAGTTGTCACCGTCATTGCTGTGTCCCCCCTTCTCTTCCTCTGTTTTTTACTTCTCCTCCTTCTCCTCCTTCACAAACCTTTTAAAACACAAAATATGCAAGTCGTGAAAAGGGATCTTTGGGCTGTAATAGAACTACTGGTTATAATTTGTTGACACAGGACTTGAACATTGATTTGATATTTTCTTCACCAAAAGCCCCAAAAAATGCATTTAATAGTTGATTGAGAAAGAAATCATTGCATTGAGACATGAGAAATAAAAGGACCTATAAAAGACATTTGTATAGAATTATACCACAAAAAGATTTTTAAAAATAAAGACTAATTTTTCATTATTACTCTTTTAATTCTGACAAAATTAAAGTACTATTTCATTCAGATAAAAATGTAGGAAGAATTTTGTAGAAATTCAAAGAAGCACTCACTTCAAGCCAAAGTCCCAGCAGAGATACAAAATGTAAGTGCACCTCCTTCCAGAAAAGAAATGCTTGTCCCCTTCTTCACTGCTCTGTTACCAGCCCCTTGAATGTGCCTGGAAAGCAGTGTTTCACATATATTCTTAGTAGAAAAAAAATGAATGACAAAGAAGCTAAAGAGAAAAAATAAAAACTCACTCAGTTTGGAAAACTGAGGTTACTACAGAAATAAATGCCAATTTAGGGGCAGCAGAAAGGGCATCGGACGGCTGTGAAGACCACCAAGGGAAAGATAGGAAAGAGAAGCATTGCAAAAGTAATTAAAAAGATAACAAAAACTGCATGTGTGGAAAACAGAGAAAAAGACATAAAACACATGCACAGATGGAAAGACCAAAGGAATTCAAGAGACAAACTACAAATATACAGAAGCACCATCCAGACGTTTTCCTGAAAGAAAAGATTTAAACTTACAGGCTCCAAGAACACACCCTGTCCTTCCAACACAAATCAACAAATAATGATCAGGAAGGATACAGAGGCTCAGAGATTGCTGGACATCAAAGACAATAAAGTAATGTCTTGTATAGGTCCTTTTATTGCTTCATGTCTCAATGGGCATCTAGCATAAAAAGATCAATTCGCTGAAGTCAAAAACGTAAGCCTTATATATAAGATTTCCTTCTGTATCACAGTATTTAATGATAAAATCCAATAGAGCAATTAAGTCTTCATAGAGATGAGACCTTGTGACCCGAGAACCGACTCCCACTCCCTGCTGTTCAAGTGTGAAGGGACAGACAGACCACGTGACCTGTGCCATATCCCCACACCCTCGAGGAAACCTCGGAAGGAACTATTTCAGCCCGCTGAGAGGTGAGAGGGAAAATGAAGGCAAAAACATTGTGGTGAGCACTGAATCCATTCAAGGGTAAATCTCAAGCTAGAAAAATGCAGGGGTTATCATTACAGAAAAGGATCTAAATGCTATAAGTTCACTAGCAGGAAATGTTAAGAATTACAAAAGCCAAAAGAAGAGAAGAGGAGATGGTATATAGGTAATATAAATGCACTGACTTCCTCATTTTACAGCTTGAAATACAAAACCTACATGACACATGTACAAGTTTATTCAGGGCTGCATTATTTGAATGCAAAATATTACCAGTAACATAAGCAAGCATCAGTAGGAAACTGAATAAATAATTTAAAACATTACCTATGCAAGAGAATACTGTGTCCATTAAAAGAAGGAGGACACTCTAAAAACTAATCAGGAACAACTTCCAAGACAATATTAAGTTAAACAAAATCAAGTTGGAGACCAATACATAGGGATTGCTACCTTAGATAGATGATAGATGATAGATAGATAGATAGATAGATAGAGCTTTTAGAAAATTACATATGAAGCTAATGTCAATGATTGGTATCATTCTATAACTGAAACTGCCCTTGTAAAGAAAACATGAGGAACTAGGTATGGAAATGAGAGAAATTCTTGTTTTTCAGTGTATGCTCTAAACATTTTGAGTTTATATTGTACATGGGATATCTAGTCAGAAAAAAACAAATACATAATTTTGTCAGTCAAACATCAGGCAATCATTTCACATTTTAGCCTGCCTCGTATTAGATAAATGATCTTGAAAGAAGCAAAACAATCTTCCTGGATATAGGAAGAGCCAGGAGTTCTATTAGGGTAAAATGAGGTGCTAGAAAGAAAGGGGATTGGAAAATGCAGGGGTCCACATTAGTCTAACTTGAGAAGGGTCAAGGAAACTCATCAAATGTGAAGCAAAAACAAACTCCAAAGGGACCCAGTTAAAGAGACTTATAGAAGGGTGAATTGATGAACCGGCCAATGTGACACTTTGCTCCATACCACACACTAGGCCTGGGTGAGGAGCTGAGCAGATTGAGGCTAACCACGGAAAAAAATCAAGGACGTGGGGAGCCTCCCCTGATGCTAACAGGAGATCCTCTTGCATATTTTCTCCAGGGAAATTATGATGCAAACCCCAGCTGATCACATGATCAGCATGACAACTGGTCAGAAACATGTTCACTCTACGTTTTCTTGTACCAAACCTAAAGGCACTCCTCTGCTCTAAGCAGAACCATATCTCTGAGTCCCAAAGGGATTATCTGTCCTTTCCTATTCTGATTACTGTCATCCAATAAATGGGTTTGCTTTAACAGCATCTGTGTCAAATATTTAATTCGACAGGCTCCATAAAGGTTATAGGAAATAATAAATGGGATTCAGTGTTAAAGTCATAAGTTATTCCAGTAACAAAAGACTTAACTGGCCATCAGCAGGAAATTCCTATAGTCATGGGTACATCCCACTTCTCGTAAGGCTACGGGATGCAGGATTTTATGGAGCTGTGGGAGGGAATGATACTCCTCTGTGAAATAAATACCAAGTGTAATTCACTACATTCTTGACTTTTGCATAATTTTATGAAACAAAATATTAAGGAATGTGAAACTATAAATTCCCTCTCTCTGATCACAGAGACCCAGTGCAAACTTTAGCTCAGCTAAAGAATGCTCTTTGTTTGGTTTTGGTCTTGATTCTTCTACTGAGACTAGAACTCTGTGCTTCATGTTGTTTTGGTTCCAACTTTATCTGTACTAATGTCATTTTCTTGTGTCAGATAGCTTAATACTCTAAAAAAATCCCTTTTCAAACGATAATGGCTTATATTTCACTTTTGATTCTGTGTTTTTATCAGTTACACCTGTGAGGAGACTTTAGTTTTCTTCTTTTGTTCCTCTCAAAGCATCTGATACCTGTGACTGTGAGTGGTCTGTCCACCTCTGGTCTTGTGCCTCTCCAAGTCTAGTCTGAACTTTCTGCATTTCACTCCCTTCCTGGAGGAAAAGCATGTCACTAATTCTCCCGCAAGTGAAGAAGAGAAATGTTACATTCTGGGTCCAAAGCAAAAACCACCCAATCATAGTCTGACCTAAAACATTCCCCACAGGGTGGATCGCAGGTCTCTTTAGACTTCCTGAGTGCTCAGCGTAAGCTATAATCTATAAACACGTACTATGGATATTACTACATAGGTATTTATAATTATCTACTATTTTTAAAATTTTTATTAAAGTGCATGTTTAAGGTTTTTAATTGTCCATTCCATCCAATATGTAGATACAACCCCAGCCAATAATTTAATTTAGTTATAGGTCATGAAATATTTCATCAAAATCAGCATTTCAATAAGTTTATATTAGATAAATATTGCATATATGCATATACGTAGACAATAAAATATTTAGGAAGCAAAACTAGGAAACTTATTTTCATTATAGATTGTCAGCTCCACACCACTATGGTTTTACTAAACAGGAGTAGAATAGAAATTCAGCTTGGAGACAGAAAACTCCATATTGAGCAGAGTTATTGAGCTGCCTAGATGCAACCTTCCCTTCAAAAAAGGCATCTTAAAAATTGTTCTTCCCAACTTCCCTCTTTTAGCTATAGGGAAAGGTGGTGAATTAAAAAAAAAAAACAAACATGTTCAGGCCTGGTTGCAAATTAAAATATCATCTCATATTTATATAGAATAAATTACTTCTGGGATGAAAGCATTGGATAATTCCTAAATAGAATGCTCAGTCTCCGTGGTGACTTCTTAATATGAATCACACGTTTTAAGATGTGAGTTTAAATTTCCATGCTTTCTTTCATTCATTTTTTTGCTTGTTTTATAAAGTATATGATACACAGCAGCAAAGACTTATCTTAGTGCAAGTTATTGAAATAATCTGCATATTTTTACCAACTTCAAGTTTAAAAGCAGGGTGTATGTTTAAGAAAATGAGATCTTTTAAAGTCAAAATACTTTGGATTTTAAGAGACTTACTTGAATACCTGGAAAAGGAACTCAAAAAAAAGCACAATAATAATAATTTTCAACAAGAAAAATGTGTTTTAAGTGATTTCCAACAGAAACCTTGGTAGCATCATTCACATTCACCCCTTCACATGACCACAGTGTAGACAGTGTGTTTGGTAAATAGAATCAAATGTAAATTATTTTATTCTAGGAGCAATAATTAGGGCAAATTCAAGAGAAACTACAATTTTCCTCTTCTGATCCCAGGGACAATGACAATAAATTGTAAATAAACACTGGCTACCAACAGCCAGGAAGGAAGAGAAGGAAGGAGGGGATGAGGAGTTCAGCTCCACACTGTACACCAGAGGTCCCATGAGGATACGCGAGTGGTCAGAACAGCCAGGAAGGCTGAGAGTAAAGACAGAAGGCCAAACCTGGTGATTTCATCCGCTTTTCCTCCCTGAGACCAAAAGACCTGACAAGAATAACATAAAGGAAGAAAAGTCATGTGGCTCATGGTTTCGTAGGTTCAGTCCATAGATGGCTGATCCATTGCTCTGAGCTGGGGTGAAGCAGAGGAAAGCAGCTCAGGACACGACAATCGGGTACAGAGAGAGACCAAGCTCAGCTCACCAGGGATACAACGTACCCCAAACGCACACCCCCACTGAACTCCCTCCTCCAGCCACACCCTCCCTGCCTACAGTTACCTCCCAGTGAATCCCTATCGGGGATAACCCACTGATTGGGTTCAGGCTCTTATCACTGGATCATTTCACCCCTTATCATTCTTACATTGTCACACTTGTAAGCTTTTGGGGAACATATCATATCATAACCATAACACGTGGATAAACAGAAAAACCAGTAGCACTCACTTCAGTGCCTTGGAAAAATCCTAAGTTTACTGTGTGCACTGAAGGAAAACTCAAAATTACTCATGAAGCCATAGGAAGACAATTTCTATCATAAAGGAAGCATGTATTTATTAAAAATAAAAACCAAGACCTTCCACTAAGTGGATATTGCTAAGGAAACCCCAAATTCGATTCCCATTTAGTTCTACAATTGTATCAAAGACATTACGAAGCAAACATAATCACCTTTATGTGACACCAACTTGGTGCCCAGATTTTTTTACAAGAGGCATGAGCTGGGTAGGAGACACAATGAATAGAGATGCTGCTGCTTAAAAAATGCAATTTTTAAAATGCTCAGGAATATTTCTAACTGTGGATATCAGTTATACTGATGACAATAGCAAAAACAGGAATGAACAAGAAATTCATTTTTCAAGCATGGCTTGGTCATCGTCGCAGTGGAGACAAGTAGAAGAGATTTGGAACTGCTTTCTGCTCGTGGATTCTATGCAAGGAAAACCAAAGGTCCAGAAAACCTGGTGTTAACCTAAGATGCCATTAAATCCAGTGCACGTTGAACCTCACCCCTCTCGTTTTCATCTTTGTTAAAATGAAGGTGTTAGGCCAGGTGATCTGTACCAAACACATTTTTTTTAAATACAACTTTCCCTATATAAATTCAAAGATGTGGAAATTACAGTAATCATCCAAGTGATTTGATTAGTCCAGTCTGCCTGTCTAGGTCACCTAGGTGAATACAAATCTTTTCTCCTAAATAGAATGTTTAAGTGTCCATTTCAGCCGTGTAATTTCTTAAAGCTGTCTTTTCAACCAATTCTGTATCGACGGCATCAGGTAGAGAATAGTGTGACCCTTCAGAGCAGTTAAGCCCCTGACCCACCTGCGATAGCCAGGAATATTTTTATTTTTTAAAGATCTGGTAGCATTCAGCATCGTTTTCATGGTCTTATCTTTATCACCACCCGCCCCCATTTTCTTACTTTTACTTTGAAAACCATGTGGAAGTGAATTTCTCTCTACATTAATCATAATATACCAAGCCATGTGTGGTTCCCTCAGAAACAGAAGTTCCATTTGTAAATAATGCCCAAGAAACAAACAAGCACCTCTGTTCTGGTCTTAGTTTATGTTTAATGTACTGGCAAAGAATGCATGTCTGCAAGAGTGAAAATAAATGCTGTACAGAATAAGGAACAATACGTATTCCTAAGCATAAAGCAGAGTCGGCCATTCAGTTAATCTTTTCTTGGACCTGTGATGTAGAAATGATGGCCTCCCGAAATAATTAAAGCTCATCTGGAAGAACTAAAGAAGATGCCCACATAGACTTGTTATTCTCCTACACAAAAGGAACCCAGACTGCAGCAGGAACTCCCTGGTGCTCAGTGTCAGCACAAGTGACTGGAAAATATTCTTGTCTGTGGAGCAAGGGACGGGACTAGGGAATGTGCTCGGCCAAGAGAATAGCCCTGCCCAGTGTCCAGGTGGAACAGAGTACAAACTGCATGGAAAACTTTGGATTTTCTAGTGGCCAAACACAGAACCAATGCACCTTATTTAAACTGGTAGGTCCAAAATATAATTTAACATATATTCAGTATTTTAAGAAGGTTGGGGATATTGCACATTTTTTTATTATGACATTGAAATCCAGTGTGTATCTTCATTTGTAGCATATTTCCATTCTAACTAGGCATCAGTAATTTACTCAGTAACCATATGAGACTAATAACAGTCGAAATGGGAGCAGAGGTCTAGATAACAAAGTTCAGGCCATGCACAATTGTGTTCTTCCTCCATTGAAAACACACACACACACACACACACACACTAACCTCTACCACCAAACTCATTATTACCAAGTTTATGCATGTTTAAGACTTTGTTGATTTGGACAGAGTGAAGACAATTATTATTATTTCTTCATTAAGTGCCTGGGGATCATTGTTTCTTAATAACAGGTGACAAAATTTTTTAAAAAAATTACCTTCATTTCCTGCTGCAGCCTTACTTTAGATACTTAGAGATGATTTTATGACTTGATGGGTATTAGCTGACTCCACAGTACATGATAATCTTCCAAAGATCAATGCAGATGTACAAAAAATATATTTTTGGAGCACATAGTGTAAAGGACAGAGATAACTTGACAGAAAAAAAAAATATATATATATATATAAAATGCTACACAATAGAAATTTTATTTTTGTTCTCTAGGACTTTCTTTCTCTTTCACTTTCAGAAAGTGTCTAGAACAGTGCCTGAAACACAGTAGGTGCTCTATACATGTGTTTTGAATGCATAAAGAGCAACCTCCCTCATTTCCCATGAGGTAGCTCATACTCCATCATTGGTGATATCCACTGAAGCCCAGACAGCACCCCTTTGAATGACAGCTCTTGTCACCCCTCCAAATTGGCACCCACTGCGATATCTGCGTCTCAGCCTGCTGCCTGGCCTACAGGCACTGTAGCTCACCACCCAGTTACCCCACACTGTCACACCAACCCAGGAGCCTGTGAGTGGCCTGCTTTTTCATGATGACATGGGGGGTCATGTGTGTATCCAGGGGCTCTTTCACAGAGGCTTGGCTGTCACAGGACTTGGCGGGGCTGCCTGAATGCCCGCTTTTCCCTGGGCTTTCTGAATGTCAGCTGGACCACAGTTTCATTATTGCTTGTGGAGCTAGAGATATGGCTGGACTCACCTCTTTTATTCTTCATAAGGGTTTAGCAGGGAGAGGGGACAATTGGGGCATAGATCTTGTTTCAGAACCCTCAACTGTGTCTCCTTTTCTTCTTTTCTCCATTTCTCAAGAGAGGGTTTGTATCTCATTTATTGAGGAAAATATTGTTGATAAATGCATGATCAAATGAATCGTTTTTGTCAAGTTCCTTAAATGATGCATGGACTTCCTACACAAATTATTTCATTTGGCCTAAGGGAACCTCATGCATTAGAAAATGATGTTGTTTTTCTTTCTATTTAATGCCTATTTGTAATGGTTGACTTTGTTAATACACTGAAGATAAATAGAGGGAAAACAGTAAAACACAAAGCTGACATACCTCATGCTCACGCTTTCACAAGTCGGTGAGAATTTCTGCTCCAGGTAACACTGGGTGAAGAGAAAACATGGCCCAGTTGGAGAGAAGAACTGCAGGAGAATGCACAGAACAGTCACAGGCCTGATCTCTGCTCTTAATCTATTTACCTGCCCACACAGGAAAGCTGTGTGCTTTTCCTATTAAAAGTATTCCACATGCTATTGCACAACAGGGCAACCACAGACACCAAGGATGTGCTAGGTATTGCAAAATGCTAGAAGCAAGGATTTTGAACATTTTCAACATAAGAGATGATAAATATTTGAGGAGATAGATATGCTTAATCTGATTTAAGCATTACACAATGTATACCTGTTTCAAAATACCATATTATTACATTCATATGGAAATTTTGTTTTTATATTTTAAAAATAAATCTAATTAAAATTTTTGAATGTCTAAGAAAGCAGTACAAATATGCTATGCAATGAAAAGCTATCTTAGATGTTGGGGAGAAGTTACATTAATAAATCCCCTTCAGAGAAAGGGGAGGATGTGTGTCAGCTCCAAAGGAGCAGAGGTGAGGGCCACAATGTGCACTGTCAAGGGCCAAAGCAGGGGAGGTAGAAGCCAGAGATGGACACAGCACCACTGCCATCTGTTTAGAGTGTGCTTGAGGAGGGTGGGACAGTGGCTGTAATGCTGTCACAGAAAGTCCTGTTGGCAGGTACAAAGGGCAGCCATCTGAATCAACCCTCGTGACACAATTTTTGCCATTAGAGTAATGGTGTTCTTCTCTCCACTTCCTCAAGGTATCCCAAATGCCACATTTCTCCACATTCACCTACACTGAAGAGATGAAACATTTGTTCTTAAAATAAACCGTAATGCTAGCCTATTTACTGTAATATTGCATTTATTTGGAATCTTAACTGCTTAAAACTGTGATGGAATTTTATGTTTTGATTGAGTCTACCACTTGCAAGACTGTATTGAATTTGTGTTCTATTCTCGTGAACTCTTTGAGCATAAAATTCCCTAATAGTAATTTTTAAGAACATACACACTATGCATCATGTGAGAAATAACTCTGTGTTTAAAATTGTGATGTCTTTGATGCTTTCCAATTTTTTTTCAGCATTATTCCACTTTAGATCTGTCCTGGATGGATTCTCAAGTCATCTTTAATTCTAGGATAATACGACTGCACAAGAAAGCTGTTGTGTACATAATAACTCAAAGACTGATTTGTATAGGATTATGTGGACTATGGGACTTAAGATGCCTGGTTTACAACACCCAGAACCTATTCCTATTAATGTTGGACCCTTTATTTTTGTGCCTACTTAGAAATTCAACTTCTTGATAAAGAGTTGCATTAGGTTTTTCTAAAATTTTGAGGGTTGGAGAGGATAAAGACTACAGATTATGCCGTACCCTGGCACAGGGGAGGGATGTAAAATGGGAAGGAAGACTGTGGAGGGAAAAGCAATAGCCGTAGAGTGAAGAAGATATTTGCAACAGGAGGAAACAGGTGTCACCAATTTCTGGTCAGGGTCTTAATCTGCTTGAAATGTCAATGGGAAATGAAGGTGGCTCTCATCCTTCTTGTCCCAGATAAGCTAGCGTTCAAATGTCACATTTGAGTTTGCAGCTTATTTAATACCTACCATCTCCTTTAATTCTTTCTGAGACAATATAATAAGCATCATCCCAAATTCACTGAGGAGGACACTGGGAAATCCACACAGGTTCGCCCAAGTCAGTCAGGACAAAGCCAGACCCAGGACTCCACAGTGGCCCTCTCGAGAGCCACATCTACTGCCAAGGAGGTGTCATTTGACATATTGGGAATGCCCTCTGCTGTAATTAAGATGCCGATTTGACTGCAAAAGCCCGTATCTAGAGTTTACGAACTTTCAAGCTAACTAACTTTGTCAGCAGGCTCTTTTTCCCCCCTCTTCAGAATTTCTAAAATAACACAGACTACTTTCCCTACCTCTGCTGAAAAACTCCTTGCTGTTCCTTTTTGGCAAACAAATTAGGGATCTTCTCAATTAAAAGAGACCTACTCAGAAATTTTTTTAAATATCAAATAATGGAAGAAATCCACCAGTGGGGAGGTGGGAAGCCATGATCTTAAAACTTTAGCTATTCTTCCTGCCTCAAGACAGATGTCCAAGTATAACATGTGCAAGTAGTTCAACTTTCTATTTTTCATCTAGGTCTTTGATACTGGGAAGGTTTACACAGTTGATCTATCCAACTCAGTAGCAAAAAACAAGAAGTCACCGTGGGTCAGGAGTTATGCACCCCAAGTCATATGTAAGGAGAATTTGCTAATTAACCAGTTGTGAAGGAGGATTGAAAATAGAGCCCAATCAGCACACAACAAAGTTCTTATCTCCAAGATGCACTTGCCTATTCCAAATAATTCTATAGCAATTGTAGAAAGGAGAAGTCTATTTTTGAACGCTAGCATGTATTGGAAAAAAATCCAAAATGATTAAGTCTTCTGGCATGTATTTTAGCTATTACAGCTGTTTGCAATATATATATGTGCTACATCTATATTTGAAATCTCTGCTGTTGCCATTCACCATCTGCCCAAAGATGGGTGAAAATGCCTCTGTTTTTTGTTCATTGCTTACGAAACTGAACATAGCAATTTACCAAACCTGGATTATTTTTTCCTAGCCTTTTTCAAGCATCTAATCAATATCCTAGAAATGTTGGAGTGGAAACTTTAAAGTTCCTTAAATCCACAAGTGTAACTTGGCGTTTACAGTAGAGGATGTGCAGGACTCTCCTCACAGTAGTCATTTGACGGCCAAATAGTAATTTACTATTTAATGATACCCCGATTGGCCAGAAAACTGGCTTCCAGAAATCTCAAGCTTCTGAAATAAATATGGCGATGGCAAAATTGCTCTACAGCAACTTGAGCTGATTCAGGAAAGAAAACAATCAAGAAACAGTAAGAAATTTTCACAAATTGCAGCGTCACAAAAGCATCCCTTCGGCATGGGGTATCCAATGGTGGGATCCTTAGAGCCCCACACTCAGTGAGTCTCTCATCGAGTTCCCCCTCTGCTAGTCCTCTCCTATCTAGACTTCAGTGGATTTATGAAATTAAAGTAGAAAATTACTGAGGTTCACCTACAGGAAGACACAATGATGGAAGAGAATATCATAACTCATGGTACAAACAGGGAGACAAAAAAGCTGAATATTATAGTAGGATAAACATCCTAACTTTATTACCTAGTGCAGTAGAAGTACAGCATACTGTAAGCATCATGATATAAGAGGAACATAACATCCTTCCAGAATCATTTCCAAAACTTGTCATATTCGGTAGTCCCAACTTAAAGTTTAAAAAAGCAAACCCTTTCTATCAAAATTACTTAAAATTTATAAACTTGGGAAACTGAAAGAATAAGCATCAGTTGCCAATAAAATTTACTTACTGTTGTGAAAAGACAACACAGAGGAAATACTGTAATTTAAAAAGTCATTTCTATAATATAGTAGTTGCGTAAAATGTAATATGTTGTACCATTAACATCCGTGATTTAAAATCATGTGGACTGAAACTAGAGTTCATACCAGTCTCAAGTCTGAATGAGTGTGGTAGTCACCGCGCCTACAGCCAGAGACATGGTCACACCCACCAGTGGGAGACAACACTGCAGCATACTTTGGCTCCTTGCCAATTTTGTAATGGTAGACAAAAGGGCTTATTTGACAGTTAAGCAATGGCTAAATCTAACCGATAAATATGTTAAAAGCTCTTTTTCAAAATCTGGGGACTTGCTGATTGCACTTTTAAAATATGCATTTATCTCTAATTATATTTTCTTTATAAATCTTGGTCCTAGAATTATTCAAGATTTGACCATTAAGTAAGAGAAAGTTAGAATACCACATTAAATACAAAAAAGTTTGCACTGAATGAGGAAATAGGGTTCAGTTTCAGCATATATATTCTAGATGGGTCTTGCTAGATAACAAATTAAAAAGATTTGAGTATCTTCTTTCCAATAATTCAACGTTTAGTATAGGCATTGAAGTCACTTAGCATATGATGTGAGGATGCTACTGCTTCACTAAAAATGCTTCATAAATTTTTGCTGAACTAAATTGAAACAAACTGTGACATACGTGTAAACAGATAAATAACAATATAGAATAGTAATTGCTTGGACAGAGGTCAAGTAGGTTGCTAGGGGAAAACAGAGCGGGTAGCAACTAACTCTGAACAGGGATTTAGGAAGGTCTGACCAAGGAGGTTTCATCTGAGCACACTCATAAAACACTTATTTAGTACCTAACAGGAAGTGAAGGGGTTTAGGGGACTCTAAAATATGACTTTAGCTGACTCTGGGTAGGAATTTATTTTATTTTTCTGCCTTAAAGTCTCTGATTATCATTATTAACTGCTTTGAGCTGGTAGCATTACTTGGTATTAATGGAAGCATAACTATCATCTTAGCCAAGACTGCAAGGAAAGAGGCGGGCAAGAGGCCTCTGTGTCTGTGACAGTCACTATGAAGTTCATGGGCTTTGCACGGGGGCCTTCTCACTCTATGGGCTAGAAGCAAAGTGTAGATTAGAGCAAATCTCCATGCTAGAACCACCCAGGGCTTCTCCAGCTGATACCAGCTCAGGAAGTGCTGAGCTGGGTGCTTGGGCCCGACAAGTCTTCTTTCCCTTTCCTTCCCTTTGTTCTTCTTCTTCTTCTTCTTTTTTTTACTAGTTTATTTTTAGTTGTAGTTTATCTTTGTGTGGTGCTGAGGATCGGACCCAGTGCTTTGCATGAGCTAGGCGAGTGCTCTTCCGCTGAGCCACAACCCCAGGTCCCTTCCCTTTCTTTGCTTTTTTTGGAAGAATCCTAAAATAAAGTTAGGATTCCTGCAGCCAGACAGCCACCGCCCCACAATGCGGATCTTTTAAACATTCATGAAACAATTCAGGCCCAAGTTGCCCTGTTGTAAAATGGGATCTCAGAAGACTGTGTGGGTACCAAGTGAGATAACATACGGAACGTACTTAAAACATTTCCCACCCACATAAGTCAGCATTTTGATAGTCTGGGGTTCATGTCGTTTTGTTATTCTAGAAAGTAATAAAAAATGTGCATTGAGTGAATGACTCTGATTACCAGGTGGATGGACTAGCATGGTGGCAATGGGATGGTTTTTAGAGACAGATACATAGCTTGCATCTGTGTATGTGAGACACACATGCACATGTCTTTGTGCCCTCAGTGAAAACCTAACACAGACACTAAGACCATTTGGAATAATAGTTAATGGATGTAAAGTCCTGTGTTCAATCCCAGGACTGGGAGAGACAGACAGACAGACAGACTTGGGTACTGATTCAGGTCACCATTGCCTCCCAGTGACTCACCCCAGGGTTCACACACCAACCCTCATTTCCGACTTCCCACAAGGCCTTCTGGACTTTGAGATCCTCCTCCTGGCTCCTCTCCTCAGCACCTCAGGTGCCCCCAAACTCTGGACTGCTCTTTCTCCTCCATCTGCATCTCCTTTCTGAACAACATCCACACACTCCCTCCTCAGAACCACCCCTGCTGTTGCCTGTGTCCGACATTTTAAATTCACCTCCTGTGCAACAAACTCATTTGCACACCCCAGAAATGTGCTGCTTCCTGGGAAGCCCCTCTTCCATGTGAACAATACCGCAGATCCCCAGCCGTCATCCGCATTCCCTGGAGCCCAGCCACTGAACAGCACTCAGATCCTCTCTCCACAGTAATTCTCTAATCCAACCATTTTTTCTACTTTCATTAACTCAATCGCCCTGGAATCCCTCAACAATATTCTACTTGATTCCTCTGTTCTGCCTTTGAACCCTTCATACCCATCCTCCACATTACAGTCAGGGTGATCTTTAGAATGAATTATAAATTAGATCCAGTCCTTATCATGCTTTAAATGTTTCAAAAACCTTCCTGAGCCACTGAGAAAATAAAAACTTGTAACCCCCACCTCACCCCAGTGGACCTAATATAATCCAATATCTCTCAACTCTGCAATCTTAACGTAGGTTCATCTTCACTTTGCAGAATGCATCCTTCTCCTTGGGGTTCCTCAAACAAGTCAATCTCTGTCACTGCAGTGCTTTCATTTTGCCACATCTCTGTCCAGAATAATCTTTGTGTGACTGACAAGACTGACTTCTTCTCATCCCTCAGGTCTTAGTAATTGTACAAGTCATTATATTCTGTAGCAAAATGAACTTCTCAGAGATGGCCACAGCACCCTACCCTAATCACACCATATTCTTACAATAAGACTTTGACGTTCCTCCCATCAAAATGTGGGGAGCATATTCTTTCCCCTCGAGTACAGATGGGCTTCAGGATAAATGAGGATGCAGGACAACCTCTGAACTTCTGAGGCTCCATTATTAAAACCAGTATCACATCTGCCAAGTTATCTTGGAACCCAGCCGCCATGCTTGAGGAAGCCCAAGTGGCCATGGGGAAGCCACCTGGAGAGGAACCAATGTCCAGGCTCTACTCTGGCCAAGCTCCCAGCTGGCACCCAGAGCAACTTGCCCAGTCATGTGAGTGAGCCAACATGTAACAGGATTCTCCAGCCCTTACATCCATTCTGGGGGATGCCAACAGAGCAGGCAGTGGTCGTCCATGCCATTCTTGCCAAAATTCAGAGTTGTGAACAAAATAAATAGTTGTGGTGACTTTCAGGTGTCAAGTCATGAGATGGCTTATGTGCCGCAGTAGATAACCACAGGGCCTTTTCAATGAAGCCCCATCGATGATGTGAGAAACTGCTCTCTCACATGAATTGCCATCATTAAAATCTGTTCGTATCTTTCATGGCATTGGTCACAATTTATAACTATATAGTCCTCCATTTTTCAGTTACTACCTGTTTCATAAATTTCATGAGAACTAGTAATGTATCTGTTTTCCACCATTACATACACATATATGCATCAGTACCTGACAACTTGCACTTGCTCTGAAACATCTGATGAATGAATAAACATATATGTCGGAATGATGATCTCTTTGCATGAGAGTCTCCCTGGTATCAGAAAAAATATCAAAGTCATGAACCAGACTTTAAATCTTTGATTCACTGTGTCTTATAAAGTGACCTCTGCTGGTCCTTATAAGCATTTTACCAATTAATACATAGATAAATAAAAAGAATTTATTTATCCAGATAAATAAAATTTTATACTATCATAAACTTGGATGGTAATATTTATTTTAATGACTCAGTTACATTGACAGTTGGTAAAGAGGATTATCTCTGGAGAACTGAAGAATTAGGCCCAGTAATATCGATGACACTGGCAAGATTTTCTGAAAGAATCAAAGATTTTAGGCTTTCTGGACCACATACTCTCTGTCACTGGTACTCAGCTGCCACCATTCCACACACAACTGTAGGCAATGCCGAAACAAATGAACAAGGTTATTTTTCAACTTAACTTTATTTGCAAAAATAGGTGGCTGTCAGCTTCAGGCTGCCAATCCCTGACCCAGGTAATTCATTTGAAATAAATATCTTATTTCATGTAAGAAAAACAACTAATGTGATTGTATTTCTTCTTATGTTACTTGGATACATATATACATATATATGTATATTTTTTTGTAAAATATGCTTGCAATATTCCACTTTCAAAAGAAAATTTACAAACAAACATTTTCACACATCCTTATTTTGTGTCAAACTGAAAGGTTCATTTTGCATCTATCTGCTTTCAAATTCCATTTATAGAATTTAACACAGGTTTTGATTTGGGACAGAATGACTCTCCTGTGCTGGTCATTAAAAAGCCTGCTCTTCATAAGACCATTTTATGTTCTCCTGGAATTTTCTTGCTAATGCCTTCTCTATACTAATGAGGTAATTATAAAACTACACTTTTTTATTTCCATTTTTCTCCTCAGAATACCCATTATTTCTAAATACTCATAAAACATTCACAATTTTTCTTGGATGCAATTAAAATGCTGATGAAAATAGTACCAATATTTCAAACGAAGCCTTCCAAAACAGCCTTTGATTTAGATTTAATAAGACAACTATTATTTTACTATCTAAAAATAAAAATCCAATCATGATTACAAAGATATAATAATAAATAAATTACATTTATTTATCTTGGATGAGTTAACATAAAATGGCATATTTGTTTTCCTCTAGTAAGTTCTAAATAACTTTTTAATACTTAAATTAAAGACATTTAAAAATATTCTTACAATATTAATTCTTATTGAATGTTTTGAACACTCTTTGTATCTTGGCTTATATGAAACCAATGGACACAAAAACAAATCAAGGTTACTAATAATAGTAGTTGTCCCTCTTTATTTTATAGAGGCTATATTTTGTTCTGTGTTGCTTTTGCTTGATGTATCAGTTGGATTTGTTGACTTATCTATTTTGGTTTTTGAAGGGCTCTGACTGGATTTATGGGATGCTTAGGAAGAAAAGCACAAAGGTAAAGGTGGTTTTGACTCAGACAAGTGTTTCTATAATGTTACAGATGTACAGATAAAACCTGTGTCCATGCCCAGCGTCCCCCTCTCAAACGCACATGAGCCTACAACATAAAACATAAATGGATAAATCCATGTAGAGGGATCAATGTCAAAAGTCACTCCACATTTCACAGGGGGAAAAGTTGCAACCTTATTCTTTGACCACTTTATTGTTTGATTCAACAATTGTACTTGGTAGACACCAAACACAAGCTGGGCTGAGGATATACACTCATTGTTCTTGTCCTTCTGCACATGTCAGGACACAGAGTCATCAGTGGTTCCCAAGTGCTGCACACGGACACCATCCTCTTCATGTTTCTCTAAAGTGAAAGTTACCAAAATATTTTCAAACAAATGGCATTTGCACGTATATGTGTCCATAACTTATGTTTACTGGATTCATCAAATATGTGTGTACTTTTCCCTTCCGGCATCCGACAACAAGACCAGAAAGTTCCTGTCACTAATAGGGGCTGCAAGGGAGCCATTTGTGTGTGAGAGTGTTGTGTGACCCCTTGCTTACAGGAAGAGAAATAAGGATCTGTCAGAATGCTGGAAACTTCTGGATATAAAAGTGTGGCTTTGAGAGAAAAAGGCTGAAAATTTACTTACTAACAAGGTCGGGGGAAATCAAGGATGGAATGAGGCACTGGTGACCACATAATGTATCATCCAGACCCCAACACTTGTGAAAGCGAAAGAGGAGTGCTAACAATTATGTCAAGACAACAGAAATAAAATGAGACTGCCCCACACCAAACAAGATGTAAAGTCATCCTGGGATCATTTCACCCCAAGGAGACAGAAAGTCAAGATCAGGGTAAGAATAAGTTATAGAAGGAAGGGTTATTTCTCAAACGTCGCCAGGTAACAGAGATCTAAGTGGTTGTCTCCGGTGATAAATGTGACAGGAGGTGCTATTCTGAGGTTGCCAGAAAAGACACAGGACTCCAGTGAAATCTGAATTTCATATGAACAACAAATAGTTGCTTGGTTGTAAGTACTTCGCAAGCAATATTTGAGACATAGGGTATATTTTTAAGTATCCTCATTCATCTGAAATTCAAAGTTAGTTGGTATTTTATTTCCTAAATTTGACAACCTACGGGGACGTCCACGGCCTCTATCCCTAGGTAAATCTCTGTGGAGCAAGCAGACCTCACTAAGCAGGACCTGTGTAGTTCTAAATTCAAGGTTCCTTACAAGAACTACATTTTTTCCCCTAATACTGATTAAATCATTTAGCAAAATAAGGACTGTCTGAAGAATATAAAGCAGGGCGTGGTAGAAGCTGCTGCAAAATGTAAATGCCTTGGGAGCAACTAAATGACTGTTTCTCAGCTAACACAGGACCAGAGGGAAAGAACGACCCATAAGCAGGTGGAAAGTGAGAGAGAGAGCCTGAAGGAAGACAGCCAAGGCCAGAATTGCTGCTAATGAGGACGAAGTTCCAATGGGCCAAATGGGTCAGGTGGGATGGCCAAGTTCAGCCCGGCAGAATGAGCCAAGAAGAACAGGTCCTAAAACAGGAACAGGGACAAGGCTCAGGCCCAAAGGCAGAGAACACTGTAAGACAGAGTCAAGAAACTTCAGGATTTAGGAAGAAACAGAGGCAAGGTAGGAGTGATGGGGAGGGAACCCACAGTGTCACTTTTAGAAGGGTAATGTATGTGATTTTCTCTTATCCATCACTGAGCGCAAGAGCATCAGTCTTTCTGAGTGTCCTCTTCCATACAAACTATTAGAATGTTTGCAAACAAACCTAGTCAACTTTAACAGTGACAGTAATTATAGTAGTAAGAGCTAACTAGTATTGAGCACTTATTATGTCCCAGAGGTAAACTAGTCTTTTTTCTTGAATTAATGTACTTTTTGTACTCCTACGGCATAGGTAATATTGTTATTTTAATTTAACTTACTATAAACTATCTTAAGGCTTTCTAAGTAGTTTCCTATATCAAGACAAAGACAAAAGCTACAAAGGGGAGACAAGATGATAAGAACCGCAGCACAAGGCTCTCGTACCTGATGAAGCCTACCTGGAGTTGCGCTAGCCAGGTTGCACTTCCCTTGAGCTCTGCTGCTTCCCTGTGAAAAACCTCCACCAGCTCCTTCGTTGCTCAAAGTCTTAATCTTGTTCTTTGTACAAAGGGGATAACAGTGGCTGCTCTTTTACACTGCAGTATAAGTGAAATGAGATCACATGTAAACAGTTTAGCATAATAGCCAGCTCAGAGTAAGAATGCATCAAGTGGTCGATGTTACGATTCAGGAAAGTCTTAGTATTAAAACAGATGGAAAGGCAACAAAATGTCTTGTTACTGTAGTTTAGACAATGATTCATTTTTTCATTTTTTTTTTCTGTTTCAGTATCATATGAGATGTAATTTATGAACCCCCAAAGATTTCTTCAGCTCAGCCTGTAATCTATACTCCCTGAAACCTGCTCCATGGGAAGCACTAGCTACTTCCCTATTAGGGCATATAGATTTGGGCAACTAGAGCTGAGCGCTGGTCTGACCCGTATCCCACCCCCCATATGCTGCACCCCAGTTGGCAGGAAGCAGAATAGGTACAGAGCCAACATCCAGTCTGAATGACTCCAAGGAGGATTTATGAACTCCCACCACTTCTGTGCTCAATAGAAATGCCATAACATTAAATCTCTCTGCCCTACCAAAGGGGATGGATGGCAAAGACAATTTGGAAGTGCAAGGGAATTGATAACACATAAGGAAAACTTTTACCATTGAGAGACAAAAACAAGAAGATCCAAAAGATAAAGTTTTAGTCTTCTACGCAGAGTAACTCTCATAGTAATTCTGAAATTACATTACAACTATCTCACCTGTCTAGAGGTACTGTGCATGACCAAGCAACTGCCAGGTATTTTATTTGTACAACAATGTGGTCAACTCAGTAACATGGTAACTTGTATTTGATTTTTCCAATGCTTTCTTTTTTTTCTCGTTTCCTTTTCTTTCCTTTCTCCCTTTTATGTTTGCCTTGCTTCATTCTTTTCCCTTATTTGTACTGCCCTCAGATTTTAAAAATCCAAAATGAAAAAAAAAAGAGGTATGTTAAACACTGGATGCTTATGGCCCTTCCCTCAAGTCATATGTTGAAATCCTGACTCCAGTGTGATTGGAAATAATTAGGTCATGAGGGTGGGGCCCTCATGAATGGGGTTAGCGTCTTTACCAAAGGGAACCCAGAGACAAGAGAGGACTCTTTCTACGTTTGGAGGACAGGAGTGGTCTTCAGCCAAGAAGAGAGCCATCACCAGATTCTAAGCATGCTGCACCCTGACCTTGGACTTCCAGCCTCTAAACCGTGAAAAATAAGTTTCTGTGGTTCATGAACCACCCAGTCTATGGCAATTTATTACAGCAGACAGAACTACTAAATTCAACTATGAATGTTGTGCCTTGGGTAATTTTACTGAAGAAAGCAAGCTAAGAAAATTATTACCATGGGTGGCCCTAGAAAACTTACTTTCAAGGTGGGATTTGGGGATTATATAACCACTCTGTCTTAAAGCATTCTTAGAGACTCTATTGCAGGTGATACGGGAGTAATTCCACTCAACAAGGTAGTATCATGATTAATAAAGCTTCACGTGATGGAAGTGGGAGCAACAGCAATTAAAAGAATTGTAGCATGGGGAGTCTGTTCTCTGTGGCACTGGAGAGCTAGCTAAAACAAACTGACAGGTTCAAGACAGCTAACCGCTGATTAAAAGGATACCGTAAAAGTTGATGGGTCTCTATGAAACTTCAGAATAATTCTGTTCTATAGCTTCAAAACTCACTGTGCAGGAAATCGGCTGGAGGGCAAATTATAACAGTGGCAGAGAAAGCAAAGGAGATGACAGTATATCCTCAAAGTTCTTGTGTCAAATTATAGGTTCTGAAGGAAAATAATAGAACTTCATTACCTGGAGGATTCTGAGACCCTTGAGCCCCTAATCTCAAGCTTCCGGTCTGCAAAAACTGCCTCTTTCCCTGACTAGAGGAGAGGTGCTTTCCTTCTCTGGACCCTTGGAGGTGATCTGAATAGCTCAATGAAATGGTTCCCATACAATAGAACTTGAACATATCCTATATATTTTTTAAATTTAAAAAAAAAGAGTATTCTACTATAACAAGTTGAGGGTTCTAGAATTCCTGAATATGCTTGTGAAGACATGGCCAGAAGGCACAGGCAGAGGGCATTGTTAGAAGAGAGATATTATTTAAGATCTGAAAACCAGCCATGGCATGTTGTCCTCCAGGGACACCCAGAGGACACCCCTGCTATGGTGGCAGCAGGGAATTCACAGTGTAGAAAGCACTGGCACCCCGTTGTCAGCTGTCCTCTGCATGCACGCTGGTGTGACAGGGAGACCTGACGTGGAATAGCCCCCACAAAGTTAGTGAGAATGACAAGATTCCTAAATGGTAGTAGGACCATTTGAGGCAATTTGGACATAATTACCTAATTGCATTAAGGCCAGAGTGACAATCAGAATATCTTGATCTAGGTCAACTGTTGAGGCAGCTAACATACCACAACGTTCTAGGGCAAGAGACATAGAGGGCTTGTCACAGCATTGAGCAAGCTCTCAATTGCCAAAGCTGGAGCCCTGGGAATGAAGTCCTAGAGGATCATAATGTAAACTGTAATATAATCTATATGAGTCTTGACTGGTATTCATAAATTGTTAACTAATAATTTATATAAATAAACAGGAAGTAAATCTCTCATCCAGAAGAATCTGAACTAGACTGTGCGGAACTCCACCCTTGGCTGTACTGCCTCTTCTCCAGGACCGCGATGTGGGAAGGGCCTGAGGGAAAGCTTTACGTGGAGAAATCTGACAGGCGCCCACTGTACAGGTGTCCAGGGGCAGCGTCAGCAGGCACATCAGAGCTCATATCATGGAGCCTTGATGGAAGGTAGAAAATGGCCCTTTACCCCCATGGGCCTTGTGCCAAAGATGCATATCCATCCAGTTTAACCATGAGAAAACATCCGATAAATCCCAAATGACACCCTACAAAATACCCAGGTCATACGCCTCAGAACTGCCAAGGCCATTAAATTATTTTAAAGAAAAAGAAACTATCCCAGCTAAGAGGAACCTCAAGAGGAGAGATGATTAAATACAAGGTGATATCGTGGATGGGATCCTGGAACTGAAAAAAAAAATATTAGGTAAAAACTAAGAAAAATGAATAGTGCATGGACTTTAATTAACACTAATGTGTCAATACGGATTCATTAATTGTGACAAATTTACCATACTAATCTAAGATATTAATGATAAGGAAAATTGGTTGTGGCAGATATAAGAACTCTGTATAATCTATATAAGTTTTCTATAAATCTGAAACTACCACATCCTAAAATCGAAAGTTTATTTAAAAGAAAAGGCCTTACTCATGAATCATAATCATATCTTCTCTGCTCAGATTTCACAAACATCTGTCCTTATATATGTCACCGTGAAACTTGCTGATGAGCTCTTCATATACTTTTGTATTTGTCACATTCACCTAACACAGAGTGGATTACGGTTTTCCTGAAAGAATCCTTCCAGAGCCTCACTAACCATCTTGTGAAGTTTCCAGGACATTAACCTCATGTCATTAGCTGCTTGACTCTGGTCACAGGCTATTTTAAATAAAGTGAGACACAAAGGCTGCATCAGAGACTGATGAGCTGTCCCAAGTGACAGTGTTCATCTGTGGGATGTGCCCCCTGACTTCACAGTTTGCTAACCTCCCAGCAGCCAGTGTAAAACAGGTATCCTCCCATCCTCCCACACCACTGGAGGGAATTTTTCTCCTCTTTCTCTTCATGCTGGATCCTGGCTGCTCCATTGTGAGAGTAGTAAGAGAAGAAACAATGTTTCATTGACACCACTGTAATCTACCAGGTGTGGCCAGGCATTCTGAGTTGTACAGGTGAAGCTCTCAAGTCACCCCAGGAGGATGTGTTCCCACACAATTTAATATTTTTATGTACCAGTTAAGAATAAAAATTTTAAAAAAATTAACAAAATAACAATGCAAAACAGGAGGGTCCTCTATGTGACACTACCCAAAAGCGAGACAAAGTATAGGTGTCTGGCAGAATTGCAAGTTACTGAGCCCAAGTGACACCAAAAAAATGAGGATTATAATTAAGAGGCAAGAGATAAGTCTAGAAATGTGCTCTAAACTTAAAGTTCCGGGCACGCCACACTAAACAATTTATCCCAGGAGCAACAAGAAGATGCTGAGTGGTTTGAAGTAGTAATGACATAAGCAGATTTACTCTTTACATTCAGATTTGCTCTTTACATTCAAAACTACACTGAAATAGGAAAGAGAATGACTAAGTTTCTGGGAATATAAAAATAAGTAAGGTGTGTTTCATCCCCCAAAGCTCATAGCCTATGACAAAAGTTACATATGATCATTGAAAGAACTTATAAAAACTGCAGTTGTACCTAGGTTTTACTTTTGCAGTATGTGGGATTCAACAGCAAGTTTAGGTATCCATTCTCAGAAATGAACATAAAAATCTAGTGGTGTTTACACATCTGTCCTTGACCATGTTTGCTGATATCTGACAATCTTTTTGTCTATTGAATAGAAAACTAAAAGATCAGAGCCTACTCAGATTCACGTTAGGTTTATCAAAAATGAGGAAGTTATTATAGGTAAACCATCACTTTGGAAGGAAAAAAAACAGATAAGGAAGGACCAAATCAGAGCCCTTTAACATTTCTGGACCAGAACCACAAGCCTGCACCTGTTACCCCACTGAGGAGATGCAGTGCCACCAGTTCCAGATCTATCAAATATGCACTGCCTGCACCTGGGTAGGAAGTGCTGTGAGGTGTGTTCTCTGGCCACTGGTGTCCAGAATCCTCCCACCTCCTCTGTTAGTACAAAAACTCCCAGAAAATTCCAGCAACTGCTACCAACGGTCACATCATTGGATCCCAAAGCAGGAAGTCTTCCCAACTTCTATCCTTTGATTTCCTAACAAGATACTCCATTGGTACAGCACAGCACCAAGCTAGCCAGCAAAGGTGCCCGAAAAAGGTAGCTTTGGCATTTGAGTCACACTAGAAAGGACATGAAGGATGGACCGATGGTGCTGAGAAGCCACAGTGGCATTACATCCCAGTGTTCTGATTTGGGGTCCTTTCTCCTCAATGTTCTCATGCTGAGATTCTTTCGAGACCCACTTCTTCAAGAGTATTTGTTCTTGGAAAGCAATGCATTGAGCCAAAGCAGTCCTTTATCACAAACTAACTAAGGTCAACGTATGCACTGAAAAATCAGGTCAGAAATGGCTGAGATAGCTGCACTGCTATTTCACTGGTTGTTAGCCGCCATTTTATAAACAGTGGCTAACCACAGGACTGAGAGAACTTACTAGCATGAAAATTAAGCATATTCTATGGATTGGAACTTACTATGCTATTGATTAAGATGAAAGAACAGCAAGCAGCACTTGCCAAGTTACTTGGCAAAAATCATTCCTCAAATGTAATTATGCTACCTATGGAGGTAGCCAAAAATCAAATTAGTTACTCATGGAGGTAACCAAGAATCATTGACCAATGATCAATGGTTAGTCTGAACTATTCCCAGGTTAAGCACTCCTTAATTTGGGTGGACTTGCTCTCAAATTATACTACAGAGTGCATTGTCGATCCTTGTCACCTCTGCATACCAATTAGCATCAATAACGGGATGATCAAAGGTGACCCTGTCTGGCAAAATTGAGTTTAATCCTAAGCCACTGGTCAACAGGAGCCCTATCCTTGACATATTTCATGGGAAGATTTTGCATCAATCACACATGTTGGGACTGTACTAAGTACAAGGTGGGCATCTCTTATTCAGAATGCCTAGGACCAGGAGTGCTTATGATTTCAGAGTTTATAAGATTTTGAAACATTTGCATAGACTTTACCAGTGAGCATGCCCAATACATAAATTCAAAATCCAAAACCTTTTGAGCACTAGAGTTCAAAGAGTTTCAAATTTCAGAGCATTTAAGATTTTAGATACCTGGATCAGGGATCCTCACCCTGCACTGATGAGGCAGAGATGAAGATCCTGCCTTCAAAGGTTCATTTTTCAGTAGTGGAGATGAGTATCAGCACTCAACAGTTACAAACAGCAGTCTGTACTTCTGAATTTTTAGTATAAGCAAGGATTCTCTAATTACAAAAATAAATAAATAAATAAAAATTTATAAGAGAAAATGAAAATTGTGTAGAGACAACCTAAACTGCTTCTTCCTTGTATAACCAGGAGTCACTGTTAGGAATAGGAACAGCATCCAAGCTAACCAATTTAGGCTTCGCCAGAGAGACTGGGTCAGACTTCACCCAAACCGGAAGTTCCAGGATGCAGACGTGTTAATCAGAGATCAGCCCTTTAACCAACAAAGGATGCCTCTTCTCCTTGGCAGCTGTCCCACACAGAAGCACTGGAACCATAACTTTGGACTTAATCAACATTGATTCCTTAGCTATACCTCCCAAGGACTCAACAGGCCCTCAGTATTGATTTTTCTCTCATTGCTCAAAATTCTCAAAAGTCAATTTTAAAAAATGATGCCCTTGATGGCATATATTAAATCAAGTCTTCATCTCTTAATTTCTTAGAAAATGACAACCTAAGTGGGTATTCTCTTCACCCAAATCTAAAATATATTTCATTATTAAACTGCCTTAATTATTTATATTATGTGTTATATCTTTTACAGCCTAACCATCCTTCTCAATGTCTAGGCTTTCTTTCTACACACACACACAAAAAAAAAAAAAAAAAAAACATACAGATTGTGAACATACCTTGCACTACTTCTGCTCACTTATGGTGTGGGACCTGAAGTTCCCCAGACACTAATATGAATTGCTTACTAGAATGATAGAATGACTAAAAATTCATTCTTTTATTTCAGGGAGAGGGGTACTAGTGATTGAACACTTAAGAGCTTAACCACTGAGCCACATCCCCAGCCCTTGTTATTATTATTATTATTATTATTTATTTGACTAGGGCCTCACTATGTTGCTGAGGCTGGCTTTGCAGTGGCAATCCTCCTGCCTCAGTCTCCAGAGCCACTGCGATTACAGGCCTGTGCCAGCACATCCAAATCATGTATTCTTTTGAAAAACAATGAATAAGTCCCTTGCGGTAGCCCCAGCTCCATGCTTGGACTGATAGGTAGCCCCAAGTGCACACACAACACCTTCCTGAGGAGACCTCAGTGAAGCTAGGGGCAGATGAGCAGGTAGACAGTGAGTGGTGCTGGGAGGGAAACTGAGTGAACAGTACTGGAGCAGTACTTAACTTTATGTCCACTCTGGGTTGAGAGTTTTACTCTTCATAGTTAATGCAATGCCTCCATTACTTCATCCATAACTGTCCCAAAGTAAATTTGATTTTTGAGTATATAAGTGCTTCTGTCTAAATATAGTATTAACAAATAGTTTTCATGAGTATTCTTCCTAATGGCAATAGAGGAAGAGAATAACCTGACCTTTCTCACAAAGTCTAAAGCATCTGCTATAATCCTCTGGAAAAATAAAGAGCAGAGAAATAGGAAAGAGTACAGGCCTTGTAATTACACGTAAATAATTGTTTCTGCATGAGCTCCAAGTAGGCTTGTTCAAATAGTTCAAAACCATCTCTCAGGAATTAACTAACCAAAAACTGTACAAAACAAGAATGGTGTAAATCAAACACTTTTGCAAGATTTTAAAAACTGATACTGTGCTTCAATGAACTTGTAATTAACAAGCTTCACGGGCCAAAAGCATGTCAAATTTTTTGAAAGAAGTGATAACCCCTCTTTGTTCAGTAAAATAACTTTAGTAAATGTGTCCTTGGCTTTTTTTTTAATTGTCACTTTACACTAAAACCTTTATAATGTTTTTTAGATTTATTTCCAATTATGACTCTAATAATGCACTTTTGGAACCGTAGTGCTCTGTTTTCAGAGGACACAGTACATGGACATTAGTGCAGAACCAAAGATCAAGACAAAGTCCTGGAAGACTCGGACTGTGCTAAAAGAGGCAGACATCTGGTATACCTCTCTGGCTCTAATAGGTGACAGAGTGGGACATAAAAAGATTTTTAATTTTAGTGTGTGTCAGAAGTACCCATATGTGGGTCAATCATGTGCTTAATCATGTGGGTAGCCGCAGTGTGATATATCCAACAATTACATATTCAAATTTTAATCTCAAGGAAAAATCCTTTTCCCTCCAAAAAATCTCTCCCCATTCAACCTGTTATGAAACATGATGTGTTGCCCTTACTTTGAAACTGCTCATCAGTTTTTTAACAGAGCAAAATTCCAAAGAAACAGGACACCCACCGCTGGGAACACAGGAAGTAGATAGATCCTTTGTATATGGAGAAGTGGCAGAGTAGAGCACCCTGGATAGGAGTCAAGCTTGAAATACTGGAGAGACTTAACACAGGAGAAGATGCCCTTTGGGGTAGAAGTAACATGGTCTATTTCAACATTCACCTAGGCTACCTCCAACAGGAAGAGTACCTACGTACAGAAAAAATTCTGATATGCAATCTCTGGAGACAGATTCTTGAGTTCAAATACCAGCTCTGCCACTTACAAGCTGATACTTGCCTTAGAAAGTGTCTTAATTTTTCTGTGCCTCATTTCCTTATCTTTGAAATGAAACATTAAAATATCCATCTCATAGCTTTTATGAGGGTTAAAGACATTTATACAGGAAAGTACATAGAAGAGTGATTGGTTCACAATTAAGCACTCAAGAAGTATTACAGTAGTATTACCAGAACCTTAATCTTAAAACTCAGCATATTGATATTGGAGAAATATATAGTTACAGCTCATCCCTTTGGGAATCTGAAGCTCACAATTGGTAAATGGCTTATGGCTTACTCAAAGACATACTGTCTTGTATATATATAATCATATATATATATGATTACAGAGAGCATAATGAGCCCTGGTCCTGCAGAGAAAGACACTGAGACCAGAATATTCCTGGAGGAATAGGTAAGTACAGATTCTGGAGGTGAGATAAGACTTCCCAACATCCATAGCATCTGCCGCTTCAGAGCTCTATTTAGAGACCTTTAATCCATAGGCAAATCATGCACAGCCCCATTTAAACTGCAAGACACACCTCTCTATTTGGAGCACTCTGACCAAGCATCCACAAAACAGAAATATTTCAAACGCTTCCAATTATTTAGTTATCTAAATGGCATCAGTCCCTTTTATCATACTGAGCCTTAAGTTGGAAACGTTGCTGGGTTTTTGCCTCTGTCTTCTTTCTCTCCCCATGCAGTCATATCGTTTGCACGATTATAGATGCAGTTAAGTTGTGTCAGCAATTTCTTTTACGCAGCCTCTTTGCAAATGTTTATAAAACTAGTTTTTGTGAGGGAAACTATGTTTTAAGCTGAAACACAGCAAGTAAAAATCCCATCACTTGAGAGCAATTTCTTTTATCTACCTTGCAAAAATGTGATGTGAATATATAAAAAGATACTAGCTAATTTAAGGTATATGACAAGGTAGGATAGAAAATGAGAACAGAGGGATGCGTGAGACCGATGGACTCCAGAGGGAAATTTCTTTGAGATAAGGGATTTAGTGTGTGTGTGTGTGTGTGTGTGTGTGTAGAGAGATTGAATTTAATGGCCTATTCAGGAAAAGGGGAACATAATTTTGACTTAACAAAGAAGACTGCAGCATAACTTCTTTTAATAAGTAAGCAACCAGTTGAGGCCAACAGGAGACTTGCTGGAAATCTGACCATATGGTCTAACGTCTATTCACAAGCTTTCACCACATGCAAAGAGAAAAAGCCAAACAGTACCCCTGTATGCACACATTTCTTACCACTGCATACATTACCATACCACATATCTGTTCAGAAAAAAAGATTTTGTGTGCAGTCACACATGTGCAATTAATTTAAAAATTTATGTCTGGACTGTGGCCTGAGAACCTAATGAAAAGGTATTTCAAAAATGTTGAAGAGACCTTAAAAACTAGATGTAAATTACTAAGAGTATTTTAACTCACTTAAGATGAAAAGTGAGACTTAATAAACCACCAAATCTTCGCAAACTGCTCTTCAGTGCGATCAGATATTTAAATAGAATCAGGCATGACCAGAGAGACTTGCAGGCCTGACTTGCAGGTTGTCGTTGGCAGAATAACAACTTCCAAGACCTGCACAGCTCGGCCCCTAGAACCTGTGACAACGTTAGCAAAAGGTGCCTTGCAGAAATGAGGAAGGTGAGGTGTTACCTGCATTGTCAAGGTGGACCCAATCTCATCACCAGAGTCCCTAATAACAGAGAAACCTCTCAGGGCTGTGGTCCCAGTGACAAATGACAGCAAAAGAGAAGTCAAAAAGACGGGATGTGAACAGTGCTCACCTGCTGGCACTGCGGCCCAAGGTGGAGCAAAGAACATGGGCAGCCTGCGGAAGCTGGAAAAGACAGGGACCCTTCTCCAGTCCTCCAAGGGCAGCTGGCCTGCCTGCACCAGTCTGCACCCGGGAGGCCCATGATTTGTTTCTGAACCTCTGAAGACAAGCTGGGGACTGGCATGCTCTGCACCACCAAGTGGACAGTGATTCATTTCAGCGGCAGTGAAAACCAAATATGGATTATAACTAAATGAGTTTAGGCTTAAGGGAAATTCTAAAGACAAAGAAACAAAAAAGACAATTTAAGCTACCATCTGAGTGTGAGAAAAAAATAAAAGGAATATCAAAAAAAAAAAAAAGGAAAATGACCCCAAAATGATAAAAAGTACAATTAGTTGAGAAAGTATGTGCTACTAGGTGTGGTACAGTGCAAAATAGCAGAAAAAAATACGGAAGCTATTCTTCCATGGATTGACAACTCTTGGAAATCCGAAACCAAGTCCTATTTGTCTATTTAGGGATGGTCCTTTACACAAAAGAAACTTTCTAGTTTTATTATAGAAATGTGAGTTTTGTATTATATCCCTGATTCCTCTATGAGGCAGAATAGTTGTGGGGCAGAAACCATTTTCAAAAAGCAGAGTCAAAGCCAGGTACTATGGCACTGGCTTGTAATCCCAGCAGTTCAGAAGGCTGAGGCAGGAGGATCATGAGTTCAAAGCCAGCCTCAGCAACACCAGGTGCTAAGCAACTCAGTGAGACCCTATCTCTAAATAAAGTACAAAATAGGGCTGGGGATGTGGCTCAGTGAAGTGGGCCTGAGTTCAATCCCCAGTACCAAAAAGAAAAGAAAAAAACAAAAAAAGCATTGTCGAAAGGACTTTCAGTCACAGATCTAACTGAGTTTGTAGCTTCTCACCTCCCTGATTTCTTACTATTTAGAGGTGAGTCACATGAAACCCAGAAGAACTGGAGAGCCAGAGAATGACAGGGGAGCTAGCTACCAAAACTGCCCCCCAAATTAGCTTAGATTAAAAAAGTAAAGAGGAAGGAAATTGATTTACATATTATAAATTTATGAGATTAATTCTAGGAATGAGTCTTATGATGACCATTAAAAATATTTTTGAGAGCTAACAAAAGCAATATTTAATTATGAGACATCGGACAGAATTATGTATATTTTTTTTGTTTTATTTTATTGACAAAGTTACTATCCACAAAAGTCGAAAAAACACTTAAGACACTGTGATTCTAGTTTTTCAACAGATATTTAACTATGCTTTCCAAAATATCCCTGTAGGCAAGATGGAGAAATGGAACTAGTAAGTAAACTTGTTCAGTGGCCATTGCTGAGACCAGGGATGAAGGCCACCTGCCCCTTTGAAAGGAGCTGTGTCGAAAGAAGGATGCCTGCCAGATGAGCCTTGTTGACCCCGTGCTGACCAGTCAACCTTCCAAAGGACATGGATGGCAAGTCAATCAAATATTTGGATGAGATAAAGCTGGAAGGGATGTTAAATCTAGCCAAAGGCCAAATCTAACCCATAATGTACAGTAGTAGCTTTATAGAAAGATGCCCCATCCTGGGGTAAAGAAATGAGATCACTCAGGAGCCCTCAAGATGACAGAGGAGAGAAGGTTACTTTCCAAACTGCTCCATGTCGTGGGACTAGGTCAGAAGACAAGCAGCTTCTATTTGAGGCAAAAAAAAAAAAAAAAGGAAAGAAAGAAACCCTATTAAGATTTAAAATTGGACTCTCAGGACAGCCTAGGGACACAGAAAGTTCAGAGTAAAATTTTTTTTAAAAGAAAAAAAAAATCACCTCCGGCTGCCGATGTTGATCCACCATGGTCAGGTCAAGAGACAGACTAAGAGAGCCTGGATTTCAGGTGGCACGAAAGTGTGACTTGAAGCAGAGAGGATGGTGATCGGGAACACTGTGAGCTGATCCAGTGGGTGAGCAGCACTTTGCTTTCGTGTGACAGGGATGCCCCGCTTCTCCCAGTGACCTGGGGAGTACAGGCTCAGCTGCCGCCTCCTCCCTCTGGGCTGCAGTGGCTGGCAGGTGTGAATCCATACCCAGGCACCCAGACCTGTGCAATTCCAGCGGGGTTGCAAAAGCTGACTTGGCAGAGGCCTGCCATGCCACCCTGAGTGTGACTAGAAAACCAGGTGAAATCAGGCGTGGGAAGTGTTGCACCTGGGAGAACTGAGACAATCAGACAGACACGAGGGATCCTGGGTGTCTCTCAGTCTTTGAATTGCGTGTTGCAGAACCAGCTGGGGAGGACAGGGACTTGATGAGTGGTGGTGGAAGTTCATGTGCACTTTGGAACTGAGCACAGGAAGCCAAGATATGGGAGCCATGGGAGGTGGAGAGGGGCGAAGGACTGTTTCTTCAGCTCTGGAGCAGAACCCAGGGGAGAGTTCAGCAATACAGACTCCCAGTGTGGACGGGAATCAGCTGGGCTCCGGAAGTGTGCTGAGTTAAAAGCTGCACAAACTATGCTCCATAAAGCACCAGGGGTCTACCTGGACCCCAAACCCTCCTCTATGAGGTCCGCCTATGGGAACCCCTTTCACAGAACTCTACAGCAACCCCTCACTGTGAGGGGAGTAGACAGCACCCTCCTCCCACCCCAACCGATACTGCTGAGGAGGGAAGCTAATAATGGGCAACAATGAGAAGCTCTAAAAACAGAAGGAATTGACAGCCCCCGAGGACTCTGTGCATAATACATAGCTCAAGAACAAACAGAAAAACAAGTGGGAACTGACAACCATCACATGATATTATTATAGACAACTTTTCTATGATCACAGTGGAAACAATCCCTTTATCTTCCATCAAGAACCTTTTTTTTTTTTAACCTTTGTGTGCTGAATGGTCCATTTATCAAATGGACATTTGAACATATACATATTTGTCTTACTCTTCTCACTTCAAGCATTTTTTGAAGGTAGTTATTTTCTTGACTATCTTTTGAGGACTAGGGTTTAATTAGTATACCTTGGTTTTGTTTTACATTGTCTTTTGTTTTACATTGTTTTTCTCCTATCTCCCTTGATCCACTTCCTCTCTTATATTTCATTAACAGCCAAATTTTGTTGTTCTCTCTTTAACTCCTCCTTTAACTCTTTACTATGACTCTCTCAAGTTCAAGAGTCAAATAGACCACAACACAATAATTCTGGGTGACTTTAACACACCACTTTCGCCACTGGATAGATCTTCCAAACAAAAGCTAAACAAAGAAACTATAGAACTCAATACAATCAATAACTTAGACTTAACAGATATATAGAGAATATTTCATCCATCGATAAGTGAATGCACATTTTTCTCAGCAGCACATGGATTCTTCTCTAAATAGACCATATATTATGCCACAAAGCAACTCTTAGCAAATAGAAAAAAAATAGAGATACTACCCTGTATTCTATCAGATCATAATGGAATGAAATTAGATATCAATGATAAAATAAAAAATAGAAGCTACTCCTACACCTGGAGACCAAATATTATACTATTGGATGAAAAATGGATTGCAAATGACATCAAAGAAGAGATTTAAAAATTTTAGAGCTAAATGAGAACAATGATACAACATATTGAAATCTCTGGGTCACTATGAAGGCAAAACTAAGAGGAAAGTTCGTTGCATGGAGTTCATTCCCTAAAAGAAGAAAAAGTCAACAAATAAATGACTTAACATTACATCTCAAAGCCCTAGAAAAAACAGAACAAATCAACACCAAAAGCAGTAGTAAACAGGAAATAATTAAAATCAGAGCTGAAATCAATGAACTTGAAACAAAAGAAACAATTGAAAACATTGACAAAACAAAAAGTTGGTTCTTTGAAAAAATAAATAAAATTGATAAACATTTAGCCATTCTAATGAAAAAGAAATAAAAGCGAAAACTCAAATTACTAACCTCTGTGATAAAAAAGGAAATATCATGATGGACACTGCAGAAGAACAGAAGATAATTAAAAATTATTTTGAAAACTTGTACTCCAATAAAATAGAAAATATCAAAAGCATTGACAAATTTCTAGAGTCATATGAATTACCCAAACTGAATCAGGATAACATACACAAGTTAAATGGATCAATTCAATTTCAAGCAATGCCATCAAGATGCCATCAGAAGCCTACCAACCAAGAAAAGCCCAGGACCAGATGGATACACAACTGAGTTCTACAAGACCTTCAAAGAAGAACTAATACCAATAGTCCTCAAATTATTCCATGAAATAGAAAAAGAGGGAATACTTTCAACTCATTCTATGAGGCCAATATCACCTTGATCCCAAAATCAGACAAAGACACATCAAAGAAAGAAGACTGAAGACCAATATCTCTAATGAAAATAGATGCAAAAATTCTCAATAGAATTCTGGCAAATCAAATATAAAAAAATATCAAAAAGATAGTGCAACACAATCAAGTGAGGTTCATCCCAGGGATGCAAGGTTGGTTCAACATACAGAAATCACTAAATATAATTCATCACATCAATAGACTTAAAGATAAGAATCATATGATCATCTCAATAAATGCAGAAAAAACATTCGACAAAATACAGCACCGCTTCATGTTCAAAACACTAAAAAAACTAGGGATAACAGGAATATATCTCAACATTGTAAAAGCTATCTATGCTAAGCCCCAGCCAACATCATTCTACATGTTGAAAAATTGAAAACTTTCCCTCTAAAAACAGGAGCAAGGCTGGAATGCCCTTTTTCACCATTTTGATTTAACAGAGGCCTTGAAACTCTAGCCACATCAATTAGACAGATGAAAGAAATTAAAGGGATGCAGATAGGAAGAGAAGAACTCAAACTATCACTATTTGCTGATGGTATGATTCTATACCTAGAAGAATCAAAAAATTCCACCAGAAAAACTTCTAGAACTAAAACGTGAATTCAGCAAAGTAGCAAGATATAAAATCAACACCCATGAATCAAAGGCATTTCTGTACATCAGTGACAAATCCCCTGAAAAAGAAAGTAGGAAAACTACCCCATTTACAATAACCTCAAAAATAAAATAAAATGAAATACTTGGGAGTCAACTTCATGAAAGAAATGAAAGACCTCTACAGAGAAAACTACAAAATGCTAAAAAAAAAAGAAATTAAAGGCGACCTTAGAAGATTGAAAGATCTTTCTTGTTCTTGAATTGGCAGAATTAATATTGTCAAAGTGATCATACTACCAAAAGCACTATACAGATTTAATGCAATTCCAATCAAAATCCCAATGACATTTCTCATAGAAATAGAAAAAGCAGTCATGAAAATCAACTGGAAAAATAAGAGACCCAGAATAGCTAAAGCAATCCTTATCAAGAAGAGTGAAGCAGGTGGCATCACTATACCAGACCTTAAATTATACTACAGAGCAATAGTAACAAAAACAGCATGGTATTGGCACCAAAACAGACTGGTAGACCAATGGTACAAAATAGAGGACACAGAGACAAACCCACATAAATACAGTTATTTCATACTAGACAAAGGTGCCAAAAACATATATTGGATTGAAGATAGCCTCTTCAATAAATAGTGCTAGGAAAACTGGAAATCCATATGCAGCAAACTGAAATTAAGCCTCTATCTCTTACCATCCACAAAATTCAACTAAAGGTGGATCAAGGACCTAGGGACTAAACCAGAGACCCTGCATCTAACAGAAGAAAAAGAAGTTCCAAATCTTCATCATATCGGTTAGGCCTCTACTTCCTTAATAAGACTTTTATAGTGCAAGAAATAAAATTATAAATCAATAAGTGGGATGGATTCACACTAAAAAGTTTCTTCTCAGCAAAAGAAACAATCTGTCAAGTGAACAGAGAGCCTACATAATGGGAGCAAATTTTTACCACATGCACATCAGATAGAGCACGACTCTCTAGGATATATAAAAAACTCAAAAATCTTAACACCAAAAAACAAATAACCCAATCAATAAATGGGCCAAGGACCTGAACAGACACTTCTCAGAAGAAGATATACAATCAATCAACAAATATATGAAAAAATGTTCATCATCTCTAGCAATTAGAGAAATGCAAGTCAAAACTAAGATTTCATTTCACTCCAATCAGAATGGCAGCTATTAAGAATACAAACAACTATGAGTGTTGGTGAGGATGTGGGGGAAAAGGTACACTCATACACTACTGGTGGGACTGCAAATTGGTGCAGCCAATATGGAAAGCAATATGGAGATTCCTTGGAAAACTGGGAATGGAACCACCATTTGACCCAGCTATCCCTCTCCTTGGTCTATACCGAAAGGACTTAAAAACAGCATTCTACAGGGACACAGCCATATCAATGTTTATAGCAGCACAATTCACAATAGCTAAACTGTGGAACCAACCTAGATGCCCTTCCGTATATGAATAGATAAAAAATGTTGTATATATACACAATGGAATATTACTCAGTATTAAAAGAGAGTAAAATCATGGCATTTGCAGGTAAATGGATGGAGTTGCAGAATATTATGCTAAGTGAAATATGCCAATCCAAAAAAAAAAACAAATACCAAATATTTTCTCAGATCTGTGGATACTGATACATAATAGGAAGGGGGGGGCATGTGAGGAATGGAGGAACTTAAGCTAGGGAAAAGGGGAGGGAGGTAAAAGGAGGGGGCATGGGAATAACAAAGATAATGGAGTGATGTGGAAATCATTACCCTAAGTACATGTATGAAGACATGAAAGATGTGACTCTACTCTGTGTACAACCAGACATGAAAAATTGTGTCTGTATGAGTACTATGAATTGAAATGTATTCTGCTGTCATGTATAAAAAATTAGAATAAATAAATAAACTTTAACAAAGTAATATAATTAATAATTTAGACTTAATAGACATGTATAGAATTTCAATCATCAATGACTGAATACACTTTTTACTCAGAAGCACATGGATCATTTTCTAAAATAGACCACATCTTAGACCAAAAAGCAACACTCAGCAGATACAAAAAAAAAAAAAAAAATTGAGATAACACCTTGCATTCTATCAGGTGATAATAAAATGAAATTAGAAATAAATGATATAATAAAAAATAGAAACACCTCTAATATGTGGAGACTAAATAGTACACTACTATATGATCAATTAATAGCATAATAAAGCAGGTACAAAATTAAAAAAAAATTCTTAGAGGTAAATAACACTGAGAACACAACATATCAAAATCTCTGGGACACTAAGAATGTGGTTCTAAGTAGAAAGTTCAGGGCACTGAGCTCGTTCATTAAAATAATAGAATGATACCAAATACATAACCTAACACTACATCTCAAGGCCCTGTAAAAAGAAGAGCAAATCAACATTAAAAGAAGTAGAATACAGGAAATATTTAAAATAAAAGCTGAAATCAATGAAATTGAAAAGAATTTCAAAAAAATCAACAAGAAAAAAGTTGTTTCTTTGGAAAAAATAAAACTGATAATCCCTCAGCAATGCTAACTTGAGAAAGGGGGAAAAAACTCAAACGTCTAAACTTTGTGATAAAAAAAGAAATATCATCAAGAACAACACTGAAATACAAATGATAATCAGAAAGTATTCTGAAAATTTATACTCCAATAAATAGAAATTCTTGAAGACATTACCAAATTTCTAGAATCTTGTAACCTACCTAAATTGAATGAGGAGTACAGAGAAAATTTAAGCACATTAATTCCAAGTGATGAAATCGAAGATTCCACCAAAAGCCTCCTAACAAAGAAAAGCCCAGGACCAGATGGATTCTCATCCTAGTTCTGCAACGTCTTCAAAGAAGAACTAGCACCAATTCTCTTTAAATTATCTCATGAAATAGAATAGGACGGAAACTTTCAGAACATTCTATGAAGCTAGAATCACCCTGATACCAAAACCAGACAAAGATACAATCAAGGAAAGAAAACTTCAGACCAATATCCACGATGAACATAAATGCAAAAATTCCTAGTAAAATACTGACAAATCACTTGTAAAAACACATTAAAATGATAGTGCATCTTGATCAAGTGGGGCTCATTCCAAGGATGAAGTTTCATTCAACATAGAGAAATCAATGAGTGTAATTCACCACATCAATAGACTTCAAGACAAGCATTACGTTATTATCTCAATTAATACAGAAAAAGCATTTGACAAAATACAGCATCCATTCATGTTCAAAACACTAGAAAAACTAGAGATAGTAGGAGCACACCTCAACATTGTAAAAGGTATATATACTAAACCCAAGGCCAACATCAGAAAAACCGAAAGCATTCCCTCTAAAAACTGGTAAAAGACAGGGATGCCCTCTTTTACCAATTCCATTCAACATAGTCCTTGAAACTCTAGCCAGAACAATTGGCGAAAGAAATAAATTAAACAGATATAAACAGGGAGGGGGAAAAAAGAGCTAAAACTATCCCTATGTACTGACAACATGATTCTAAATTTAGAAGACCAAAAAAAAAATGCCAACAGAAAATTACTAGAACTCATATACAAATTCAACAAAGTAGCAGGATATATAACTAACATCCACAAATCAAATGTGTTCCTGTACACCAATGATGAAAGAACCAAAAGAGAAATTAAGAAAACTATCCTATTTACAAAAGCCTTAAAAAAAGTGAAAGACCTCTACAGTGAAAACACAGAACACTAAAGAAATAATTTGAAGAAGACCTTAGAAGATAGAAAGATCTCCCATGCTCTTGGATAGGCAGAATTAATCTTATCAAAATGGCTTTAATACCAAAAGCACTATGCAGATTCAATGAAATTCCTATTAAAATTCTAATGATGTTCTCCATAGAAATAGAATAGTCAATCACGAAATTCATTTGGAAAAATAAGAGACCCAGAATAGCCAAAGCAATCCCTCCTTAGGTAGAAAAGTGAAGCAGGAGGCATCAGAATACCAGACCTTAAATTACACTACAAAGCTCTAGTGACAAAAACAGCATGGTATTGGAACCCAAACAGACATGTACACCAACAGTACAGAATAGAAGACACAGAGACAAACCCACATACAGTTATCTCACACTGGACAAAAGTACCATAAACCTATATTAAAGAAAAATAGCCTCTTCAACAAATGGTGCTGGGAAAACTGGAAATCCATATGTAGCAGAATAAAGTTTAATCCCTATATATCAAACTGCCCAAAACTCAAAGTACATCAAAGACCTAGACTTTAGACCAGAAACCATACATCTACTAGAAGAAAACATAGGCCCAACACTCCATTATTTTGGGTTAGGAACAGACACTCTCAACAAGACCCCTAATGCGTAAGAAGTAAAATCAAGAATCAATAAATGGGATGGCATCAAATTAAAAAGTGTCTTCTCAGCAAAGGAAACAAGAACAGAATGGGATAAAATCTTTGCCATCTGCACCTTAGATATTGCATTAATCTCCAGGATATATATAAAAAAAAAAAACTGAACACCAAAATCACAAATAATGCAATCAATAAATGGGTAAAGGAACTGAACAGACACTTCACAGAAGAAGAAATACAAATGGTCAATAAACATATGAAAAAATGTTCACTATCTCTAGCAATTAAAGAAATGCAAATGAAAACTACACTGGGATTTCATCTCACTTCAGTCAGAATGGCCATTATCAAGAGGACATGTAACCATAAATGTTGGCGAGGGATGTGGGGGGGAAAAGGCACGCTCATACTCTGCTGGTGGGGCTGAAAATTGGTGCAACCACTGTGGAAAGCAGAATGGAGATTCCTTAGAAAACATGGGATGGAACTACCATTTGACCCAGTAATTCCAATCCTTGGTATATATCCAAAGGACTTAAAATCAGCATACTACAGTGATGCAGCCACATCTATGTTACAGCAGCTCCATTCACAATAGTTGAGCTATTCAACAAATGATGCTGAAAAAACTGGAAATCCATATGTAGCAGAATAAAATTTAATCCCTATCTACCAAACTGCACCATTTGTTGAACCAACCTAGGAGCCCTTCAACAGATTAATGGTTAAAGAAAATGTTGTATATATACACACAATGGAATATCACTCAGCCATAAAAAAAAGAATGACTTTATGCATTTGCTGGAAAATAGATAGATCTGGTGACCAATATGCTAAGCAAAATCAACCGATCTCCAAAACAGTATGGAGGTTCTATCTGATGTGTGGATGCTGACACACAACACAGGGGAGGCGAGGGGAGGTATAGAAGTTCAGTATATTAGACAAAGAGGAATGAAGGGAAGGGAATGGGGAAAGAAATAGGAAACAGAGTGGAATGATTCTGATATGGCTTTCCTGTGTACATATATGATACACCACAGTGAATCTCTACATCATGTACAACCAAAAGACTGGGATCCTAATTAGAATAGATGTGCTCCATGTTTGTATGAATAAGTCAAATTATACTCCACTGCCATGTATGACCAAAAAGAACAAACATTTTAAAATGTTAAAAAATATTTAAAAAAAAAGAATTAAGGAATATTTTTAAAAAGAGAGAGTAGAACAATCCAGGGGAAACAAGATGACAAAATCTTGAATGATAAAACTATGGTATTTGCCACAGGGAAAAAAAATAAGATTACTCAATTAATAGTGCCAGTTCTGCACCTGCTTGGTATGTCTTCCTGTGAAATGTCCCTGCCCTTTCTTTATTCCATTTCTTTTCATAGAAATTTGGTCATTTCTACTATATAAGTTTGTTTTTATACTTAAAAACATGATCTATGTGAAAAAAAACAAGATTTTAAACATTAAATAATCATAATCCTTCATAATATGTGCTTTTATTTTATACCGTACTTTTAAAGTATACCTATTATCTTTAAAAAGAGCATTTTATCTCATTTCACTTATCCATTCACTCAAAAATTTTTATAATGGACGTAACTACACACATTTATGAGGTGCAATGTGAAGCTTTGATGCGTGTTTATTGTGAGATGATCGCATGAGGTGACATGTCCATCACCCAAGCCTTTATCATTTTTTAATGGTGACTCCATTCAATTTCTGGCTATTTTGAGATGAGCAATGTGCTATTGTTAATTATATTCACCCTGCTGTGCCAAAGAGCACCAGAACTGTAACCAATTACCAACCACTATTCTTCCATCAACCTGTCTCCCAGTCTTCTGGTAACCACCATTCTACTCTCAACTTCTGCAAGATCAACCTTTTCAGATGCCACATATGAATGAAATCACATGCTATTTGTCTTTCTATGCTTGGTTTATTTCACTTAACATAATGTCCTCCAGATCCATACACAATGCCACAAATAACAGGATTTCATGCTTCTTATGGCTGAGTAGGATTCCACTGTGTATATGCAGCTCATTTTATTTTGTCCATTCATAGGTGCTTAGGTCAATTCCTATCTTGGCTATTGTGAATAGTGCTGCAAAAAACACAGGAGTACTGCTGTCTCTTTGACATACTGATTTCCTTTAAATATGTACTCAGTGGTGAGACTGCCAGATCTATGTAGCCCTATTTTTTATCATTTCAGAACCTCCATACTGCTTTCCATAATGGCTGCACTAACTTTCATTCCCACTAACCATGTCAAAGATTTCTCTTTTCTCTGTATCCTCACCAGCATTTGCTAGCACTGGTCTTTGTGAAATAGCCCTCCTAACTGGGGCAAGTGATATCTCACTGTGGTTTTCATTTGCATTTTCTAATGGTTGGTGCTGTTGAGCATTTTTGCATAACTATAACCTATTTAAAATAAAACAATAGGAGTTTAGAATGCGAAATAGATCTCTTAGAAGCTATGCATAAAAAAGTTAGGATTTTGTAAAACTTTAGTAAACTCAACATTGTGCTGTGTCTGCCAAAAAAGATAACGTGATTCTCAGCTTTGGTAATGGACAAAACAACTGCTCAGGTCAAAGGAGATATGGCCTTTGCTGAAGCTGGTTGGACAGCCCTGGGTACTGAATTCAATGTCAGACTTTGGATTGATGGTTTGATTTTGATGAGTCAGACTCAGGTGGCCAAAGTAATTAGAGAAAGAAATATTATGAGGCATACTGAAGCAATATTAAACTTACAAGAAGAGAAGAAAAAGCCAACTTCTCGTACTTGGATGGCTGTTATGTAGGAGACATTGGTTTGGGGAGACTTCAGAAATAAATAAGACTCAGTGATTAGAGATACTGTGTGGTCAGATTACAGGCCAACATAGTAATATTCATCTCAATGATGAAAATAATAATAGTAGCTGAAGCTTACTGAGGCCCATGGGCAGACTCTGAACTGAGTACCAAATAATGTCATTTAATCCTCCTAGTGGTCCTTAGCAGGTATTACATTGTCTCCAATTTAAAGTTGCTTAGCCTGAGGCTTGGAGAAGCTAGACTGGGTAGCCTGCCCCAAATCACACACTAGTGCAGAGCAAGCTCGGGATTCAAACCCAGTCGTGAGGGTCCAGAGATGGGCTGCCTGACTTCATTCACCACATTCTGAAACATAAAGGGTTTTCTTGAGTTTAAAAACAAAAATAGCCAGATCTTCTCTCAAAATAAAAAAAGGGTTGGGGATATGGCTCAGCAGCTAAGCACCCCTGGGTTCAATCCCAGATAACAGCAATAAATAAATAAACAAACAAACAAACAAAAATTTTAAAAATTAAATTAAAAAAACAACATGAAAATGAAACTCCTTTGCTGGTGTGATCCCATGTGCTCCTGCTCAGGTGGGTGAACAAAATGGCCCAGGGTTCTTCCATTATTCAGCAGTCGCAATTCCTGGGGAATTCCTATGAGCCAGGTTCCATGCAGAGTGGTTGAGAAAACCAACATAAACCCAAAATAAAGTTTATATATATATATATGGAGAGAGAGAGAGAGAGAGAGAGAGAGAGAGAGAGAGGCAAAACACTTTATTAAAGGTACACACTTTCTTTTGTATTTTTCTTTTCAATTCTATACTTATGACGATTGGTATTGCATGATATTCCATTTTGTTCTTTATTAAAGGTCTCACAAAAAGCAAAGATAAAATCCATTTATATTTTTAAGTGGAATAAAACCCATTCTATCATATAATTACAACACAAATCTGAGCTGCTTTTTGTCTTGAAGCAATTTGCTATTTTTATCACTCTAAGAATTGTTTCATCAGTTTTCACTGATTGCTCCCAACAATGCTAAGAAAGATTAAATAACAAGAAAACAGAAAAATGATGGAATCATCTAAAAGGATGTTGCAACAGTGAAATAAATCACCATTGCATGTTTTCATGCTGAGCTGATCAAAGCATTGCATCATTAACTTTCAAAAAAAGATAAAAAGAGACTGTAGACACAATCATTTTAGACTGCTTTTAGCTTTCGTTAAACACAGTTGAGAATGAAGAAATTTTGTTTTCTCCCCCATACTTGCAAAGAAAATGAAATTGAGAGGGGATAAGGATGCAATTATCAGGCAGATCAGAAGGCGGACTGCCAAGTGACAGACAGCAGCACCCTGGACTAGAGCTGATGGGGAGATTGACAGCTTGAGTAAAGTCTCTGAGACTTCAGAGGACAATGCCCATGTGAATGTCTCCAAGTCAAGATCAATGAGTGATAATATTTTTTTAAGGGCAAAGGGAAATAAATACAGCATTCTTCCCCATTTTGTCATCAATGGGAAAAACTTCATCATGTAGTATTGTGGGACAAGAACTTACACCATTCTGCTTTGCTAAAGGAACGTCCAACACTATCCTTTCATCTTGTGATCATCCCCTTGATGATCACAAGTGGACAAAGGCTGGAGACCAGGCGTAACAGAGAAGGACGGAGGGACATGACGTCTAAATGTGTATTGATTATTGTAATCTGTTTATAAATCTAAAAGTGACATGTTAGTCATAATAAAAATGTTAATAAAAATCGTCATCTTTGACAAAATCATAAACTGTCACAAATCTTAAAGGTTCATCAATTAATGCCCTTTGATGATTCAAGTGCAAGGGGACTCAGTTATAATGGTGAACTAGGATCTGGATGTACCTGAAATCTGAAATCAGTATTTCTAAGTTGTATGTGACAACTGAAATGCATTAGTTTTGTTCAAAGGCAGTGTCCAATTCAGGCTTATTCGTCTTCAAAGGCCAGAAAATTTGGGTTTGCTATTTTAAAATTTAGCTGGGCACCATGGCACAATCTGTAATCCCAGCCTTTCGAGAGGCTGAGTCAGGAGGATGGCAGGTTTAAGGGCAGTCTCTGCAAGTTAGTGAGGCCCCCAGGAACTTAGCAAGACCCTGTCTCAAAATAAAAAAGGCAAAGGACCAGGGATGTAGCTAAGTGGTAAAGCACCCCTGGGTTCAACCCTCCATACCCAAAATAAATTTATTAGTTAATTTTTTAAAAGTTAAATAAAGTTGCTGTCACCACTGAACATGTAAAACATAAAAATCCTCCTCAGTGATAGCATTTATACTTCCTCTGCAGACCAAGGGGCGGAGGAGAGTCTGGCAGCAGGAGCAATTGTGTGGTGATTGTGTGGGGCACACACTTCCTTTTGTACTTTTCAACCTCTAGCTTGACATAAGATGTGTGTTTCACTTTCTCCTTTCATAATGGTCCATAGGAGAGTGGCATGGATGTCTTTCTCAATAAGAATTAGGTCGGAAATCCAATTCAAAGAAACAAAGCAGAGTACGTCAGACTCAAAATTTCTACTGAAATTTTCAGTACGAAGAAGAAAATGATGGAAAACAGAAAATGCCCCATTAAGTTGTGTTATGGTTTGGCTATTAGGTGTCCCCAAAAACTCATGAATGTTCAGAGGTGAGAACAGATTAGATAATGAGAGCTATAACCTACCCAGTTTGGACTAATCCCCTTGATGGATTAAACATTTGAATGGATTAATGGCTGGTAACTATGGGCAGGTAGGGTGTGGCTGGAGGTAGTAGGTCCCTGGGGTCATGCCTTGGGGATTGTATCATCCCTGGCTTCTTACACTTAAGCTCTCTCTCTTTCCTGGCTCTAATGAACTGAGCACCTTCCTTCACCATGCCATCCCTCGAGATGGTGTACCTCACCTTAGGCCCTGAGCAACGGAGTTGGCCAACCATGGAGTGAATCTCTGAAGCCATGAGACCAAAAAAATAAAATAAAATAAAATAAAATAAAACCTTTTCTTCTCTAAGTTATTTTTACCAGGTCTTTTGGGACAGTGATAGAAAGCTGAGCACACAAGTCGCAAACTATAATTTTATGCATTAACTTCCTAGAGTCCCCATGAAAATCACCACAAATGGGTAGCTTAAAAGAAGAAATTTATTCTCTCTTGGTTCTGGGAGTTAGATGTCCAAAACCAAGTGTCAGCAGGGTTGGTTCCTCTTTGGAGGCACTGACAGAGATTACTCCACCTACTCCTTTTAGCTCCTAGGAATCCTCAGCATTTCTTGTCCTATCAAATGTGTCACCTCTTAAATCAGTCTGTCTTCATGTGTCTGCGTGCCTCCATGTCTCTTGTCTCTAAAGACATCAGTCATATTGGATTTAGGACCCACTTAATCAAGTATGACCTCACCTTCACTATGACTGCAGAGACCCAATTTCCTAACAAGATCACGTTCACCAGTTCCAGTGAACATGAATTTGGGGAAGACACTCTTCTAACTAACAAGGTGATTTTTTTTTTTTTTATCAGAATAAACCCATTAACTCAGGAGAGGTATGGGCCCTCTAATTTAAAAATATGTGTGATAATTTACGGGGAGAAAGAGTTCAGTATTTTAATAAAAGTGTCTTAAGCTTAAATATTGGTACAGTAAATAATATAGGTGGAAGATTTTTTTAAGACTTGACTAAAGATCAAGTATCTTATGAGAAATTTAAAACAAACTAAAATCAAAATTTAGATTTTTTTTTTCTTCCTACTCTTTGGGGTTTCAACAGATTTTCATTAAAAATTCACTTTGGCTATGACTCTCATCTTAAATCTTATTAGGAGCACCAAACATCTAGTGCTTCTTCTTCCTGAGGATTAGGAAGAGCATTCTGGGTTTCCCATTGTCCTTCCATGGGGCTTCAAACCTCACCCCAGTGAGCAAATATCCCATCCCGTCTGTAAGGATATCAACGAGATCTATGAAAAGTGACTTGATCACATTTCTAAAGCCCTGGATATTATTTTGTCCCCAAATTGCTTCCATATCAAGATAGAGGTTTCTTCACGTTAACTTTCATTTCCAGATTTTACAGATGACTTCCCATTTCACAGGGTGCTGGTCTCCGTTGGGGGAACTTGTGGAAATACTTCCTACAGGACAGCACTCACCCGTCCTCCTAACAGTAAGGAGGCCAACGTGGGGTCTCTGCAGTCTCTCATGAAGTCACACTGCCTTGACAGGCTCCAAATTATTATGGAAATTCTTTACATCAGTGTCATTATCAGAAACATTCTAATAATAAATCATTTCATTTCCAATTTTACTCCTAGCAAGTTTTCATTTCTTGCTGACATTGTATAAAATGGAAAAGAAAAGGCAGGGATCTCTTTCTCTTAGCGAAAGCACGAATTTATTTGTTTGGGCTCGTGTGTTCAATGGACAGGCAGGAGGTGATAACAGTGACACATTATGTTCCACGGAGCCACCTGTGTGGCATCTCACAATCTTTTGTGATGTTTTATATGGTTTCTGCTAAATTCGACTTCAGAATTATCCCCTGCCTGGATGTGCAAGGCTTTTCATTTACAAAACCCTTGGTGGTCACCCTATGCAGTCCACTGGTAAGTAAAAAAGGCTTGCTCGGCTGAAGCATTTGCCGTTATCTTATTTTCAAGGGAGGCTTTGTGGTCAGAGACGTGTATTGATTGACATCTCCATTGTATTAGGTTCTCATGCCAAAGAAAAGACAGCACAAGTGGTACTGACTGACCCCTCTCCCTCTGCATCTCATCAACAGAGGAAGCCAAAAGCAGCCCACCCTCAATGGAGCAGATGACTCAAGTCACCTCCTGATGTGCACATAGGTTCTCAGTCTTCTCCAAGAGAACAGCCGCCTGTGGATACATCAGATGCTTCCTACCCAGCTTCCTGTTGCACAATAAATTCTGTAAGATGTTAAGGTTGATGGTTGGGAGTGGACCTATTTGTTTTAACCAGCATTATGTTTAATCAGAAAATAATTACATCAATAAATAAGAAAATATAAAGAGAATTTCTTGTAACTTTGGTGCATACTACTCCAATTACAATTATTGGAAGAAAAAAAAAAGACCCTCTCTGTTCCCCAATTAAAAATTTTGCTTTGTAATTTGATCATTAGGATGACCAAAGAAGATTGAACTCTTGCTGTAGATAATTTGGGGTTCTAAAGCACAAAAAGTAGAGGCAATTCCTTTGTAGTGTGTTAATTAGGTAGTATTAATTGTCTTCTACAATTTCTAAGTGAACATACACAAAAAAAATAAAGGATCACTAGAGATAACAGCTATATATTTGAAGGATAGAGAGGAAGATTGTTGCAAGATTCCCATGGTTAGATTTCAAATATTATGATCTGGGCCAATGAAATGAAACTTGGAAAAATCTTACACATTTAGCTAAAGTGGGAAAAATCAATATAACAGCAATAATAACAATGACAACAATAATGAGCATTTATTGAGTATGTACTACGTCACAAGGACTGTTTAGGTAGTTTGCATGTATTGGTTTATTTAATCCTCCACTCCTCAGAATAACTCTATGAAATGGCTACTAAGTTTATCCTCAATAATACATGCAGAATTAACCTTGAGAATATTGCACACTTTTCCATCTGATTGACCAAATGTGATTGGAAGACACTATAATTTTTGTGTTGGCCTCTTCATACCCTTTAAATCTCTCAACCCTCAAAAGTCATTTACCATCTCTTTTAATGTTTAGTGATGGATACGTTAAGATGAAAACTTGGCATACAGAAAACATATCGCCCCAGGTTTCACCAGGGTGGGGGTCATGGAGTGTGTGCCTTTCTTTTTTCTTTTTAATTTATTCTAATTTGTTATATATGACAGCAGAATGCATTTCAATTCATATTGCACATACATAGCACATTTTTACATATCTCTTGTTGTACACAATGTAGAGTGTGTGCCTTTCCAAGTGTTGAAAATGCTCTGATGAGAATCACCTTCCTTGCCTGTTGTTCCACTCTCCTCCTCCAGCTCCGTCAGTTGCTCATAACCTAACAGATTGCTTCATATTCTAATAATCATATTGTTCAATTAAATTCCCATTACAGGTGTTACTTCTCACCTTCTCAATGTGAGTTATCAAGGTTCACTAAGAAGAGGGTGTAAATGATTTAAATGGCTAAATGCCCAAGACCATCACAGACAGAGAAGATAGATGCCCTGTTCTGGTTTGGATGTGAGGTGTCTCCCAAGAGCTCCTGTGCTAATGCAGGAAGGTTTGGAGGTGAAATGATTAGATTATGAAAACTGTAACCTAATTAGTCCATCCTGGGTTTAGTGACTACTAGCAGCACCTTAGCAGGACCACCAGGTTTAGCTGGATGGTAACCCCAGGCAGGTGGGCCATGGATGGAGGAGGTGGGTCACTAGGAATGTGCTCTGAAAGGGTGCATCTTCCTTGTGGCCCCTTGCCCTCCCTCTGCTTCCTGGTGCCAGGAGCAGAACAGTGCTCCTCCCCTATACCCTTTCACCATGATATTCTGTCTCATCTGGGGACCACAGCAATGGAGTCAGCTTACCTCTGAAGCCATGAGCCAAAATAAACTTTTTCTCTTCTAAGGTTGTTCTTGTCAAGTACTTTGGTCACACTGACAAAAAGCTAAAACACATAGGAATCCAAGATGGGGGGCCAGAGGGAGGCAGCATTCTGTGTCATTCCATAACCCACATCTCAAATTGTGGGAATACTTCTCTGAGAGCGATAGAAGACCCCTCCAGAGCTGGTCTCATGCAGAAATCACCAGTGCTGAGCCCCTGGGCAGGGCCCAGGGCTTCAGCATTGGAGCAGGACTCCTGGCTCCTGACACCCAACTCCCCACTACTAGCCCACACAGGGCTGGCGAGTGCCTCAGCAGGATCACCTGTCAGCACCGCTGCAGAACTCCCAGACGCCATTCCACTCCCACACAGGTCACTCAGTTGCTACCTACCAGCAGGAACTTGGGCCACCACTCCCCTGTGAACCCCCATCTACCAATGAGGGGCTTCCCGGTCACCTCTATCTTGCAACTGGACTCGGCAGCTATGACCATAGTCCCCTGTGGTTATCTTCCTGTTCCTGGGGACATGTCACAAGCTCTGAAGATAGCAAAGCCACAATACTGAACATCACAGAGCTCATCTCTGAACACATCACATGAGGCCATCGCCCAGCTCTCCCCACCCCACCCGACACCCTGACACTGGAAGCAGACTCCCTCCATCTTGGGTCACCTTCCTCGCACCATATTTGGTGCAGGGCAGCTCCCAGATTGGAACTCCAGCTGGCCAGATACCTGGCCACCAGGGGTAACCTGGCACAGTAACTGCCCAAAACAAAACAACTCTCAGTAGGACAAGTGCTCAGTGCAGTCAGGGCACTGCCCACGAGAGCCCCGGGGAGAGAGGTCCCTCAGTAGGGAAGTGCTAAGGGAGAAGGAAACAGGGCAAAATTTTGGAGAGTAACAGAGAGACCTGGAACTGGAGAATCTCCAAGCAAGATAGGGAGATAGGACTGGATGCTCAAGTCCTATGAGTGGACACAAAAAGACAGCCTTGAGGTGCAGCCTCCCTGCAGGGACTGGTGGGTGCCACACTTCACTTCCAGGCACCCTGCACCAGGACCACCTTCCCACTCTGGTTACTCTCACCATCCTGAGGGCAGAGAGACCAGCTGACAACAGACAACCCCACCTGTTGGATGAGAAGGGAAGTGGGAAAGAGACTGATCTTCAGACAATCAACAGCCTGGTTTCTTCCTTCAAGACTTTTTTTCATTTTTCTTTTTCTTCTCCCCTCTTTATCCTCCCGCCCTCACATCCCCAACATATGGGAAACCAAGTACTTTGCATGAATTAGGATTTAAATCATTTACACCCTCTTCTTAGGACTGGGATATCTGAGTACTATATATATCTGAGTAATATATGTGTTGTATATGCCTTTTTTTTCCTTTTTCCCCTCCAATTTTTACTATTTTAACATCCTTTATTTTTCTGAGTACATATGTGTTTGTTTTATGTACTCGACTGTCTTCCCACATACTTGTCTACCCAAAATTACTTCCTGTCTATACTCTTGCTATTAGTCCTCTTCATTAGATTTCTCCTTCACACTTCCTAAGATATATTAACTCCATATCCTCACATCCTGCCTCCTCAGCATATCGTCCTACGCCTCACCCCCAGCTCATTGTTCACCATCAGAGACTGTGATTCCTTTTAAAAACCTACTGATTATATTATAGATAATAATTGAATTCAACATTTCTGTACATTGTGACCAAACTGTAAATGGATTAATAACAACAAATTGTTTATAGGTGGTATATTGCTGATATTGGGATATGTTAACATTGTCTCCTTCCCCACAAAGAAGAGGTTTGGGAACCCTACAGGAGCACTATAACCTATAGGGTAAAAACAATAACACCTCAGACCTGCAGTGCTAGAAGGGAAGACACGTGAGCAACATGAAAAGACAAGGGAGGAAAGTGTCCCAGACAAACCCAGACCCCACACTATTAGTAGACTCCATGGCCAGCACAGCAGACAAATGACAGAGAAGCAGTTCAGGATGTACATGACTAATGTTCTGTGAACTAAAGGATGATATAAGAGACCAATACAGGCATCAAAAGATCGTTCCAGCAAAAAGCTACATAAACAAATACAGGAAGCAAAAGATTACTTCAATAGGGAAACAGAGATTCTAAAGAAAAAAAAAACATAAATCCTTAAAATGAAAAAAACAAACCAAATTAAAAGTTCAGTTGGAAGCATCACCAACAGAGTAGACCACCTGGAAGACAGGAACTCAGACAATGAAGACAAAATGTATAATCTTGAAAAGAATGTAGAACACACAGTGAAAATGTTAAGAAACCGTGAGCAGAACATTCAAGAAATATGAGGTAGCATAAAAGAACCAAATTTAAAAGTTATTGGGATAGAGGAAGGCATAGAGTTCCAAACCAAAGGAATGAACGATTTATTCCATGAAATAATATCAGAAAACTTTCCATAATGAACAAATTGGAAAACCAAATACAAGAGGTTTACAGGACACCAAATGTACAAAAATCACAACAGATCCACACGAAGGCACATTATAATGAAAATGCCTAACATACAGAATAAGGAGAGAATATTAAAAGCCATGAAAGAAAGGGATCAAATTACATATGGGGGAAAACAATTAAAATAATGGCAGATTTTTGAACCCAGACCCTGAAACCTAGAAGATCCTGGAATAATATATATCAAACTCTAAAAGAAAATGGATGCCAACCAAGAATCTTGTATCCAGCAAAATTAAATTTTAGAATTCATGATGAAGTAAAAACCTTCCATGATAAACAAAAATTAAAAGAACTTACAGCTAGAAAACCAGCACTACAAAACATCCTTGGCAAAACAGTCCATGAAGAGGAAACAAAAATCAGCAGAGGGAGATATTACCCTAAAGAAAAAACTAATAAAAAAATCAAATTAAATAACAAAATAAACAAATATATCTGGGAACACAAATCATGTCTCAATAGTAACCCTGAATGTTAATGGCTAAAACTCAGCAATCAAAAGACATAGGCCAGCAGACTGAATTTTAAAAAAAGACCCAACAATATGCTGCCTCCAGAGATTCATCTGATAGGAAAAGACATACACAGACTGAAGGTGAAAGGTTGGGGAAAATCATAACACGCACATGGACTGCGTGGAAGCAAGCAGAGGTTTCCATCCTCATATCAAATAAAGTAAACTGAAAACTGAAGTCAATCAGATTAATAGGATAAAGAAGGATACTACATGCTGCTCAAGGGAACCATACACCAACAAGACTTATCAATTATAAATATATATACCCCAAACAATGGAGCATCTATGTTCAAGAACAAATCCTTCTCAAGTTCAAGAGTCAAATTGACAATATAATAATTTTGGGTGACTTTAACACACTTTTCTCGCCACTGGATAGATCTTTGAAACAAAAGTTGAGTAAAGAAACTACAGAACTCAATAATGCAATCAATAACTTTGACTTAACTGACATATACAGGATATTTCATCATTGAGTGAATACACTTTCTTCTCAGCAGTACATGGATTCTTCTCAAAAATAGACCATATAATATGGCACAAAGCATCTCTTAGCAAATACAAAAAAGTAGAGATATTACCCTGCAATCTATCAGATCATAATGGAAAGAAATTAGAAATCAATGACAAAATAAAAAATAAATATAACTTCAACACCTGGAGACTAAATAATATGCTACTGAATGAACAATGGGTGGCAAAACACATCAAGGAGGAGATTTAAAAATTCTTACAGGTAAATGAGAAAAATAGACACAATATATAGAAATCTCTGGGAAACAATGAAAGCAGTACTCATTGCATGGTGTTCATTCCTTAAAAGAAGAAAAAGTCAACAAATAAATGACCTAACATTACATCTCAAAGCCCTAGAAAAAGAAGAACAAATCAACACCAAAAGCAGTAGAAGATGGGAAATAATTAAAATCAGAGCTGAAATCAATGAAATCGAAACAAAAGAAATAATTGAAAAAATTAGCAAACCAATTTCAAAGAACAATGATTCCCTGAAAAAATAAATAAAATTGATAAACCCTTAGCCATGCTATTGAAAAGAAGAGAGGAAACTCAAATTACTAACATCTGTGATGAAAAAGGAAATATCATGATGGACACTACAGAATACAGAAGATAATTAAAAAATATTTTGAAAACTTGTACTCCAATAAAATAGAAAATATCGAAGGCATCAACAAATTTCTTATGTCATGTGATTTGCCCAAATTAATTCAGGGTGATGTATACAATTTAAACAGACCAATATCAAGCGATGAAATAGAAGACACCATCAGAAGCATACCAACAAAGAAAAGTCCACGACTGGATGGATACACAGCGGAGTTCTACAAGAACTTTAAAGAAGAACTAATATCAATACTCTTCAATTTATTTCAGGAAAACCCTCATTCTGTGAGGCCAAATCACCCTGATAACAAAACCAGGTAAAGACATCAAAGAAAGAAAACTTTAGACCAATATCTCTAATGAACATAGATGCAAAAATTCTCAATAAAATTCTGCCAAAGTGCATGCAAAAAAAACATCGAAAAGATCGAGCACCATGATCAAGTGGAATTCATCCCAGGGATGCAAGTTTGGTTCAACATACAGAAATCAATCAATGTAATTCATCACATCAATAGACTTAAAGATAAGAACTATACGATCATCTTAATAGATGCAGAAAAACATTAGACAAAATACAGGACCCACACATGTTCAAGACACTAGAAAAATTAGGGATAATAGGAATATATATCAACAAAATAAAGGCTCTCTAACTAAGCCCAAGGCCACCATTATTCTAAATGGAGAAGAATTGAAGGTATTCCCTCTAAAAACTGGAACAAGAGAGAGATGCACTCTTTCACCACATCTATTTAACATAATTCTTGAAACACTGACCAGAGCAATTAGACAGATGAAAGAAATTAAAAGGATACACATAAGAAAAGAAGAACTCAAATTAGCACTAATTCTGACAATATGATTCTACACCTAGAAGACCCAAAAATTTCCACCAGAAAACTTTTAGAACTAGTAAATGAATTCAGCAAAGTAGCAGGATATAAAATCAACTCCCATAAATCAAAGGCATTTCTGTATATCGGTGACAAATCCTCAGAAAGGGAAAGGAGAAAAACTGCTCCACTTACAATAACCTTAAAAATATATATCAAATACTTGGGAATCAACTTAATGAAAGAGGTAAAAGATCTATATAATAAAAATTACAGAACCCTAAAGAAAGAAATCAAAGAAGATCTTAGAAGATGGAACGATCTACCTTGTTCTTGGATAGGCAGAATTAATATTGTCAAAATGACTATACTACCAAAAGCACTATACAGATTTAATGCAATTCCAAGGAAAATCCCAATGACATTCCTCATAGAAATAGAAAAATAGTCATGAAATTCATCTGGAAAAATGAGAGACCCAGAATAGCTAAAGCAATCCTTAGCAGAAAGAGTGAAGCAGGTGGCATCACTATACCAGACTTTAACTATACTACAGAGCGATAGTAACAAAAACAGCATGGTATTGGCACCAAAACAGACTGAGAGACCAATGGTAAGAATAGAGGACACAAAGACTAACGCATAAAACTACAATTATCTTATATTAGACAAAGGTAGCAAAAATATACATTGGAGAAAAGATAGCCTCTTCAACAAATGGTTCTGGGAAAACTGGAAATCCATACACAACAAAATGAAATTAACCCCCTATCTCTCACCATGCATGAAACTCAACTCAAAGTGGATCAAGGATCTAGGAATTAAACCAGAGGAAAATGTAGGCTCTAATCTCCATCATGTCGGGATTAGGCCCCAACTTCCTTAATAAGACTCCTATAGCACAAGAATTAAAATCAAAAATAAATAAATGGGAAAGATTCAAACTAAAAAGCTTCTTCTCAGCAAAAGAAACAATCTGTGAGGTGAACAGAGAGCCTACAGATGGGAGCAAATTTTTACCCCTCACACATCAGATAGAGCACCAATCTCTAGGGTATATAAAGAACTCAAAAAGCTAAACACCAAGTAAACACTAATAACCCAATAAATAAATGGGCCAAGGACCTGATAAGACACTTCTCAAAAGAGAATATACAATTGATCAACAAATATATGAAAAAATGTTCACTGTCTCTAGCAATTAGAGAAATGCAAATCAAAACTACTCAAAGATATCATCTCACTCCAGTCAGAATGGCAGCTATTATGAAGACAAACAACAATAAAGTGTTGGCGAGGATGTGGGGAAAAAGGCACACTCATACATTGTTCATGGGACTGCAAATTGGTGGAGCCAATGTGGAAAGCAGTATGGAGATTCCTTGGAAAACTGGGAATGGAACCACCATTTGACCCAGCTATCCCTCTCCTCAGTCTACACCCAAAGGACTTAAAGACAGCATTCTACAGGGACACAGCCACATCAATGTTTATAGAGTACAATTCACAATATCTAAACTGTGGAGCCAACCTAGATGCCCTTCAAATAGATGAATGGATTAAAAAAATATGGCATATATACACAATGGAATTATACTCAGCAATAAAATCATGGCATTTTCAGGTAAATGGATTGTGTCGGAGAAGATAATGCTAACTGAAGTTAGACATTCCAAAACCCAAATGCCAAATGTTTTCTCTGATATAAGGAGGCTGATTCATAGTGGGATAAGGACAGGGAGCATGAGAGGATTAGATGAACTCTAAATAGGGTAGGGAGTGTGAGGGGAAGGGAGGGGGCATGGGGTTAGAAATGATGGTGGAATGTGATGGACAACGTTATCCAGTTTACATGTATAAAGACACGAATTATTGTGAATATACTTTGTATCCAAACAGGATATGAAAAATGGTGCTCTATATGTGTGATATGAATTACAATGCATTTCACTGCCATATAAAATTTTTAAAAATCAATTTAAAAAAATCTAAAACACATCTCCCAAATTGTAAGCCACTAATAAGATCCATATAAATAGAATTGGCTTGAAAAAGATAGATTTGGGTAATATTCTATACTTTAAGGCTTTAATACTTGATGAGTAATTGAACATAGAGGCTGAAGCAAATTAGAGACCAGGAAGACACCCAATGTCTAGCTAGGTGTCGGCAGAGACAAAAGCAAACGGGGTAAATATCACAAACTCTCCAGCATTAGGGAGGCAACACAGCAAATGCAAGAGGCTATAAAATAGTTAACCTGAACACTTTCTAAAGATTTTTATTGTAGTCTGCTGGGAGCCATTAGATGCTGGGAGCCATTAGCCAAGTAGGTATGACAATTTCCTTGCCAGCGTACCCCATGTTGCTGACATGTTGCAGCGACATTGAATGTAGGTGACCTTGCTCAAGGACCAAGGCAGATTAGGGTGTTCCCGGTTTTAAGATAATCGTGTTTAGGGCGTTCCCAGTTTAGGTTCCAGGTTTAAGGTTTAAGATTATTCCTGCTGGGAATAGGGCGTATCCTGCTGCCTGAGTTCCCCTTGAGTTCTCACGGGATTCAGACAGTATATTTTGGAGATAGAAGCCGAGTGGTGGTGGATTTGGGCAGAGAACGTGAATTTGGGAGAGAACGTGGATTTGGGCAGAGAACGTGGATTTCCCCAGAACGTGTTTGTAGACGGCTGGTGTGAGTTCGGGAATAAAGAGTTGCTGTTTGAATCTACAAGCTGTGTGGTGGCTCGTGATTGTGTGCCCAGCCAGACTGCGGCATTTGGTGGCCCGTACGGGGAACTTCTGAAGCTTAGAGGTAAGTGAAATTTCTCGCTCTTGAGGAAGAGAGAAAGAATGGGTGACCAATTCAAAAAACAATGTGTTATTGTTTTGATTTATCTTGTTTTTGTTTCAAGCTGCCTATCCCTAGAACTTTCTCAGGCAAACTGGGGGAAATGGTTGACTCAAGGTTTGAAGTTGTTCGCCTCCGAGGAAGAAAAATTGTTAGAGGAAAGAGGCACCCCAGTAAGACCAAGAGCAGTTAGGACATATGTTGATACAATACAAAAATGTAGCCCATGGCTTTTTAAAGACGAGTTATTAAGTATATCAATGGGACCATCATGGTATCCTGTAGAAGGAGTTTTCTTCAAGAAAGAGATGGCTAGTTCTGTTTACTACACTTGTCTAAGATCTTGGTTTTTACAGATATCTGATTAATTTACAATGCTAAAGTGTTAAAATATCAACCACTAAATATGAAATCAAGTACTCTTTACTTATTAAGTTCCATAAGGTAATATATTTAAACATTATGTGTGTTTTCATAAATTGGTAAATGGAAAAATGTTTAATATTGCTTTGTGTCTGTGTCTTTGCTGAAATAAGGTTACTAAGTGTTAAGATTCTATCGTGTAATTTATATACAAAGAGTAGAAAAATTTTCAGTTGGGTTTCAATTATAGTATTATAGTATCATAAAAAACATGCAAGTCTTTCATCTTATTAAAGTGGAGTAATTTGTCTAAATCAGAAATTTTATAAGAGTTGTTTCAAAATGTGAATTTATAAAAAGGGTTAACGGTTAAAAAAGAGAAAAAGATTCAAGATATGGAAATATGTTTTAATATAAAAGGTTAAAGGAAAAAGAAATGTTTCTAGATGAGTGATAATCTGTGTGGTAAAGTAAAAAGTTGTAAAATGCCATTTAAAAAGATTTTGAGGAAACTAGACTTACTTTAAAAGCTTGAGAAAGGAAAAAAGAAGAAAAAGGTATTTGTACATGGCAGATTGAGACAAAGCTTCTCAATGGAGTTTAAAAAAAAAGCCTTTGGTTGAAGGGCAGCCATGTAAACTAACATTAAAGAGATTTAAACAGAATCTAAGCCTCGTTTAAAAGAGTGAAGCTGTAGGTGGTGAAAAAGTACATTTAAAAGTACAGTATAGATGATAATTAAAAGGCTTTAAAAGGTTAAATTGAAGGTGGTCGAGATACCTTCATGGCGGAAAAAAGATTGCTTTATTGCATCATTCGAAGCCTAGTTAATCTTAAAGGCATTACTTAAAAAAATGGGAAGATAATAGGATAAAAGATATTTAGATAAAGAAGATTAAAAATTTAAAGTGAAAAACTTTAAAGACAGAAGTACAGAAAGGTAAAAAAAGATAGAAAAGATGTAGAAAGATAAAAAAAATGTAGGAAGACAAAAATTTTAAACCCACAAAATAGGAAGAAAAAAAAAAACTAGGAGGAAAATAAGCAACTAAGGGTAAATATACAAACCTTAGGGGAAAAAAAAAAACTAGAAGATAGAAATAAGATAGAAAATGGTTGAAAATGTCAAGTAAGGTATTACACAGATAGAAAATACAAAAGGCTAAGACAACTATTAGATACAGACATATACTTATTAAAACAAAAAGAGGGAATTGGAAAGGGGTATATATCCCCCAAAGATAAACTTAAAATAACCCTTTTTACCCTAAACTTTTTAAATTTGGATTCATAAGGACTTAGTGCTGCGGAAAGACACATGTATCCAAAAAATGTACATAAGCCTAAAGTACTTTGGAAAGATATTCTAACAGGACAATGGAAAGGTCCTGACCCAGTGATTGTCTGGAGTCGGGGGTCTGTTTGTGTTTTTCCACAGGGAGAACAGCAGCCGATTTGGATTCCAGAGAGATTAACTAAAACAATTTCTACAGATCGAAAAGAAGATGATTTGACTCAAATCCATAACAGCTGATATCCAGAGCTCCAGCTTGGCCATTCTTACATCTGTGACAGTGATTAACCAGTGATGCAACTTTTATTTCCTTGCCAGCGCACCCCATGTTAATTGTGGTAGTGCTGACATATCTTTGCTGATGGTGTCACCAGTGATGCAATTTTTTCCCAAGGAGCCGTCAATTGGCTTGGTGTCGTGGCATTTCTGTATCCTCCTCCCTTCTGCTAGTGATGGTCTAAAATTTGGGGGCCAATGGCTTATGCTGGACCGGTAGTCAGTGACGGGTATGATCCAATTGCAGTGGTATCAACCTAAGACAGGAGGCTGACGCCTAAAGGTCAGTTTTCCGATGACGGGTAAGAACCATATGTTGAATTGGACAACCTACCAGGCACGGTCCATAAGCCACATTAACCTCACTCCCCCACTGGCACCAAGGCCAAATTTGGGGGCCAACAGAGGTGAGGCAAAGAACCTCACCCCCCCACTGGTGCATAGACCTATCCACAAGTATGGCTGTATGCTGGACCGGTAGTCAGTGACGGGTATGATTCAATTGCAGTGGTATCAACCTAAGGCAGGAGGCTGACGCCTAAAGGTCAGTTTTCCGATGACGGGTAAGAACCATATGTTGAATTGGACAACCTACCAGGCACGGTCCTTAAGCCACATTGCTTGTTGTTTAATTAATCAGAAGGGGGGAGATGCTGGGAGCCATTAGCCAAGTAGGTATGACAATTTCCTTGCCAGCGTACCCCATGTTGCTGACATGTTGCAGCGACATTGAATGTAGGTGACCTTGCTCAAGGACCAAGGCAGATTAGGGTGTTCCCGGTTTTAAGATAATCGTGTTTAGGGCGTTCCCAGTTTAGGTTCCAGGTTTAAGGTTTAAGATTATTCCTGCTGGGAATAGGGCGTATCCTGCTGCCTGAGTTCCCCTTGAGTTCTCACGGGATTCAGACAGTATATTTTGGAGATAGAAGCCGAGTGGTGGTGGATTTGGGCAGAGAACGTGAATTTGGGAGAGAACGTGGATTTGGGCAGAGAACGTGGATTTCCCCAGAACGTGTTTGTAGACGGCTGGTGTGAGTTCGGGAATAAAGAGTTGCTGTTTGAATCTACAAGCTGTGTGGTGGCTCGTGATTGTGTGCCCAGCCAGACTGTGGCAGTAGTCAACTCAAGCAGACAATGCAGTGGATAACAGTTGTAGGAATCAGAGATCAGTCACAGAGATCCCCTCTTATGCATCATTTGAATCCTTCCAGCTTAACCCTTGTTCCAGATCCTGCCTTAGAGGCCAGTTCTGAGCATCTTCAATGAGTGACGCCACCCACTTCCATACCATGGACCTCCTACTTCATCCCCCCAGGGTACTTTGGCCCATGAGAACTCACTGGCCCTCAACATATGTCCAATCCAAGTATGCAAGGGGATTGACCTCTGTCCAAGAACTTGCCCTTGACTAATGGGGAATAGGAACCAACAGATAAGTGCTTTCTCCTTGATCCCCTGGGCAAAGATTCTGAGATACACACAACACAAGTCCCCAGAGAGCCCCATGGTGGGGGCATGTTTTTCTCCAGTGTGACCTGTCCATCTTCTTCTGCTATCACCTCCCCTGTTTCACCCCTTCAGCCCCTCCCTCTTAATCCTTGGGGTCATTTCCTGAATAAATGACCTGCATGCTGGACCCAGATCACATTCCTCTTTCAGGAAAGCCAAGCAAAGGAGTGGCCAAAGTGACTGAAATCTAAATAGTAAGTAAAAAAAAAAAAAAAAAGAAATCTTTTGCCATGGGTCCAACATATTATGTTAAATAATTTAAATTGTGAAGGTTAAGATTTAATTTATTTCAGGAATAATTTTGCTGCCATTAATATGAGAGCAAATTTGAAAAATTAATAATACTGCATTATAAGGTAGCAAAATCATGTCTTCTATATTTTCCTACAGACATGAGTAATTCAAAAGTGAACATAGTCTACTTTAAACACTGACAGGTCAATAATGTGGCATGAGTAAATATATTATTAGCAAAGTTCCTGAATGTGTAATATTGTACTTTCTACTTAGGCCCTCTTATATAAACATGCAAAAAAATGAAGTTTTCCATTTTTAATAATGCAAAACTGTATTCATTATATTGACTCCTGATTGATTTCTGAAGATGTAAACATCTTTTCCTTCCCCTGCATAGGATGATGAAGGGATGCAGGAATTGAAATTGTTTCGGGTTGTCATTCCTGTTTTTACCTCTGCATGAGGATATATGACAACAATCCAGGTTTACAATGTAACAAAAAACTAAAATTGTCATTTTAAACAAGACTTAGATTAATGACACTTTTTGTTGTATCTCTGAATAATTGTTATTTTATAGTGTTTGAAAACTTCTAGTTACAGATACTATATTAGAAAAATAAAATCCATCCATTTCCAAGATTGGGTGAGCTTTCCTACCAGTAATCCTGCTTAAAAAGGGGTTTTCTTGCAGAAGCCTGTTTGCGAAGTCCCTTGATGACCTTGACGTACAATCACAGGTTGATTCATGTGTGGAGAAGACAGTGTCAGTCTTTTTAAAAGCAGCTCTCTAGTTACACCACAGCCCAGAGGAGAAAGCATAGGAGAAACACATAGGGCATAAGATAAATCAATCCAGCCAGGGGTACAGTATGGCAAACATCAGTTAGCATCCACGGGCAAAACCCCCATACCTAAGAGTATAAAACTTCAATTCTGAGTCTTTGAAGAGATTGTCACTTACACAATTACCATATCTTCCTTTTAGCATCAGTCAAAACTCCTAGAGGATGTCACTTAAAACCAGCACCTAAATATAAGCAGATTGCTGCACATATGCCAACAGACAAGAACAGACACTCTGCACTGGGGCTGCAGAACATAATTCTTACGTAAGAGTGCTATATGGCAACTTTGTGCTTGGTTCTGATTCAGCTCAGAACACAAATGTTCCTCCCAAAAGCACTTGCTTAAGGAGTAAAGTGAGCCAAAGCATTAATTTCCAAAAGCTTGGAGATTTTTTTAAAGTGTCAAAAATGATACAAATAAAGTTTCAGGATGAGGAAGGTTTTTTTTGTTTGTTTTGTTTGGTTTTGTTTTTACTATTTCATGAAGCTTCACATCTCAATTTAGTTCAGTGGCTAAATACAGAAGATGAGTCTGGTTGTATTTAATGCCAGCCATGTAACTGGAAAAGTTTAGGAAGAATTCTGCTTTTACAACAAGTTGCTCTGTTATTAAAAAAAAAAAAAAAGAAAAGAAAAGTTGTGTCTTACACACGTCTGACTCTCTTGAAACGGAAAAACATGGATTATTAGACTCATCCCTTAAATCAATCCTCAACAAGTTCTTACCATTAAGGATAGTTCAAATCAGCCAGGCATAGTGGTGCACACCTGTAATCCTAGCTCTTGGGAGACTAAGCAGGAGGATCAAAAGTTCGAGGCCAACCTTGGCAACTTAGCAAGACTGTCTCAAATTTTAAAAAGAAAAAAGAAAAAAAGTCACAGGGGTGGGGTGCAGTTCAGTGAGAGCACTTGCCTAGCAAGCATGGGGCTTTGATTCAATCCCTAGTATGGCAAGATAACTTCCAATCATTTTTGAAGCAAACATTGATTTCTGAATTCCTGAAAGACTTTTTTTTTTAAATAACTTATCATATTTTCAACAATTATGGAGATTTAAATTGTCCAACAGAGCAAATAGAGTATTTGGCAGTTATCAAATATTTCACCATTTATTTGTTTTTAATTTTCAACCTTTAGTTCACATGACAAAATTTAAAAAATAAGTGTTTTAATGATCAAGTATAACTGTTAAAATGATTCAGATCTACATATAGTAAAAAATAAATATTTTGAAAAGTCTGTGTAATCCATGCGATTCATGTAGAAAAAAAATTTTTAATTTGGTCTAAATAACAATTCAAGCAGAATTCTTCTTCATTTGAAAACCAAATACAATTTTTAAAAAATCAGCAGGCAAATTAACAACAACAACAAAAAAAAATTGTCAAGCAAACAGCGGGCTCTTTTCCTTAGTAATTTAGGGAGGCCTTACACCAGGACCTGTGGCTTGGTCAGTGGCCGTGGCCGGTGTGTTCCCTTTCTCTGGCCCAATTTCTTCCTCTGCCCACCTATTCATCCATTACCCAATGAGACCCACCAAGCGCAACTATCCACAGAATGCCATTTAATTGAATACCAAAGCCAACAGATAGCTCAGATGGACAGCGATACTGTTTCCCTCCCTGAAAACACCATTCCTTCCACACCTGCTTCTGAAGCTGGATCTCCAACCGCATTTACCCTCCTGAGCCGCAACAGATGCTCTCGCTGGCCTGCGTGGGCTGCCACCTACAGGTCCTCCTTGGACCTCCGAGTACAGTGGACTTTTAAAGCAAATTCCTTTCCCTTTGTCCTTGGATCTTCCCACTGTTCTCCAGCTTATTTTTGGAAATAACAGCATCACAAGAGCCCAGGTGGAAGCTTCAGGTTTATATTTAAACTCTCCATCACTGGTGCTGGCAACTGTGTGTGGGGAAATGATCAGTCCTTAAATGAGGCCTTCTATTTCCTCTGGCATTTTTTTTCTGGGGTAGAACCCAGGACTTAGTGCATGCTAGGCAAGGGCTCTACCACCAAGCTACCTCCCCAGCCCAACCCCCTATTTCTTCTATTCCTAGTGTCACCATTCTAAGTCCCTACTATCTCTCTGGTAATTTAGAGAACCGTCTAACTGAGGGCACCTCCCTGGGATCTGGGATAGACTCCTGTCCCTCTCCTATTCAAATCCACTGTTTATATCACTACCAAATGAACCTTCCTACACATCGTCCTCAGAGTTCCCCAGCTTACTAAATGAAGTCCAAAATCAAGGCCTTTGTGATACAAATTGAACCAGAATCTTTTTTTTTCTTTCTTTCTTTTTACATCTCAATCAAATACATGTGCTCCAGTCAAGATGGACTGATCATCATTCAACAATTATCTCCTACACTCCCTATTATGAGCTTTTAATGGGAAAAATTTCATGAACTCACAATTCCTCTTTTTAACACTCCAAGCTCTTTAAAACTTATTAGTTCTTCAAGAACTGACTCTTGGACTACCCCACGATGCTCAAAATGGCACTCCAGGTAATCAATATGCAACAGGAAATAAATTGTGCATCAAAACCCTGAAGATGCAAACCAACTCTTAACTCCAAGTTTGTCACTGAAAGGTGATGTGATGTTTGATTATGGGAAACAATCAGAGGCACCAGGCTTTGAGTAATGAAGTAAAGTCCCCCAGGTAGAAATCTAAGCAGAAGTTATTCTTATTTTCTTCTAACATCAAGGAGTCTACAAAAAAATTTTTTTCCTCTCATTGCAGCTGCAGAAAATGTTCTTTTCTGGAGGCATTTACATGCATTCTGAAGAGAACGTAAAGAAGTGCCTCTCCAGCATGGAGCAATTATATGTAGCAACAAATAGACTCGGAAGTGCAGGGGAAGTTGATGTGTCATAGAGACCAGTCGCATGCAAATGAATAAAAAATTATTTTCAATTAGCACAGCACTCTGTTACACGAGAGGGAGACCAGCATAACATGAAAAAAGACTGATTCAGCTTTTGATGTATCAAGAAGTAAAGAATGATGCAGAATCAGAACAAAGCTACTGCCCTCCACCACGCATCATGAGGTGATACAGTCAAGGAGTGGCCCTTACTGAGCCTGCACCACAGCACTTGGATTTCAGAGCTCTAAAGTTGTGAACTAAATAACTGAATCTCTTTTTCTTCCTCAGTAGCCTGTGTCAGGTAATTCATGACAGTGATGAAGAGCTAATACATGTAGAATCTCATTTTTTTTTCTTTTCCTCCTATTTCAAACATTATAAAATTTCTTTGTTTATTTAATAATCTAACACTTCCATACTGAAGATTTGTGGAGTTCTAAGGCAAAAACAAGCTTTACAGTAGCATTTACTTGTTTTTTAAATCAAGCATTGAGCTATTAAAGATGGAGATGAAAGCACATTAGAACTGGTTTAAATAATAATAGAAGCAGGATTATAAAATTCAGTCCAAGCACCGGGTCTTGTGTCATTAATGGCAAGCTAACTTTATGGACAATCGCAGTACCAGACAGTCAGGTGCCATTTTGAATTTGCTTTTCTGGAAGGCACATTCTTTCTTGTTCCTGTTTTCTGCTCAGAAATGACATTAACATGATAAGATGAAACTACCCTTGATAAAAAAAGGCACGAGCAGTCATGACAGTCACATTCATGGTGTCTTAAATTGGGAGAGTTTCAGCGTTTCTATAGGATTACTGCAGGGCATTCAGGGCCATGCTACTTAAATACTCATACAGTCAACAGCTGTCAGGCTGCCAACAAATTGTATTTCTTGGGAGCAGCTGTGTCTGCTGTCACCAGCTTCTTTCACACAATCTCCATAAGCCAATGGCAAGCATGTTCTTCCCTGTATTATTAAAAGATCACTGCAGGGGACATGTGAATGGGGGATGCTCCTTTATTAGAAAACTGAAGGAAATAGAGTGAAAAATTAAAAGGGATGTGTATTAACTGTATTAGAAAATTATCACCGATAGCAACATGAGAGAAATTCATCTCTTAATTCTATTTTTTAGTTTTCATCACATGCTTGCAGGTAGAGATGAAGTATGACTATTCAAAAACTTTGTGTTTCCCTGAAGTGGTCATCTTCCAACCACAACTCATTACAGTCCGCTGTATTGTTTCCCTTATCTTCCTCTAGAACTTAAATCCAGTTGTCTCCAGAGTAGTAGCAACTGTTGACATCTGAAGAATTTCAGTAGGTTTTAAGAGATCTCTGAGGTTCCATAATGAAAAATGAAAAAGATGAAAACTAACTTATTTTGTCCATGATATTCATTAAGAATTTACCTTCCTAGTTTTCATTCTTTTCTTTCTTTCACCATCTATCCTCTTCTGTCCTAAATGGAAAATGGAGTTGTTTCAACAATGAAGCAAGTTGAAGAAGCAGAGGAGATTAGACCAACATGTCCCAGAGGAGCTACCAACTAATATGAATGGTTTCCATTTTCAAGGTCTCAGAATAATCCACACATCCCAAATCATGCTTTGGCCACTGTATAACTCACAAGGCAGAAGGAAATGATTTTCAGTGGTTCACAAACATCTTACAAAAATACAATCTATCCAAGCAGGTTAAATTACTTCTCCGTCCTGCCTACCATCTTCATCCCTGTATTTCTTCTCAATTCCCAACATCTATTTTATTTTTTTTTTAAGAGAGAGAGAGAGAAAATTTTTTAATATTTATTTTTTAGTTTTTTTCCGGCGGACACAACGTCTTTGTTTGTATGTGGTGCTGAGGATCGAACCCGGGCCGCACGCATACCAGGCGAGCGCGCTACCGCTTGAGCCACATCCCCAGCCCAACATCTATTTTATTATGCTTGCCTCCAAAATCTTCAACCCACTATGGACAAATTTACAAGTACCCATCTTCCAATTAACTGCCAACCACCTCTCATCAGTGTAGACATTGATGTTGATGTCAACTGACACCGAGTTAAGACCCAGCTAAAGGGATGATGTTGTGTCATTCAGGGGCAGTGACTACAGGCTCATCCTGGAGAGTTGAAGGAGAAGAAGCCACATGGATTGAACAAGCTGGACAAGACTGTCTATATCAAGGATCTCAGACAGTTAGGACAGCTTCTGGTTGTGCTGCTTGAATTCAGGGTTGAAATCAAATCCTTTCCTGCCTCGCCTGGGAACAAGTGCCTAAACAGGTGGCATGTGAGACATTGTCATTCTGCTATGATAGGGAAACGCCAGGAGAGAATATTCTGGTGGAAATAATCAGCCCACAAATACCCAAGGGTGCTCATGGCATTTCCAAGTGAAATATCCACCCGGAGCTTAGACTTTAGAAGAAAATAAAAACCAGGTAAATCATACCAGAGGGAACAGTCAGAACAAAACTTAAAGCAAAATATTTTCTAACATCTGCAGCCAAGTGCTCTGCTAGAAAATGTGAAAGATGGATTCCCTCTGGTAGCAAATGAGAAATTCAGTGGATGTATTTACAATGCTCTGTATATATTCATTGGAACATATGGCTCAATGAATTATTCTACATGATAAATCTCCACTGAGGCAGCCTGCTACCCACTCAGGCCTTGAACCTTCTGAAAGTGGCAAAACCTCCTGCCAAGCAGTGTCATTCAGAAGAACAGAGGGTAAGAGAAAATAAATTGCATGCAGCAGTGGTTATTTGAGGATGCTCTTATGATCTATATAAAGCCAGGGGAGATGATTCTGTCTGGCTTCATCTGAGAGTTCTTTGGGGGCGGGGGCATTTAACACCCCCAACCCCACCACCCCCCCGCATCAGAGGCTGCAGGGGAAGCAGGTAGTATTTAGTAGGCAGACTCTAGTTTCCAGACACATCCCAATCTGCTTCCATCGGGCTGGGTTTGTAGCAGTCTGGATCTCTTCCAACATGCTCTTGGCTCTGTGGCCTGATTATCCTGAGCGGTGTTAATGAACAAGATGTGCTGATTTACATAGGAGACACACTCTTGCACTGAGGAGCTCCTTGGTGGCTGACTTGCTATACCTGGCTGTGAAGACGGTGCTCTCTGCTGAATGACACCAGGGCAAGGGATCTGCAAAGCTGGATGTGGGCCGTGAGGAAGACAGAATACAATTTCCATGGGACAAGAGTAGCCATAAGGTGTGTCCAGAGTGCAAAGCCAAACTTTAGGTAACTAATGTCTTTATAGTTTTATCATCCGTGAAGGGCTTTTCATTGACTTCTCACCCCAGCCACAAGGTAAGTAGCATTACTATCCTTTATCACAGCTCAGAGGGCAGGTGCCTGTCCTGAGCAAGAGCTGTACTTCAGTCCTGCTTCTGAGTCTTAAATTGTTTTGTATAAATAAATAGATGGATGAAGATGGACGTGGAGATAGATGGAGATCTATATAGAGGTATAGGCAGACTCTGGGACAGGAAGGAATTACAGTGCTACACGTTTCAATTTTTTTTAAAACTACCGCTAACATACAGACTTCTCAGAGAGTTACTGCCAGAATAATTGTGGGAAGACTGAAAAATTATAAATTTATATCTAATGATTAGCTGAATTCATTTTTTTAAATGAGGTCTCAAAAACTCTACTTTAAAGTATAAACCAAGAAATCAGAGTAACAAGTTGGTGTTTCTATTGATGATAGTTGCAAAGTTGTGCTCTTACATTAGAAAACTTGTATATAAGTGAAAACATAATTCTGAGACTTATGGTATCTTTTAAAAAGTGGAAAATATATTTTTATGATTATAAAACTTAATATTTACAAATGTTTAGATTCCCAGGAAGCCTAAATTCTGCTTTATAGGCCAAGTGGCTAGGGAAGTCCAAAAATGAGGCCCAAGCAATGATCTGGTGACAACTAGAACAAAACTATAATCTAAAAAATAAAGTATCATCTTTCACCCTCTGCAGACTATTATGTCCTCACTGTTAGGATCAGAACTCATCCAGTAGTTTCTATCTGGCCACGGTGCCACATCCCTGCAGATGCTAGGTCCACCCAAACACTGAATGAGCTGGTTCTGCATGAGAAGGGCGCACACACACCCTACCCTGCATGTGGCCGTAGTGATGCAGGCTCCACTCCCTGGGGCGCTGGTCACAGGCCCTGCACGCTTCTTCATGCCTTTGGAGTGGCTTCCACACCTGCAAGGCTATCTGTTGATGAAAGCAGTGAGGGGGCCAGTAAGGACCTGCTCCAGCTGACTACAGGTCTGCTGTGACTACCCCGTTTATGAAGTTCACCAGTACAGAAAGCTGAGATGCATGGCTCAAGTCTGAGCTGATTCCAACACTCATTCTGAAAATACAATCTAAGTGAAGGAGCACACAGATTCATCAAAAGAAACCACCATGGTAGCTGTAGATAAACACAATGAATTTCCATTCTGAAAACACATGCATAAAAAAAGGATGGAGTCTTCTAACCAAAAACAGACAAATACATTATCACTGACTTAGGGGGAGGGGTGTAAGTGGGCCGGCAAAAGCCCTGCACTGAGCCTTTGAAACAAAGTGCTAAAATTTCTAAAATAGCACCACAAAATATATTGCTAGGGAGAAAAGTATTTTAAGAGAGACAGACCTGATTCTAAGCCTGAATTTGTTTCTTTAACTACGGGCCTTGGAAAATTTATCTAATATCAGTTTTTTTTTCCATCTGTTAAAAAAACAAACATTATAAATGATATTTTATAATATTGTAAATAATATTATAAATAAAATACTTAGCTCCGGAACTGACATAGAGTTAACACAGTGACATTTGCTTTAGGTGCTTGGGTAGAGAAGACACTGAGACATGAGATACTGAGATGTCCGAGACAGAGAAGCAGCAAAGGTACTCGACTTCTATTTTACTTCCATTTCTTTAATAAGCAGAGCGACACTTGCATTAGAAATTATAGAACATGCATGGCCACCAGGGGACTAGATTACAAATTAAACAAGGACTTGCTAAGAAAAAGTTGGGTTGCTTTAAATTACCTTCAAGTCTCCAAGGGTGGGGAAGGGGTATCCACGGGCGATTGCAGAATGGCTAGGGGCAACTGTCTAGACAATGCAAGAGGATTCAGAAAAATTGAGAGTCAAAAATTTTTTCAATTTTCATAAGTGAGAGAAAGTGGATTCTGGAAAGTACAGCACACAGCATCCTGTCAGCCTTTGAGCACCGCCTGCTCTGTCTCTTGTTCTGCCCCCACAGGATCTGATCTCCTTCCAGAGCCACCAACCAAGACAAGGTAAATGGCAGTCTTACCTACCAGTGAGAATTAGAATGGAGTCCCTTATGTACATGCAAAGTCTCATGGCCGTTTCTCAATGCCCCTGTCCCTACCATCTCCAAATGCTCTGATAACTTCATATCCATCTCTGGCAAAATTTGAGAGCAGAACTTTTAATTTATATATTACAGACATTTTCTAGATAAAAGCAATTACTAGCAGCTCCATGGTTCCGCTGAGAACAGACCATGCCAACTTCATCTTCTTTGCAACAGGATCCCTACATTAGCAAAGATGAATAACCTACACAAGTAAATACAAATTTCAGGGGAAAAAAATAACAGATTTCCCCATGATTCCTTAGGAGACATGGAGGCTGGATGATAGTGGAATTCAAGCAATTAATAGCTGTTTGAACAAAATCCAAACAATAAATTAATAAATTGATATCAGCTCAATGTAGAAAGCTAGTTGAAACACTTCACCCTGCCCAGTCCAACTTCAATCAGTGATTTGATTATCATAGAAGGTATTTTTAGAAAATGTGCAAACATCTTTATTGAATGTATTGATGATACATCTTAAAAGATAGATCCATTTAACAATAAATTTACAAACTTTGTGTTGGGTTCTAAAGCAGGTTGTAGCTAAGAGTGTATAACTTGACGAGAATAAATATCAACAATGAGTATCCTTTGACAATCAACTATTCAATTTAAAAGCAGTCTTTATTTAAAAAAAAAAAAAATCACCCACACTGACATAACTACACATAACTGCCAAAATAGCTAAGGTGACCTTGGGTTGTAGGTAGATTGCAATGCCACCAAAGGAAACGTGACAATCCCACTATGATGTGACTTTTCCCCTCAAAATCTGAAACACTGCCCTTTGCGCTGGGCTCCCCATTTCCGAAGACACCTCCACGCGAGGGTTAACCACAAGATAGCAACTTAAATAATGAAGGGGCCACAAATAGGAAGACGCATTTCAGCCCAGTACAAATCCGAGGAAATGAAGTTGTAGCCTTCTTAGAAGGCGCGCACCTCGCCGCCCTGAGGTCCCACGCGTGGGTTGAAGTGACCCCTGCCTGGCGCTGGAGCAGGCCTGTGGGACAGGCTGCTCCCTGTGGCTCCCTTTCCCCCATCCATGCCCCACCCGCGCGTCACTGTCCCGCGAATTCAGAGTGTGAAGGTTCCCTGTCTTTGCAGCGCAGCAGATTTCCTTTTCCTACTAACCCAACGGTATACATTTAAAACTCAAGGAGGCCCTTTATGGAAATATCGGCAGGTATTTCCCCATCTTCCCAGACACCCCAGAGAGCCAAGCTGTTCATCCCTCAGCTGTGACCCCTGCCCTGGTTTTTTTTACATGGAGAAAAATTGAAGTTGCAGCCGGTCACACTCAGGCTTGCTTGACTTCCCAGCTGCAGTACACGCCTCCAGAGAGGTTCATGGCTGGTGTCACGAGCATCGATCTGAGCGGCCCTCGGGATGATTACACCGTCCCTCGCTCCCCTGGCGTCCACCGCCCAGAGCATGCCCAGGGCTCACCGCAGGCAGACTCGTTCTGATCAGTGCAGCACCGGCGTACAGCCTGTGTTCAGAGCCCAAGGCAACCAGGGTCCCAGGACGCTCCAACCGTAGGCAGAATTTCAGCTTTATTAGGTAGCTGTCAAAATTGCCTTGGTATCTCCTAAAACTTTAAATTGGGAGAAAATATAAATGCAGGAAAGCCATGCTGAGTTAAATCAGCAATCTGTTGTAATAAGCATGTGCAGGATGCACATGCATTATGGAAATCAGATGGAGAGCAGTAACAGGGGCAGAAACGTGCATGTGGTGATATGGCAAAAACGCAAGTGTCATACTTCAGATGTGGTTTTCTTTTTAAACAGTCTGGTCAAGTTTCCTGCTTAACATATTTGAGGAGCCACTATTGGCCATAATACATTATTTATTCAAAGAACATAATGCTTCGAACACTGTTAAAAACCTAAGATAGTCTACTCAATGGGAAGGAGACAATGGCTGAGGTGCAGGTGATGGTACATTTGCTTTCTCTGCTGTTGGGTTCCAGGGAGGAACATTATTATCAACCTCCATGCAGTGTCTTTGTCTCTGTATATGGGTCCCTCTGTGCATTCATTCCAAACTATTTTTTTTTTAATCTTGAGTTCTAAAAGGAAAGAACCCATGAGTCCACATGTAAAGGCTTCCTTTTGTACAAGCTTCAGGTCAGGAGGAGAAGGGCAGGATTTAGCCAGTAGAAAGGAGTTAAAATGGGTGTTTAAAACCTGTTGGAAAAATTCTTTACATAAAAAGTTGTGCTTTTTTAGCCAACAGAAGCCTTGACAAGTTATTTTATGTATATACAAATAGTTTCCTTGGTATCAGCAGAACATACTGGAATGAGACCAACAAAACACTATGGGGGGGAAAAAAGAAAAGAAAAAACTTGACTGTCCACAGGATGCACTCTGAAGAGAAGGAGACAGGGGTCCATAAGACCAGGAAAAGGATAGGAGAAGGGGAGAGATCTCAGAGAAATGGCAAGGAAACTGGGCTGCAAGAAGTGCCCGGCAGTGACTTGGCCCCACCTCAGGACAGGGACAAGCAACGGGAAAAATGAACATCTCTCCATTGTGCTCTAAGAAAACATGCAACCCTCTCCCAGAAGGACCCTCGCCTTCCTCACAGCCTGCTCCCACTCTGTCTCCTGTGCAGCTAAAGATAAGAACAGTGGTGGGGAAGCTGTATCACCCACTGGATTGACTCAGAACCAAGAAGTGGAAATAGAAAAGCCCATCAGTGGAAAAGACCACTGAAGAATGTATTAGATCCAACCACATTGGAAAGGAGATGATTACAAGAACTGGATTCTGTCTGAAACTCTTAGGAAATCTTGTTTAGCAAACCAGAGATGAAGTTGAGGTGGACAAATGCTTGACCACTGAAGTTGAGGTGGTCAAGCACTTGACCACTGCTAAAAATGCCTAAACATTGGCTGAAGTATTTATAGCTTGTGATATAATTTGTGCTTTTCCGAAGAGAAGCAGATAGGAAGGGGAGAGATGAAAGAAGAATAGGAAGAAGGCTAGTGGCCAGTCGTTAAACTCAAATTCAGCTTAATGGGCGCTTCATTAAGCAAAATTCCACCTTTTTGTCCCAACTTAGAAGTTTTATCCTTGGAGATTCTATCTCATGAAGTGGTTTTGTGGAAATTTCTGTAGCATCCAGATGAATACATTTCCATTTTGTATTCCCAAGCGCTCCTGAATACAGCACAGTGTTTTTGCTGACAATAGGTGACTCTTTCCTTCTTCTTCCCAAACATACATCTAGATCTCCACTTTTATCCTCACTTACAATTAGCTGTGACCATGTGACTGAGTTCTTAGTCAACAGAATGTGAGGCGGGGTAAAGTTCACCACTTCCAGGTCTGGACCATGCATAGCCTTTTGCCATCCACCTGCTGGGTATTGATTCCCCAGACAATTTTAATCCTCAAGCTGATAATGGCAGAGCCTCTGAGCCTGGGTCCTGACTGCCTGTGCAGAGCAAAGCAACTGGGCAACCTGGAACTGCCCCTGCACTTTTGAGCCATTAAAGTACCTTAGGGTTCACTTGTTATAGCAACTGATGCTACCTTAATTAGTACAAATGTGCCAGCTCCCTGACCTACTTTCTTCTTTTCCTTTGCCATTTAAAAACTTCAGATGTATTTTATTAGTGGTGTCATTTGATGTTTCATAGGAACAATGAATTTGGTATTTATTTATATCAGACATGGAGACAAAATCCTATTCCATTTAGGGGCCATAGAGAAGCCTATAAATTTATCAAAATATATTTTCTAATAAGACTTTTATACAGCACCAATATGATAGTATGGGAGAGTTGAGAATTCTTTTCTTTGAAAAAATTTTCCAGCTGTTTTTTTCTAGCCAATTATTCACTGCCTTACCCAATAAGGATAAACGTATCCAATAATACTTTTATGCCTTAGCATTGATGAAATGCTAAGCAGCTTGACATTGGGTTGCACACTGCCTCTCTTAGTTTGTTGATGGAGATGTAGAAGAACAAAATCACATGTTGGTTATTTGGGGTGGTTTGCAAGCTCTATTTTGGTATATTTTAGTTGTTATTCTCCATCATTGCAGCATGCTCATTTATTTTCAAATTCTTATTTCATTTGCAATAATTTATAGTTCTTTAATAAGTAAGAACCATTGTACATACTCATATATTTTAATTTATATGTTTTTCTTTAGACACATTCAGAATAAACTACCTACGGAATGGTGGGCAACCTTTTGAATTTTTCTTTGAGGGTAAAGAAAATCTGACTGACGGAATTAATTGATTCTATGGGTAACATAAGATTCTGCATTTTTTTTTTCTAGAGGGCCCAGGAGAGAGGCAAGCAGTAAAAATTTAAATACAGCTTGTCCAAAGGAATCTGCTAGAATATATTGTGGAGTACTCAGAAACCACAAGTGTACAATGGAAAATAATGCTTATACATCAGGTCATCTTTGGTGAGATGGTTATCAAAACTCGTTTCAAGTCAGAAGACCTGTTTTCAGGAAGGTTTGTATTTTATCTAATTCTTTCCCTGTCTCATCCCTAAAATACGGACATAAAATCAATGAAGACGTGAAAAACAATGAAGCAGTTAGCTGTGGCTTCTCCAGCTTTGGTTCTAGACCACAGCTCTAACCTAGAGCAGTGTTTAAATTTTCCTTACATAGTGGGAAGATTGAGAGAGAAGGAAGGAGTCACTGGACCTGAGGTTTAACCTCTCCACTTATCGCATAATGCATAATGATCATTGAGTAATCTGACTTCCCTTTCTCAGTTTCATGGAAAAATATATGTTATCACTTCTTTCTGTGCAGAAGTACAAATAAAACATCTTCTAAATGGCATTCCTTTAACGGGGATAAGCAGGTGACCTCACGCCAGTCTCAGTTCAGATGGTGGTTTCATCTCTTTACCAAATAAATACACTTAAAAGCGCATTTAGCTTAGAGGAGGCTAACAATACTGCCTGCCTAATAAAAACAGTTTCTTAGTGTCTTCACAGGCCCCGAAGACAAAGTGCATAACAAGTGCAAAGAAGTCGCCTGCGTGTATCTTCTGTGGATGGTGATTGATCCAGGCCCATAATGAAGTGAAAGCCTTTTTAGAGCCAAAGCAATTCTTGCCCACATCCTTTATCAGGAGAAAGCATAATGAATTGTGTTCGTTGCCAGCACTTATTGAAAATTTCATCTAAGAATGTTGGCCAGATGTCACTATATCAGAATGAAGTGCAGCCTGAGAGGTTCTGTTAATGTACAGAATCTCTCTCCATCACTGTTCTCAAGTTGGTGTGGGTCTGCCCTGAATAAGAGAAATAAAAGAGGTTTAACCTACAATTGATTAGTGCTTTGGGCACCTCACCTTTTAGTTTTTCTCTTATAAGAAAACTACCTAAATCCCATATGCAGTTTCTAACTATGCGTTAGTCTAATTAAGTGAAACAAAAAAAAAATATATTTTTAAAACCTTACACGGACCTCTCAATGTAAAAACATTTAGTATTACTTGTAAGCCAAAACCCATTTTAGTAATTCTTTCAGATCTTTCTGGGTGGTGAAAGTGTGAAAAAGGTATAAATATTACGTATCATTCTAAAAAGAAAATGAATGCGGAAATCATTTGGTGCACACACACAAAAAAAAATTTTATTTAAAGAAAAAGGTTATATCGAATGGATTCCCATCCTAATATGTTGGAATCATGCGATATGTCCCACTTCTACATTATTACATGTCATCAGACATAATCACCTCCCTTGACTTGATAAATCTCATAGAATTACTGTCAAGCTATATTTGGTTGAGAGATATGTTTATATAAAACTGATTTGTAGTTTTGCAGCTAAGTAAAAAGATAAATCCATCTGCTGTCTGTCATCTCACCTTTTTATGAAAGCCTGCAAGATGAAGTCTAGATCATATAAAAAAATTCTTTCTTTGGCTGCTCTATTTCATTTATTAAACCAGAGTTTTTAGTTTTTAGTTTTTAAATGGAATGTTCTCTCAACTGTGCTTAGAAAAGCCACTAATTCTTATTTATGGCATCAGCATATTTAAGTTGACTACATATATTCGCATGCAAAGCAGGTCACTAGCTTTAGACAAGGGTCACACTATGAGAATCATTATGTGTCAGTATAGCACGTAAAATTATTCAGCCTTGTTACCTACAGATCCACTTTTTACAGCGCAGAAAAGTAGTGCAATTTTCATCTGAAGCCCATCTAATATGTTAAGAATGTCACATCCTAAAGTACAACAGTCTAGGTTGTAATGAATAATATCACGGCTAAAAAGCTTTCAGGTCTCTATCAGAAGGAATATATTTATCTAAATGAAAAGTGCTGTTTGTTTTTAAAGCCTCCTATTCTACCTTTACCTAACACTGAACAGTTGGATTAAATTGTCTCTAAAGTGCTTGCAAAAGCCTTGATTTTTGCATATTCTATTCAATAACAGTAACTTCTAGATTATATTATGTTAAAAAGCTAGGAATTCCAGATATGTGAAGGATACGATGTATATGTGTACATGTGCTGACATGTGTCACCTGGCTTGTGATGAGGTTGATGGTTGTGAAATGTTCTGACTGATGTTGCCATGCCAGATTCTGTTTGCACAAGGAATTGTAAATAGTCATGAACTCAAACACTTTTCTTATTAATTGGCTTATTGATTCTCTATTCTGCTAGACCAAATGTTTTTAGTACTATTACACTGGAATAAGGGAACTTATGATCTATACACATATAAGTGCCTGGATCCTTGAGTATGTGTGTGTCTGAAACTGTGCACACACAACCTCTTTAAGGTGTAGTATTTGAAACTGAAAACCTTAATGCAAACATACTAATTAGTGCTTCAACTCATCATCAATGAACCCTGCAGCACTACCCCTGAGTGCTGGGAGACCTAAGATTCACCATCACCAAGGAATCTCATAGCTCAGAGCATGTTTGGAGGAAAAATGACTCTGTGCTATGAGTAAGATATTTGCTGGTTCTATGACTTGAGGGAATTGCTATTTGGAGATCTCTACAGGATATTTCTGCCAAGAGAAGGATAGAATACAGTAAGGTGAATACTGGTCTTGCCCTGAAATGTGAGTCTGGCCCCAAATAATAAAACCCTGGATTTAATGCTATATAAAACACTCTTCCATACATCAAACAACTCACCTTACATGGCTTCCCTTAGGGAATGAAGCACTATGAAAGAAATAAATTTCCCCCAATACACAACCCCCCCCCCAAAAAAGCAGTGTCTCTTCTAAAACTTGAACTCACAGATCCATAGACACAAGCACAAAAAGTGAATATTTTTTGTTCTGCCTCATTGTAAGTTAAAAGCATAACCCCAGAGGGCTACAGCATCCTTGCCCAACTTGGGGGGCTGTTCCTCTGCCTGTGGAAGTGTATTTTAATAGCAACCAGTGCAACCTACTTGTCTATTCTAAAAGTTCATTACCATTCTTTTCCCTTCCCTATTTAGAGTCTCGTATTTCTTGTACTTTTAATTTTGGTATTTCTTAGCACCTATAAAGGGTAGCAGGTGGTCTCTTTTGGAGCCTGAATTCTTCTGTTCGTGTGCCAACTAAATTCAGAGAGCTGTCTTTTCTCCTCTGCAGCCCCTTTCCAGAGGGAGTCGCGCTCAGTGGTGGGAGATTATCTGATGGCTTCTCTTGTTTGTCCCTAAAGACTTCACTGGCCCTAAGACTATGGGTTCTGAGCTAAGGATTAGATCAGGAGGAAATCTCAGCTGGACAGCTCATCCCCCACAGCCTGTCAGCACTCAGTGAGGACCTGTGTTAACGCAGGACTCGTGTGTAACGCCCAGAACACAACTGATCTTTTTAAGACTTTCACATTATTTTGTGTTATGACTAATGGTCAGAGATTTAAATATTGTTAGGATAGAGCCACTTAAAAGAATGTGCTGCTAATCTAGTTTCCCTTTCTATTCATAGGGAGGAAAAAAATCTTCATTCTAATCTTCCTGACCCCGCCCCCCATGTTTGTATTTCAGAATGCCCTTCCAGGGTAGCAGATCCGAAGAAGAACATTTTGGTCATGTTTTAGTGTTTATGTAGTGGGCTTTATCATAATGAAGTCTATGATAGAAGAGCTACACCATATCTTCAATTTCTGATTTAAAGACTTTTGATTACTTCAATTTCTCTCGGTTATATCTGATTCTACCGTCTTATTAGATTAGTTACAGTTTACAAAATCTCATATCTGTGAATATTTTTCTCAGTTTGAAAATAACCCATATTCCAATTCAGGATCACTCAGGGATCGTCGTTCTTATTACGTACACCGATGCTTTGCCTCATTCATTAGGCAAATTCATGCCTCACGGTGCCAGGGAGGTCCCTGCTAGCCCATACAGCAGAGTCAGAAAACGGCCACCATTATCACAGAAACCTCTTTCCACCATGGCTTGGATAGAAGAGGATGTCTTCACACAGATTTATAAGGAGTTCTCTCCTCACAGGGAGGCAGCTGGAGTTCAGCCAACCAAGGTGGATCACATATCCCTGCCCCACTCAGGAAGGTGCCCAGTGTGGGTCCAACCGGTACAGCGGTGTGCGTGGGCCGATGCTACTCAACCAAAGTAAACATCATGACATAAGCTCCTTCGTTTTTACAGGAAGAAAAAAAAAAAAAAAAAACTTGAACTCTGCTCAGAATCCCCTTTGCTGACCAGAATCAGTACTTTGGAAATGTTTACCATTAATGATGTGAAAGACCAGCGGAGGGATTACAAATCAGTACCAATATAATGTGTGTGTGTGTGTGTGTGTGTGTGTGTGTACACAGAACAAGCTGAAACGGGATGCAGATGCAGACACAGATATGATGAGGGAGCTGATTGCCTATCAGTCATAGAGGAGACAAGACGGGCTCAGGGAGATCTCCATACCCATCCACACACATAAACGTACAGCATCCATTTCAGCCATGTGGAAGATCAGGAAAACTAATGTGGATACATAACACACACACATGCATATTTTAGGTACACACACACACACACACACACACATCTATGCAAGAACTTACTATGAGAAAAAAAAAGGCCTCAATTTATTCTGGGAGGTTTATATTAAAAGGCATTATTTTTATACAAAGGTCATGGTTTCTCTGGAGATTTGGGTAAAGAAATTTCCTTTTCCTTGGTTCTCAAAGATTGGAGAACCAGTTAATGACAGAGGCATTAGTCACATTGGTAGCATGGTAGAATTTCTGTATTATTTCGTCCCGTGGAGTGGCATGTGGAAAAGGCATTGGCTCTCTGCAATCAATAGCTTTTATATTCCACATAAACAAAGAGAAATATTACGTGGAATATAAAAGCTATTGATAACAGGCAGAAAATATACTTACCAATTACTGCTTTAAAGAGAACACTATAAAGTGCTCTCCAGTGGAAGTGGTTCCAGGTGGTGGCACACAATAGGCAGCCACACTGGTGTTCCTCGGCTCACATAGCGGATCACAGAGGTCCCAGATTCTTCTTAAACAAATGCCTGCATGTTTATTTTTTTTTTTTCTTTCAGGTTAAAATCCAAGGTGGAGTTTCAGTAAAAATAAATAGGGAAATGTGAGGCAGGGTTGCCTGCCGGGAGACGGGCGGGCTGAAGAGCCTGCTATGTAATCAGCAGAGGCAGTTTAATGGCTTCAAAAGCTTCAAAGCTGCACTTTTTGGAGGCTGAATTTTTCAGCCCATAGATCCTGCCCACAATTCATAAGAATGCCAAGGACACAGGAATACTGCTTTGGTAAACAATAACTTTAAATATTGCAGTTGATCTCAGCCACCTTCAGCCTCACATTCAAATGAGCACACACAAATGTACTTTTCTAGATAAATAGATTCTGTGGTCTGTGTACACACCCTCCACCAACCTGCCATCTTTGCACTCCAATCAGCCTAAGAGGGGCAACCTCAGCCCTTACTGCCCTTCTCTTTGGAGGAGAGGAAAGACCCCACCCCAGCCTCCATACCCCCTTATTGATTGCCTTTCCTGGTCACAAATAATGCCTTTTTCTCAGTTGGCTTTCCACTAAATACTGTGTTCTTTTGGAGGGCATGCCGGGGCTGACAGAAGCGCAAGACTGCCCCCAGCAAGAGAGCGACCACCCACAGTCACGACTTGCCCACCTGCAGCCCACCCCAGACACACTTCTAACCAACAAGGAGTTCTTGCGGATTCCACTGTGTTTGTCACATATATTTCAGCCCCAAGATTTCTCTCACAACTCATTTTCTCTGGGGCACAAACTAATTGCCATCATGCAGCAGCCAGGCTCTGGATACTCCAAGGGCACGCAGCTATGGAAGCCGAACAGGTAAGAATAAATAAGGCATTTTTAAAGAAAATACCGCACACAGAAACCCTTGCAGTCATGAAATGCCAGGGCAGCAGTTCTCCACCTCACACTTCCATCCTTTGCTACCTCACAGTAGCTAAATATTCATGTATCAAAGATGTCCTTACCTGCCATCTGGCTTTGACAGACTCTGGGTTTTAAATCAAGCATGAAGCAGAACGAGTTATAAATATCAATAGCCTGACAAAGCACCCCTTCATGTTCGCAGGTTCCATTTACTTTAGACAATGAGTCAGATAAATGAAATTAGGACAGAAACACACCTCCTCTGACTTATGTGAAGGTGTGTCTCCTCTCTCAAACATTTCTCTGCTCTTAAACAATATGTGCATCCTAGGACCAAACAAATTTTTTTTAATCTTTTTTAGGAATTATTTGTTTAACTCAGACACACCCTGAAAAAACACTTTAGATCATGAAAAGAGTTATATCTAACTTATAAGGAAAGAAAAAGGGACATATTCTATTACATTTGAACTGGAGAGATAGGCTAGTAATTGAAAGTAGATTTATCCTGTGTGGAAAAAAACTAATACAGCACAGCAGCTAAGCAATATTCATTTTTATGGCATAGTATACAAAATATATAAACCATTTTGTTTGAGATAGAGATTGACCAAAGGAAATATTATCCTCACAGCTTTTCTCTGCACAAGTAATAATTTTTAAAGTGAACAAGCAGGTCTATAAACCAGTATAAATATCAAACTATCTCTCTGAAAACTAAAAAATAACCATCTGAAACTGTATGCTGCACCTACTTGAAATACATACAAATAAATAGGAATTACTTTGTAAGCTGCCCACCTCCCCGCACTCTTGAACACTGCGATTTCATGGACAAACAAAGGGAAAAATAGCAAAGCCATTTTAAACATGTTTCCAGCGAGTCTCCTAAAGTAGGAATCTTCTTAATTCTCTAAAGAGATTGAGGTTTTGAAATACTCTTATCAACTTTTAAGACTGGAGCAGTTGTGCACACAGACTGGCTTTGGGGCACTATTCTGAATTTAACTGATTTGAAGGAAGCTCATCAGCTGCAGACCGAAAGCGGCTGTTTCCCAAGTTGTGAGTGCATTTGCAGCAATGATTTCTGCCGTTACCTACCATGCACCGCTTATTAAACACAAAACCCATTGCCCTGAAGAATCTGTTCACAATCTCAGCAACAGTGGCATCTGCAGAGGGGAGCTCCAACCACTTGAAACTCATTAAAACGTACTTGAGATTGACAATGAGTAGAGAACATCTGTCAGACTTGGCCAAGATTTCAATCAAGTGTGATGGTGCTGTGTTGCTTGACTACATTGACTTAATAAATGAGTTGGCTGCTGTCAGCTCAAGGAAAGTTTGGTTGTAATTACTGTCCTGTCCTTTTTTCTTTCTCCTGAAATGTTATTTCACTTAAATGTTCATATTCTACGTGAAATGTATGAAAATGAAGTTTGATGGAATAATATGCCATTTTTATAAGGAATGTAAGGTTCATTTTCAACTGACTGAATTTACCAAAATGACCATTGCTTTAATGAGCCTGCATGCACAAACCCCTGAAAGGGCAGACAAAATCACACTCATCTCTGCTCTCTGGAAGTGTCTCCAACTGCATGTCCAGAAGAACAGAGCTCCCACTTTGATCTGTAAATTAAATAGCGATAATAAATGACCATATGTGTAAGAGCCAGGAAAATGAAAAAGCATTTTCAATGCCAAAAGGCTTTTGATCTTCAATAAATAAAACTTTACCTAATGTAGCATTGTAAGCCTTGTGTTTACACTTCATGTTTAATCCCACAACAATCCGTTTTGCTGGTGATGAAACAGAGATTCAACGAGGTAACCAATCTGCCCTACTGACATAATTACTCAGCCAAAGAGTCAGGAATCCTGCTCTGAATGGGAGATTTTCCATCAAGCAGCATTTGCTCTATTTGCCTCTTTGGAAATGTTTGCTTGAGGGATCAGATTAAGTACAAGGTATTGGTTCTGACCAGTATTATTTCAAGGGAATGGAAAGTTACAGTTATTTCTGCTAACAGGCTTAGCGCCACCTGTTCAAAGATGGAAGGATGTAAACTCTAGTCGTAAAGGCCAGGTAGGCTCAGCAGAATTTAGGATAAAATGATCACACTCAGTGAGCACAAAACTGGACTTAGAAGAACTAATCCTGATCTCTTCATCTGGTGCTTTGGGGCATCCAATTAGCAGGTCTGGTGAATTAGGCTCTCCACCCAGTGGAACTGGTCCTGTGGGGCCTGAGGAAGCCACAGCTGGCAACCACCAGCTATAGATAGGATAGAGTCCCTCTGATTTGGTAGTGTCCACTCAGTGTGCATAGAAGGTGTCTTATAGTGAAAGGATGGGTGTCTCTTCACAAATTAAATGTGTTCTTCTATGGGCAAAGCAATAGCAACTGCACTCAGAATAGAAACCTACTGTTACAATATTAATAATACTTCCTGGTTTTTCTTCATTTTCCCCTCTGTCCATTCACAACAATTAAAATTCTGCAATGGCCCACACTTAAGAGGCACAGATGCCAGGTTTGATTGATGGCAACCTCTGTTTCTATTACCTCCTCTCATTTATAGCTTCGACCCACTGAAACTCTTAAGTCTTTAATTCCATTCTAGCTGTCAGCCAGCAAGCAGACACTCAAGAGTGGGACCAAGTTTGTACAATAAATAGGATGTTTTTTGAGGGACTGTCCTCTGTAGAAGGTCAAAGTAGTTGCAAAATTAACATCACCATGGTTGAGATGAGTCGCAGAGCTAAGATTATCATAGTGTTAGTAAAAATAGGTCAGCCACACATAAATGCGTGAATTCTCCCTCCTCTGAACTCCCGTAGCATTTTATTTTTATCCCTCATATGGCACTTATCACTTCCTACCTTGCATTATACTTATTTGTATGCAGACTTTATCTCTTTTGTGCAGAGACCTGCAAATTCCTTTGTCCACCATAGCAGTCAACACAGTGCCTTGCACATAGTAGGCTCTCATTAAGTGTTAAGTATCTGATAGAATTCTAACAATAACCAGGTAAGGAGAAAAACGTTTAAAAGCTACTTTTGCAAAAAAAAAAAAAAAGGTGTTTGGCTGCTGAACTGAACTGAACTTCCTTGGAACATTGGGCCTCTGCCTGGCGCCTGCTGGCCCTGGGCAGCAGCCGTGCACACGCACACGCTAGGCACAGCCCAGGCACAGACGCTGTGACGCAGCCACGCTGCATGACAGTTGCGCTCTGGCTTCTTTGACTTCCAGGTCCCACATGGGCTCCTCTCCCCCGAGATCCGCTGCTTCCTGTTGCTTAGCTGGCTAATTCCTAACACCAGCTCCTACTTGGAGTCTAGTTGCGGATCCTTCCTCCTGGAAGCTTTCCCTGAGCCTCAAAGACACGTGTCTTGGGTGTCTGGTGGCTTCCTCCGCCACAGCACGCTTCGCGCTGCTGAGCTTCCTCTGCGCTGGCAGAGGAGCTGGTGAGAACAGGTCTGTACACAGAGGGAGCAGAGGCTCAGTGCCCTTCCAGGGAGCTCAGGAAGCCAGAGCCAGTCTAGCAGTGGACCCTGAGCTTCCCGGGTGAGTTGCCTTTTGGTGAACTGGGGGGCACGGGGGTCCCTGCGCCCGGCCAGCTGATTCACAGACGAAGAGCTCAGCTAACAGCAACACGCTGCTTTTATTGGTTCTATAAACATAAATAACAGAACAGATTTTATACGCAAGTTGTTTGATGGTTCCTAAGCGGAAATAGAATAATGAAGTATTACACATCCAGTGGCTTACCTGGGTAGTCAGTACAGAGGGGGGATTTACTTTTGCTTTTTAGTAAGAACTTTTTCTTTATTCTGAATCTTCAAAGAGACTACAATAACTTGTTTCTGAAGTAAGCAAATAAATAGAGGGTCAGCAGCCCAGGGAGGTGATATCTTGGTGGGGTTGAATGTAACCCAATGAAAAGGGAAGGAGGCTCATCGGACAGAGCTAAAAACACGAGGACGGGCCTGAGGCAGGAAAGTGTGTGCATGACTAGAAAATTATGGCTCGTTGTTAAGGTCAGTGTGAAGAGGGTAGGTGTGGGAGAAGCATAGTATATGCGGGAGATGAGGTGAGGGAGGCAGCTTGATTTGAAATTATAAATAGCGCAGAACATTGAGCAAAGGGGTCTGCACGGAATTCTGTAGGTTGGAAGGAGTCAAAGCCAGTTTTCAAGCAGGCAGACACATAACCCTATCTGTGACTCAGAGAAACATCGTGGTGACAAGATAATGAATGAGTGAGAGAGGGAAAGGCTAGAAGCAAAATCTAGTTGGGATGCCATTTCTGTGATGTGAGCAACCAGTTTCAATAATTTAAGAACTGCATATCTGTAAAGTTCAATATAAATGTTAATTTAAAACTATTATCTCAATACGATTGAATTCAATAACCTTTAAGGCAGCAGATATTGAAGCAGATTTTTTTTTGTTGTTACTTAGCTCCAAGTAATTCAGGTGAAATTAATGTATAATTTGAGCATAATGGCCAGATCTACTAATGAGCTGATTGCAGGCTTTGCATTCTGAACCTTAAGAATACAGATTATAGCAGCAACTGAAGAAAAAAGACCAAACTCTGCCTGGACCTGCTGGGATACGGCAAGGATTGTAATTCACTGAGAGAAAGGAATTTTTTCACTAAATACATAAAAAGCCATACCTATTAGTCAAAATTGGGATCTAATTAAAATCTACACATGGCAGTTTAATGCTGTTACTGAGATGAAATTCATGGTCAAATAGGAAATATTTTACAATGGAGAAGAATATGAGTTACAATATTTCTTTTCCAGCCAGTTTTAGTATGTGTAATTTGTACTTAACTAAATTAACCTTGTATGAGAATTCCTAAAAGAAATTTTGATACGGTTAACTCATAGGAAATTTTGTGGAGTGAGACAGTTTTTTACCTTTCTACCACTATCCTGGTGAGGGCACAGCTGTGGCACTAGAAAGAGCCTGTGATACTGCAACTCAGGTCAAAGAACAGGCCAGGGACTCTCTAAGATGAATGATGCAGAATAGGAGAGGGCAGGCTCACAAAAGCCATCTGTACTCTGCAGTTTCAAGCACTGTCACTGGACGTGGGGACTTTCTTCTGTTTGGCATTGTGATATTTCTAGCCACCACCCCTGCTGCCTTCTATTTTTCCTTACCACAGAGTAGATGTCAACCAATCCGTAGACCTGCCTCCCCAACACGAAGAAAAGGAAAGTCGCTGTAGGTGTGTACTAGGAAACCCATGTGCCAGCTTTACTGGGTGTGTTAGTCAGCTTTTCATGAAAAATACCTGACCAGAACAGCTTAGAGGAGGAAAAGTTTGTTTGGGGGTCAAGGTCTCAGAGATCCAGTCCATGCTCACCCAACTCCATTACTCTGGGCCTGAGAGGAGACAGAACATCATGGCGGATGAGCATGGAATGGGAAAGCAGTTCAATGCATGACAGCCAGGAAGCAGGGGGTGGGAGGGCCAAATGAGGGGGAAAAAACCCTTCCAGAGCACACTGCCCGTAACCCATCTCTTCCAGCCACACCCCTCCTGCCCACAGTTACCACCCAGATCAGTGGGTTCAAACAAGGATGGACTGATTAGGTTATGGTGCTCACAATCCAATTATCTCACCTCTGAATATTCCTGCATTAACACAGGACCTTTGGGGAGACATTTCATATTCAAACCATGATACTAGGAAATTTTAATACAGACTTATCAATTTTTCCATAAATTTTACTAAATTTCTCTAAAGGATCCATTTCTTTTTTAAACACCCCCAACATAACTGATTTAAATCGGCTCTTGATCAGAATGGATCAAGACAGGGAGCACCCCAAACCAAAATGAAATCATTTTCTTTTTTTCTATAGCACTAAATGGAAGACCACATATCCCAGGAATGACTCCTCCGTGACTAAAGGAGGTAAAGAAATCTATTATCACAATATGGTGATGATATCGGCACATTAACAACAGTGGCACATTAACAACAGCAAAATTAGTCACTGTTTATTGACTGATTCCTAGGAGCCACACGTTGCTCCTGGCTTTGAGGAACACGACAGTATGGATCGGGCAAAGACCCTGATGTGGTAGTTTATAGAATATAACTTCAGCTGATGCTAAAGACTGTGGTGGGAGTTGACTAGAGACATGAGGGGAACATCTGGAAGAAAAGTGCTCCAAGCAGAAAGGACAGTAGGTAGAAAGGTTCTGAGACAGGACCATGCGGGATGCACTGAAGAAAGAGCAGCTGGGTCCATGGAGCCAGAGGAATGTTGAAGGTCGTATGGTCAGAAATGAGATGGAAGAGGGGCTTAAACCCTGTGGTGAAGACTCGGCTTCATTCAGCGTGTGACAGGAAGCCAGCAGAAGGTTTTGAGCAGGGAACTGACATCCTTCACCTTACATGTATCCATGATGACCTGAAAAATTCAGCAGACTCCTCTATTGATGAACAGGAAAACAGCCATATCCCACTTTCAATGACTCCAAAGGTATCTTTCTCTGTAGAAGAAAAGTGCAAAAATAGTTGGGGGGGGGGGGTTTCCCTCCAATCTCCCTTTTTGAATCCAGGCACATATCAAAATCAAAGTTATGGTGGCAAAAGTGCTCAATTGGCAATCATAAGAATAAGAGGCTTTGAATCATATATCAGGATCAGCTGGGGAGCAAAAGCATTGCAGTGTGAAAGCTTTGTCTGACTTCTAGACACTCCTCTTATGTGGCCCCAGCCACACACCAGGCCCAATGCTCAGCCATGGAAGAGTTAGATGAATGTGTGTCACTGCTGACCAATACCACAGTCTACCATGGAAAATAGTGGTGAAAAGAATTAAACAGTGATAAAGGAAGGAGAATATTCATAGAGGTGGGGTATTTCCAACCCACTCCATGAAGAAATCTTAGATTTCAAGGAGATAGGGATCATTCTGGAACTCCTACAATGACCCTGCTTTCCTTACCCCAGTGAACACTGAATCCAAGTATCATTTTGTTCCCAGGACCATAGCAACTGGCTTCTCTGCACCAGATAGTATAAGAATGTGTAGCCATATGCCCCTCTCTTTCACTCTTCCTCCTACAGTACTGCGTTTACACTCAAAACTGAAAATCTCCAGCATTTTTCCCTTCCCAGATTAGGGGGTGGGGGGAGAAGAAGAAGAAGAAGTCTAAGAAACTGTAGTGAAAAGATTTCCTGGAGCTAAGCACGATCATACTGAGAAATTGATCAAGGTGGTGAGCCATAGTTGATTAAACGAAGGCTCATCACCTGCTTTAACTAATGAAACTAGACTTCTCGGGAGGTGGTTTGTATCTATTAAGAGAGGACAATCACTCTCTTTAGATATATAAAGATTAAGGACATTTAGTGTAAGTTGAAGGCACCAGATGAAGGGACTTAGGGGAAGAGGCTTGTTTCTGGATGGAAGAAAATGAACAGATCATCAGGAAATAATGCTGATGACATAAACAAGACAGGCCAGATGAGGGTATAAAGGAAATAATTCAATACCAAGAGCAAGTCGTGGGGATTTCAGGAGAAGAGAATAACCCGGTTACCTCAATGAATGCAGTTGAGATGAGGTTTAGAAATTACTTTGTCAGCAAAATGATTTCTCCTCTTTCCAAAGAAGCAATGCATAAAAGGAAACAGAGGACTCTTGCTGAGGTAAATTGTCACCTAGTTCCAGGATCCAGGCCAAGAAAATGTAATGAAAAATCAAATGTATTTAGAGGCAAAAATATACTGTATTATTTTCTAAAGTGGGCCAAGACTGTATAACACAAATTCACTAGAAAATTCTGAAATGCTCTAAGAACTGTCCAAAGAGCCCAGTGGTCTCCCTCAGAGACTCGCTGTGCCTCTGGGAGGAAACGTGCTCTGGTCCTTACAGTTATTGAATTTGCTCAAAGTGAACAGTGAAGCAGTTCTCCCCACATTGGACCATTTTCCAGAAGAACAACCACTGGGCCCTTGTGCTCCTATTTGCAGGGTCCCTCAAAAGCTCCCTGCTCTTCCCTTCCTGGGTAATTGGGACAGGTGTCTGTTGGGACCTGCTGTGACATTCTTACTCCTTCTGTCCCTGGAGCTACCTCTTTACCAGGTTTTTAAGAATCCAGCCAAGAGTTTTGCTTCCTCCCTCAGATTTGTGGCCATGCTGTGTGACCAGTCACCATTACTTGGGAACAAAGACCAGGACACTCCACAACTGGGTAGCCTGTTTTAAGATATAAAACAACTCAAAAGTTGCATTTACATTTCACCAGAAAAAAATACATGTAAAACCATTAAACAACTAACAACTCACTGAAAATCAGAAGTTGGTGAGCACCGGCCAAGGTTACCAAGCAAGTCAGACCACCCTTCCATTGACCTTGTGGTCTTTGTTCCCAAGTAATGGTGACTGGTCACACAGCGTGGCTTCCGCGCACACTTCTCACTGATAATGCTCCTCTTGGCTTCAAAAAACACTGATATTCAAATCTCCTCTTTTCAAGTGGAAACCAAGAATTTTTTTTCCACTCCAGTTTCCAGCATCTTGATCCGTCATTTTCGGGAAATCACCATCTTTCTGTCTTCTTTTTTACTATATGTAAAGCAAAATTCATAAATTTGGGGAAAGTCAAAATGCTCTGACAAGTATTGATGACAAAAATCCCTGCAGAGCATTTCTCCATATAAATTATTATGTAAATTCCTGAAAATATAAGTTTATATAAATAAATATGTGGAGAGGTGATTTAGATTTATTGACTTTCCTTTTATTATTTATTTATGGAGCATCAAAAATTAGATAAGCTTGATGAATTTAGTTCCCAAAACCTAAACATATGCTATAAAATTGGGGGATTTGGTGGTGAAATGCTGTGCATGAATTTTTAAATATGATTTTCTAAGGTACCAGTGGAGACATAACCAAGAGCCACTTTTTCCCAACTCCATGAGTTTGCTTAACTTTGAACTGAATATTTGTTTCAAAATTACCTGACCTGCCTGATATATAAAACTCATGATTTTTAAAACCTTAAGTTAACAGTGCATATGGAGTGAGTACAAATATAATTATAAATGTAATTTTAATTCTGTTCTCCTTACCGAGCTACAGTATTTGTGAGTAATCTATTCCAAAATCAAAGATCAACTCAAATCCCTTCTACCAACTCTGGTCCTGTTTTCTAAGTATTTATTTAATGTCATTGTTCAGTAGGGGACCTAGAGACCTTTCGCTCTAGGTGGAAAGAAAATGCAAATCTGTTAGTTATTTGCTGAGGTTCCTGAGGACACTGAAAACACACAGGCACTTGCAACTGTGAATTTCCCAGTAAATATAAAATCTTTGTCTTCTGGAGTATTTGCTTAACTGAACAAAGTTTACACAGCCTGAAGAGGATTAGCACTAACAATAACACAAAATTAAACCTTTGGCATTCCTGTAGTTCATTTCTGTGGTTATCTCCTCTTTGCCCACATTGATTTCCCCAACTCTATCATTTAAAAAAAAAAAAAAAGGAGAAGAAGAAGAAAGAAAAGGAAGATCTGACAGTGTTCACTGAATCCTCCAAGCACTAATGAGTACAGCTACCTTTAGTATTATTCCTGCATTCATTTATTCAGAAATATTTAATACTAAAATGGGCCAGGTGCCATGTCACATGCTAAATACACAATGATAAATTTAAAAAGCAAAGACTGTTTTAGCCTTTGAGATTGTTTATTTTGTAAGTGGAAAATATAAAGGCATAATACTGGATTGCCACCATGTATGATAAACGCTGCCTGAGGGCCACGGAGTATAAAGACAAGCACTGTCACGTCTGGAGGAGTCCAAGAGAAGGGATGGAATCTGACCCCTTTTCAAAGTGTCAGCAGGCATTTGGTGGCCTGGAGAGAGAAAGCATTACCAGCAGCAGAACAGCTTATACAAAAAATGGAGGATACGTGTAAAGTACTTGATGTACATAAAGAAGTGATGGACGAATGGGGAGTGGAAAGAAATAACACTGTAAAATATTTTGTGGTATCAAGATTACAAAGCAGAGACTCACTGGTATAGGTGCAGCCTGATTGACTTCAGCATTTTCCTATGGGTTGAGCATTTAGAGTATTTCTGACTTTTCCCAAATATTGAGCTGTGATGAACATCATCCCAACTGGATTTAAAAATGATATAACTGGAAATGAAATTAGTCAACTACGTAGTTATTTTGTTTCTGGAATAATGTCAATTTATCACCAGCATAGGATAGAACCAGTCCTCCTGTTCCCTTTGCAGAACTGAGTATCATCGATAAAAGAAAAAAAAAAAGTTTGCTAATTGTATGAGTAGAAAAAGAGATTAGTTCTTACAGTATTATGGGTATCAAGACCAAAAGCTTGAATTTAATTCTGAAGTTAATAAGAAAGCCATTGAAGATTTTTGATCAAGGGAGCAAATATCTAGAACAGTTCTTTGAGAAGATTAATTCTGACAGCAAGAAATAGCAGATGATGTTAGGCTTTGCTTGAGAACCCACACAATTCTGGAGGCTGAGAGATTGTGGTGATAGCCTGGGAAGCATTGCCCAATAGGAGTTTCTGTGATGACAGAACACTTCAAAGTCCTGGAAATCTGGCTAATGCAACCAAGGAACTAAATTTTTAAATTCAATTAACGTTATTGAATTTTAATAGCCACATGTAGCCAGTGGCTCTTGTGTTAGACAGCACAGACCTGGAACAATAGGTACTCCAGATAGAAAAATGCCAGGCTACAAGGGAGAAAGCAAAACAGATTGAGCAAACAAACTCTGTGACCATGTAGATGTCCAAGAGGAAAGGGAGGCAGAATCCTGATATGGAGATTTAGAATCAGAGGAAAATGAAAGATGGGCATGTCACTGACACAGTCTGTAGTACAGAAGAGAAAATCATTCGAGGGGATAATAAGGAAGGAGAGGAAGGTGTGTGTGCGCGTGGATGTGTGTGTGCCCCACTCCTGCATCAATAGACAGCTCCTAAACATGTCAACAGGACATGGGAAATGACAAAGAGATTTAAACTGACCAGGTACCAGGGTCTCATGCTTTTCCTGGGGTATTGATCTATATAAAACTGTGATAAGCTGTTGGATCTTAACCTATATATCAAACCTACAAATACAGGCTGGTACTTCTCACCATCAGAAACTTGGATGAAGAAAAAAATCTGTCCTTCACACCATGGAAATACCAAGTGAATACCACGAGCAAGATAGGGGAAGGTCGTGCTCCACCACTTAAAGGCAGCATGTATCTGTGAGACATGATGGGTCAAGCTGTCACACTAACTGTATGATAAAAATGTAAGTGTAAATGTAATGGAAAGGAACAAAATTTAATAAGGTTGCAGATTCAGCAAAGCAAGCCAATGATGGATAAATAAAACAATGGTAACAGGCTACTAATTAAATCTGTGCTGGATCAACTGTGAAAAGGGCAAGGAAGGAATTCGCTCTTCATCTCAACCTTTATATGACTGATGCTTTCCCTCCTTTAAGGTCTCAGTGTAAATTCAGCTCCTCAGAGAAAATTCTGTACACCTCTTTCCTGGGCTCATTTCCAACCTAATTCTGTTGTCTTTATCTATATCTCACGCCATGTTATTTAATGGTGTGTTTTTCTGTTGTCTGTCTCTCCATGAATGCTAGGATCCATGAGAGTCTGTTTTATTTAACTTTTATGTATCCACTATCTAGGATGTCTCCTGCTGTGTACAAAGGGTTCAGTGATTGTTTGGAAGAATTAGTGGATGAATAAAGGAGTTCACCCTGTTTGTTACGCCATGAACTGAAGATCCAACGGACTGAGAATATTCCATCGAGACCAAGGTGGACCTGCAGAAGTCAGCCACACGTACTGTCACTTCAACCAAGCAAGAACAGGCCTTGAAGGTCCAATTGAGGAACCAGTGGTTTGGTTCCTGGAACGTCATTCAACCAGGAAGAGTTTCATCCCATCTCTGGCAAAGACCCTGTTGATTAGAGATTGTTCAACTTAGCAAAAGCAATGGGTTTGTGAGGTATTTATCATGAGAACTTCATTCCAAGATAAAATAAATCCTAACCTTACTACTATCAACATCCAAGAACACTGCTCCCCAGTATATGAACTGAGTGCAGATAGAATAGTCCTGAGCTTACAACTCCCTGTGGGTGTTCCATTCACACCGGGACTTAAGGGAAAGCTTCCTCCTAGTTTATCAAGATCCCAGATAATGAGACAGTGTTCTTATGAGAATCAGAGACACACAGAGTATGTGTTTGTATGTCTGAAAGGACCCTTCTGAACTGCTGAAAGTATGAATTCCAAAACCATTATTTTGTCCTTGATCTTTAAAAAGTTTACATTTCCAGCAGCGACATCTCCCTTTTTATGTAACAAGGTGATAAGGAGAGAAGCCGCCCCCAGCTGTGAGAGCCAGTCTGACCTCCCAGGTAGGTCTCACAGCCACTGTGAGCCCATTTGCTCAGTCAGGTCGTCTCGTTCTTCTGCTTGCACTTAAGTGGTTTCACAGAACTTCAACCTCACACAAGGTCACTAAGACCATGACAATGGAAGATAAAAGCAAGTTCACTGTGCAACTCACAAAACACAAAATGTTCCCTCCCTCGTTAAATGAGTGACTGCTACTTCTCTACCTACGGATTGTAGTTCTGTCCCCACACTTCCTATAAGTAAGGTTGATGGAGTGGCTCATAGACTGTCTGCTTCCTCACAGGGTAAGCTCACAGCTTCTTAGAACACTCCCCACCCCCACAAAAAAAAATGTACCAGCCAAACTAAAATCCTATATTCTACCAGCCCCGAATGACATAACCCATAGTTGCTGGTTATACCGGATGGCGTTCGACAGGTAAAGAAGACATTCAAGACCATCCCACAAAGAGAGAGACTGAACTGGATATGCAGAAACAGAAGGCAAGTGAGTGCTGGTGAGCTCATGGGACACCCCTGAAGGATTCCGGGGAGACTCTGGCCACAGGATTGGGCCACTGTGTTTGCTAGTTGGTGCTTCCTGAAGTTTGCCTTCTACCTTGCCACAGAGACTGGGGGCAAGGGCCCCCTGTCCTCCTGATGATTCCTTTCCTAAGAAATGTCTCACATGCTCTTGAGCAAGGTGTTTCTGGGTTATGGAACTATCAGGGACTATCAGAAGAACTATCAGAAGGTTTCCTCCTCAGTGGGGGAGAGAAAGAATTTACAACGGCAAGTTTTCTGAAGCCGACTCTCCAAGAGGTCAGGTGCCTCAAGCCAGGAAGAATTGCAGCTGGAGTTCAGTCAGACTGAGGAGAACTCAGAGGCCATCTTGAGCCGTCCAGGCACCATGAGATGGGTTCTCTCATGCTGCAACAAGAGATAAGCTCCGCCTGCTCACACACCAGGGTGTTCCTGGTCGTGTTTTGGGCTATAGTACCTGACAAAGGCGAGAGAGAGACAAAGAGACCCAGCCACTGAAGAAAGATCACAGTTTATATCCCATTCGTGATAGACAAGATCCATTCTTCTCAAATTAGAGGAAATTTTCCCCTGTTACTGTTTAGGTAGCTTCTTAGTCATTGATGGATTCACCCCCAATAAGAAACACATGCCTCTCTGTGCTGAACCGATGGATCACATCAAGAAATTATCAGGGAAGAACATGTTTCGTTTTGAAACACAAAACTATCAGAAGTTCCAGGGCATTTGTCAAGGTGACAGCATCTGCCTGGAGTCATCCTCTCCTGGTGGTCACTGCTGGGGACATGAAGAGTTCCTAATACTCTGTTCTTACTAAATGTGACTCTATTTGCTGAGAGCCATGACACATGGCATTTTTGGTTGAAAGGTGACCCTGCTCAGGGATTAGGGTGGCTCTGGGTTTGGGGTGGATCCTGCTGGATTAGGGTGGCTCCAGGTTTAGGGTGGATCCAGGTTTAGGGTGGCTCCAGGTTTAGGGTGGATCCTGCTGGATTAGGGTGGCTTCAGGTTTAGAGTGGATCCTGCTGGGAATAGGGCGTATCCTGCTGCCTCAGGCGCCCACTCCTTGAGTTCCCATTGAGTTCTCCTGGGGTTCTGAGAGTATTGGTATGGTGGAGGGAGTGGATTTTTCCCAGAGGTGCTTGTAGAGTGCCGGTGAGAGTTCAGGAATAAAGAGTTGCTGTTTGAATCTACAAGGCTTTTGTGGTGGCTCAGTTATTTTGTGCCCAGACAGACTGCGGCATCTATTTTAATAAAATGACCTAAAAGCTTGTTGTTCCTAAGATTTTAGAATGGAACAGTAAAAAATCCAGACATTTTTACCAATTTATTGAGTATCTCTAAAACTGAGCAAAGAAGGATTCAGCTTCTGCATTTTTGCCTAGCTTTGCTGAGGTCATTAGAATATAAAATCGGAAATGGTAGACAAAAAGAATTTTGACATCTAGGTCAAGGGTCCACAAATTACAGCCTGCAGACCCATTTCAGCCCATTCCTGTTTTTATAAATAAAGTTGAAAGGGAACCTAGCTGTGTCCTTTCATTAGGCACTGTGTGGTGACTCAGACACAATGACAGCTGAATAGCTTGGACAGACCACCTGGACTGCAAAACCTAAAACGTTTACAATCTGGACCTTTACACAAAACATTTGCCAACCTCAGAACTAACTAGGTTAACAAATAGAAAAATAGTTTGCCAGAGACCTATTTAAAATATTTTAATACAAAATCATAAATGATTATGTTATCTGTGTTATGTTACAACATACAACATCTTCCAACTTCCAATTTTGTACCAATGATATATACCTGAATGCACACCGATTACTATTACCTCCTCTAAGTCTACCAAGATCAGAGCAGGCATCCTCAGAACACTGGTCCTCTCATTGCTCAAAGGTCAACAGAAAACGGGAAGAGTGGTGCCCCATCGCCAGGACACCTGCTTTTTGTTTTTCTCTGATATCTTTCCCAGCCTGCTGCCTGTCCTTTTGTTTATTAAACAACTTCCGTCCAGTTTTTTAGATAAGTTATGATTTCTGTTAGATCTACAAAAACTACGCCGTCGATGTCTATTTGAAAACCCTTCTGTGACTTTCGGCATGACATTTTTGGGATAGTAAAGCCCAAATTCTTGCCCTGGGTTTGCTGAGTTAAACAGTCTTGATTTCTCCTTAGCGGGATGTGAGGAAGAGGCAGATGTCGAACACAGGTTGTGATGTCACCTCTTTAAGATGTTTGTTCCCTAACCAGAACGGAAGCGAAGGGCAGTCCTGAGAGGCTGACCTTCTGCCGGAGGCAGAGCAGCACTGAAGCTGCAGAAATGGCCCCACGTTCTCCAGCACAGTCCCTGGGTCTGTCTTCTGAGTGCATTTCAGGGTAGTCAGTCTTTCTGAGAGTTTCAGGGTGGCTATGGATTCTGCCCCTGGTGTTCTGCATTCTCAGTGCCAGGGGAAGCTCAGGGAGGGCCTTCTACTTTACCCCCATGACCATCACACCACATATCAGAAAGGAAATGAAGGGCCACTGCAGCCCTGTGATGGGAAGGAGACCTCTGGGTGAGAGAAGGACAAGGGACAGAAAGATTTTCTTCTTCCCAAGATAGTCTGATCCTGGCATCCCAGAAGAAGAACAGGAGACACAATCAAGGGCTCTCCAAGATTCGCCCCTACTGCCAGACAGGAGAGCTGGGTACCTGCAGCCACCCCCCTCTTCAGGGCCTCTACCCCAGGAGTCTGGGCCTATGAGATACTAGAAGAAACCGCTGAGGGATACCACGTGGGAAAGGCAACATGTAGCTTCTGTTGAGAGCCACAGCCGAAGGGGCCCCAGCAAACTTCCAGCTGCCGGCTGATGATTGGCTCACAGTGGCCCCAGCAACATCTAGCTGCTTGGCTCCTCGGCCCCAGCAACATCTAGCTGATTGGCTTCTCTGCGGTGATGCTCATTGGGCTGTTTCCCTGCCCTTTCAGACCACGGAGCTGCTCATTGGGGGACTTTTTTGGCTCCGCCCATGTGACCCAGCCAATCGGCCTCAAGAGCAGGAGGATTGTGGGAGGTGGAGAGAAGCGTGTGTGGGAGAGAGAGGCTTGTGGAAAGCCGGTGGTGGCAGTTGAGGCTCTGAGGGTTTTTCCTGAGAGGCTGTTTTGTTTGGCGTGTGTGGTTCTAAAAATAAAGTTAGTTTCTTTTGACAAGTGGCTCCTGATTGTGCCCAGCCAGACTGCGGCAGCTTCAGAGAGAGAGAGAGAGAGAGAGAGATCACATCTACCGTGATCTCCTGGTTCCCTGCTAAATTGCCTCAGATTTGCTCTAATATTGACCCTACAGTCAACACACCCTCAAACAGCTAACCCTACGCGAACCCTCCCTGCCAGGTGCCAGAGATTGCCTCCTGTCCCTTCAGACCCCCAGGTGGTAGGAGGCCCAGGGACCTGACCCTTGTACTTCCCTGGAACTTTCTTTACTCCCTTCCCACACTTCTGCAAACTGTACCTATGAAAGCTCCCTGGAGTCGTGCTGGCTTGAGTGGCCCATTTGGACTCTGATACACAAGGTCAGATGTCCTAATTAATAAAACAGATTCCTGGAGCAAACTTTTAAGCTCGTATCCCTCAAGAAACCTGCAGAGTGCCAGCAATGTGCGTCTCAATACATTAAGAGAGAAAGGAGGAAGTGTTCCACCATCATATAATCTGTGCTCTTAGAATGTGTCGGATCCCTTTCTCTCTACCCCTGCGTCATTCAAGCAGAAGACCCTAAGTGTTGAGGAAAGCAGTTAATTCTCTATAGAACCATGGAAGCTGCTCTACCCTGTGGTGAGGAGATACTGGCAAATGCCAGAACGGGCCACAGGAAGAACACTCCTACCCATCATCTTGAAAGAGGCACCACAAGTAGCAGTGTTTAGTTCTTCTTTGGGGAGAAGGAGGAGCTTCTCTCTGTCTGAAACCCCTATCATCAGCAAGAAGTCAAAGAAGACATAATCCCATAGCAATAGCTAAGAAACACTGGGGAGAATATCACAGTTTCTTCTATTTTGGAATCTACATAACTGTAGCTAGGGATATCAGGACCAAAAATAGCACTCTGAACCCAAACTAGAGAATTACAAAATCTCAGCGTCGGGGAGAATTTTAGTTCACATTCTCAACATCAACCTGTATGCAAGACACCTTCCACACAACTTAAGAAGGCTCGAACAATTACTGGAAACCCCTCAGCCACTGTAAATTCAGTGACTGGAAATGATGCCTTTCCCAGGTGTTACCAAATAATTGCTAAAGAAAACTTCTTGTAATGTATTGCAACCTCTTAAGCCACAAATACAGTTTGAGTCTAAGATCTTTTCTGATCCTTCCACACGATAGCGATCAAAACTCCTCTCCCCATCTCCTCACTCATACGTGCGCATACACACACACTCCAAATACATACATGTCCTTTTTCTCAGCTCTGGGTAAAATGCTTGGCTCCTTTACCTGTTTCTCATATGCTCTTTTCCTTTAACATTCCTGGACCTTGTACTTTATACATTTTCTGGGTTTATCACTGGCCCTACTGAACTAGCTAATCCCCCCACTATTTTTTATTCAGAGAATGTAGCTATTCTGGGAGTGGGTTGAAATGAAAGTGATCAAAATTCTATTATCTTTCACATTATCTATCTGCCCAGGTTCAATCTATCTATTAAACGTCACTCTTTGAATGCAGCTGTTCAATTAGAGAGACTAGCAAATCTAGAATGAAGAGCCTATTTTCAACATTTTAGTTACATACCCAGGAGTGTTTAAGTCACTGGAACCAATAGTGGAAGGGGGTGGCAATCCCAGTCACACATGGAACCATTCCCAGACCTATACTGGAATGCCGATTGTGAGGTAAGGAGGGGGCCTGAGAGGAGGTAAGGATGCTCGTGAAATAAACCTGCACCCCCACATACTTTATTTCTACTCCAGCGGTCACTCAGGGATGCTCAAACCTCCCCCACTGCCTATGCCAGAGACAGCAGAATTTGCTAAGATGTCTTTACATTATTTTTCTACAAAAGAAAATAAAAAGTTTTAAAACATTACATATTTCCCACTGATTCCAAAGAGACCTGGGTTTTTACAGATGTAGCCACATTATAGAAATACTACATAGAAAGGTGTCAAAGACTCTGGTGGTTTGCATGGTACAAGTTCTGAATGCTTTCACAAAAGCTGAGTCTTTATAAGTGCAGGAACAAAATCCCAGAGAGTTTTCAAGCAAGTCCCTTGAAAGGTCTGCTATTCCACTGCGATGAAAGCCACCAGAGGAAGAGATGGAGCACGCTACCAGCTAGGACTTCAGCTACCTTCATGGAAATGCAGGAACCCAGAACGGATACAATTTTTGAATCTTCAGAGGAAAAGAAAATCCATGCAAGAAATGAGAACAACTTTTATAAGGTGAGGCCTCCACCTGCAATTCTCACTTGTTATCAGCTGTGCCTTCAGGTGAGAGGGAGGTCAAAAAACACTTTTAAAATATAGGTGCTAATGTGTATTTGCTTGTGGTTTAGAACACTGTGGGGAGAATCTGACAGAGGGCTTATTATGCTGTATAAAACATTTATATAATGAGCTGGCTATAGATCCTTGGTGAAATTTCTTTTCACAATCCTAGAAATATTATTAAATAGTAAATTACACCTTATCTTTTCTAAAAAAGAATTTGAAGCATTTTATAAAAATAATTTTTAAATGCGATTATGTTGCTGTTGCTGCTAAAGGTACCGAATTCAGAGAAAAGAAATGTGAGGGTTGAATCATTAGGTCAAGCAAAGTTAGACCATTTGAAGCTGGACCATAAATCTGAACCTGGGCTCTTTGATGAGTAAATCCAGGTGGGAACATAGTAGGTTTGTAGGTGGATTCCATCTTATTCAGCAAAACCTGTGTTTCTCCCAAAGCTGTCTTGGCTCCAAGGAAAGGGGAAATGGGTGCATCAGAAATCCTCTAAGGCCTGGACACACCCAGACATAAATTCCTTCAATAACAAAGTGTTGTGTTTGATTTTCAGGAGGTGCCCCCAGAATCCACTCAAGGACTGAAAAGGGCTTATCCAGGATGGACATGCACAGTGAAAGGGGAGGTACTGGGAGTGCAATCGACCAAATTACCGTCATGCAAATTCCTCGTGCTAAAGTATTGGCTTCTATGCATGTTGGGCAGCTAGCCCCTGACTGGGGTTTCATGTCAGCTCCTGTCCCTGCTCAGTAGAGGCTCCTTGTCACTCTGACGTGTTTTACTTGAGGGCCATATGTAGTTATATTTAAAGACAGGATACTGGAAAAAAATATCATCAACCACAAGTTAAGAAACAGTCCAGGTATTCGGGAGAGGGACAGCTTCATGGTACAGAAGGTCACACAGCTCTCAGAGGGTAGAGCTGACTTCGTCTTCTACAACAGCTCTATGGTTCAGGTAAGCAGCACTTCTCGTACCAAATGAGGGTAGAATGCCAGAGACTTCTCTGGAAATAACTCTAAGAAGAGTCTGAATAATATGAGTCATGTAGTCCTCAGATGATCAAGCTGTAGTGAAGTAAGCACTTTGAAATATCTGGGTCTGAGGGGAAGATGTAACAGGACTGTGAGTCTCCCAGAGCCCTCAACTTACATTATTTCTCTCAATTAAACTTTTAGACCAACATGTCCTAGGCAATGTTACCTGGAAAGTAGACATTCTAGGTTCCTTATAACCAGTTCATCCTTACATACAGGTGGGCTTCACATTCTCTATTCCAAAAAGTCCAGTTTGGAACAGAGGGCTAAATTGCTACCCCTCCACCTGTATACATACCTGTTTAGGGCACCAGGCACCCCAAGGCACCCTGGCTTTCCTTCTCAGGAAGTAATTAGGATTCATCTGTATTGGTCTCTTAAATTCAAATTGACTTCAGTAGACATAAAAACCACATTAATATTTAAATAGAATGAGTCTTTTTTAAAGTTTCCCCCTAGTTAATTCTTTCCATAAATTTTGTCTGAATATTGAATAGTAAAATAGTGTGGTTGCCAATAGGATCAAAGGTCAATAGGGCCTAATGGCTGTTCTGTACAGCAAGGGAAAAGGTACAATCTTGAGCCTATGACAAAGGATGATCACAGAATGATGTCTAGCTACATCATACCCTTAACAACTAATAGGACAGCCAGTATAAATGGCAACATAAAATGTCACAGTATAAAATTTTGTAAGGTTTGTGAGATTTCTGTAAGGTTTGTAGGAACTGGCATACACTGCTATTTTAGAAAATTAAATGGGAACTTTGGTAGTCACAAATGCCTTTACCACATTTTACTCCTTTTTTTTTTTCCTGGTTAACAGAGCCTCAGTTTCATTCTTTGATTTAAGAGTCAGCAAACTTTTTTATAAAGGGACAGAAAGTAATAATTTCAGCTTTGCAGGTGTCATGATCTCTGTGGCAGCTACTCAACTCTTCAAGTGGAGTGCAAAGGGGCCTTAGACAATACGCAAATAAATGGACATGGTTATGACCCATAAAATACTTTTACAAAAAAAAAAAAAACTGAGGGCTGGGTTTGACCCACAATTATAGTTTACAGACTCCTTCTTTAGAAAGTGGGACTCTTTCCCAGCCCTCAGAGTCAAAGCTTAGATGGAAATTTACCAAGACAGTCTGATTCTTTTACCAATAGTCATTCGGATGGGCATACCACCTAGGTCTACCCCAAGAGCCATGGGGGAGAGGAGATGTCCTGGGAAGGTTTTCTCGTTCCTAAGAAGGAAATACCAGAACACAGCAGGCCTCCTGGTACTGCTCCGGGGAGTCTGCAGAGGAGAGGCCTAGCACCACAGCAGAGTTCCAGCTCCTGGATGAACTCGAAGCCAGCACACTAAGAAAGCAAAGGTAAGGGACCCTCAGAGAAGGGGATTCAGATCCTAATCACAATACCCTGGAAAGTCCCACATCTTGAATTCTTATAGTGATGAAACACACAGCCACACTGGTTAAGCCCTTAAGGGTCATGAGCTAAAGCAACTCCACAGAAAATTTTTAAAAAGAAATAATTACTTTTCCTCTATCTAGATAACTTCCATATACTTCTGTTCAATCATTTATGTATTCATCACATAGACATTATAATACATAAAAAAATAAAATTTGCTTTATAGTCAAAGAACTTTGTTTAAAAGTTTGAATGTATCTTCCCATTTCAAATATCAAGAAGTATTATTTCAAATGAGAAAAACAGGGAAAGTAGAAAAATATGACAAGCCATCTTGAGATAAAATTGGTAGATATAAATCATGACAATGTGCAATATCTCTATTACATTCCAAGACAAATTAATTACGCATTTAAGAAATTGAAAGTCAATTTTGATGAAATCCTCTCTCTTTATTTCAGGAGAATGTCACTTTTCCCAAAGAAGTTTATTATAAAATATTGAACAGTGTTCAGTTCTTGATTGTCTTTCTTTGGAAACTGTGCTGTTAGAATCTATCACGTTCTCTATTGTAACCTGGATGCTCCAGTCCACTATGCAGAAGATTATACTAATATAGATCCCACTCTGGAACTCTGGACACCTTAAACCTGTGGCACTGGTATTCTTCCACCAAAACACAGGGTCTATGTTCCTTCCCCTTGAACCTGAGTGGAACTTTTTAACTGCCTTATCTGGTAGAACAGCAGACACGATGCTGCTAGACTTGAAGGCTAGTCCATAGAAGTCAGTGTGAGTTCTTCCTTTATTTTTATCTATATAGGTGTGTGCCTGTGGAACCCAACCTTCACATTGTAAAGAAGTCCAGGTATTGTGCAGAAGTCCCATGCACATGCTCCAGGCCCACAGCTGTCAGTCAGTGTCTACTACCAAGCATGAGGGCAAATGAGCCTTAGGAGGATTTCAGCACCCAGTGTTTATTATTATAAATATTTAAGGTGTACAACATAGTTTTGATATACTTACACACAGTAACATGGTTACTATAGACAAGAAAATTAGCATATCCATCATCACACCTGGTTACTCTTCTGTGTGTGTAACTAAAATCTGTCAGCAAATATTCTGGTAGAACACAATTCAGGCTCCAATTTTTGAATACTCCATCTCATAATATATCACACAGCAGAAAAAAGCCATCACTGTTAAGAGCTGTTTGGATCCCTGACTCATAGAAACTGTGAGAGATTTTAAGTGATTCAATGGTTGTCTTAAGTCATTAGATTTTTGCTAATTTGTTACAGAGTAATAGATCATTGATACAATCAACGTGGGAGAAATTCTTTATTGTACAAAACTATTCCAGACAAAAATAATCATACTTTGCTCCCACATACCCTGCAGGATGCCCTCAAATGCCACTACACTGGCCTATTTTCCCCCAAAGAGTGTCCCCAAATCCTGTCCATGGCCATTGTGGACTTCCTCCCTGGCCATCCGCCACCACCTCCTTCTCCATTCCTCCATCTAGTTATCCTCACTCACAGAGAAGAAGAGGACAAAATAGTTCTATTTTTCCAAATCTATTTCTATGATAGAAAAAAAAAAAAACTCTTTGCCCTGGTACCCTGAGGCTTTCCCTTTTGATTTTGGGAGTTTTGTTTTGTTTTTTTAAAGGACACACTCTGATTGCTTCTTGCTATTTCCATTCCCATGAAGCAATCGCACATCTCCCCAGAGGCAAAGTAGGTATCCATGATTGACTAGAGGAAAATCCTTGAGAAGAAAGGGGAAGAAAGAAAGCTCAGACATTAATATTTCAGAATATTCTCCTGTCGCACATGCCCCTGGCCACAGAGAGACCAACACAAGAAGGTTCGGGTGACTCAGCCCAAATCTCTCACATAAAAACAGAAGCCAAATAATAACAAGAGAAGACATGGGCTACTGGGAATCTACTAGAAGATAAGCTGGGGTCACCTGCCTTTCAGTCAGGGTTAGTACAATTAGCGTTGTGTTTGAGAAACCGTTTGCCAAGACTACCCTGCTTCTGGGAGACAAGGGAGACAAGTTTTTAGGCAAACCAAAGAGGTCATGATAATGGCTTTGTGTTATCATTTCCAAATTAAATCATAGTGCAGTGATTTACAATTTCTTCTAATTTAGTCTAAACCATATGTGAGACCGGCAGGCAAGTAGATGGGTTTCCAAAAACTCAAAGAAAATCTTGGTTCCCAGGGACACGTGTGACCATCTTCAAGAGCATTCCCAAATCCTTAGAGGTCACTCTGCTGGCCTTATGAGAGAAGGGGACAGGATACATCGGAAGCCTGTGTCACAGATGCCACCTCCATCACCATGTGGTGACATGGCCGCCTGAATGCCACAGCTCCCAGACCACCAGGAAGAGGAGGTGACCCAAAGTCAAGGAAGCAAAATCAGAAGACAAATTTCTAAATCAATGATGCAATGGACAGGAAAGGAACTTATAGGTTCCCTTCACTTTCCTGTAAAACCTCCCTGACTGTCCATCTGCCTGTCAATGTGCCTGTCCTGGTGCAGAAGACTTCCCAAGGCAGCCTGTTCCAGTCTCACACTGTCCTACCATGAAGAGGTGGAAGGTAGGCAGGAGGCTGGGTAGAGTAGGCCACCCCTCAGTGGTCTGGGTGCCCCAGGCCACACTCCAGATTAAGGTAAAAATAAAAGAAATCCAGTGACTTGGTGGTGGCACACTTTCTTAGAGAAGCCTCAGATTAGCTGGCTGTGTCCGTGTCCCCATGTCACTACCTCTTTCAGAATCATGAACATTATGAGGCACTGGGCTTCTTGCTTTTAAGGTGAACAATGACTCTTGCCCAGCGGGGTCCTCTGTATGGGTGCCTGGGGCCCAGCTCTCCTGAAGTACATGCACAAATGGTTTCCGTCAATTATTCTCTCTGCATGAACTTGCAAAATCCCATGCCATGCAAAATGTAGGCAGTTTTCTTGGTAATGTGGCCCACATGTAGAAGGGTTTTCTTCTTCCTTCACTCTTTTATTTTTCATTTGTTTTCTGCTTTTCACATGGCCCTTTCCCCCAACATATGGGACTTGAATTCCCTCTTGCCAAGCCATTGTTTATCTTCATAACATATTTTAACTCAGTATGAGCCTCCAAGAATCAAAAGTATTTTTTTGAAAGAACCCAATGCTGAATTGTGGATTTGGCCATGGTTTCCTTCTTGCAGCTGTTTGTACACTAGAATTAACACCACACACTCAGTTGGCTTTATAAGCTCAAAATCTGAATTACCTCTTTGTTCTGTTGTTTTATTTCTCTGATAAACCAGATCGCCATTCTTCAGGGCCGAGAGGCCAGTGGTCTTGTTTTGCAGAGGAGTCAGGGATGAAAGCAAAGAGTGATGAGTAGAATATTGTCAATGGGACGGACTGTTTGCCCAGACTTAATGTGTTGTCATAGACAAATTTAAATGGTTAAAACCTGGGACCAGTCAATTAAGCACTGAAAGTAAATGGAACATTTTGAGTTGAAGAAAAGAAACAGGCAAGAGATTACATTAAATTCAAGCCTTTCTTTAAAAAAAAAATAAGAGCAGGCATATAATAATTCACAGAAGTCGTGTGTTTGATTTACTCAACGTCCCTGCAGTAACTATTTCTCATTAACTTACCAAAGTCAGCATTGCTCCTTAGGGGAAAAAAGGAAATTCTGGCATATCAAGGAATAAATAGAACATTGCAGCATTATTCACTGAATCATTTTGGGGCAAATGTAGTGCTGTTTTCCTGTCTTTGTATTCTTTCGAAGTCTATGTTTGTCAATGTCAATTCAACCCTCCCTGAAAACAACAGAGCTACAATTAGAGATGTAAAAACCAGTTTGTGTGTAATTTAAATGCTGCAAACTGGCAATCTTCTCATGAAAACCACAAACAATTACTTCCATTCTCATGCACTAGTGCATCTGGTGCCCCACCATTTTGGTCTGGGATTGCATATGAATTGATAGTTAATTTCATAGCTAGGGAAAAAAAGCCACTTTTTTTTTTTTTTGACAAGGGTGAGTTATTTGCTTTTCAGTTACAGCACACTGCCATGCTTATACGGTTCATGTTTTAAATTATACCAACTAACTAAATAACAATTCTTTCCCCTGCTTAACTCAGTTGGGGGGTGCCGTTCACCAACATGTGGCTATTCTAACTCTTTGCCCACACAGAACTAGGTCCTGCTGTGTTGAGAACAGTCAGCAATCAGGGACACCAGGAAGGTGAAGAGCCTTGAATAATATCAAAAAAGGAGAAATGTGGTTTCTGTTTGATCTATACTTTACCAACTCTGATCAAAAGTAGGATAAAAAAAAAAACATTAATGAAAGTAAATCCATCTTTGAACAATCCCTAAATAGGTCTATTGCTCTGAAGGGCACCTTCAATTAAAGAGATATTGATAGACTCCTTAAAAGACATGTTTTTTCATCTATTTCATTTTTACATGAAGGAATCACATGTGGGGAAAATATTTGAATAAACAAAACCACAGAGATAATGAAAGCCTTTGGTACAACATTGATATGCAAGAGCATCCTTTGGGTTCGCTCAAGAGGAAGTGAGCTTTAACGCAGAGGCATTAGTGATGGGTTTTCTATTTCCTTATTAGAATTAACCTTGATCTGGAAGAAAGGAACTTTTTTCTCCACCGTCAAGTACATATTTCTCTCCACTTAATCTATTCTACTAAAACTTTTTAGGAAATATGGCGTTTACACTGGAATTTATTATTCCTGAAATGGACATGGCCGGAAACAAAACAGCTGAGAAAATCATTTATTGTGGAAGGAAACAAGTCGTTTCTGTGGCTCATAATGGTATTATAGGGAACGCTAGAATTTCCTTCCCAGCAGGTATTTTCAAATAGGAGAGTTTCTCCCGACCAAAGAGGAGTTTAGTTCAAATCTGCCAAAGGCAGAAGAATAAACTAGATGATTCCTTAAAATTCACTCTGAGCCTAATTTTTTATGCCTATAGTTTCCAATTGCCAGTTCTTAAAATCAGAGCAATGAGTGGGAAAGGTGATACGTTAGCAAACTCTAAGCCCAGCCTGATTCAGCCTCACGTATATTTTAATGTGTTAAGATATAAATTTTAAAACTGAACTCAAGGCCAGAGCCTGGTGCTGTCTGCATCCCTCACGGGCTTGGCAGGACATGGCGTGTGAGGAAAACGTGTTCCAATCCTTCTCGGCCACAGCCTAGCAACTCCCAACAAGGCAAAGCATCTGCTGGTGTCTGAGCGGCACAAAAATAATAATATAATTTAAAAACAAGAACAAGCAAAAGGTTAAAAATAAGAGCTGGAACAATGAGTGGTCATTCCTCATACTGGACACCTGAGCAGCAGTGTCCCAACCTAGGACTTCTAAAGCAACACAAATATTTAGTGAGTGGCAGCATTTGGGATGCCAGTACCATTTAAAGGCTGGTCCCAGGGCTCAGCTAATAGGTGGCCTTAAAGCTGAAGCCACCACTGTCTTTAGGTTCTCTCATAAGCCCACCCCCAGATATGCATCTCCAGTAGAACCCTAAGTATTTATTCAATTGCATGAGGAGAAGCTTCTAGAACAATTGGAAAACTAGAAGTAGTCCAAGGTTCCATGGTTTCGAAGGTCCAGGCAAGATTATTTTAGGGTCTTCACGTGCTAGATTCTCTAAGTGCAGTCTGGTGCCGCAGTCCGGCTGCAGCAAACTAACTGAGGGGTGACGAGCAACTTGTGAAGATTGATACAGAAGGAGTGGGAGCCGTTTATTGTAGGACAGGAGGGGTATATATACATTCCACACAGCTTATCGTAATTAACATAAACTAGATATAGCAGTCAACCAATAAGGAATCTCCACACTTAATGGCTCGCTGGCATTACTTCACAAACCACTCCCTCTGGCAAAATGCCAGGCGCCATCTTGACTTGTTTACAGACCCTAACAGTCAGGCTAATGTTGAAACACAAATGGTTCAGTCTACCTTGGGTGCTTCTTCAGGACCAGCCAGTCCTAGGGAGACCCCAGTCTCAGCGAACGCAAGACTTGAATTTGGCTCTATAGCTATACCTGAAATTCAGTCCACTATCTTCTTCATCAGGATCTATCAAGAATCCACTAAGTGAGGCCAGTCCATCTGGTCACACGATACACTGTCATTTTCCAGTGATTTCTTGGAGTGACAGTTGTTAATGAAATCCCATGACTTGAAAACATACAAAATATATTATCTGTGTGTATGAAGAACATAAAATGTGGCCTTTGCTCTTTAAAGTTAGTGTGTAATTCAGCTGTACAATTCAATATCACAGTTTCATTGAGACCTTTCACTGTCCATCAGTGTCTGTCAGTCTATACTTATCTGGAGCCCCGGCAGCAAATCCAGGGCTTGCTCACTTGTCTTACTCTTATCAAGTTCATAATTCCTTTATTCCATGCTCTATATCTGGCTTAGGTTTTTAAACCCTTGCTTATTTTTTTTAACTTTTGCATTCTGATTTGCTCATAATAGTTGTTCAATAAGCACCCTTTGAATTGAATTATCTACTATCACAAAGATCTTGAGTCTAGAAAGGACTGTAGAAGAAAACAGGTGACTCTCTATTCTGCCTTGTAAACAGAGCTCTCTTTATATAGATGACAATGTTAAGTGCTTTCTCGGTGTGTCTAACCCTGGCATTCAACCCTCATTGTGAGGATAGGCCATTTCCACTTTGTCACTGGACACCATCTCATGTGTTTCTGTTCCTTCCAAAGCCATTCTTATATCTTCTTGTTACTTTTTTAACTCGGGAACAGGTTCACGGTTTATCTTGCTGGGATACATTTTTACCTGTTTTACAGATAAAATCGATGAGTTCCCGGAGGAGCTCGATAGCTCTCTGGGAGCTGCATGAAAGCCCAAGGTGGGAGTCGCAGTGCTTTGCTTTCTGCTCCCCACACATTTTTCCTGCCAAAACTGTCAAGAAGGTTCTGCAATAACACTCAGTGCCTCGTTGGAGAAAATGAGAGCCTTCCTTGAGAGTAACACAGTGTGGTCTCTTATCATGCCAAAGAATACTGGCAATTTTGAGAGAAGAATGGTTGCCAGCATTACTTACAAATATGTATTTGATATTTTAATAATATAGGTCTGAAAAGCAAAGTACCTAACCATAAACAAGCTCCAAATAGCATAAAGCAATTTCTTTGAAACTTGGAATAATTAGAGTCAAGAGAAGACTGAGCGGCACCAACAAAGAAGTTGTTTGTGTTGGGTTGAAATTTGCGCTGGCTCTCTTTCCTGACTGTCATATCACCTTTGTACCCCAAGTTAAAGGGCCAGGAGGAGCCACAGCAGAACCCAGAAGATGGGGACCTCAGTAAGAAAGCGCTCCATGGACTAAATCTCTAGGATGCTGAGGCACGAGGTCATCACTCATCAGTTAAGTCCCACACCCAGGTGCTATTCCACTCAGATATTCCACTCTTTCAAAAGCTGCTGCAGTAACAGTGATCAGACTCCAAGCAAGAAAGTGAGAATTCAGATCCAATTAAAAATTCACCCCGTGCAAGAAGACCTTGTAACTTGCGGTTGCAGGGATATTTTTCATTTACACTCCCTTCTCAGTGCTTCCTGCAGGACTAGACGAGTGCATTGGAAGCCTGGTGATTTCCAATCCTGAAGTCCCATTTCTGAGAACTGCATACCAGGTGGTACCGTCCTCTACTGCTTACACAGCTGCTCCCGGTGACAGACTGCAAATCAAACTCAAGCTTCGATTATTTTATACACATAACGAACTAATTAACTAATCTGTTCAGAAACATCTTACGTCAAGGTGTTCTGTGGAGTTTCAAAAGAGAGAATATCGTATGAGACTGGACAAAACTGTTTCTAAAAATGAACATTTACAGTTTGTCTTTCACGGGTCGGAGTTGAGGTGGATGGTACGGGTTAGTTTTTCAGGGAGCACACCACTGAGAGCACCTTCCCAGACCATTAGGTGCAAAAACCATAAACTTGTTTTGGACTTTCAGGGTTCTGCTATGTTTGTTAGAGCAGCAGGCCTGCCCTAACCAGTCGCATCTGAGCTTTAGAAAGCGACGTGCCATTCCCACAGCTCAATCTGAGCATCTAATTCAAAAGCCCTCTGCACATGATATAGGGGCTGAGCACAGAGATTTGGAGAGTTCACCAATGACCGCTAGCAAGGGCAGTGCAGCCATATGGGTGGCCAGGTGTGTCAGAAGCAGCTGGCAGCCAACATGCTACAGAGACTGCAGAGGACAAAGCAGCCCTCAGTTTTTCCCCTCAATCTACAGAAAGAAACTACATGGGTAGCAGTCCCCAGCAAATGGCCTTGAGTTGACAAACCCTCTTACTGAGTTCTCCAGTGAGAACAGGTTCTCTTCATTAAACAGACCTTCTGGGGTTTTCCCCTGAAACTTCTGCCCAAACTTAGTATTAAGTCTTTCTTCTGTCTTAACTGTAGTTAGAAAAAAAGAAGAAGAAGAAGAAGAAGAAGAATTGAAAATAGCCCTATAAAGTCTTCTTGATGAGTATCCACTGAGGCACACAAGCAGGACACACAGGAGGCGGAATGATAATGAGAGGAAATCTATGCATAAGTACTGTAGGGATCTGCTCAGGCTTACTGCCTTGTTGACATTATTGACATCACCTAGGAGCATCCTGATAAAATATATTGTCCCATTATCCACCAGACGTTGCCAAAGGAGGGAAGGGGAGAGAAAGAGAGTGGCCTGCTGCATTCACTTAAAATTAGCAATGACCTTGCTAATTAAAACCTAATTGTGAGAGAGTAACATGTTGATGCTCCCCTTTGAAAACTGGCACGGATCCCCACTAATTTAAAAGTTGTCACTTATAACCCCAAGAAACGGGCTTATTAAAATGAATGCTAATGGAAGTTTCGGTTGCTGAGAGATGACAGGGCAGAGGATTGAGAGGAGGAAGGAATGAGTGTCTGTGTCTCGCGTTGCCTTTCATTATCTGAGAAGAAGCCCTGACAGCAAGAACAGCGTCAGGAGGATGAAAACAGAACGAGTGTGGCAGGAACCACATTCTCCTCGCTTATTAATATGGATCAGATGTAGCTTCAAGCCACCGGGTGCCACAGAAAGGTGGGCTCTTCTGTTCAAGTGTATTAATTTTAAATAAGCTTATGAAGAGAGCTTCAAGGACAACACGGTTTGGTCTATCTTATTTTACTTTTTATGCGACTGTTGGGAAGGCCTGTTAGTCCGGCACAAGGCAAGAGAGTAGATTATTCTTTAAACAACTGAAAAATTTAGTGAATGCATTAACCTATCTTCTTAGCGAGTCACCCAAATAACACTTGGAAGCACACACACACACTTTCACACTTCAAAACGCTTTTCACCTCATGTCTTCCCATGATGCCTGTGGCCACCTAACCTCAGAAAACTCATGAATGCTACAGTTTAATATTCCACACTTCCCTTTCATCTAAGCAGCAGACAAAGCCAGCCCTCCCTCTGCGAAGCCACAAAAAGAGACCTGGATGACAGTGGAAAGGAGTGTCCCTCCCACCCACCTCAAGCTTCCTTCCTCCTGATTGGCTGGGTGCCTGTCTGTCACAGTCAAGCCCATGCAGGGTTCAGACCTCATTTCTGCCCAAATCCTTCTTCTCAGGGCCTGGAAATCCATAGAACCCAGAGGGAAAAGTCCCCCACTTTGGAGCCGAATGGCTCGAATCTGGATGCTGGCTGTGTCGCTTCCCAGCACTGCATCCTTGAGTAATAAAAGTCAATTTTCTGGTCTTCAGTCTCCTCCTCTTTGTCAAGTTTTTTAAAGTGTCTTCTGGAGGGTTCAGGAGAGCCTTAACAAACTCCCTCTCACAGTGGCCCTGGAGCAGCCACTCACTTTGCTGGGCTTCTCTTCCTTCCGCTTCCCTTTGGCACTGGTCCTTATCCGGGAGTTGTGACATCTCGCAAGCCCTTCCCCACACATTGGAAGGCATCACATTCATCTGTCTGAATCATTCTTCCCTTTGTTATTATACTAACAGAGTAGTTTATTGAATCCTTTGGGGAGGCGATTCCCTAGCAAGCACTGTGTTGAGTAAATTCTACCCACAGCCTGAGGTGTCCAACCCAAGAGATTTAATGGATAGAATAGAAGAAGGTGAGAGAGGAAAAGAGGGAGCAAGTGAAATGCAGAAGGAAGTGGAAGTGCTAACAGGGGTTTTATTGAGCCTTGACCCAAATATAGCTGGGGCCACGCCAGCTCTTGCAATGAGATGTGTTGAGAACACAGTTTGCAATTATTCTTAACCTAGAAAAAAATCTTAGAGATCGCCTGCTACATCCAAATGCTTTACATGTGTAGAAACTAAAGCATAGAAGTTTCAAGATTGTTCTTAGGACATATATCCTAAATAGCGCACCCAAGACTTAAACTCTAGTTTCCTACTTTTACTTTTACAACAAAGTTCCTCTCCCTAAACTTTTGTACCTCCTAGGTTACCAACATAAGCAGCCTTCATCTATCCATTCTCAAGAAATTACCTTTAATTTGAGATACTTGCCTATCTTCTCAATATTTGATGGAATTCCTGAGGTAAGATCATCTGTCACATTTCACCAAGATCAGATCTCAATGTCCCCAAAACCCTCCTGAAGCACTTAGGTATCGGTCACCCCAGGCCAGCCCCACACTGGTCAACAGAATGAGCTGCTACATGACAATATAAATCCAAAGAATAAACCTATCTTTCCAGAAACTTTCACTACCTAAAAAACTTTTTAAAGATGACTTTTTTAGGAAAATGACTTTTAGACAGACATCATATTAGGTATCTCAATCCACCTCCTCTCATTTAAAATTAGGTTTTCAATATATATTTTTGGATGACAGAATAAAATTTAGGGACTGCTGTCCACACGTTCATCAAAATAGGACGCAAGTGTCCCAGGAAATGAGTAACTGGTTAGTGCACAGTGCGGCTGGATTCCCACCCAAGCTTCTTGGAGAACAAGCCCATTTGCCATCATCTCTGTTTGACACTGTTTCAGCTGCTTCTCAGGGTAAAAGGCATTACAGGAGAAGGTGCTCATTTCTTAAAGGACTCTCAGAGCAGGAACTTATCAGTCATCACACAGTGAATAGAGGAGTGATCGGGAGTTGACTGGAGCCCCTGATGCAAACGCCTTAGAGGGCTTTGATAGCCATGAGGGAACGGGATAGCTGCGCAATCTGATGCAGGCCTGTCCGCCAGAGCAGGCGGCCACACAGAAGAGGGGCAGATTAGTGAGAGACAGCGCAGCTCACTCAGGGATTCTCTGCAGACCAGCCATCATTTTCAATGTGAAGTGCTACTCCGATCTGTTTTTGAGGGTTTCGATTTTAGGATTTCAATGCTATTTTCCCTCTGAAAGGTCATTAGAGAGTACGTCAGAGAGAGAGAACTCGGTCTCCGGCTCAGTGTGCTGCTTCTATAAGTGTGCCCTCCTGAAAATAAACTACATCTGGCAACCACTCGTGTGAATTACCTAAATAAAAGACTCACACTGTTAATGGAGCACTTTTGTACTAGAAAAAGAAACCATTAGATTTGATGTTAAAAGAAACTACTACTGTCACTCACTTGATTGATTGCATCTTTTATTAGTTCTTCACTGAATTATTTTATGGTATTTCTCTTTTTAATCTGCTCCCCTTTGTTGGGATATTAAGAATGTATATTTTGAAGGGAGTAGTAAAAAAAAAAATGTTGAGAAGTATCAAATCTGAGACGATAAAAGCCTTTTCACGAGTAGCATTATGAACAGATCTGTCCTGTGGAGCCGGGAATGTAGGTGTACATTTCAGGGAGTGAGGATTATGTTGTAAGGGAAGTGGAAGTCTAAATTGGAGCTTTGGGTCTGGGGAAAGAAAGGGAGTTAAGGCAAAGGAAAGTAAGTGTGGGGCACATATCAGAGCCATTAACACGGAGGCCTCCCTCCTCGCCGCCTTCCTGCTAATGGCTTCTGAAGTGGTGTTTTCAAGGACCAGATGTAAACTCCGCTCAGCAGGGCTTGCTGGTCCAACCCCCTCCCTCTTTTATCACCTGGCAGAGCCCATGATCCACCTGGCTCACGCATCACACAGTGTCCTGAGCTTGGATCCATGGACCTATGTCACAGGGGACCCTGCTGCAGTGGGGTAGGGGGAGCATCTGTGTACCTGGAGAAGGAGGTGCTCAGGGCAGGATGGAACAGACCCCAAGGATGCCCCAGCAAGAGGAGTGTGAGGAGAGCGTTGCCGGCTAGATATGTGCGTGGAGATGGGAGCCCACAAGACTCAGGGAGGCAGCCGATGATCATCGCGACAGGCTGTCAAACTTCCATTTTCCCCTTTCCTGTTTTGCACGCTGACCCTGAACTGGGTGGCATGTTCATTTTCTATGCCTCTCCACACAACATCGAGGCCAGGAGAGCCTCGGCTCCAATTTGTGCTAAGTGATGAGCAGCCGCCTTTGACAGTTGTGCAAATCGCCTGCTTGTGGTTGTAAGTGCTGGGCACAGACAGGCCCGCAGCGAGGCTGTGGGTGCCATGCTGCTGAGGCACGGAGGGCTGCAGGTGAGCAGAGAGAACTCGTTAGCAAGGTCTCCCCATTCTTCCTGTTTGGCTGCCAGAGGCCACTCAGCCCAGCAAGGAGAGGCAGCAGGAGGAGCTGAGGGTCTGTGCTCTAGGGGTCGAAGGTCAAGTACAAGGACTAGAGAGAGGCCTCTGGGAGATGAGGGAGGGGCCACCTGACAGCCAGGCACAAAAGAGTGGAGCTGTTGCCTGACTCTACTTGGAGGAGCACCTGCTCCCACCGGACATTCCCAACTCACCAACCAAAGCTAACCTTGGATTCTGAGGATTCATCACTATCTAGGTTGAACTCCCTGAAAACGGACCCTGAGATAAATATTTTTGTGAATGTGATTTATTAGGAAAAGACAGTAGGCAGAGAGTGGGGACAACAAGGAGAGGAGCCTGTGGTTGGCAGAATAATGTCCCCTGCCCAGATGTCTACCTCCTCATACCCAGAACCTATGGATACGTTACCTTCTACAGCCAAAGGATTTGAGATTCTAGATGGAATTATAATTGCTAATCAGCAAATCATAGGGTAAGGAGATGACCCTGGAGTGTGTGGAGGGCACAGTCTGATCACAGGATGAGAAGGGAAGCAGATGAGTAGGCCAAGGAGAGGCAGCAGGAGGAGCTGAGGCTCTGTGCTCTGGGGGTCGAAGGTCAAGTACAAGGACTAGAGAGAGGCCTCTGGGAGATGAGGGAGGGGCCACCTGACCATCAGGCACAAAAGAGGACCTCATCCATGTGAAACTGAACTTTGCCCAGCACCTGAGTGAACAGGAGAAGATTCTCCCTCAGATCCTACAAAATGAGTATGTCCCAGTCAATGTCTTTTAGCCAGCAAGACCCCATCAGGACTTCGGATCTGCAGAAATACAAAATAGTACGTCATAAGTTTCTGTTGCTTTAAGTCTCGAAAGTTGTGATAATTTGTTTCAGCACCGACAGGGTCACTAATAGACACCAACTGAAAATATGACATCAGGAAAGTGCTGTAGAGGGTAGCTATTAGCTCTACACCCTGGAGGAAACAGAGCGACACTGTAAGTCATACCTAGGGGGCCAGAAAGCCGGATGCCACTGCACGGCATCCGTGAGCATTGCTAGGACTAGGAGCACAGAGTGCAGGAGTCAACCTAATTTCCAGGCATTTTCCACCCCTGCACTGGAAAGCCTTTCACAGCCCACAACTTCCAGCAATGAGAGGCAGGCACTACTGGCCGCAGGGAGCGAGCAGTGAGATCCAGTGTACAGCAAAATGGCAAAGGGATCCCAGGGATGTAGGCAGCATGCTGAGACTGTCTGCCGCGGCCATCCATCAAAATAAAGACACTTTCTCCAAGAATCCATCTGTAAATGAAGCCACTGAATAGCTCAGGAGACATGCTACCAGCCTTGAAAGCACCAGAACTTGGTCAAAGTCCAACTGTTATTTGTGACCATGATTGAATCACCTACTCTTTTTAAGTCTTAGTTTCTTGGGGTGGGAAATGTGAAGTACCAATGGGCAACTCTCTTGCCAGGTCTCCATGCAGATATAGAAAATGGCTGAACAGCAAACTCTTGCCCAGGGCCTGGCAATTAGCTAGTGCTGGTTCTCTTCCTCTTTGCTCCTGAGACTTTGGACTCAGAAGTGAACACACTTGACTTGGCATAGGACAGAGCGCCATTGAGATTTAACCTGCATCTCAGCATCTTGCATTTTTATGTTTTCCCTCATTTTAGGAACATTCCAGATCCTTCCCATCTTTACAAAAGCCCTCTTTCCTGTGAAGCCTCTTCTAGATACTGAGATTCTCTTTATTTCCGTAGCCAAGCTTATTAGAACAATCTTCTGCACTCCTTTCCTCTATCACCTCATCTTCCATTTTCTTTTAAATCCACTGTTTCCAACTACTACACGGGTACAGTGGTGTGGCTGAGAAGGCTCTGTGATCTGGGCCTCCACTGCTTTGCTAGTCTTATCTTTACTCTTGAAATATCTCCCACTGTTTGCCAAATCTACTGGGCTCAAGGTAGCATTGGACATGGCTGACCCCTCACTATGGAAATGCATCCCCCTCCCCACTTCTGAACTGCCTCTTCTCATGGTCTACCCATCCCTCCTGCAGCCTTTCCCTGCTGCTTCCCTCAGAAATGCTGAATACCCCTCATCTGCAATCCTCTTTTCAGTTCCCACTTTAGAATCTCAACGGAATGCTCTTCAGAATAGCAGCCAGTGTTGATTGGTATTTCCATGTGCCAGCCTTGGGACCAAGAACTTTCATGCTTCATAAGGGAACTACTGTGTGTACTCACATTTTAGAGATAAGAAAACCAAGTCTTGGAGAGGTGAGGGAACTTTCCCGGAGTGACACAGCCCCTCAGGGCTACAGCTGGGACTCAAATTGGAAGCCTGACTCACACACACCCACTGTTTCCTTGGGCCTTGGTACCTGGTTCCCATATCCAGATGAACATTTCAACTACCAAAAAATGTGCCAGTGACCAGCACGTCTGTATTTCTAGTCCAATATCTCCACTGAGCTGCAGACGGATGAGCTGCCTTCTTCCTCGACACAGTCACTCGGGGCCCCACTGGCTTTTTTCTCTGCTCCCCAACCCCAACTCTGTCCACACTGGGTAACCTGCATCCTCTCTCTATTATGGCAAAGGGTACTGATTCAGATGTGGGAAGTCATTCAAGTCAGCCTCGTTCCCCACATTCAGCCAGGTACCCAGTCCTACAATCTAACGCCACGACAGCTCTGAACCCCCTCAGTGAACCCCAACTATTACAGCCTGATCTCATGCCACCAGCATTTCTATTTGGGTAGGACGGTTGACTCAATTTATCTCTATGCCTTGTCTCACCAGCTCCCCACAACCCAGCCTCCCGCCCAGGTCAGTTCTCCAAGGTGAAGTGCAGATGCTCTGCTCTCCCACTAGGATTCTTTCAATAGGCCTTTCAGAGTGGGTGTCACCCCAGGTCCCGCAGCAATTCATAATCCTGCCCACCTTCCAACTGTGTCATGAGCTGCTAAAGAGCAGGCTCCAGTCTCCTTAAGAGCAGCAGTCCTAGCGACAAGCACACAGTAGGAACTCACCAGATATCCATTCAATGAAAAAATAAATGAATCAAAATAGAACACACCACCCCATGCCTGCAGATCCAGACTTAGGGGCTTCCCCAAATCCCTACCAAATGCTGAAGATGTCAGTACAGATATTGTTCCTGACAACATAGGGCAGTCACAAGCCCGAGCACCTACAAGGAAATGCACACCTGAAAAAACGTCAGCTGAGACGCAGTCTCTGAGAGAAGGGGACCCAGCTATTGGCAAGGAATGAGTTCCATGACTTCAGTGACAGTGGCATGTAGCTACTTGAGATATTAGCCAAGGCATTTTGCACTTCAAGATTAAATCTGAAAGGATACTGATATGAAGAAAAGAGAAGGAGAATTCCAACAGGGACAGAGGAATCCACCATCTTCTCAGGAAATTGGAACAAGAATATAATTGTCTATCCAAGTACAAAAATTATACAGGGCAAAGAAGCAGGGAGATTCAAACATCCCTCCTCTTCTTCAATTCTGCTCGGGTCTTCCTTGGAGAAAAGTCACAAAACAGAAAGCAGAAGAAAAAGGAGGGAAGGGGATTTTTTAATACTTATTTTTTAGTTTTCGGCGGACACAACATCTTTGTTTGTATGTGATGCTGAGGATCGAACCAGGGCCACACGCATGCCAGGCGAGTGCACTACCACTTGAGCCACATCCCCAGCCCTGGGAAGGGGATTTTTAATTCTTGTTTGCTAATAAAGCACCCTGAGACGTGTCTGTACTTGGGTACCCATGAGCAGTCTCCTGCTGATGTCAGGAGACGTGTATGGCCTCTTGGAGGGGGACCCACTAGCGTTCCAAGGGATTCCATTTCTCAGTCTGCATAAGAGAGTCAAGGCAAATGGTCCTCAAGTCCCTGTGAGCTCTGACCTCCCAGGAACTTCCCCCGTGAATCTCAGCCCATGCCACAAGCACCGCGGTCTCGGGGAAGGCCAGGATCCAGCAAACTGCCTTTGTGTCCCAGAAGGCTCTAGAATGGCTTGGTCATGCCTGCAGTGACTGCCACTGCCACCCCAGCTGCCCGGAGCCAACAGTGGCTCTGCTGTTACAGCAGTGAGAGGTTTCAGTGGGAGGGGGGAGAACAATGGTCTTGCAACACCCATTACCTAGATGCCACTTCCTCCTCCCTAAACTCTGCAATTCCAGGCTGGACAGCTTGAACTAAAGGGAGGGTTAGTGAGGACCGGGGAGCAGCTGGCCACCTCATGTCCCAAACACACCAACTAAGTCATCCTCAAAAAAAGAAAAGGTAAACTCATGTGCCTGAAGATAGGAAGGTACCATTAGCAGAGAAAGGACTGAAGTTAGGAAGAGTCCCATTGTGCTGCGGTTCCAAGAAAAGGCACAGGCCACGTCCCTACAGGCAATATTCCTTGGTACTGGATTGTAAGAGGCCCGTAAAGAGCAACTGGACAGCACCGAGGAGGGAACAGGAGGCAAGGACGTCACCTACACTCATTTGTCACCGTGCACATGCAGTGTAAGAAGCCATCTGAAATCAGAACACCCTAGGAACTCGCGCTCCAGAGCCTGACAGTCGTAGATGACACAGAGCAAGCCCCTGTCCTGTCACCCCACTCTCCCACGTTCCCAACCCTCCACACGACGCCCGACGAAAATACACAGCTTGGGACCCACAGAAAAGGGCGCGTGTGTGCCCACGCCCAGCGCAGACTGTCGCCAGTGACGATCTTCCAGGTGCGTCCCTTCCACGGTCCTGTTGGGACTCCTTTTTATACATAGCTGCATAATGTATTTAGTTTTATATTTTCTTCTTCAAAAACTGTCATCTCTATTTTTAACAGGTTTATTTTCACTGTTTAAACAATACATGAAAGGGAAGGACACAAAAAGACTAAGCCAAATGGCACGTTTTCCCTCCGGGGTGGCGATTGGACCAGGTCCCCAGCACGCTCAGGCTGATGACGACGATGTCCCACTCTGGGCTGACATTGACCTCTGTGGCTCCAGGCCAGATGACCTAGTTACCATCTCCTCCCTTCCACGTGCTGTGATCCTGTTCCCTGGGACCCCGTTCCTGGGCTGTACCCTGGTGGACATTGCTGGGTTTGTTTTCCACTCTATTGTGCAGATGCTGGTATTCAATTTGCAGCAGGAATCATAGGGGTGTCAGGCTGCCTGGTGACATTGAGTGCACAGCCTTCTTTGCCCCAGCCTCCAGCTTCTCCCCGACCACCTGCCTGGATGAACACCCGCTGGGCTGGGCTCTGCGTGGACACAGGCGGGCTCCCTGACTCCGAGCCTCTCTCTTTCTTCTCCTTCACTGTTCTCTTGGTTCCAGTCCCCTGAACACTCAGCCTCCCTTCTGACTCTCAACCCACAGGCTTCTTCCCACTGCCAAGGGCTCAGTCTCTCCCACCCAGGAATTTTGTAATTTTAATTTTGCTATTACAAAATACCAGAAGCTGGTGGCTAATGAACAACAGAAATTCATTTCTCACGATCCTGAAAGGTGGGGAATCTGGTGAGGGCCCACTTTCTGATTCAGAGATGTCACTGTCTCACTGAGTCCTCAGGTAGTGGAAGGAGCCAGACAGCTCTCTGAGGACCTAGCCACCCCCACAGGCCCCCTGCCTGAATACCAATGCATTGGTGGTTAGATATCTATGTGTGCATTTGGAGGGGACACAAAGATTCAGATCACAGCACCAGACATGGCCAGTACCCCAAATGCCCCTACATATGGCCACCTGCCTTCGAAAGGGATGGACTACCTTCAGTTGAAAAACAATAAGTTCACCATTCCCAGTTAAAAAGGCATTTGTGGAGAATGGCTAAGATTATAGCACAGTAAATGATCTGTATGATACTAATAAACCATATTTGAAATATTTGGGCCTACTTGCAATGGTTTGTGACTATTAATCAGTTCTCTCAAATACATTCTCCATGTCTTCCATAAAAACAGGCATTTGGGGAGGTTTGTGGGAGAATGAAACGGAAGAAATCGAGACCCATCAATGACCCTGTGGGGCGTAACTGCCCTCAGAGCCTGCATCAGCCAGACTGATACTTATCATAGGTCGGTGCATTTGGGGATCTCTGCGTCAGAGAAATATAATCTTCATCCTGGCTTAGCCAAGAAACTAGTAATGATATAGAACAGTTATAATAATACATAATTAAAATAATAAAACAGAAACTAATACCTGGAAGAAAGATAATTAAAAAAAAAAAAAACTAAAATGTTTCTAAACTGGTCCAAAAGTTAGGTGATAGACAGTAAAGAAATAGGTAATGCCTATTAAACTTCTGTACTCCCTATTCTGCCACATTTGGTAAACCATCACCTGTGTAACTTAGAAGGCAGACTGCGTGCCCAAGGGTCCTAGAACTCCAGAGGAAACAGTGGCAACAACCAGGAGTCAAGGGATAATTTTTCCTACCTCTGTTGGGAAGATCTGTAGGAAAGAGAGAAACTGAGGCAAGAATTTTCCAGTTTCTAAATGATGTGGAGACACTCCCTTCTGCCTCAGTCAGAAATCTAAATCTCTTGAGAACCAGAAATCTAGAGCCTCACAGCCTCAGAGAAACTGTTGGTTCTACAACTAAGAAGAGCAGAATGGAAGCCCCTTACCTGAAGCCTCTCCCACACGCCTCTGTTAAAGACTTCCTGGTGAGAGAGGCATCAGGACAGATAACTCCAAGGGCGTTATCCTCTAACCCAAGCCCAACTAAGGAGTAGGAACAGGGGCACCAACTGGGAAATGCTGCAGCAGACACCCGAGACCCCACAGCTTGAGTCCAAGCCTAGAAGAGCTCTCTGTGCAGGGGCAAAAGCAAATGCAGGTGGTCTCTGACTTATGACAGCTTGACAATGGTGCAAAAACCATCTCTGTTCAGTAGCAAGGGGGCTTCAGATTTTGATCTGTTCCCAGCCTGGGGATGTGTGATGTGACACCCTCTCTGGATGCTGGACAGGGCTGCAGCTCCCAGTCAGCAGGAGATCCTGAGGGTCCCCTGCCCATGCACTGCAGGGTCCTGTGTCACTAAGGTATGACATGCTATGGGTTAAGTATTAATTGTGTTTCCGGCTTAGGGTATTATCAATTGAAAATGGACATATGTGGACATAATCCCATCAGAGGCGGAGGTGTGTCTGTAGAAGGAGGACTAAGTTTTTCAGGAAATTATGTTACCTGAGAAATCACAAGTCTGGAAAACTCAAGGCGTTGGCCTATTTCAACCAGAAGCCGAGGGCAACACTGTACTTTCCAACACCCACGTCGCCTGAAGATCCACCGTGGAGGGGCACTCCTCTTACAAAAGGCGGAGCTGGCGTCCACAGAGGGACAGGAACGAGGGAGCTACCCCAGAACACAGAAATGGGGAGTTCAGGCAACTGACTGCAGACCTCACTCTACCACTGGGGCCAGAAGCCTTTGTAATGACCAGGGCTACTGTGTTTCCAACCTATCCCTTTTCTCAAGGGGGCGTTTTAGTTGTAGGATTTTGGTTTTGGTAGGTTAACAATTTGTCTGTTTCTACAGTCACCAGAGCATGAAGAACTTGTCTAGACCTGTTAGAAACCCTTCATCTGATTCTAAGGTCCCACCAGACCCAGTAAGCAGTGGGTCTCGGGTGTTCTTCCTTGTGATGCTGGGAGAACAGGGCAAGAAGTGTGTGGATGGACATATAGAGGGCCAGGCTGGAAGGCAGAGAGCTGTGCTCAAATAATGCCCTCACGTATTTCATGGCCTTCCACCTAGAAATGACACTTTCTAGCCTCCCGAGGAAGGTGAGTTAAAGTAATGCTTACACCTTGAAACTGCATCATCACATGGCTGAAAAGATGACTGACTCCCCTTTCCATCAACTAAAATGCAACCTAGACAGCATCCCAGGGGCCGGTGTCCCCCAGTGTGGGCTGTGTAGACCAGGACGGCTCTGTAAAGAAGGGTGAACACAGACAGCAGAACAAGACAGAGCACGTGTCCATCAGGGCTGCCCATGACAGACCACAGCTGGTCCCTGTCTCCCCAGCCAGACTGGCTGAAGAATAAGCTCTACTTTCCGGAAACCATTTTATTTCTGGCCTGCTTTACTCTATCAGCTCTGCCTTGGCCATAATTAATACGCCATTCACATTTCCATCCCTTCTCAGGGACTGTGGGAGTTTTTTGTCTCAGGTAGAACATTTCCAGAGAGCCAATTTCCAGAAATAAATGAAACCAACTTGCAGAAGACAAACTAGGAAGCTAAGTGGGTGGAAAAAGAAACTGAGATCTATTCTACAACTCATTGAAGGCTAGAGACAAATATTCCTACAAACGATGCAAACACCTTAACTTTTCAAACCTCTTTCATCATTTCAGGGGACTCGGAGTTACCAGAACAATACAATCTCACTTAACAAAACAATACATATTTATTATGCATCTCCTGCTCTCTAAGCACTCCATCTTTCCTTAGCTTAGATGAAAGTGAGAGAGATTGTATCACCTTCAATTCCACATGAACCAGGAAAGAAAGCATCCCAGGTGGGAAAGAGGCCAATTCTGGGAAACAGGAGAAAAAGGAAGGAAAGCCTGGAAGTCTGCCCCGTCTCTGGGTTCCACCACTCAGCACCTCTCCAGGTGGAGTTCAGCCATCCTTCCACACGGTTTTCCCTTCCTAAGTCTTCAGAAAGTCAATGGAGCCAAAATCATAGGCAGATAAACTATAAATTGACTGAAGGCAGGGGTGGTTCGGAATAAATAAAATTATTATATATTTGTAACCTTTCTAAGGACATTGCAATAAGAAACTTTCTACAACTACATTTAAATTTTTACAAGTGAGCACTCCAGCTTACAGGTGAATAGGGAACAGTGAACCTAGAATTGTTTGATCCAGTAGGTTAAGTAGTAGGTAGAAGATAATAGAGAATAAATTGCCAGCAGATGTTGTTGGTTCAGAGCAGGAGACTGCCAAATCAGAACAGGCTGGTGGGATACCAGGGGATGTCAATGACTTTCTCACTTCGGGTGATTTAATTTCACTGCGTGGAAACTTGCAACTATTTATTACAGGATGTCCAATGTAGCTGAACATTTTTGAAGTTTGAAAAGCATTTCTTTATATGAGAAGAAGTCAGCATGGCAAATACCACCTGCAGTTCCAAGATCCCCTCCCCAGGCACGGACTACCCCCATGCTGGAGCCTCCTCAGAGTTAATTTCAAGGGTCTCTGCACAAGTACTGATTAGTGACATGGTGACAGTGTTTTGAAATCAGCCACAATGGGAGTATTTACACCATGAACATTGGCAAACACTATACATGTCATTTACTGTATTTTCCTATTTTCTGGAGAGCCGTTCACTGGTACACTGGAATATCAACCACTAAAGCTTCCAGCCCACTGAGGTCCAGCCTTTCCAGGGACATTCTGCCCCCAAGACTGGTCTGGCTCTGTTTTAGGAGAGCAACAAAAGTGATTCCGGTCTCCTTATGATTGCATCTTGCAGTCTGGTTCCTAATCCTGCCTCCTCCAGTTCCTCTGGGGTGTGGACCCGGAGAGCTCTCGCCAGTACTTCCCACATACAAGTCTCTGCCTGAGTTGCTTCTCTATAAACCTCAACCAGACGGATGCAGGAGGGCAGGAAATTCATCAACCAGAGCTAAAACAGGAAATTAATCCTCTAGAAAGATAACTGAAACACTATAGACTTAATTTTGCACCATTTAAAGGCATTTGTTAAAAAATAAAGAAGGCAGAGTGTTATTTTGTCAAAGTTTTTGTTGTTGTTTTCGGCTGCTGTTGCTGTTTGCTTTTTCCAGAAATCTAATCTCTTAGGGAATCTTTATAATGTGCTTTAATGTCAGGAAAACCAGAGGGTAGGCTTTGGTTATTAAAAAAAAAAAAGTCAGTATTTGTTTTTGCGTGCTTAATTTTAGTAATTTTAAGAGGGGTTGCCTCGGTAGCTTTACCCTAAACTCAAAAGAAAATTTCAAAAAGAGATCAAACGTGATCTAAGGAACCAAGCAGAAGCTGACATTTGGAACGTAGACTACTCTTTTCCCTAATCATTTCTTTCAACTTGTTGGGTCCAACATTTTAGTAAGTCTTTTGCATTTTAGTTCACACAAAATTATTACCTCGATATCCGGTTGAAAACTGTTCTCATATCGCAGTTCTCAAGTCTCATCTCTGTCTTGGGGCCCCTGGCCAAGATGGGTTGCTGCAGAAACCCAGGTAGCAGAGCAGGGCAAGGTCAACTCTCCTCCTCTTCCTCCACATCTTTGGGTGGAGGGGGGCGTGGGACCCTACTTCATCCCATCCTGTCAATGCACATCTTCTTTGGGGCTGGAGTAGAGGGGAGCCAAGATAAGGACAGGCAGGGTCCTCTTGACTGACCACTAAGGCTGCAGCCTGCTCCGAGCTGGTTGCTGATGCTTTCCTGCCTCACCTTGAGCGGCCATCTATACCCTCTGGATGACAGATCTCAGTGCTGACTCTGGCAGTTGTTATTCAGTTTACTAGGATGCCATACCAAAAGAAAGGTATGTCTGGCTCCATACCTGCCCCCCATCACTTCCTGACTCCCCATGAGCAAAATGGGGGCGTCAAAGCCAACTAGTGCCCAGCTTCCTCATGAGAAAAGGAGACCCTGGCAGCCTGAAAAGCAAGCCTATGAATCCTGGCCCCCGGTTCTCCTTCATGCAGAGACGGCTGGGGAGTGAGGGGGCTGGAGGGCAAGTCAGGCTCCTGAGCTAAAAATCCCTGATGGGGTTTTCTGGGTCCAGTTGCTACTGGCTCTTGGAAGTTCTTCCTCTAAATGTGAAGGTACTTAATGCCTGTTTGTTTCCAGCTTAGAACACTAATCACCTATTCTACATCAGCATGAAAATCTCACTCAATATCCTCATGATTTTTAACTGGCACTTAGAAGCAGTTCCAAAACCTACAAAAATAATTTTGCTGATTATTGAGTTACTCTGAATTGTACAACAAGGCAATGTGGACCTCCTGAATTTGTTACTTAAATTTCCTAAGTGGTTATTGCATTGATTAAATGTAAGAGAAAATTGCTGCTGCTTTGTCTCCTCTCTTCATATTTGTAGAAATAGCAGAGTATGATAGAAAATTTGATGAAGACTAGAATACCCACATACCAACACCTTACTGGTTGGGCGTAGCCTCTTACTATATGGCTTATGATTATAGCGTAAATTACTTGAAAATTTTCTGTAATTATTTTGTTTCAATTCTACGCATTGAATTGTGCTCTACGTGAGAGTCAGCATAATTCCAGGTTTTACCTCATAACTAGATGCCATCGTTAATTCGCTTTCCTGTTGTTTGAAAATAGCCCTCTATCACATGTAGTTTGCTTCATACAATTTTCCTAAACAACAACAAATTGAATCCTTAAAGGCATGTCTGTCAGAATCCTATGAACTTCAAGAAATAAATAAAAAAGAGAACAGCATCAGCCCAGTTTGTTAGCAACTACAACCTTGGTCTTCAAAAACATCAACTTAAGAAGAAGCAGGGGGGAAAAACGCGCTATTGCCAATACAGTTTGGGCTCTCTTAATTTCATGCACTGTGACTTCAACAATTTCTCCATTTCTCATCTTATTTCTATAAAAGTAGCTTCATTTAAAAGCAGGGAAACCACATTTCATGCTCTTCAGTTTCATTAAAGTTATACAAAAGGAGCCTACCAAAAGGAGTTTCTCCTAATTAAACAGTCGCAGCAGATGAAAATATTGAAATGATGAATCTGAAAGGAACCTGACACTATATATTCCCCAGAACTTTTTATCATGACATGAAAAAAAAAAGAACTGAAAAATTAAGATCTGAATCCTAGGCTGAAGTGCCACATATGTCATTACAGAAAGAAGAAAGGAGGTGTCGCCCACTGCTTCTTAAGACAGCCCAGGTGACGCTGCATGAGAACCAGAGAACAAAGGAGTTTCCTCTGATCCTCCCTGCGGGTGGGTGTTTTGTGTTTCCCAGAAGGTGGTCTGGGGGGGCTTCACTATGTTGGGCTATGATCAGAGGCTCATTCTGTGGACTAATGGCAGTGGCTGGTTGGGGCCAGCCTTGAGCCCCCCAGAGAGCTCCTTCATCATAATTCAGACTGAGTTATTGAACATGCTGGTTAATGGGCACTTGAGATCAAGTGTTACCAAGAATAAGAGGGAGTAAAACTTAATATGTCATGCCTCCCCTCCAGGACCTGCAAAATCAGCTTGTTGATTGACAGACTCCACTCTCAAGGTGGGAAGAGTAATGACATGCTTCTCTGAGGTGCTGCATGAATCTGCATTCTACATGGTACCTCAGCTCCGGAGGCCTGCAGAGCAGGGTTTATAAAGCAAAGCACATGTGTTCTCAGTTCCATAGATATTTATTTAAGTGAGCTTCATTTCTTACAGCTCAGGCTGTCCACCAATTACAAGGTCTAATAAGAAGTTTAAAAATCTATAAATGCATATGAAGTTTTATGTTACTGTACTTGTTACCTAATTATTCATTGTATTGTCTTCTGCCTTGTATTATGTACAGGGTTTTCCTAAAATGTACTTTTCAACCCCCAATCCTATTAAATCCAAGAACTAATTAGTATTTCTTTAGGTATAAGTAATTTTAACTTCTGATTTCTTCAATTCTTTGAAGTCTAAAAACGTCTGAGAGTTGGGCTTAGAAAGCCATAAAAGATGGATGCTATCTTGCTGTCCTTATTCTTGAGATTATGTGAACATTGCGCATGCTTGCCCATGTTTTACAGAGCACAAGAGCCCTTATGTAAGGGGCAGGAACATTCATATTAAAACCTTATAAGCTCGTGCTTTTATCCACACAGATATATCTATAGATGGGCGAGAAAGAGAAAGTAGTCTCTCTCTCCCACCCCACCTACCCCCCATATATATATATATGATGTCAATAATCTAGTTTGTCATATATATATATATATATATATATATATATATATATAGAGAGAGAGAGAGAGAGAGAGAGAGAGAGAGAGAGAGAGAGAGAGAAATTTTGACATGTGGAAGTAATGCCTCATTCTAACAATCTAACAAAACAATTTGGTTATCACGGCACTTTTCCGGAGTCAAAGGTGACTACTGTGAGCAGGGCATTTACTGCATGAGTGGGCACAGCTCCACCTGTTGGTGAAGTTCAGGACTGTACAGCTTAGGCAACACCCCACCAAGTGAAAACTAAGAGGGAAGGATTACGGCTCCTGCTTATTGGAAAGTGCTACTCTTCATGCTTTAGAAATAGCCTTTAAGTAGATATTTTCCACATTCTATAGATAAAAAAGCTAGGGTTTAAAGAGACTAAGGAAGTCTCCCCAGAAGATGTCAATAATCTAGTTTGTCATCCAACCCAGGGTATTTTTGAGAGTGAAAGAAGCCACAAACTAACTGGTCAGAACACAAGGGCAGCGGGTATAAAAAGGGGCTATCCTGGGCTCGCCATTCCACCCAGGGACTCCGTACAGGCAAGATTCAAACCCAAGCGCATGGGCTTAGGCGCCTGCCACCCCAAGCACTAGACTGTTTGTAGCAGTTACTTCTTTTCCCAACTAACCACGAAGAAATGAGGGAATCACCGTGGCACTCAGTGTGCACATGGCCAAACACAGAGACAAGACTGGACCAGCACCTGCTGGGAGAGCGGGCGTCCACAGCCGGCCAGTCCTGGGAACACCAATCAGGCTGCACTTCAAGAGCCTCACCAGGACCAAGACCAAAGAAGCACCAGAGGACTGATTCTGGCCATAGAAACAACAGGTCCCCACTCACCACCATCCGCTGTCTCTCCTGTGTCTCTTTGGAAGACCTACCATTGTATTCGGGTGAGTTTAAATGAGCATAAGGTACAATGTCATCGAATCCTTTCAAGCAGAATAAAATTGGTGCTCTGAAGAGTGTCAAGAAAAATGACAAAGAAAAGTCAAAATGAAAATAGATTAGAAGATACTTCCATAAAGGGACTGTATTTTAAGTGAATGCAGGAAGAATAAAATAATAATAATAATGGGCAGAGCACAGGGGTTAGGACATACTAGTTTCAGATAACAAGGCAAGAAAAGCACGAGGATCTTGAACACACCTGACCTGGAGGATCAGATCCTTGGAAGTCAGCTCAGGGAGTCTGGCCCTCATTTGCAAATCAGTATTTGCAATGGTCAGATTCACCTGTGAAGTTTTTCCTATGAAAGCCATTATCCAGCATTTTGAAGCCTGCTGTACAGGAACAGAAACTGCAGCCGAAACTGCTCCTCAGACCTGGGCGTGGGGACTTTGGATTTTCATGAATGCCCTGTGGTGTTGGATTGGGGGTGGGGGTGGGCGATGAGCTTATCATGTACCTATAATCATATCTGATTTTAAAATTATTTATATATATACATAACTTATCCACTAAGTACCCAGCTTAAGAGTATTTATCCAGAGTGAAACATGAGCATCTGGGTATTTAAAATGCTCTAAACCATGCCTCACAGGCATGGAGGACAGAAGTAATTGCTGTTGGCAGTGGTGGGCTACCACAGGTTTATGAGATGATATATGTTTTAAAAATTTCCCCCTAACAAGGTTTTTTTTTGTGTGTGTGAAAGAAAGAAGTTGAACACTGAAGCATATCCAGAAAAACTCTACAATCATTTAAGGACCTGGGACATAGGGGTAGAAAGAAAAATCTCTGATTTTTAATGTCAAAGAAGCTAAAATTATCAAAAGTAGTTTCTAAATCTCGTGTGTCCAACGTCTGATGTTCTTCTCCACTACACAAGCTTCTGGAATCTCTTCTTACAAAGTTTAAAAAACAGAAGAAGGAACTGCTTATGTACAAATTGCAAAAGTAAGGCCCATGGAAACTCGTGCATGCAAGAGAGAGCATTGCTATGTTCTGCTGTGTGTTTTAACACTCCAGATACACCTGACTTCGTGCCCTAGAGCTGACGTTTATTTACTATTAACCTAGACAAGGTACTGACACTCTGTAAGTTTCAGATTCTCTCCTGGAAAATGACAATTCCAGGTATGCTGACAGCACCATTGATACCAGGGACCTCCCTCTAGGCCAAAGGGCCCACGGGCAACCCAAGCACCTGTGAGAGCCAGTGGGCTCCAAATCTTGAACAGTTTAGTCCTGAGCACTGGCTGCACACCCCACAAGCTGCACATGGCAGCCTCCACGGGCTCCACGAACAAGCTGACCTAGAAGCACAGAGAAAGCAGCTTGACTACCTGGAGATCAATCATGCTGCTGCAGAAGTCAGCAGGAGCCATATCCTCACGCACTTCGTCTCCTCTCCTTCATGCAATGCTACTGTGATCCCGGGCTCGGCCCTTTCTTCTGTTTTCCACCCTCTCTCTTAACCAAAGCAAGTCCAGCCCGATGCATAGATCTACATCCTGCTGGTTCCCTGGGGCAGGCACTGCCTTGTGCAGCTGGAACTGACGCAGGAACTTCTTACCCAGTGATGACAGAAAGGACGCTGGGCCAAGGAACAGGAACACAGGCAGAGCTTTAATTGCTGGGTCTGACCTGCAGGAGAGGGAGAGAGTGATCAAGCTGAGCCCCGAACAGGGAGGTGACAGGCATTTTATGGGGTGGCTGGGATGGAACAGGTTCTGGTGATCATTACTTCCGTTCTGGTTTTTCTAGGTGGTTCTAGAGACTTCTAGGCTACTCCAAGGATCTGGAACAGGATGTGGCGAAAGCTGGCCGTTGACAATCTGTTGAAAATACTTGAGTTAGTCTTGTCTTGGTGTCTTCAGCCTGGAAAGGGTGCATGATCAGTTTTAGATCAACACTCCTTAAATGATTAGCATGCCTATGTGCAGAGCTGAGCAGGAATCTGATCCAACATTGAAGGCAAAGGGGACAGATGGGAAATGAAGGCAGAGATGCCAAGATCTGTCCTGCTTCCAGCTACCCATAGGGCACCTGCAGGCCCAAGTGAAGAGTCGGCACTTTAGCCAAGGTGGCCTCTACGTCCCTGTTAAAATTGGGGCTTGGGCTCCTTCAGTTTCTGTGGTACTTTTAATGGGGAACATATTGGTCATGAGTTAAGGTCTCAGGACTGCACCTGCCCTTTGTCCCTGTGGTGGTCCCTGACTATCTCAAAGCCCACTCTAGACTTTCTTTTCATTTCTGCTACTTCATTCTTGGGTCTCCCCAAGTCACCTACCTTACAAGGTTATTATAAAGAGAAGGTACACCCCGCACATAGGAGGCACTGGAGAAATGCTGTTTATTGGTTTCAGGTTCAAATCACTTGCAAACCACTCACCAGGGGCAGATTTCTCAGTGTGACCTCAGTCTCTTTGTCTCTGGGTCACACGAATAACTACCTGGAAGGACTGAATGTTAAGGAATGAAGTAAGGTGCACCATATGCACTATATGCACACACTGTGTACTTGCAATGGGGCTCCATCAGTGGTCGTTCGCTTCCTTCTGTCTTTACCCCTCCAAAATTAAAAAAGCCCCACATGGTAGAATTCTGGAAGGAGTAAACAGGAAGGGAACAATTGGTACAAGAGCAGGCTCTGGAGTTAAACTGAGTTCAGACCATAGTTCCCCCAGCTCTGTAACTTTGAGCACACTATTCAGTTTCCTCACCTGTCAAAGGTGTCTCACCTCACACAGGTAGCTGTAGGATGAAGTCCGGTGACAGACATCAAGTTCTGACAAGACTGGACTAACTTAGTGCTGAGTAAATGTGGACTGGTATTGTTAATCGTTTGACAATTATCCTTTAGATGGCCGGCCATGGCAAGGACAATCGATGGTGGACATGTTCCCTAGAGGAACATGCTCTCCTCAGCCATGTGGGTGAAACCATCATCAGCCGTGACATTGTTAGGTTCACCTACCTACATAGCCGAAGTCCTGTGTTCCATGTTGAGTTCTTAGGGTGACCATAAGCTAAGTACCACAAACATGGAAGGATTGAAACTTTGGAAATATGTTCTCTCACACAGTCCTGGAAACAAAACATCCAAGATGTAAATGTTAGCAGGACCACGGTGACTCTGAAGACCAGGGAAGTACATGTCCCTCCAGTGGTTCTGGCCATATTTAGCACAGTTGGCTTTTACAGGTGTCACCTCAATCCTGGGCTCTGATTACACATGGCCAAGTCTGTCTTCTCCCTGGTGTCTCTGTGCCCCCTCTCTTCTTATAACAGCACAATCATGTGACAATCTTACCTTGAGTGCATATACAGAGACTCTGTTTCCAACTAAGGCCATACTTTGAGTTCCAAGGGAGGCAAGAGTAGGAACCTCAGTATGTCTTTTGAGAGAACAAAATTCAAACCATAACACTCTCAGAATATGTAAGGACACAATTCTCACAATTCTTAGCAAGAACTCTTTTAATAGTCAGATTTCAGGGCTGCTACTGTGAAAATCCTGCTACCGTGAAAAGGACACTTGGAGGCAATGACTTTGAAAGTTTGCTATAATCATCCAAGCTGCTTTGTGCTATTAAAAGAGGGGAAAAAAGGTTTGAAATTTTTTGTTTTAAAAATAATAACTTTAAAGCAAATAGTTCTGCTAAATAACTAACTATACAGAACCCAAAGAAAGGAAATTTTTCCAAAAGTAGAAATGGAGAATACAACCTAAATCATGAGTGTGTCCTGTTTGTTCCTGTGCTCTCTGTAACGCACACATGCACACATATGCACACGCATCCTTTGCCCCTGTGTCCTGGAATAGATGGAAATGATCTGAAATCAAGAAAGACAGATGGCTGTGTGGGCCTTGTGAAGCTCACGTATCTTATGGAAGTTAAGAAGTCACTGCAATGCTTTTTAAGAAAAAAATATCTGTAAGATTGTTTTATAAATGTATACACTGTCCTGATTACCTCCGTGAAGCTTAAAATATCCACTTTTGAGATCACTGAAGGTCAGACCTCTGAGGAAGCCTGAAATTCTAAGGGAAGCAGTGGAGAACTCTGCTCAAGACACTTTCTAAGCAGATACAGATGCTCCTCAAACTGCTCTCCGGTTGTTCCCGAATGAGTTTTGTGAAAGACAAAGATAACTTTGTACTCACCAGAAGAGCTCACTGTCCTTCAAGGAATTTTGTGTGAGTCTTTTGTGAAACAACGACTCCTTCGTGAACATCTCAACTGTTATGTACATGTAAATAATTGTTACTCTTGACAGGGAGAACCTCTTCCTACTCATGTGGGAAGGTCTACACTATATTGGTAGCACGCTAACGTGACCAGCCTCACCTCCTTCACCTCACCAATCCCCCTCACCTCCTCACCTCCCACCTTCTATCTTATACACAAACACCAAATGACCCTTCCTGGAAAGTCATCTTGAAATGATTTGTGATTGGCACTCTTTAGCTATTTCTAAGCATATCCTCAGCCTACAAGAGCTCTGAAGACCCCTGTTCATCCAGCTCCATCTTTTGCTCCTCAGATCTTTTTGAATGGAACTCTGGCTTCCCCATCTATTCCTTCCTTTGTCCCCAGTGTCCTTCATGCTCTAGCTCACAATTTCTCCGGAAGGTTTCCATGCATGCTCCAACTACCCCACGTTTTACCCATCACACAATAGCATTTCCATTCTGTGAATATTTCATGGCATTTATCATCTCTCATTTGAATTTTCTTCATTCCTCCCCATGGAACAGTTATCCTTGCACAAGTCTTAACTACCCAACCAAGTACTGATTTTTCGGGGTAGTAATTTACAGTCTTTCATTGTGCCTACTCAGGGCCCAAAATAAAGACTGTACTCTCCATTATTGAGGATGGTTTAACGCCACACAGAAATGATGCATAGCAATGAATGAATAAGATCTGGTCTCTCCCTTGGTATCTTCTACAGGAGAAAAAGGGAAATCTGAAGCCAAGACAAGGTCAGACTATGACACAAACACTGGAGAGGGACCAGAGACTCGGCTTGCAGCAGCAGGGAACTGGAAAAGCTCCCTAGGGAACGTGGCTTTTGGAACCGACCTTGAGAGGGGATTAGAACTGATGAGAATGAATCAATTCAAGAAGCGGAGATCAGACGGAGCACGGGGTCCCACGGTGAGCCCCCATTTGGGGTGGAACTGAGCAAGAGCCGTAGTAGACAGGAGACAGGAGGCAGGAGGTGGGGGCCTTGGGCTGGCTGGTGTGGGTGTTGTCTAAAGGAACTTGCAGCTTGCCGAGAATGTACAAAGAGGTAAGTCATAATCCTCTATGTTCTCCACTTTGCAAACTAGCAGGGATCAGGAAGAGATTTCTGTTTTGATTGGTAACACTGGGTTGTTAACACTGGAATTACACTGTGTCTGAAATCCTAAATTAATTGAAAAGCAAAGCCTGTATTAACCAAACTCAGGAGCTTGCACAGTTATTCCTCAAAGCCGTAAATCAGAACAAATCAGCACAGAGTCTACTGGGCTTGCTACCAAACATTAGTGAATTTCACCTGAATTTTTCTCTCTCGTTTAATAAAATAGAAAAAAAAAAGGGATAAGCTTTCAGTTACCTACATTTGCCAAAAGGACAGATTAGCTGTGACTGTGTAAACCGCCTGCTCAGTCTCTCATGCACCCCTGCGTGTAGTTAAATAACTAAGTGGTGTTTTCTCCTCGGTAATAACAATGGCTCATTGCTAGGAGGAGCCATGAGACAGCAAGTTGAAAAGAATCTCTCCTCCACAAAGACAGAGGTTCAGTCTTCCCATTTTTCTTTTATAAATAGGACATTATTATATTCATCATGGTTCAAGTGTACTTGGAGAAGATCAAAGAGAAAAGGATTAAAAACACATCCAATATTTTGTGCATAATTTTTAATCACAATACAACAGTAAACGTTTACCATAGTACCCAATTTTCCTAAAAAGTTTAGAAAATTCACATATAAATAACGGGGAGATCCTCTTTGGGGTCACAGGGTGATTCTTGCCGCTGACCCACAGCTGTCTCTCCAGTCTGTTTTTCTATGCCTGCTTCCGTCTGAGTCCAAGTGTATACTTAAATACCCCTGAGGCTTTTGGTTTCTTCCAATATTTGCTGTTCTTCTCAATTTTTCTGATATTCAACCTAAACCTTTCTTTTCTTTTATTCTATTTCAGAATATAAGTTCTCAGGATGCCAAGTCACAGAGTGCTACTTCCTAACTGCTGAGATTTGAAGCTGCTGTTGATTCGAGTTGCCTTTCTTTCTTTCTTTCTTCTTTCTTCTTCTTCTTCTTCTTCTTTTTTTAATCCATTAGCCACATTTTGCTTCAGCCGCCAAAGAACAGATGTTGAGCTTCTAATAAGAAAAAGGATAAATCCCACAGGAAAGCAGCATCTCCTGGATCTGAAAGCAATATGAGGACAGAGTTTCTAATATTTGACTAAATTTTGCTTAGGAAATGAAATCCTAGGGTCTCTTCTGTGTACATTAGTCTCAAATAAACTAGCAAGACCTCTTCCTGTCGCAGCACACGTTCTCCCAGCCCCAGTGCTGAACTGTGCCTCCGAGGGAAACTCGGGGTCTCTAGGGTGATTGGTTTACCACAGCACAGCCTCAGCTTGCCACTTACTATATATACGGAATAGTACACTTACTATATAGAGAGTACGTGCATAATCGTTCCTAAATCATGAGAAGAATTCTCCGTTCCCGCAATGCCATAGAAAAATAAAGTTTAAAGTGCAATCAGGTGCTTTGATAGAAAACCTCAGTTCTTTGATTACTTCTGAGAGGAATATGCATTAATGTCAAATCATCACTCGATGTAAAAGCTCAGATTTTTCGATAAAAAATAGCTTTTATGGAACATTAAAATCAGATAGACAAGCAGTTAAATGCCTTTGTGCTTTGTAACTCTGGCCCCCTGGTGTGTCTTCTGATGTATATGAGAATAATTGAGAACCACATTTTGAAATTGACTAAAAAATGCCTGGAATTATGGATATTAGATCATTTCAAGATTGTGGAGTCTAGGCCAGTGTTGGCAGTCAAAAAACCCATCCATAAAACCTTCAGCTGACCTATGAAGTCTTCCCCTTCACTCATCCCAGCACTAAAGAGTATGTTGTGCATAGAGCTAAGGTCAATAAATACAGGTGAACTGTGGAGTGTTATCTACCTGTCATCAGAGCCAAGTTACGTGGCCTGCCTCCACACCTTTTTTGGTGTGGGTCAATTCCCCACTCTTCAACATAACTTCATGGTTTACATGGTAATTACAGGTAGCACATTAAGTGGCAGGCACCACTGTAAATGCATTCTGCATGTTGACTCATTTGATCCTCATGACAATCCTAGGATTGTTGTCTGATTATTATTCCCCTTGCAGTTATTGTGATTAGATGACAGTTCTTTCAATTGGAATTTGAATAGAACAGAGAAGCTGTTTTCCCAAAGCCACCCAGAGAGCAAGTGACAGAGCCAGGATTCGAGCCCAATGGACATTCTCTTTAAGCAGTACTAGTCTCTTTGGGTAACTCTCCTATCTCATCCTGACCTCCCTGCCCCTCACAACAGTGTTCCTCAAACTTAAATCTGCTTCATAATAACCTAGAGAGGTTCCTAAAACACTGACTACCAAGCTCTACCTGCAAGTTTCTGAAGGCCTTGGGGGTGGGGGGCCCTGAGATTTTACCCTTCTAACAGATTCACAGGTGCAAATGCTGCCACTCCAGGGAACCTTGCTTTGAGAAGTTCTGAGCTGCAGACTCACTGTATGTAAAAAAAAAAAAGAAGCAGCAGCCTGCTAATTTAGGATTTAATAAACAGAATGCATCAGATGAAGCCTGTACACTGCTATCAAAGAAATCTAACAGCATGGTAGCTTCAATAACAAAGTTCATGTAGCCCTTTCCCGGAGACCTAGGACAGCTCACATCAGGACTGTCATTCAGGACACAGAATTCTTCCACTTTGTGGCTCCACCATTCCGTAGGACATTCTTTTCTGCATGATCAAAGGTGGAACTCTGACATGCAGTTTCCATCTGGTAGGAATTGGAAAGTATCCCTATAAATTAAGGTCCAGACCTAGAAGTGACACATGTCATTTCTACTCACATTCCAATTGAAAGAACTGTCATCTAATCACAATAACTGCAAGAGGTTTAGAAATATCCTATGATGCTCTAAGATGGAACATGGAGAAATGGACTTGGTGGTTGATATGCAACCCCTGCTTCAATTATCCTGCCTTACATTTCTACCCTGTCCCTTCTCTGCACATGACCTGCCATCCTATGCCCCGTATTTATATACACCTCACATTCTCATCGGGTATAGAGCAGATGGGCTTCCCACATGGGGAAGTCTCAATGATTACCTAGAGTGAGGTCTTGATCTTATAAGTACTCTCACCAGTGTACTAATGACATCTGGCCTATCAATCTTAAAGACATGCTATAAAAATATAACTGTGGAATAAAAATATTTTATAAGCTCTTGGATTATTCAGATGTAATCACTATGTCACTAAGCATTTTATCCAAATCATTCACTTAATCATCACATAAACCCAAAAGATACTGTTTTATCCTGTTTTTCAAATAAGGAAACAAAAACCTAAAAAGATTAAGCAACCGGTCCCAATTGCACAGCTATCAATTGACCCAATGGAGTTTGGAAAACACATAGATATGACTCCAAATCTTATAGCTGCTACTGAATTTTCCAAAACAGAAACATAAAATTATGAATTATTTAATGGCTGGACTGAGCCACCTTTCAAATATTAGAAAGTTATTCAAGGGATTAATATTAATTCGATGATGCTCCCTCCCTAAGAGATGGTTCGTGGACTCTTAGGAGTCTGACTTAGAGGCATTTAACCCACTGGTCCTCAAGCCTAGCTGAGTGCAAGAATCCCCTGGGGAAACCTTGAACAAATGTCACCATCTGGAGCCACCCCAGATCAATAAAGCACATCTCCAGGCTAAAGAAGAGGCATCCACTTACCTCTGAACTGCCCTGATTGAACCAGCAGCAGGTGTTCAACCAACGAAGGCATGATCATACTGACCCCAGAAACAGGCAGCTAGAAAGGCCCAGAAGCACATCCTGGGGTAAGATTGATAGGCTCCTTGTCTTTAAACCCAAATATAACTATTAACTATGAGGTCACTAAGCACTCACATCAACCCCAGACGCTTCTCGGCACACATTCCTGTTTAAACGGGTTTAATTTAATGATCAGCACTCTTCAACCTGGCCTCCCTGCTGCGACACACAGCTCATGGGAAATTCTTTTAATAGAACATTTAATGAAAATGCCCTTGGATGGGCACCAAGATAAGCCTTCCTCCAAATTCCTCAGGGTGACAAATAGCACAGTCTTGTTTCAATATTGTTTATGGGCCTTAAAACTCTGTGTAATCCTCTAGAACTCTGTTTAAACCTCCTAAACAGCACAACTCGGATCCTGTTTGCATTTTCATCTCTGTTAAATTATCTGTTGCTCTCAAAAGAAGAAAACAGAACAGTTGTTCTTCAGGAAGAAATAAGAGTTCAGGATGAAATGTAAATTCTGCAGCTTGCCTGAAATTTAATGTTTGACCTGCAGGAGGCGCTATCAAGTGTCTTCCAAAGTTCCACCCTTTTCTTTTCTCAGTGAAGAAAATCCTAAGATTAATTGGTCACATGAAGTCACAAAACAAAGACTATTTTAAAGCAAGGAGTCGCCATGGGACACAATTCTAGCCAGTGGAATACAGCAAATGGCAAAACTTGTGGGAAGTCGCCATGGAGTAAGGAAGCACGGCTTTTGCTTCTCTTTCCTTCTTCCTGGTACCTGAAATGAGGCTCCAAAACCCGAACCTCCAACAGTCATCTCAGACAAAAACAGTCGCTGGTCCTGAAGGTGGTAAATCAATCAAGACGGACAGCCATTGATCCCCAGTGGCCCCAGAGCCAACACACCAGCCCAGGACCATAGGCACCCATTTATTTCTGGTTAAACTCACTGTATTTTGGTGTTTCTGTCCCCTGCACTGGAACCTAATCCCAATTAACACCTGGCCACTAAAATAAAAAGTCACAAATGGATTAACGAACTATTAAGGAAAACATTTATACATTTCAAATCAGTTATTTGAAACTGATAGTTTATGATTAACTCGAATATACATTCTCTTTCCTGATTGCTCTTTCCTTAGGCTGCAGGGAGGAAATAAAAGGTAAAATATACAGCTCTCATGAAGAGAAATGTGAGAGTTTGAAAGCGTTTAATGTATGAAGAAATTGTTGCTAGGTGACTGTTGTCTGAAGGCTTGCCGAGGTGTGTTGGCACCTACAGAAATGTGCAAGTAGGAGTAATGTTTTGTAAGTTTACCCCTAATGAAGATGCTGCATTATTTTTAAATGGTGAACACTGGGTAAACAAGCAAGGGAAAGAGACACCTTTTTTCCAGTAAGAGAAAACAACTTTTCCTTGTAAGCTGCCACACTCTCCAGGGTGGGGAGCGGCCAGTAGCCCAGGACGGTGACCGGCAGCCTCTGCATTGTTCCCCTTGGTCCCCGCGTGCAGGGTTGGCTCTGAGGTTCCAGGGGCAGCTGCCACAAAACTCAATTTTAGCTTGTAACACCTGCCGGAGACTGCACCGCTTGGGAAGACGGGGGTCAGATGCTGATGGTCCTTCTGACAAGGGGAGGCCCAGGCTGATTCTGGTGACAATCTGGTGTCACATGTAGTGAATGTGCCGAAGTGGGAGCAGAGAAGAAGACAGACATAGAGTTCCTTATGACAGCAGAGAGAGAGAGGGAGGGAGCAGTCAGACCACGACAGGTCAAGAGCATACTGAGTATCTGGCCTCAGATCGACGGCCGCTTCCCTGGCCAAGAGAGTCTGACAACTGTGGGAAAGTCACTGGTCCCTGAGGCGGAAGGGGATTCTACTGTACCTGCCTAAGGCATCCTACCAGCTTTGAATTTTAAACTTTTCTCCCAAAATGCAATAAAATCTTCAACTGAATACAAACAGAGATATTGTCACTATTAACAGTGTAGAAAACTGGGAATAAAGTTGGTCCTACTAGGTACGAAAAAAATTGGTGGAGAAGGCTAAAGGCCAGGGCTTAGACAAGCAGAAGACCCTCGGAGGAATACTAGACCTGCAGAATGAAATTCCAACCTGTGCGAACAGGTCACCCTTGAGCTCACCCTTGCCTCCTCACCCCCATTAATTTCCATTATTCCATTCACAACTTGAGCTGGTCTGGATGACACCCACACTCCAGATATCACAGTCTGAATCAACCCTTTTGCTAGCTCCAAATTCACCTACAGCCTCAAACTTCACCATGACCCAGCGAGGTAAAAAGGAGCCCATGACCACACCCCTGCCTCTGTGGTGAGAAACATGCGCAGAACCCCAGCATGGAGCCATCACCCACTTGGGTGTGCAGGTCTTTTCCTGAGCTTCTAATGCTTCAGGCCACCAACGGGGGAGGAGAACAAAGTCCAGGCACCCAACAGTATTTCCCCCAAAACCTGCTGTTGTCTCCCACCAGGAGTAGTATTGCACAATTGCAATTATTATTATTTCCTTTTTTAAAAGACAAGTTCAAAAAATCCTGAATAACAATTTAGCTCCCAAGAATTTGCTCATTATGTACTTAGGCCATCCCTTCTGCTCTTTCGAAACCTTATTTTCGTAGCTAGGCATGCAATAATCTCCCTGAGTTTCTGGAGCAGGTCTTTTTCTATTCATGTGACTGCAAACAGAAACTCCTTATTCAAGAAGGAAAAGGCTTCTGAACCAAGTGAAGGTCTTTTTCCATTAAAATACAAAGACAGAAAATCACTATGACTGCAACTAAACCATGAGGCATGATGCAGGAGTCAGGTGCCAAGCACAGCTCCGGCCAGGCCTGTGCAAACCGCGGCACACGGCCAGCAGCAAAGGGAGACGTCGATTGGTTAATAACCTCATTTGCCGTGTGTCTGGTTCTTTCTTTAACACCTGCTTCTTGTTTTCCGGTGTCCAAGCTTGTTTTCTAAATAGAATTCAGGTAAGTTATGGAAATGTTGTGCGGTGATGTTTAGGGATATTTATCTGGTAAACTACCTTAACACTCAACAGTGATTTCAAAGTACATCAGGGGTCAGAATATGGAGGAGTCCATACTTGTGCTTTCTTTTATTACCACCCTCCATCTTCGGCTCACTTAGCATTGTTCTGGGGTTGGAACTGAAGCTGATTATGTTGTAAAAGAGAGTCCTATGGTTTTTGTCATCCTGTCTATCCCTTTCCCTATCTTATGCCACAGTCCGGACGATTCTCTTGTATAAAGCATATCCAACTGCATTGCAATCCAGATATTTTAGTGATCCTCTCCATCAGCCCTCTCCTGATGCATAAATTGTTCCAAAGCATCTCAATTGCCTACAAGATGGCAAGAAATAGAAATTGCCAACAAGCACTCTGTGCACACACGCATTGCTAAGAAATAAAGCAGAAAAGCCATATTAAGCCATCTTATTGGGAGTTATCAGGAAACAAAATGAACTAATTATTATTTCCTTTCTTTTCCCAGTGATTTGCAATTCCTGGATGACACCTGGATAATACCAAAAGGTTCCGAGGCAACCCTTTAGAAAGTGACCTTTTGCTTTCCCCTATTTCATTTGCCCTAAGTGTTAATTGACTTTGAAAAAGCAGTATATTATCTTTTTAGAAAAAAAAAAGAAAAGGATAGACCTGATTTGTGAGCACCAACATCCCACAGCATCAAAGCGTTGTTTAAATCACCGCACAGCACAGCTGAGAACAACTATCCAGGAGAGGAGAGAAGATTTAAAAGAAAAAAAAAAGGGGGGGGGGGGGGGGGCGAACAATCTTAGAAAGAGTACCACTGCCATCTAGAGGCACATGGGAGAGTAGCCAGCCACCAGCTTGACTCGGTGGCCGGGAAATGAGCTCTGCACTTTCCTCATTCTCTTGGTGAGTGTGCAAGGTCACTTGTCTCACACTTAGTTCTAGCAGAAGCGTGGACACCATGGGGACAAATGGGTGTAGGACTGCTCATCATGCTCCCCAAACTACTGCCAGATCCTAGGTGTTGGTGTGAGTAGCTACATTACTGTATAACAATGATTTTCCTTTCATACAAGATCCTGTGCGAGTTTTCCTTAGATATCTGGACCCAGAATCAAGGTACATACTTCCTTCCAGACTTTTCTAAATTTCCTCCTTGCAGCATAATTTGTCTTACAGCATACAGACATTCCCTTTTCTTATAAATTTTGGCCACTCACCTAAGTAAAGCTGTGAAGATGTTTCACATATAGCCAATTAGAAAAATCTAGAAGTTTCTGAAAACAAGAATGCTAGTTCTATGATTAGAAAATCAGGAGGCATTATTATTGGCATGATTACTGAGGCAGTATGAGGTAGGAGGCTAAGGAAATAGGAGTATTGATGTTTCCATTTATCATGAGACCAGGACTCTCCCCGCCACCGTGCAGACCCACAGCCACGCCCGAAAAGCCCTCGGAGACTAAGACCGAGAAATTCCTTTAGAAGAAACCACCCAACAGAAGCAAGCAGGAAAATGGAAATGAGGTGCGCACCAACACATACCCACAGCCGGGCCTTATTTTACTTCCTTTAGCTACTTAACTTTGTAAGATGCACAGAGGTTGGCTTGAGTTTAAACGACTGCTCTACCCCTTTCCCATCAAAGAATCAGGCCACACCTGCCTGAAGCGTCTGCCTGGCTGGCAGGGAAGGGAGAGAAATTGTGTGTTGGTGAGGAAGAGCTGAGAGCCAGGCTGGTGACATCTAGAGAAAATCCAAACTGGTCCTAGGTGTCCTGCAGCCTGCAAAATGCAGATTAATCAGAACACAATGTCTTTTCTTCTTATTCAAGTGATTTTAATTATTGAAATGCACAATTCTTAAATATGCAAATAAAAATTCTTTAAACCTGAAAAAAAAACATATAATGATGAGGCCAGGTACTGCAAGAAAGCAGAAATTATTCTGGCATGTTATCAATTGCATTGAATATGCAACTATTTAATTTAGGGTATTAATATAATTTGGAGGTAGAATATAGTCCACAAGATCAAAGTGTATCTCTTAAAGCATCTTTGCCCTTGAAAGAGAACAGGCCTTCTTTCTCTTCTCAGCGGTCTTGGGGAAGGAGTTGCTACAAATTGGGATGGCAATCTCTACATTTAATGTCACTGTTCAGTAGATCATTAAAATGCAATTTGTGACTCTGAGCCATAAAGCAACATTTTTCCTACTGTGTCCTTGAAATTCCTATTTTTAAAAAACTCCAATTTTACTTAAGTTTTACCAACTCTGTTTCAGGTTGCCTGTCATGTGAGTTTGACCAGTGTGATTTAAACTTCCCTGCACCAGACTCAGAAGGAGTAGCACCACCCAGCAACTAGTCCTCAGAAATGGTTTCTTATTGGGGATTCAGGAGACAGGAATTCTGCAGTTAGTAACTGGCTCCATAAGACCAGAAAGCAATGCTCCATTCCCATAGGTCTTTATTTCCTCATTTAAAAAGAATAGAGAACCCGGTGTATTGGCAGTTTCCTGTAACCCCAGCATCTGGAATCTGAGGCAGGAGGATCAGGAATTAGCCAAGCTCAGCAACCAATTTAAAAAACAAAAACAAAAAAAAAAAGAAAAGAAAAAAATTAAAAAGGGCTAGGGATGTGGCTCATTGTTAAAGCATCCCTGGGTTCAATCTCTGGTACCAAATAAATAAATGAATAAATTTTTAAAAATAAAAAGAATACAGAACTTTTATTGTAACAGTCCAAGATACCAGGTATATCACCATATAGTCTTAAAAATTAGGCACAATACAAAATAAAAGGACTACATACAGAAAATTAGTTATGATTAATTACTAAAGTAACACTGAGAAATCTCTATAAATACAAGTTCACAATGATGATGATGAAATTTATAGTAATAAGTTTTATTACTGAATATAGAATATTACCTTTATTTTTGATTGTGCAATTTTTTGAGGATGAGTTAAGGAGACAGATTCTCTTTTATCCCCTCGTATGTGGATTCTCTGGCCTTCCATGCTCTGAGCATTGGCATTTTTATCAAGTCTGGAAGTTCATAGCCATGGTGTCTTTAGATATTTCTAACTTCCTGGTTCTCTGAGGTCCTCCTGGAACTCTGACCAGACCCGGCAGAACTCTTCCTCTGCACCCTCTTCTCTTCACCCCTCTTCCCCATTTTTCATTTCTGTCTCTTGGCGCTTGGTTCTACCTAGATTCTTCGGCTAAGTCTTCCAATTTACTAACTTTCCTTCTACTGTTAATAATATTCTGTTGAACATGTTTTTGAGGCATTTTTATTTTAAAAATCATATTTTCCATTTCTAGAAAATGGGAAATTGTTTTTGCTTTGTTTTGCTTTTCCTATCTGCTTGGTCATTCTTCCTTATTCTTCTCCTTCTTTATTTATTATTCTCTAAATACTATATTTCTATAAACACACTAAATATGCTTATTTCCTGTTCTCTAATACTCTCCAATATCTGAAGGCTTCTGAACTTGATGCCACCATCTGCTATTCGGAGGACTCTTGACTGTCTTCCTGCGCTTTGTGACTTAGGCTCACACACGGTCTTGCATTGGCTTCTTCCACTTCCCTGAAGCCCACTGATCTCACACTTCTTGAAACCCACCCAGGGTCTGTCCCAGGGCTAAGGAGAGATTTCTTCTCTCTGGTGCCACACTTTGAGGTAAGTGAGTCCCGTCTCCCTGGTGAGGGCAGAAAGGCAGGGAGCATGAGGTCTAGATGGTGTTTTATCTCATCGACGCTAAGGGTACAGGGCTTTGGGGTCCCATTTTCGCATGACGCCTCTTTCAGGATTCCCACCATTAGCAGGCTGTAGGCTCTCTCACACTGCCATGCCCTGTTATGTCCCTTAACCTGGGGGACGGGCCAACAAGGAACCAGGCAACTGGGATCCGGCAGACGCTTGCAGAGTGAAAGCTGGCCTCCTGGCTCCCATGGTTCTAAGCCTTTGCTTACACAGAGCTGGGGGCCCCTGATATGCCTCAGCGCCTTGCCAGAGCACAGTGGTCTGACTGTGTGGGAGGTCTTGGGTTGCTTATGACAAGAAGGTCTGCCAGGGACTCTAGTCGGCTAAAATCAGAAGTCCTGTTATCACCAATCTAAACATAAGTCTACGCACGTATTTTGCAACCTATAACTTAAGATCCTAAAGATTCAGGTTCTTGCTACACGTTGATTAAAGAATGGACTGATCTTTCCAAACAAATATAATAACGCCACTCCGGCATCTTCAATGTCATCTCCTTGTACCAGGATCAAATCCAGGCTTCCTGACCTGTTCTATATGAAGACTTCTATATGTGCTTCCTGTCCAACTCTCCACCTGTCCCTCTCCACCATGAACATCCCACCATTGCCACCATCACTAGGTCCCACTGGGTCACCCTTGGTATCTCTGCTTGCACGGACGGACTCTTGAACCCTTGAGGGTGCTCTATGCTGAGCACTCTCCTCCTAGTCGACCTTGAGGTCCCAGCCTGTCTTCACCTCCTGCAGGAAGCTGCTACAAACCCCACATCCAGAGGAGTGGTGCCCCTCCTTGGTTACTGCCATGGACCCTCACCCTCATTCCCTGGCAGTTCTTGCTACAGTGCAGTACTTGCTTGTTTCTATTTCTGTACACCCCCCCCCCCCGCATTACACTACAGGCTTGATAAAAACAGGTATGTTCGTCCTGTTCAGTTACATACTTGGCATTTACCACAATCCCAGGCACATAGCAGGCACTCATTGAATAGTTTGATATAAACATAAAGTCTCTCAGTTTTTTCTTAATTATAAATAAAGCATCAGAGGACCTGAGTATTGCTATAGGACTGTGTCTTAAGTTACTGACACAAAGATAAGGCTTTTGCATTCAGTTTAAGGGCATCATTATTTCAGGAACTTATTTTATCCCGAAATAGCAATCTCCCCAAATATCAAATGCAAGTCCAAAACTCAGTTAATGCTGCGGCCAAGAGGTCAGTAAGTCATAAAAGCTTTGGGGACTCCAGACTTATTGTCTATGAAGGATGCTTTAATTTCTTCATTATAATTCCTGCGGCACTGAAAGGAAGTCAGGAAAAAAGGCTTATTGGAAGGTCTTCCTCACTGAAATCTTAGGAGATCGTGGTAATTCAACATTCATTGAAACAACAGCTAAAGTGATTAGAGGTGGACGGAACTTAACCTGGCCGTGCCCACCCAGAGGAGGAGCTGTGTCGTCATGTGCCTATGAGCTGCATGAATAATGTCTTGCTTTCTTTCTGGCTCTGTTCTGCTCCCTTAGTTGCCTGTTTTGCTTTTGTGTTTCCAATTAATTGCCTTCAGGATTCATGTGAGGCCCTTTTGTTCCATCAGAATTAACCTAAGGATTTGACTTTGCCAATAGGGTACACGTGCTTCAAGATTATCTGCCAGCTAAAATTGCAGCCACCACTGTGACTTTCCTAAATACAGAAGTAATTACTCATCCAACCATTTGATTTTGAAGAAATCAGAGCGAAGTGACCATTTATAAACTTGATAGAATTCAGCACAGTGGACATTGTTCCTTATGGTAAATCAAGTGTGCCGAATCTCATCTATTATAAACCGCACTGAAAAGTCACAAGAAACCAGACTGAACTTTAAAATCATGAAATCTGAAGCACAGAGCAAATGCCTGCTATAGTTCAGATCTTGAATGTCCCCAAAGGCCCAGGCTCTCAAAGGCTGAAGTCTTGGTTGCCAGTCTGTGCACTATTAGGAGGTGGTGGGACATTTCATAGGTAGGGCTTGCTGGGCATGGTGGTGCACACCTATAATCCCATCTGCTCAGGAGGCAGAGATAGTTCAAGGTCAGCCTCAGCAAATCAGTGAGACCTTATCTCAAAATAAAAAATCAAAAGGATTGGGGCATATGTCAGGGGTAGAAGGCTTGCCTACCATGTGAAGGCCCTGGGATCAATCTTTATACAGCAAAAACAAAAATTTGAGTTCAGTGGCAGGAAATTAAGTCATGGGGGTATACCCTTGAAGGAAATATCGGGTCCCAGTTTTCTCTTTTCTTTGTCTTCCCTTCCTGGCCACCATGAGGTGACCAGTCTTCTCTGTCACACGTTCTCTGCCATGATATGGAACCAACTGATCATGGACTGGAACCTCTGAAAATGTGAGCCAAATAAACCTTTTCTTCCTATAAAGTTGATTCTCTTAGGTATTTTGTCACAGTGTCAAAAAGCTAACAATGCCTAACATTGATAATTAGAGATATTGGAAGAAACTCTGGGGTCTTTCCGTCTTCAACCCTCTAAAAACATTTACAGAATTAGAAAGGAGTAATGTATCGTCTTTAAATTTCCTGCTCATTAATTATGAGTACAAGAGGATCGACTGAGTTCTTGAATTGCTGCTCTTTTAAGGTTTCTGGGTCCAAGTTAGACATCAGTCCTTTCCAGGATCTTCAATCTCATACTTTATGATAAATGTATGTGAAATCCCTCTTCTGGAGGAAGACCACAGCTCTTCATTCTCACTTATTGATGGTAAGCACTAAATTCATCTCTTCCTGATGACGCGCTCAGTGCCCTGTGATTGCATTGATGTCTCACGGCAACCTCACACATTTCACTAGTGCTAGTGAAGGTTTCAGGATAAAGATAAAATCTCATTATTGGGAAACCAGCTCTCCTCTGAGAAAAGCCCACCGTGGAAAGACACACTCGGAACCTCGGAAACAGGCAGCTGAAAGATGACCACCCGGAGGGGACTTGTGAAGTGTGGTGATGGTCCACAGGGTATTGATTCTGGCTACGTGGCTGGCCTAAAAGAACAGGAGCACAGTAAGGGGATGAAATGTGCTGACGGTATAAAGAAATTTAGTCAACACAAGGTAAGGACGCAATAAACCCCATAACCACTTGGGGGGATCCGAGCTATAGACTGATAAGTATCGTGTGCCATTCAATTGTGCAAAAGTCAAATAAATTAATAAAAAGCTAAGCAATAAGTAATGGAAATTGAACCTTCTACAGAACATAGATACCAAATCATTCTTCCTGGAATTTCAATGCAGAGCTATCTTTTATTTTTCTAAGTGTTTGGAAATAGAACCCTTATAGCATTGGACATGATTTTCATGGATAAAGTCAAGGAGAGAAGATATTGGTAGCACTGGGGGGATCTTACGCATTTGGGGACCGGTACTGAAAATTGAACCCAGGGGCACTTAACCACTGAGCCACATCTTCAGATCTTTCTATTTTTTTTATTTTGAGACAGGGCCTCACTAAGTTGCTTAAAGCCTTGTTAAATTGCTGAGATTGGCTTTGAACTTGTGATCCTCCTGCCTCAGCCTCCTGAGCCACTAGGATTATAGGTGTGCACCATCCTGCCCAACTTATGCATCTCTTCTTGAGAGGAACGATAGGTACTATAAAGAAGTTTTAGTATTCAGTCAGACCAAGCTGGAAGATTAACGCTTCTGGATGAGAACACTTCTACCATGGATCCTACTGATGTGCAGGAACATGCGAAATATTCCCACAGACAAAAAGTGGGATGAAGACCATTTCAGTTTTTGTCAAATTTACACTGATAAACAAAGGCTGGTGCTGGGGCTGTAGCTCAGTGGTAGAGTGCTCAGCTAGCACATGTGAGGCACTGGGTTCGATCCTCAGCACCACATACAAATAATTAAAAGTAAAGGTATTGTGTCCATCTACAACTTAAAAAAAAAATTTTTAAAGGCTGAAAGCAGGAACAAAAGATCTCAAATAAGAAGTCGCTGTCCACATTGACTGCTCTTATTTTCACACAGTGAGATTCAGATAATGACAGAATAATTAAACGTGTTGAAAGAAATGTGAAAATAACAGATGCAGGAGGGAAAGGGGAGATGACTTTGATACTGATACACCGAGACTGATCAATAGGCAGATGAGTCCCTGTATCTCTTGAAGTCAGTCTTGTTGGAAGAGCTATTTTTCCAGAATCAACCCATCAAGAGTTGTTTTGGCCATCTACATGCACACATTTTTAGCTGTTAATAAGGAAATCAGAATCTCTATTCAAGAAAAATTGGATTATCTTTTTGTTCAATACATTTTGTTCTGTTTAATAAATTATGGTTAAGCAAAGTATGATTGAAGCAGTTTCAATAGAAGCTATTATCTAACACTTCTTTTAAAGTATGTTTGGGGATCCCACTAAGACAACCCAAGTATGAATTGTTTAATGAGCAAACAAGATGTTTCCTAAAATAATAATAATAATAATAATAATGGCCCTCCTCAGAGGAAGAAGGGGAGGTGCGGTCTCACCCCTCCTTTCCAGAGTCAGGAGAGGCATTTTATTCTAATTAAAGCAAAAGCAGACATAGGTGCTTCACCCTTGCGAGAGCCCCAAGCATCACGTAGACATTTCCCCTCCTCCTGCCTCTGCTGGGTGGCAGGTGGGAAGTGGGCTGGGGAGGAAGGGCAAGGACCAGCCCTAAGGGAAGTAAAGAGCAGGCCACCGAAACTTCAAATGTCATGACTGTCCCCCTGAAAATGCTCACAAATGAAAAAAAAAAAAAACAATTTTAAAAGTTGAAAGACTTCCCAAAGCCCATTCATAGATTGACTATTGCATTGGAATTCATTGCAAAACCACATCTCTGAATGAACAAAAATACCCAAAAGATGACTTTTGAACCTGTTTTGACCGTCGCCTTCCGCACATTCCTTGGCGTGCAGAGAAGGCGGTGTGCAAGGCACAGGTGGCAAGATACAGACAGAGTACAAAAGGGGCAGATGACACAATAGGCCCCCAAAATGCCTGAAGGACACCCTAGGAACCTGACCCTGAATGGCACCATGTTGGCATGTACTGGTTTCTCATGACACCAGCGAGCTCTTGGCTCAGAGCTGGCCTCAGCCTATTTTCCCTCCACCGCAGGTGGCTCCAGTTATCACTCTGCTGTAAAGAATGTAATCTGCTCTCCAACTGAGAGCAGAGGTGAATTGTGTTGTGCTCTTTCTTCTGTCATGAATAACATCTCCCAGCTGCTTGCTGTAATAGGCACTTCCAGCCTCCACCTCCTGGTCCGGCCAGCATCTCCTCAGTGTGTTGGGGGTGGGCTCAGCCAGGTAGAGGCCCTCCGGAGCGCTACGTCCATCCAGCAAGGTGACTTCCTGGACAATGCTATTTCTCAAGGAATCCATGGAGAATTGGCACCCCTGAAGCTGTGTCCAAGTGCCTGTCCCTGACGTGGAAGTGGGAGGGGCTCATGCTGGACCTACCATTGAAGTGAGCAAGTGTGCGCCATGTTGGCAGTGAGTGACCATCAGAGAAGCCAATAACGATAAGAACCCACCCAAAGGGTTGCTCCATCCTTGGGATGAGCAGCTCCCTCCTGGTGACACCTCAGTGGGTCTGCACCACATGCAAAAGGGAGGGCAGACTCCTCTGCAGGGCTCTCTGGACCCTTCTCTAGCCTCCTCTCTTCCTGCAGGTCCACCTTCAACCTGGACCAACTGGCTTTTGGCAAGTCCTGCATCTCCCACTCCCATCCAGTTTTCTTATTGTCCCGTTTCAAAGCCTCACCCATCCTTGGAAGCCAAATCGCACCTCCTTTATCAAGAAATCTACCTGTATGTTCCCCATCTTAGCTTCAGAAGAAAATGACTCACAATCCCCTGTCGAGTGGGCAGAACACAGGATGTGGATTCAGGTAAATGCAAGCTTGAATCCAGGTCATGTGCCATTAGAAAAGTGACTTCACCTTTGCTTCTCATTTTTTTTAATCTGTAAAATTGAGACAGATAATATTGTAGGAACATTGTGCGTGTCACCCAGCATATGAGCAGTGCTCAGTGGTCTTTTCTTCCTTTAAATTCAGCCACGTTCAGTGCTTTTCAGTTGCGGTCTCATTTGTGACTGCTGTGTACACATCTGAATTGGTCTTCTGTGTGACACTGCTCAAATATCAACTTGTGGCGGAGGCCTTCTGTGACGTTCCCACGTAGCCCACACCGTCCTCCCTTATCTTCTTTCTCTGCATTCACCCCACATGGTAACCATCATTCCCAGCCTAGTTCATCCGGCATTTCATTTTTCTCCAGATGCGAGTTTCCTAAGAGCAGGGACTTCCTCCGCTTACTACTGTGTGACCAGGACGCAGAATGCACAGGTCAAAGAGAAGGTGCTAGGTAATGTCTGACAAATCAGTGACAGATTTAATAAGCCCTTGAAAGCAGTAATGATTTCCCAGCTGTTATGAAACTTGGAAGTTAGAGGGGACATTAAGATCCCTTTATTGATGTCAGAGCTCCTCAGAGGGTTGTGTGCACAGCAGAGCCCCTCCCTGCTAATGGGAAGTGCAGCTTGTTCTCACCCCAATAGTGCACAATCATGAATGTCCCCTCACATGGAGCTGCTGTTCCCAAGGCTTAAATTCCTCCTCCTCTCCACCAGATGAACTTCCCCTGATCCCTGGATGCCCCATGTGGCATAATGGCAGGAGCAAGAGCTTTGGAGCCACCCAGAGTGAGGTTGGATGCACTCATTAGCTGGACCTTCTTGGACGCCTCATCTGGCTGCTGGGAGAACGTGAAAGAAGCAGATGGTGAGGGTGCAAGGTGACGCGGGGAGGCCGGCCGCCAGGGTGTGCAGGGTAGGCTGCCTACAAGTGGAAGATTCAAAACAAAACTCTTTGCTGTTCCTTTCCCTGTAAACCTTCCCAACCATGCTTTGCAAAATTGATGTCTTCTACAGATTTTGACACATCTTACAATCATACTGGTGTTGTTTGGTTTCAAGTCTGTGTCCCCTGTTTGAACTGAGCTTGAGGACAGATGTCCTGACTGAACTGTGCCTGGCACACACAGAGAGTGAACACAGTTAATTGTTCATTAAATGAATGAAGCCAGGAGAGGTGTGCTTGGCCGGGAAGCTCCGTGCCTTTGCTACTCCCTATACCATATTTCCCCTCTGGAAATTTTCTCTTATGTGGCACCTTCAGGTTTATGGCTTTTCTCACCTGATTTTCCGTAGATCAGTTAAGGTGGTCCCAGTGGCTCCCCTGTTGGTCTCTAGCAAGCACCTCCTGCATTGCCCTCCAATGCCCAGTTTCTGTTCACTTCTGCTGTCCAACCTGCTCTGTGTGCTCACTTCCTCCCTCATTTCCTGCCCTCAGCTCCCTCTCTCCATGTGTGCATTCAGCAGGACCCAGGACCAGCAGAAGGACTTCTCCGTTGGCAGGTCATCCAGCGCCTCTCATTGGTCCTATTAAAGGAGCATTATGCTTTATTCATAAAATAGGTTGACATAAACACAGAAACACATTCCATAGCACAATGGCCATCAAGAACCAGTCTGCAATAATAGCTGTGTCTCTGCACAGGGAGAGTGGAGAGTCATGGGTTTATCCACATACGAGTTTAGAAGCAGCACTAAGAGATAAAAAACGAGGTGGGTGGTGGCTCTCAATTTTACATGGCACTATCATAGATATCACTGCCAGTCCCTTTAAATCTAAATCCAAGCCTTCAGTCCATGTTAAACTAAGGAGCATTGAAAGCAGAGAAAATGATTCATTTTAGTGCAGATCTTCCTATCTATTCGATCATTCCACCCCCAAAATGAGACAGATGTCACCCCGACCAGGACTTAACAGAACAAAAGAATTTACAGGTCTGATTGTGCAAATGAAACTTGAAGCTATCACAAAAGATGGAAATGCCCTCTCCAGATGAGAAAGCAAATTGAAAATAACGCCGAGCTCTGCCTGAAACCTCCCTGCCCCACAGCCTGTGCTCAGTCTTCACGTCTGTGAAGTGGAGACAAGCAGCGGCTCCTGTTTCCCGGCGGAGGTGAGGGGAGAAGGAGGGCCCAGCTCCCCGGGCATCTCCAAGCACAATAGAAAGAAAAAGCAAAGACTACTACTCAGAAATGCTCTTTCAAAGATTCTTGGGTAGATTTCTGTAGATGCTCAAAGCTTTGTCCACACCTAGGGGATTTTTAAAGCCCCCTATGGCAAAAACAAACAACTCAGTGTTTGATCTGCAGAAGAGAATAAGACCTCAGACCTCGGCTGACTGTCCGGGGTGCTGTTTCAGATGTCGTGTGATATATAACTGAAAAGGCAAAGGCTCTGCAGAGGAGCATCACAGGAACCAGAGAGGCCGCAAGCACCAGAATAAACCCAGCGCTGCTGAATTCTAATTTAGATTTTCTGTTTCCTCGTGGCTCTCCTTGGAAACCCACATTGCCCATCCTCCCTCTCTGCAGTGTGTAGAGAACAGGGCGCGAGTTGGGTGTCCTGGTCTTCCATCCATCACAGATGTCACCCCGACCAGGACTTAACAGAACAAAAGAATTTACAGGCCATGCCAGGGTGACGTGGCATGCCCAAGGCCAAGCCCAGATCGTAGGGGCTTCAAAGCCTGCCCACCCTCATCACCAACACAGGCCTAGGAGTCTCCGCACCACAGGCTGTTTAAAGGGTGATTGATGGGTTGAAAAGACACTGGCAACTGTAAGCCCTCAAAGGAAGAGGCTATTAGAACCTCGCCACTCCCTACCTTCTTCTGATTTCACAAAGAGAAACCAGGTGCCATTTTGGGGGGTGACTGAGCAACGTAAGATTCAGAGAGGAAGGAAGTCCGCAGTGGAAACAAAACGCTGGTCTCTCAAAATGAATAACGTAGACAACTCAACCAAGGAAATCCACTCTCTGCATACCAAGAGGCAGAGCATAATAGGCAATCCCAGGGCTCTGTAGTCAGAAGACAAGACTGAAATGATCACCTGGTCCACTCCATTACTCGGCCAAAGGATGACAGGTGCGCACACACCCGCTCCGCAGTGAGCAGACAATGACCCAGCTAGGAAGAGTAGCGGGGACAGTAGCTCGGGTCACACTGAGTGACTGCAGCAGCTGCAGCAGCAGCCACCACCTCAGACCTGGAGAACAATGATAAAGATGACCAGAAGAGGTAGCCGAGGTTGGAATACAGAGAGGCCACCGGGCGGTCCTGATACTGTGTCAGAACACTGCTCAAGTCTGCAAGGTGGCTGCCGCCCGAGCCATAAACGTCCTTCTTTGGCTGTATAAATACGATGCAGCTGTCTGCGCATGTGAATTGCCCTCTGTATAGAAAGCAGGCCAATAAGCCCACAGACACAGGACGCAGGAGCTGCCAGTGGGCAAGGGAAAGAAGCCCTCAGCCCTCGCCCACCATTCCCAGTACCACATCGCCAGCTGTTCACCTAACACCCTTGTTAGGGAAGAAGACGCGATTTCCAGGTGTTACCTCACTGCTCTTCAAGAAATTTTGCAGGCTGTCAAAGTGAGGCTGGGACTGGCAGAGCATCTTGGTAAAGGTCATGGAGCCAGGCTATGCTGGTGCCGAGATTAGAACCAGCTCTGCCCCCCTTGGCAATACCTCTTGCTTAGGCACACTCTGAAACTCATCAAAATGGTAAAGAACATGCCCCAGAATAATGTCAGGTGAAACAAAGAAACAAGAATTAAAAATGTCCCATTGAATGTTATTCCTAGTTATGTGAAAAAAATATATATATATACTTTTAAAATGGGACTAGAGGCAGCCAATATTAGCAGCAGTAACCACTGGATTGTGGGACACATGGTAATTTGCATTTTTTTGCTTTATGCCACTCTGTATTTTCGAGGTTCTAAATTGTAAGCAATCACATTTTTATGAGAAAAAATAATTCAAAGTGTAAAATGTATTAATTTTATTAATCTAGAAAGTGCTTTATAGATCACAAACAAGTAAAAGTATCCATTGATCAGAAATCCTTTGAGTTTCTGTACTAGATATGACAGTTGTTAACAAAGACCAAGAGTACATCTCAACTACATCACCTTTTGCCCCTTGACTCACTGTGTGCTTTCTCCCTGTGAATCAATAACATCTGGCTCAACTAAACTAAGTCCAAAATCCTGAGCTGTTTATAGCCCAGGATGTGACCACTTACCAGTTTGCCTTTTGACTACATCCTTAAATATACTATGCATTTTCCATTTTTCAAAAATTATCTCATTTATTGGAGAAAAAAAACAATCCTTTCAACAAATGGTGTTGGGAAAACTGGATACTCACATGCAAAAAAAAAGTCAAGTTTTCCCTTACCTTATGCTATATATAAAAGTTAACTAAAAATGGACCAAAGATCTATATGTAGGAGCATAACTATGAAACTCTTAGAAGAAAATCATCATGACACTGGATTTGGCAATGATATTTTTAGATACAGCACTGAAAACACAGAAAATAACAGAAAAAAAATTGTTACATCAAAATTAAAGGAAACCTAACAAGTAAAAACGAATGCAGAGAATGAGATAAAACATTTGTAAATCATATATCTTAAAAGGTATTAATGGCCACAATATATAAAGAATTTCTACAATTCAATAACAAACTGCCAAAGGATTTGAATAGGTATTTCTCCAAAGATATGTCCAATAAACACATGAGTCTGCTCAATATTATTAATCATTAGGGAAATGCATATCCAAGTCACAAGGAGGTATGATTAGGATGAGTTATTAAAAATAAAATAAAAACAAGAAAGAAAGAAAATAGCAAGTGTTGGCAAGGATTAGAATAACTGGATTCCTATACATTGTTGATGGGATTGTAAGATGGTGCAGCTACTATGGAAACAGCATGGTGGTTCCTAGAACAGTGGCCCAGTGCATTCACTTCTAGGTATATTTCCCAAAGAACTCAAAACAGGAATTCAAGCACACATTTGTACATTCATGCTGCTAGAAGCATTATTTGCAAGAGCCAAAAGTGGGAAGCAACCCAAGTGTCCATGGATGATGAATGAAGAAATGAACTCTTGTGTATATATATATATGAGAGAATACCATTCAGCCCTTAGGAGGAAGGAGATCCTGGGACGTGCAACAACAGGAAAGAGTCAGAAGACATCACGCTAAGTGAAATAATAAATCATCACAAAATAAAAGGCATTTTGTGATTTTACTTATGCAACAATGTGAATATCCTTAATTCTGTGAAATGTAAACTTAAAATTGTTAAAATGGTGAATTTTATGCAATGCATATTTTACCTAATTTAAAAGAACTCTCACTTGTTCCTGCCTTGTATATCCTCACTCCTTTAGACTGAAATGTCCCTGCCTTATCTCCAGCTTTGGAAATTCAGTCTCCTAGCCAAGACCTCTGACTAAACATTTCCCCTTCCCTGAACAACATCTCTATCCTCTGCATCCTAATTACAGTCCAGAATTATCCAGGTGCCTCTCAGAGCACTTTTTATATATGTTATCCCTAGATACACCAAAGGCATTACAAAATCCATTTCAAAATACAAAATTAAGTTAAGTTACACAAAGTGCCAAGGTCAAAACACTGGTCAGGGCTGAGCATCCAGTCTGTGGTTTCCAGTGGTTTATTTTTTCCCCTGTGTGAGTGCATGTGCACGACTTGCTGGGGATCAAGCCCAGGACTGTATGCATGCTCCACAAGTGCTCTACCCCTAAGGTACACCTCCTGCTTACAACTTCCAGTTTTAAATGGAGCTGCCCAAAGATTACTGCATCTATTTTTCTGCATTAAGTAGGCACAACTTTGAATTAATTGTTATTTATAACTTTGTGTGTGTGTGTGTGTATCTTTACTAGGCTATAAACTCTTTTAAGACCAGGGACCAAGTTCTAAACATTTTTGTAACCCTAGCAATCCCAAGATACATTCAATTGTTCTTCATGAAATTAATGAAATAATAATCTGTGGGTGATTTATGTAATAACAGAACAAACACTACTAACCAAGAGCACATCAACAATCCAGAATTGAAAGATACAAACATCAAAGACAGACTCTGTATTCCCAACTGATACCAAAGTTGCCCCGATTGACAGGATAGTCAACCAGTTAATTCACGCGGAGCAGGCAGTGCTGTGCAGAGCCATCAGACTGGCCTTGATGGAGTAGTGCCCAAGGTCTGCATTAGCCTCAGCTCTGCCACTTCATAGCTGTGCTATTGGGCGGTCCTTCTCAGTGTTTTGATAGGGTTCGTGCCACATTCTCACTCACTCATTTCTGCAGAAGAGTTTATCCTGTTTCTACTTGGGAACGCTCAAAGAACCAGCATTCTGCATTGTTGGTGTTTTACTTAGCTACTTTGCAGCTATGACTAAAGAACCTGACCAGAACTATTGTAAAGGAGAAAGAGATTATTTGAGGGCTCCCAGTTTCAGAGGTCTCAATCCAGAGACAGCAGGCTCCATTCCTCAGGGCTCAAAATGAGGCAGAACATCATGGCAGAATGTGTGGCAGAGGGTAGCAGTTCACATGACGATCAGGGAGCAGAAGGGCAGAGACTCCACTCACAGATACCCCATAGCTACGCCTCCAATGAACCACTTCCTCTAGCCACACCCCACCTGCCTCCAGTTACCACCCAGTTAATCCCATCAGGAATTCGTTTAGTGATTAGGTTAAAGATGTAACCCAATCATTTCTGCTCAACATCTTCTTGCAATCGTCTCACACGTGAGCTTTGGGGGACGTCACATATAAACCATAACTGCTGGTTTAATGAAAAAGCAGTATCCGCCCCTTGAAGATTCATCCACACTTCTTGTCCATTTCCGACGGTTCTAGCCCAGTATATTTTATTGTAGCTGATCTCTACATTGGACTTGCAGTAGTACCTCGGTCTCTTTGCTGTTCCACATTTAACACTTACTTGAGGATTAATGACAAATGTGTAATATTAGCAGCATGCTATATTTACTGATATTATTGCCTGTAGCTTCTAGACATATAGATTTTATGTTCAATTATTTTACTAGTCTCCAAATATTGCCAGTCCCTATCATTAGCTCCTATTATTCTCTTTCAATAATTACACTCTAATTGATCTTATACTCTTGAGAAGAATAGAATAAAAATTGTGGAACTCAGTACCTGTCAAATACATGGCGCTTCAAGGACAAGCCGTGGTCACGTGCTGCGGTCCAGGGACACAGGAGTTTCCCCATGATCCCACACCAGGACCAAGCCTTCAGCCCAACACAGGCGGCCTTCCTCTTAGGTGCCAGTCTTTGAGGTGCTGCCAGGTCATCAAAGTGTTGGGTGTTTTTAGAAGACCCCTGGGGTCCACAGGTACCTGCCAGGTGGTACTCCTGAGGGTAACACTTGGCTTGTCTTGAATAACCACATTGGGATGATACAATCTGGCTCAGAAATGGTGCGCGTCCACTGCCAGGTTCAAGGATGCAGTTTCTCCAATTAGCTAAAGGTATTTTCTCTTTATGCCGAACCCTTCTAGCTCTTTAACATAGTCCAGGAAATCAGTGTGGGCATGCCCAGCAGCAGGCTGTGCCCAAAAGGCCGGGGGAGAGCAGGAATGCCATCCAGCACCATGAGACTGTCCTCCTGCCCAGCTGCCCATGGGACACCCACCAGGGCACGCGCTCGGCTCTCGCACGTGTCCTGCAGCGGTTCCAAGGTAATTGCTCTCCAGGCTTACATTAACCTCGTTCCTTCACACGAAGCCAGGCAGCCACTGCACACCAAGGAGGGCTAATCTTGGCTTAGGAAATAACAAAGGTCTTTTTCTGTTTCGTAGCCAAAACGACTGGAACTCAAGCAAGATGAGGGGAATGTACTTTAAACAATTTGTAGCTATTTTGCTTGATTTTCCCTTGAAGCAATAAATAACTGCGCTCCCTGCTGCTGGCATTTTATCCAGCTCTGTTTGTTATAAGTGTGTATTATGTTCCATACAAGACAGCATCTCCACGCTTTCTTTTCACGTTTCTCTACTACAATTTAACTCTGTGAGGAGCAATACCAATGTACCACCAGAAAGAAGGAATCACAGAACCTGCTGCTAAGTACCACCACCTGCATGCAGAACGCCCTATTAGCAATAAATGAACGCCAACTTGGTTTCTTTAGCATAAATTACTGTGGTGAGAAAAAAATAAGTGGGAGCCTCTGGATTAACCACCGACCCCCCCCCCCTGCTAATAATGACCTTTGCTACCAAGAACAACAATATAAGAGAAAATCATCTCCAATGTACAACACCCAGGCTTTCCCCCAATCACCCACTACCTTCTGGACACAGAGGCTCAGAATTTGGAAGAGGAACTGTGAATACAGCCCCATTCCTTTTTTATTGAGTAGGATCTGGTTTGTTTTTCTATAAAAAGCAGAGGAATCAAGAAATAGTATCCCATTGATGTCTTAATGATACAAGTTGCAACTGACCAGAATCACTGATTGTCAAATCAGGAGACCTGTGACATGGAACTTGCCTTATCATCCCCAAAGCCTGTACTCCTAATTGATAATAACAATAATAAAGATTATACTGTCACACTCATGTTCACGTTCAAAGCAGTTTCAATTTCCATTTTCCATTTGATCCTTAGAAAACTGAGATGAGTAGGTAATTATGTTCCTCACTGCTATCACAAATGGATCACTGATAATATAAAACTCCTCTGGTACTTCCATTTTCCTTTCCAGAAAACAGGGTTTTGCAAAGCTTTAACTATTCATTGGGCCTGTGTTAATCCAAATCACTAAGAAAGAATAAATGGCAAAGCACTGTTCAAACGCAGCAGCAGGGTGTCTGTGTTTCACACTCCGCAGCCTATCTCCCTTCCACTTAGGAATTTTGTTTAAATGAATTACAGCAAAGGAAGAAGAGCCGCCAACGCTGTAACAGAGGCGTGAGGATGAGTGCTCTGTCTACATGTACGCCCTCACAGCCGCCAGCAGGCACAGGGACGGGGCCCTACAATCCATACCATCATACAAGTGCTGACAGGGTAACCCCAGCCAGGAAGAATCCATCTCACCCAAAGGCAGGAGGCCCCGGAACCAACGAGCAAGGTGCTGCTGCAGTGAGGAACCGGAGCAGCTAAAAGCCAACTTTCTTCTTTGCATGCTAACCAGCAAGCCTCATTGTAAAGCCAAATAAACTTGAGTTGTGGGAGAAATGTTCTCCATCTGCAAGTCCCAGGGGCTCAGTCAATGTTTTCATATTAATTAGAATTTACAGAGGGAGTCTTTTAACTTAGAAATTTTAAGGTATCATTCAGTACATGATGTTATAAAGCATGCTATGACATTAAAAGTAATATAAATAAAGGAAATGCAGTCCACAGAAGGAGCATTTGGGTAATTATTTCATCTCTTTCCATCCAAATTTTTGAAATGAAATATAGTCCTCCCTCACTTCTTCTGCAATAAATCATTTACAAAAAGTAAGTGGTTTCACAAATAAATGACTGTATCTATGACTAGTCTCCCCCAATCAATAATACATTTATTGATAATTCTGCATTTAAAGGTTCATTTCACCTTAGTATTGATGTTCTGTCTCCCCTGCCATTTCATTAGGTTTAAAATTTTTCATTCTTAATAATGAACTGGGAGAGAGTTGCTATGTTAGAAGGTGGCCCCATTTTACAGTTGGGCAACGCAGCTCAATATATCATTTTCTATTAATTACTACAGTCAGTAAAGTTTCTTGCTTGTATGCTCAGCAAAATTAAAGTTAGGAGTCTTTGGCTTTGTCTTGTAAGGCAAGAATTCCAAGATCCTCCCTAAACTCACCGCTCAGCGGCTCTAAAAATGGAACAGAGCGTGAAAACCACTTAGGCTGAGTCTTCAGACCAGAGGAGCTAGTTCAACAAACCCAGAGCGACACCGGCTGGAGAGCCAGGGACTCAGAACTAAAATGTAGCACTTGCCCTTGAGAAGCTAACAGTCTAGAGAGACAGTGACCTAAAGACAGGAAATCCCAGGGTCACCTACTGGGTGCTGGTCTCAGGCCCCTAAACCAACGAATGCACGAGTAGACGAGGTAATACTTAAGCTAAGTGTTAACTCTTTGTGACACGAAGACTTTGTGGAGGAACGTAAAACATAAATGAGCATTTCCACTGTATCAAATCACCAAGCCAGTTAATAAAACCATCTCTCCTTTAGTGAAAATCTATATGGGAGCATTGTTATATAGACAAGCCAAAGTCCTATCACTACAGAGTCGGGACGTGGGATCAAAGGGAATGATACCACCAGGGTATGCCTAAATTTTCATCTCTATCTTATATTAATCCTGAGATGCCAATAAAAAGTCTTGCAATGATTTTAGACGCAGGCCCAGGATGGGCTGGAAAAGCGGGGTTACACTGCCATCTGCTGGCGGCACAGACTGCTCTACCGACCCTAACCACACAGGTAGGGGGAAACGCTTATTATTGCTGCTTTATTAGAGAGCATACATTTAAAACTCATTTCCAATAAAATGAGTTTTCTGAAACTCGTTTGTGTCTTGCTCTAATCAGATAAGGAAATGTTAATGCTATTTTCTTAGTAAGTTTTAAAATAGCAACCTCAGAACTAAAATTTTTTATTCACATCTCTTGAATTTTTTATGTACACCTTGTTATTTCCGGCACAATTTAATAAGGTACACTATTGGGAAAAGGCTGTGTTCGCCATCAGATTTGCAATTATCTAAAACAAGATATTGTTTGCACTTGAATAGACGACAATATATTTCATACATTGACAAACAAAATATTTAAATGCCTTTTCTTTGTCTTGGTTTGAGAGCAGTTTGTACTACACTAAATCCTTATGCTCTGTGTGCTTCTCTAACTTTCCCTGAGGCCTTCCTTTAACTATAAAGCCATTTATGGCAAAAAAAAAATTAGGCAAACCAATTGTTCCATTACTTGCTATTTTCCATTATATACCGAAACATCCATTCAGCATTTTTATCTGCTAATGTAACAGAAACTCATCTGCTCAATGAGATTTATAACTTGTTTTTTTTCACATGTTCACAAGATATTGTTGTACATTTTGCAATGGGTCTTTATTATCTAGTAATGATGGCTTGCAAATTAAATTAGTTTTTAATGGCGTAGTTAAATTCTAATTTATGTTTTGGAGCTTTGTTTAATTCATTTAGTTATAATGTAATCGTTGTCTTGCTATTTTCTTACATTACATAGAAAGAATAAAAGAATAGGGGCTCATCTCATCACATCCAGTTGTTTTGGCTTTATTAAATCTTGTCACTAATTGCATTTCCCCCAAGAAACTTTCAAAACAATTGCAGTCCCATCCTTTGGGCAAAACTATGATTGCTCAGCATTCTGTATTAGGAAGTTGAATCAAACTATTACTGTAACTCTAAGGGTTGGTTAGATATTGCACTTTCCCATGCTCATTATAACCCTACTGTGCTGTGTAATGTACTGGGCAATTATTCTTTTGCAATAAATTCCTTTCCTGTGAGCTCTCTTTCTTTCCTGAACATTCAGGAAAACTGAAACCAAAAGTGATCATTAGCCGCACAGAAAGTAATCTTTTATAACGTCAACTTGCATTTTCTTCCCTCTCAATCGACAGGACTCTCTTAGACCTGGCTGCAATAACCTTTTATAATACCTTTTTCATTTGGGTCCACACTGTAAGAGCAAAAACCCTTAGCAAGTTTCACAGCTTCAAACCAGGAACTGGATTACGGGGTTGCATGGGAATAATTGGTATGATTTAGGATTTCTGGAGCAGATCTGACCCTTCCCTGGTGTTGGTGGTTTTCTCTGGAGGACAGAAGCACACAGGTGGCATTTTAATGAGGACTATTCACGTCAAGGGCTACTTCAGTTTCCTTCTAAATAAGGACAACTTTCTTCTTTTTTTTTTTTTCTCATGAGAAAATAAATCTCACATCCTAGATAATTCTTCCATGCCAATTTCAATGTGTGCATATTTTTCTGAATGTGATCTTCCCTGAGTTTCAGGGCATAACATGCAGAAAACCCAGGTGAGCAGGTCAAAGCCTTTTGGTTTCTCCCAGTTGCATGAATTCTGCTCCTTAGCAAGACCACATCTTTAAATTCTTTTTTTCCCATATTTGCATTGGTGCATCATCATTGGTGCATCATCACAATGGTGGGATTCCTTGTTACATATTTGCACATATACACTTCTTTAAATTCTTGATATTGGCCACCAAAGGGAAGTGCAATTCCCCTCACCTGTCCTACTGACTAGAAATCAGGAATGGCAACTTCATAAACAAAGGCAACGCTTAAAGGAACAGCTTTCTGTGTTTCTTACAGATAAAACAAGGATGTGCACTATGGGGGCGAGAAGGAGATTGACTTTTCGGTATGTGTATTTTACTGTTTTAATTTTTTTCTATGTATGTTCAACTTATCAAAAAGCTTACTAAAAAAAAGTAATATAAACATTGTATTATTCTGACTTTAATTCTGTTTAATATTGCAGCTCTGCAAGATAAAAAAAGAATAGGGACACTGGGGATCCTTTTGCATGAAAGACTATGTCTCTAAGAAACAGATGAGGAAGAAAACCCACGTTAATGTTGATCTCATCTCTCTGTCTGAACTACATAACCTTTGGACTCTTCTGTTCCCCCAATTTGCCATTGACAAAGAGAAGCACAGCATCCTCGAGGTAGATCCGAGAGTCTACATCATTTCTTAAGATTTTTGTGTGCAGGAGACACAGCTATACGAGAGTGAGCGTGGAGAGAAGAGAACCTTGGTAGAAAAAGCAATTTGCTTCAAAGTCACCCCTGCTCTCCTCCACTCAGATGTCCCCGCCCATTGCTTAGGAGCAGCATGCTAAGAGCCGGAGTTTGTCAACCATCTAGAGTCTCCCACGTGTTACATAACACTCCCTACTTTCTGCCTAATTCTCCACTGAAGCTGCCTTCTTCTTTTCCTAGCATCATCACTTGCACTGACAATATTAGACCCTCAAAGGAGGAATGATGGCTTTCAAAACGAGCCATTTTGAGACACAGTTCAAATAAACATTGTCTGGATTGTGAGGATGATTGCTCTAAATATAAACTTCCTTATGTATTTCTACCCCAGTTCACCGTGACCTGCACAACAGAAGCACCTGTGACTTGGTTGATTCATAAGCCATCCCTACGCCCACATGGAACAGCGGTGCCTCCCATGTCCACCAAGCACGCATGGCTGTGGGACTTCCGTTGGCTCTGCAGCTGGAGCTCGCCTGACACACACTGTTAGGGGTTGAATTGTGTCTCCAGGAAAGACATGTTGAAGTCCTAACCCTTGGCACCCTAGAATGTGCCCTTATTTGAAAATGGCTATTGCAGACACAATTAGTTAAGATCAATCTGTCATAAGATAGGCCCTTAACTTAACAGGACTAGTGTCCTATGAGATGTGGGCCAGTGGGAGATAAAGCTCTGGGAAGACACAGGCAGAGTCTACAGTGACACTGCTGTAAGGCCAGGCCTGCCCAGGACTGAGGACTGAGGCCATCAGCAGACATCATACAAAGATGAGCAGGCTGAGGCCCAGCGTCTCGGGGAGAAAGGTCCTGCTGACAGTTAGGTTCTGGACTTCTGGCTTCCTGCACTGTGATAGAAGGCATGTCTGCTGCTGGAAGCCTTCACAGTGTGTGGCACCCTTGGAGACAACTGCATCTACCCACTGGCACAGATGTGGCCACCACCTCCCACTTACAGAGGTCACAGGACTCAGAGGTAGTTTTGAGGGCCGGGGGTCCAGGCAATGCCCATGTCACTGTACTTCAGTTGTGGGCTTCCACAGATGCTGAAACACCAAACACCAAATCATAAGACTCTTTCTGAGGATGTGGCTTTAAATTTCCAATCAGCTTATGGAAGAACTAACTATTTAGAGGAGGGTGGACATAGTTTTTAATACATCCTTTAGTTTTGCCATGGAGTTGAGGTGTCTAGGAATCTGTATTTTTAATTTAAGAAAGCTCATGTCTTACAAGTAATATTTCCTTGCCTGTGGAAATGAAAAAGCAGGAAAATTTTGATTTGGCTTGAAGGAAATCAGGTAAGATCAAAAAAATAAAAATTTTAAAAAATAAATTAATGTATATATTTGGCTCAGCCATAGGTCGTCTGAGTTTTGTTTTGTGTTTTTCTTCCCTAGACTGTTCACACCATACAAACACCTCCAACAAACTTACACTCAGCTGCTCTCCCCCATGAACAAATCCTAGGGTGTTTTTCAAACTTTGTGACCTTGTCTTAAATTAAGAAATGTGCTTCACGTTATGACCCAATGCAAACAGAGCTCCATATGTACATGATTTACATGAATGTACATAAGAGAAGCTTTTGCCAAAATGCAATGCCTGTCCTTATTACTTGAATACAGGCTGATATTCTCCATCCCATCCTATTTTATTTTACAGTGCTGACCTTGACCACTAAACGGAGTCCACAGCAGCTCAAGTAGGTCATGGTCATCATCAACCACCAGTCAGGAGCTATCATCATGGTAGCTCCTCTCTCCTGGTTTCCGTTGAAGCACCCGGATCTCGCTCTCCCCTCCTGTCTTTCCAGATCATTTCTTCAAGAACTCAGCTCCTAAATTCTTATGCCCCACCAGGTACCAAATCTCTGGATCCCACCACTCTTCTTTAAGCACCTCCCTTTGACACTCACCACCTTCCACACTAGACAGAGTCCCTGATATTTCTTACACACTCCTTATGCACCTTTCCCCTCTTGCTTTGCCATAGCATCCTGGAGAAAACCCCAATCCTGGTGGGGTGCCAGTAGGTGAACAGGGCTAGCAAAAACATCCACGCCTACTGTTCCTGTCATTTAAATCCAGTAACACCGACCCATAGTGCTGCCCTTGTGAATCTCATCCATCTCATGATGCTAAGCACCATTTGCCGTGAGAACTCTGAGGGAAGTCTCAGCTCGGGTCTCTCGTTACTTTCTAGAAGGACAGAGCTAGGGTCCCGGGGAAGTGCTCCATCTTCTCCACACAGCTGACGCTTGTCCCTCTCACCCTCTGATCCCAAGCACTTACCTAACAAGACACTCTGGCCTCTTCCATAGGCCAGGCACACTGCTACCCAGCCTTCGGTTTGCATTCGTCTCTCAGATCTCCTGGTCCACATCCTTCAGATCTTTCCTCATGTGCAGCCTTCTCCGTGTAGCCCTCTCTGCACGCCCATTGAAATGGCAACCCACACCCACTACAGCACTGACTCTCTGTTGATTTCTCTCCTTAACACTTGTTGTATAAAATTCTATGTAATGTATTTACTTGTCTAAACAATACTAACCTATGTGCTCCAGCCACACACTGCCCCTGGGTTTCGAAGGTGAAACCAAATGCCGTAGGAATAGAGATGGGGGTTCTTAGTCTGTTTTATAAAACCTGAGTGAGGACACAGCCTGTTCTCTTTTGAGCTACTGTAAACAAAGATCAACTACACTTGCCCTAGTGATTACTGACTTACACACACACACAGAGAGAAAGCCAAAACTATCTGGATCTTGCTACAACACAAAACTGAGATCCCATCCTAGATTATACGCTTGGGAGATGAACGTTTCTTGCAGAAACTGCTCAAGGAGGGAAAGCACAGAATTCTGAGAGCTCAAGCTGTGACCTAAAAGTGACCATAGTTCTTTGTGTCTCCATAGAGAAGGTAAAATCAGCAAACCTGAAAACTAAAAGGGGTAGTTCTCTATTTTGCAAGAAATTTTCATTATCTTTGAAGCAGGCAATTCTTAGAAAAACGTACTCATCCTACAAAGCCTTTTAATTGTGCAAAATATAAAGCAAAGCATCAATTCTAGACGTAAGGTATGTAAGATACGGTGGTTCTAAGGAGAAAATACAAACTGTGGTTAGCATGGAGGAAAATTTTAAAAAATAAAATAGATTTGTTTTGAGGATAAGATGACCACAGCAAGGAAGATGAGCTTGCTTTAGAGGACACAGATGGAGTGCTGAAAATTCCCCCAAAACTCATGAGGTGAGGTCCATGACTGACGTGTGAAATCCACAAGAAGCTTGGTGAGTGTTTTGGTCACCTTCTTCATTGCTGTGATGAAAGACCTGACAAAAACAATATACAGGAGCAAAAGCTTATTTTGGTTCATAGTTTCGGAGGTCTCAGTCCATAGTTAGCCGACTCCATGTCTCTAGACCCAAAGAGAGGCAGAACATCATGGTGGAAGGGCATTGCAGAGAAAAGCAACTCAAGTCACGGCAATCAGGGAGCAGAGAGAGAGAGAGAGAGGGCTCTGCTCACCAGGGACAAAATGTCAACCCCACAGGCACGCCCCCAGTGACCCATTTCTTCCAGCCACGCCCTGTCTCCCTACAGTTACCACCCAGTCAATCCATATCTATGGGATCCACTAAATAGGTCACAACCCTCATAATCTAATCATTTCATTGGGAACATTCTTGTATTGTCTCACCTGTGAGGTTTTTTGGGGGGACACCTCATATCTAAACCATAACAGTGAGAAATAAACGACTTCTGCTAACAAAACAGAAACATTCACAAAAACTTTTGTAAGATGAAAAAGAACAATTAGCTCTCAAAAGTTGTAATTAATACCTCAGTTTGGGCGCAAGTACAGCTGTATCAGAGCTTAAGTGACCAACCACAGCACAGAGCTGGAATGAACAGAGATCTCACCTTTTAATCTCTGAAGATGGACCTCAGGGACCCTCCAAGGACCTCACCCCAACACAACAAGTGAGTACCCTCAGTAGCATCTGAGATAGAAATAGAGGAGCATATTGGATGTTTATGCTTACTGCAAGATACCCATTTGGGGATTTCCGAAATAGCCTGTGTAATTATAGGGGGTCGAGTTCCACTTAGGTGGAATGGGCAAGGGCTCAGAGAAAGGCGATTTGGGCCCACGGGTAAACTGAAATCCACAGGCTGCTTTGGCCTGGCAGAGTTTTGGTACATACCCATGAGGCAACCTGAGAATAATTTTAAGGAACAGGGTGATAAGCTCAAACCAATTCAATAAATTGAGGATCCAACATGAGCTGAGGAATCAGTTTATTTGCCCCTGGTCTAGTCAATGCCAAATGGAAAGCATGGTAGAATTTTCTAAAGAATTCCAAGGAGTGGTCTAAAGAGGCCCAGTTCCTGCAGGCTCCACAGGTCTCCTGAGGGTCCAGGGGAGGAGAGGAAGCCCTGCGATCTCCTCGGACTGGAGCCTGGGAAACTCTCACCCTTGGAGAACCACCTCGAAATGACATGAAACATCCACCTTCCTGTTGTATGCAGAGGGTTACGTGACAGTGACGCCATCAAAAAATGAAAACCCACAAACCCGCGAAGCTGACCTTGCCACTCTGCAGAGCCTTCACCTTACAGTGTGGGTGGGCCACAGAGATCACCCCAGAACCAAGTCCAGGAAGCGCATCGCAAGACCCGGACACCTTTCTGAACAGTGAAGGCCTTCGCACAGCGACTCAAGCCACAGCAGATTCTGTGTGATTTAGTGGAACTCCGCCTATAATAGGAAAAGAACATTTCCACCTGGTAAGTTGGTATTCACTCCTTTAAATAAAAGCTTTAAACCGTCTTTTGACTTAATTTTTCCACCTGGAGCCTTACATTACCCACAATCCTGTACCCCGGGACCCTGCTCTCAGATGGGTGTTATTACCAGTGCTGAGCCATCTGGTGGCCTCCTGTTTTAACCAGTCCTTCTTGCTGAGTCGGTGTTAAGATCAGTTGTTCCTGAAAGCTGACGGAGTGGAGAGCCCGTGAGTGGACAGCCCCTGCTGCAAACATGCGAATGTGGCAACCATGTGAATGCAGCATTCGCTTTTAAACATTATTTTAAATTTTGGCACCTTCTGCCCTGGAAATTTGTTTCACGGCCATTAAGGTGTCATTGGAAGGGGTCGAAGAGATGAAATACTTATGAGGTCCTGTCAGAAAAGAAGAAAGGATGAACCTAAGTAACACAGAAGAGAATCCTGAGGTCATCAGATGTCACCAAGCTACTAAGACCCATTCAGCTTTGGCTGTGGGCATGTAAAGCCTTCTGATGTGGATAGGTCAATGTCACTCTGCACACTCATTGGCCAGAAAGCAACAGGTAGTCAAGCAAGAACACGGTCAGACTGCTGGACAACTTTCCCAATACGTCAGGGGGAAATGAATCCTGATGTTTCAAAACACACTGCAGAAACTCTGTCTCCTGTCTGCAGAGGCCTTGTAACTTGGCGGAGATGCCGTCCAGTAAGGCCTCCTGTTCCACTGTGTCCCTCCAGCAACTGACTTTGGTTTATTCACAACAACATCAACAGGATTCTTCAAAAATGGACCTCCATACACTTTTAAATGGCGCCAGGTGCCCCTAGACAATGTCAATGCCTGAATTCCACAGCAGCAATACCCAGGGGAGCGGGTGGGGCAGAAGGAAAGAGAAGAGAAGCTGCACCCAGCCCCCAGGCTTAGCGGGAAGCAGCAATTGCATCAGCACCAAGAAAAGGGAAGGAGGTAATGAGGGATTAATAGGGAAAGGGGAAAATCCAGCCCCCTGGCCCTGCTCTATCCACTGGTTCCATTATTCTACTTTATAATAACAGGAAATCCTCCGTTCCTATCTCTTGTGATCATTTCCAGTTTTTAGTGGGGGAAACACATCAAGTGGAATGATCTAGCTTCAACGGGAGGGCAACAGCTCTGCATTCATTTCAGTGCCTGTTACGGGAGGGGAAAGAGAGGGGGCCTTTCTACCTGCTGGGCTTCAGATAATGCCCAGTTTATGTTCCTGTGGCGTTCACGTTCAGAAGGAAAGTCATGTAGTGACCCTCAAAACAACCCAAAGAGGGCTATGGGGAGACTTGATAATGGGTCTGTTCACTGGGAGAGAGAAAAAGGACTTCTGATCCCCCATACAAAGCAACCCGGGGAGAGCGCGTGGTCTGTGCCCGTGCCGGGCCACGCACCCCAGCGTTGCTGTCTTTTCCACACTGAATCATGTTTTCACATCTATTGTTGCCAGCGTTTCAGGGCCCCTGCAAGCTGGCGAGTCCGGCTTCTGACACTGCTGGAAAGTGAATTGTTGGGGAGTCGGGGGGCACCCTCCCTGGGGAGCGGGCCCTTTTTCTCAACACTCCAGTTGTCTCACAGTCATTGGAAGCAAAGAATGCAAAGCCCCGCCACACTGCTGTAATAGTGTCATTAAACCTTGGCTGAACTTCCCCCAGCAAAACAAGGTATCCCGCAAAATACCCACAAAATCAGGAGTATTTGGGGAAAACAATCGTTCACTTGTTCAACCAAAAAAAGGTTTCTGGATCTAATTGTTACCTGCAGTGCACACCACACAAAGGTTGCTGGCTACAAGACAGAGTTGTATAAATAGCATGACAAACAGCTGCAGATTTCAATTACCCCATGATCATCAGTGTATAGAATAAAGAGGCAATTTTGCAGAAGCGAAACCACGGGGAATACATTAGACTGACAACTGCCTGGAATTCAATTTGCTGAAGTGATATTGAAATATGGGGGAGAAGTCGCGGTGTGCTGATTAAGTTTCAGGCTGCAGCATTACTAATACTGTCTCATGAACCTGTGTGCTCTGTTGTCACCATAGCAACATGATCATCAGAGCAATCCTGAGAACAGGCTACACCACAGACTGTTCATTTACATTTGTGATAAATGCTGGGAAAGCTGGGTACATTAATAAGCCAAGACTCTCCCAGAACCTGATGTCCTAGAAAAAATGGCAAAGAGCAGAAAATATTGTTTTTCTATACCTGTAGTTATTTGACACATATAAACAAACATATAAGAAAGATTTATGAACAGGAGAGTCAAATGTTTGTCCAAGAAGAAATAAACATAGAAAAATCTGTTTTACTGTAGCCCTGGTAATATTTAAATGTGCCCAGAGCATCTATTAGGGGAAAGAATAATGTACTTTGAGGTATTTGGAAAAAGGATATTATGTACACCACAAAACTTCAGATCACTTAAGCATTTACTTGTGGGTTCTTTGAACAATTGAAGTTTTACCACATTGATTATATTTATTGTGCTGAAATGAAAGATGACCAACTAGACCTATTAATTTGACTCATTGTACAACTTTCTCATTATCAAAATGTTTATTTCCATTTCCTTAACTTTGTAACTGATGATTACAAAGAAAAAGCAAATTCTAAAAGATGCCATTTCTGGCTTCTTCTGCTTATTAAGTAAATTTACTTTCCTGATAGAGAGTAGGGCACAGAAATATTAGCATCTGACTTGGAAAATAGTCAGCTAAATTTTAAGATGTTCACTTTTTCAGAGATGGCGAACAGATATTCTCCATCTAAAGGTGTGAAATGTTCAGTGTTCCCCAGGTGAGTCAAGCCAGTGTCCTCTGAGGAATAGCACCTTCTCCTTTGGACTGCTGTCTATCCAGAGGCTGCATATCCCCAGCAAAGAGACAGTCTCTCCTCGGGTTTATGTAATACTTCTAGAGGGGAGTGAGAAAAGTGTAGTTTTATGTGCTATATCCAAAAAAGTAAAAGAAAACAAAAAACTGTTTCCCAAATAGTTTGCTCACTCTGGTTCAAACAAAGTTCACTCCCAGCAGGATACTATAATAAAAATCTCCAGAAGCAAAGATACTGTGCAATGTATTGTTATTTTATTAGCATCCTATTTAGAGGACTGTGATATTGTGTTTCTATAATACAGGAATGCAGTCTTCTTTATTCCAGAAGAAACCCATCACTCACAAAGGGGAGGGGTCCAGGAGGAGTTGCAAAGCCCAGTGCCCCCCTCTGCCCCTTTCCTGGACAGACTTGCCAGTCGAGGTTGCCAACAAACAGACCTCCGTGAAGGCCCTTGAGCATCTTCTGTTTTCTGTTCAATTTTCTAGTCTTCCATCGGCCCCCTGATTCTTTGGAAAGCATCAAGGAGCAGAGATAAACACAAAGGGCCTTGGAATAATTAAGCTTGAGCTGAAATCCTACTTTCTAGATTTCTGACACTAGGCAAGTCAGCTACTTGATCTTAGGAATCTAATCTCCTAATCACAAGTATTCCACGCAGCCAAAGACGCGTGAGATAATGTGCTATCTGCTGGTGTCTGCCCCGTGGTGGCACCCTGTCAAGCCACAGTGCTCTTCACTGAAGCGCTTCTCAGAGAAGGCCCACCCCCAGCCCCACTCCACCATTGTTCCTAAAAAGTCTCCTGAGCAGATCTCTCAGCCAGAACACTACTCCCTAAACCTCCAACCCACCTCAGCCTGGTCAGCTCCAGCCTTTGGTAGCACCTTCTAGAATTTCTCTTATACAACAGCCCAATGTCTCCAGGCGCCCCCACCCAGCTCCCTAGCTCCTTTGGAGCACTTCCTTGCTTCCCGCTGTGGTATTTGCCAGAGTCCTTCCCTTCAGCAAGACAGGAAGATGGGGAAGCATCCCAGGGTGGCAGTGTCCACGGTGGGAGGGTTACTGGGGAACCTTGGTACCTTTATGAAGGCGAATGTCAGCAGGTGATGTCAGAATCTACAAGAGACTGAGTTCTCACCCAGGCTTGGGTGAGGATGAGCAGATTAGTTGTGCTTTGGTAGTGGAATATAAACAAGATAATCTAGGAAAGACTTGTTATGAATTTCCAAGACAGAAGCTGCTCACAAAATACTTTCCACCACACTCAACCGAAGAACCTACCTTTCAGTACGCGAGTGGTAAAGTCAGAAGAGATGAACTAAACCCGGAGCCCCGCTGCCCTTTCAACCATACTGTTTAGCCTTGGTACTGCTTGGTCTCTGGGAGCAGAACTTCCCACTCTTTCACGTAAGAATGCACCAGCACAGCAGTGGAGAGGACCTTGCCAAATCAGAACTTCTGGCTTCGGTGCCGACAGGAAGTGGCCAGGACCCTGCAGGCCTCCATTGCCAGGGGTCACTACTTGGGGACATAGACCCTTTAGTAGTCTACAGAAGTCTGTGAAGACCTTCTCAAAAGAAGAAACTTAGATATATAAAATAAAATAATAAGATTATTAAAAAAAAACATTTACAATGAAATTCAGTTATCAAATATTTAAAAAACAAAATTGTGATATGGTAATATCTATGCTTCTTAATAAATATAATCAATAAGATGATCTACTAGAAGGTCTAATAGTTAATGTAAATTAATGTGGATGATTATAAATGATAATTTAAGATATCTGCTACAATAATAAATATCTGAAATTATCTGTAATGCCTACAAGTGACAAAATTACAGGTACCACTATATAATTGTGGTTATATATATCATATGTGTTATAATATATTGTCCTATGTTCTTAAATCAGTGAAGAATTTCAGTTAAAAGTTAGTGAAAATAAATCATTTTTCTAAGATAAGGGAACTTTGAAAATGCTCTTGCCTTAGTTGGTTCATGTGGCTATAACATATGCCATAGACTGGGGGACCCATAAACTACAGAAGTGTATTTCTCACAGTTCTGGAGGTTAAAGCCCAAGATCAAGACCACAGCAGTAACAGCCCAATTCCATAGACCACCTGCTCACTGTAACCTCACATGGCAGAAAGGACAAAAAAGGTCTCCCTTGGAACCTCTTTTATAAGGACACGAGTCCCACTCAAGAGAAGCCACCTCCTGGCCTACTCACCTTCCAAAGGCCCTACCTTGAGTTTTAGGTTTCACACACATGCTCAGGGAAGACAAACCCAGTCTCAGACTCCTTTCCCACTGTCCTGACTCCATCCCTCTAACCAAGTGGTTTCTCAACTCCCTCCAACCTCTTCCGAACCTTCCCCTTCTGACTACACTGGGCTGCGTCCCAGGGTGGATTTAGAGGAAGCTACTCAGTCACAAGCATTGCAATTCCAGGTGCTGGTTCTCCTGAACCTGCCTATAAAGTGCCCTTTTATGTGACTCAGTTTCTTTCTTAGAAAATGAGAATAAGTAACAGCTTTTACCATCTGTCTATTGTGAGGATAAGTAAGTTAAAACACAGGAGGCACTTAGAACAGCACCTGGCACATAACAGAGTCACAAAAGACAGTTTTCTCCTTATTAATATTTTTGATTGCTGTTGGCCACTGAGTATTTCTAGATAATGTTTAAAAGACAAAAACAGATGGGCTGGGGTTGTGGCTCAGAGGTAGAGCATGTGCCAAGCCCTGGGTTCAATCCTCAGCGCCACATAAAAATAAATAAAATAAAGGTGTGGCGTCCAACTACAACTAAAAAAATAAATATTAAAAAAAAAGACAAAGACCAAACCTGCTACCTTGATCCACCATAAGACATGCAATTCACCTTCAGCCAGATCCCACTCTGTCTCTCTGTCATCACCTATCTCTCATTCTCCCCTTTTGACTCCAATATTCTGATGGGATTCGGGTATTCACCACTAACTTATTGGACAGTGAATGTGGGGGTCCGAGCACCCACCATGGACTAAGCGCTAGTGCAGACGGTGGAAATTCATCATTGTTACTTCATTTATTTCACAAATGTTAATTGAGCCCTTTCAGTGTGACAGGCCTGTTAGGAATCCACCAAAGAACAAGAGACAAGGTCACGTGAAGCCTGCCTTCTAGCAAGGCTTTCCTCTTAGCGCAAGTTGGGCCCTCTGCTGAGCCTTCCATTCTAGATAGACAAGACAGACAATAAATCACTCAAGCAATAAGCAAAGAAGTGAGAAAATATCGACTAGTGATAAGTACTACTGCAACTTATTATCAATCCACCATTTTGCTCCGCCGACTTCTCTTCTGAACAAATAAAAATCAGCTGTGCCCTTCCCCCCATCGTAGCTATGGTACTCCTCTTCCACAATTGAGACAGATGCATTCTACAACTGCTTCTTCCGCTTTTTATCAACATTCCCTCATGGGCTCTCCAAATTTGAATTTCATTCTTTTCATTTTACTGAAACTGGTCTCTCAAAAGTCATTACTAATTCCCTTCTGATTAAAAGCTCTTTCCGATTCTGCATCGCTCCAGGCCTCCCGGAACTGTTTGGGGTCTGCTTGGTCTGTCTTTTGGAGGTACCATCCCCATCCTCTCAACCCGTAACCTCTGTTGCTCTGCCTTCTAACTGATGACCCATTTCTGGCGAATTCTCAAGAAGAATCAGTCTATTGCCCTCTGCTCTTTCTTGGCATTTCTATTCAAATGTCTTCCACAGCTGCACCTCCAGCGCTGGCTCCTCATCTGTGTCGGTGTAGATCCAATCATCTGTCTGACATCTCCATTCAAGTGACCCAGCAGCCCTTCAAATGCCGCACAGATGGTCCCCTGTTTACCATGGTTCAACTTGCAGTTTCTCAATTTTAATGTGGTGTAAAATCAACACACATTCAGCAGAAACCCTACTTTCTGCATTTCAATCTTTCCCCAGGCTAGCAACACCCACAAGGATGCTTTCTTGAGATGCTGGGCGGTGGCAGCCAGCTGCAGTTTGCAGCCGTCCACGCCTTCAGAAGGGTAAGCACCAGCTCTCCCCAGGGTACTAAGTGCACCGTGCTGCTAAGTGATGATGTCAGAGGTTAGGTCTACCACACGAATTTTCGACTTGTGATGAGTTTATCAGGGTGTGACCCCGTGGGAAGGTGAGGAGTGTCCATATATGCAAGAACCAAGGGTTCTGCTGTCCCAACTGTGGTCCTTGTCACCCTCCTCCCCAACGTGAGCTGCTGTTCCCCTTCTCTTCCTCTTTATTACTAGTGTGATGAGGAAGGAAAGGTCTCTATATGCCTTCTTTCTCTTGGATATTAATCTGAGTGTAATCAGATTCCATAATTACAATTGGGCCACAGTGATTTTTGAGATGTCAGGGCATAATGGCTCCCAGACGTGGGTGTGACTTTTCTCACTGGAGCTCTCTAATCCCCCATTCCCCAGAACCATAAGCTGAGCAGAACCTGTGTCTTTGGATAAGCTCGTCATCATTTTCTCTGTTCTTGTCATAGTGGTGCTAGGTCACCTGGCACTCTTTTTGTGTCGGGGTGGGGTAAGATGGAGGAGAGGCCCCATTTGTGCTGGGCTGCATGCATGATTGGCAGAATGCTACTTCATTAACACTGGCCTTATTTTTTGCGTGTATCTCTCTCTTGGGATCCCACGAGAGAAAAGTAGCTGTGAGCAGAGAAGTCAAGCATTACTAGATTCCTTGATCAGCTGCCAAGTGATATCACAAAATCCTCACTTGAATTGCTAATGATATCCACACTTCAAGGCCCAGTTTGAATCCTTCTTTCATAGTAATTAATAGCATAACCTCTGCATTGAAAATGCCCTGGGTATGAATCTCAACTTCACTACTTAATACCTGCGTGAAGTTAGTCAAGTTACTCAACTTCTCTGAGTCTCCTCTGGGAGAATGGGAGGTTTGTAGAGAAGATTAGAAGGAATCCATTTTTAGACCTCAGCACTCTCCTTGGCAGACCACAAGCCGTCGATAACTACTCGTCCGCAGTCTCAAGCCTGTGTCCCAAGATCTGTCCCTCTCCTCACCTGTAATTATACTTCCAGGATTTCTTATGCCACATAACACACAAAAAGCATAAATTTGTAGAATTTTGGTTTACCACTGATTTTATAACTTTCCAAGTTTTCATGGGTTCCTCTTGGTTCTAACAAGAAATTTGGCTGAACTTAAACCTGTTCTTATCTTGTGACCCCCAAGAGTGACCAGCATGTCACCAATGAACCTTATTAATATCAGGTGATTGGTTAAAGTGCCTCATAGTAGCATAACTCAGGTTGTAGTTTAATCAAATTATCAATACATTTTTTGGTTAGAGGTCAAGAACATAGGCTGTCACATGGACAGCAGCTTTAATCATTAGTCAAACTTTCTAGGTTATAGCAATCCTCACTGTAGCATAACAGCAGAGGATATATTTGCCAACCCAATGTTTACCTATCTGACAAGCTAAGATAAAACAGGAAGAAAAAAGTTTAGTATTTCTCCTGACCATTATTTGAAGAGAGACTTCGTCATTGCAGATTTTGAAGAAACAGAACAAATCCAAAAATAAGTTGACTAATATTGAACAAATGAGTCAACTGTACTTCATGTCAAAGTTGAATCACAAATAGCAACAAAAAATAAGGAGATTTTTGACTCATTCTATTATAATTACTGGTGAAAGCAGTAGAAGAACCCACACAATATCAGTCATGCTATGTTCAAACAAATATTATCTAATTGCACAGATATTGGCGTTCTATGAAATACAATTTAAGTGCAGCAAAATCTTTTAAGTTGGTGTCTGCCTCTAACTATATGCATGTACTCTGTCATGGTTTGGATATGATGTGTCCCCAAAAGCTCCCATATTACTGGCATAATGTCCAGATGTGAAACTATTAGAGTATAAGAACTTTAACCTAATCAGTGGATTAATCCATTTGATGGATTTGAATGGAGCAATTGAATAGCAGCAGGTGGGGCATGGTTGGAAAAAGTAAATCATTGGCCGTGTGACTTTGAGGTTGATAATTTGCATCTGTTGCTTTGTGCTCTGTTTCCTGGCTGGCCACCATGAATGGACAACTTTCCTCCACCGCGCCTTTCCACCATGAGGCTCCGTCTCACCTTTGGCCCAGAGCAATGGAGTCAGACCGTCATGGACTAAGATCTCTGAAACCAGGAGCCCCAAATAAAGTTCTCCTCCTCTAAGTTATTCTTTTCAGATATCTTGGTCACAGTGATGAAAAGAAGACTAACACACCTGTCTTTGGAGAGAAAAGAAGACTAACACACCCGTCTTTGGAGAGTAAAAGGCAGGAGAGGTTTAATGATTTCTCATTCCTGTTTTTTGCTCACTTGCCAATGCCTTCAAAATGGAAAGTTTGCACCATTAAAAAAAAAATTTACCTTTTCCAACAACATATGCTTCATGTTCCAACAACATATCCCTTTCATGAGGGAGAACAGGTAAAGTCAGAGCTCATTCACTCTACTATAAGCAGGCTGCAATTACAGGGTAAAAAAAAAATGAATTCTCTGGTTTCAGAAAAAAAAGGTATGATTTGATTATATTTAATATTGTTATTTGGGCAATTTGTTTTTCTCTTCAGTCTTTAATCAAACTTTAATCAAGCCACGAGCTGAAAGCAGAGTTTTTCAAAGAAAAATGAGCAAACACACATATACAATCACCGTAGCCAGGTTAAGTCACTCCCGTTCAACAGATCGTGAGGTAAGAGCATGTTGGGCCGCAACTTTCTTAGTGTGGTTTGGCAAAGAGAAGCAATGCGATTTTAGACTGTGTCCACAAACACATCTGTCACCGAGCAGGGGAAGAGCACCTCGATATTGCCCTTGGGTGACACTACCCAGCATGAAATACCACAGGCTCTTCCAGCCCTTACCAATCAGGAAAGTTAGGATCCCAAAGGGGAAAACTCAGAGGGGAGTCACAAATGTGAACAAAGGAAGTTTTTAAAGACCGTAGCGAGTATCCAAACCTTCGTGGCCAGACAATGACGAAGAAGGACGAGGAAAGCCTTCACAGGGCCCAGGAAATGGCCACGGAAAGGAGAGAGAGGGATTGTTCGAGGTGCGCAAAAACAGAATAACAGCCTTAATGAGATGAAATTGAGCAAAGGAAAACTTAGGCTGCACATCAAGGAAGAGTTTGCTCACAGCGAAGCCTATTAGACTGCCAAATAACCTCTCAAGGGAAGAGATTCGAACTCCATTGCTTGGGTCATTTAGAACCAGACTGGACAAAAGCATTCAAGAAAACGCGCGGGGAACAAGCCTGCCCTGGCAGGGGAGAGTCCAGATGACCTACCAGTTCTCATTCCCTCTCTCTAATTTTTGTGATATATAACATCATAACATCACATCATTACATTGCTCCAAATGGGCAGCTTCTTGGGCTGAGATTATAATGAGAGTGGATTACTTAGCCTGCAATGCACTCCGGGGGAACCCGCCACGGCCCAACCTGTAAACCACAGCTCATTAACCAGCAGCTACTCAAATTATCCTGTGCATCTCTGGCCTCATTCAAATTAGAATTGGAGGGATTTTCCTGACAGTCCAGATGAAAGCTTCCAGTTCTTGGTATTTTATAGCCTGCTTTTTCCAGGAGCTATGAATTCTGCATGTTTTTTAAACTTTGATTTTGTCTCAACAGATACAGAGGAGAACCACCCCCCCAAAAAAAAAAAAGTGCTAGGAAATAACTGGGAAATGGCAAGGGACTAAGGCAGATCGCCTTGAGCACAGGATGGATCCCGCAGAGCTGATGGGAGAACGCCAGGCTCAGAGCACAGCACGCTGTGTCAGCTTCAGTCCACCAGTCCCCCTGAGGGACTGCGAGATGTGTATACAGATAGGTGCGTCCCCAGCGCCCCCTCATGCAACTAGTTAGGGAGCCCCTCCTGGCTTTTTCATGGCTGGTTCTTCTTTCAGAGCATCTCCCAATCCTCAGTTCTAAATCCTCAAGAAGATGGGAAGTTTATTAGAAGATCAAGTCTCTATGAGTTAATGATATTTTTTCCAATGTGACTTATGCAAATCAGGCTCAGTGCTATTAAATTATACCCTAGATGTGATTATCCATTATGTGTGATCCAATACCAGTTTGGGGAGTTTAGCTTGGGCCTGTCTTCTTCATTCACCGGTACCACCATTTGGATCATGAGGACAGTTATTTGATTTATTAGTGATTCTTCCTCTCTCCCTCAGAGAGTGTTCCATACCCTGAAAAATACTAAATCCGTTTAACATTTTCCCACCGTTCTACATTTTCTCAAGCCCTCAAGCTAACCAACTCTAACTCCATACTCAGTTCAATTATCCTGTTATTGTTTATCTCTTATTTTTGCTTTACAAAATTCCAACTGTATCATCTCATTAATTCATCTGCCATTCAGTCAATATTTAAGTAAGCAAATAATATGCCAGGTACACATTAGGCCCCAGAACTACGAAATAACTGCTGCTGTCCTGGCGCCAAGGTCCTCGGAGTCTAGCTGGTGAAACAGACAAGGCCACAGAGCACCAGGCAGAGGGCCCTGGCCGGGAATGACAGGCTACTTGGGGGTACTGGGGTGGGAGCCCCAGAATTTACAGAGGTGGCATTGGAGCTGCGAGATACCCAACTGAACCTACCTGTGTTCTTTCTAGGTTCCTCTCCTCTCCTCCATCCCCACCTCCACTCACACAGCAGCTTGCTTTCTCTGTAGTCTCCCGGCAGAAGCTCCTGGCACGTATTCCACCCAGGAGAGCCATCGAATGCATCATAACTACCTTCTTCCTGGGGTTTCTAGCTCATTCTTCCTATTAAACTTTTGCTTCAACCAATAAAGACATTGATTAAAGCTTGAAGCAGTACTGGGCATGGTGGTGCACACCCGAAATCCCAGCGGCTCTGGAGGCTGAGGCAGGAGGATCATGAGTTCAGGGCCAATCTCAGCAACTTAGTGAAGTCCTAAAGCAATTCAGACAGACCCTGTCTCTAAAATAAAAACATAAAAACGAGATAGCTCCGTGGTTAGGCACTACACCACTAGGTTTAAACCCTGGTACCAAAAAAAAAAAGGTTGAAGCAAGCCTAAGACATCTCCGTCATTAAAAAGCTGGATTTTTCTTATGACATAATAGACCTTTAAATGGAAAGAAAAGTTAATTCTACATTAAAATATTTTACCAGTTTCCCAAAAGATCCAGTTCCCTCAAGAAAAGTATTATTTTATTTTTTACCATTCAATTTCTCACCAGGAAGGGTGCTACTCTGCTTGCGGAGCACAGGAGGCTCTCGGTTAGATAGTGGATGAAGGTTTTTGCTGCCAGCAGTTCTCAATTGACAGTTTCCCAAAAATACTCCGCACGGTCAATGCCTTTGCTTCTTCTCATCTTCTCCATGTCTTGAAAATCTCATCCTAATGTCTTGAGTCAACACTGCATTCTCCAGGAAAGCCATCCCTGTTATGATTAAATTGTGCATACCTTCCAGAAATCCACCTCTCATTCCCTCAGCTCTGCTGTGGATCATTCACACACCAGGTTGAGAACTTCTGGAGGGCAGAGGGTACAATTTGTCAGTCTTTCAGTCTCTCAGGGCCCTGTGCGTTAGGTGCTCAACTTATGATTTTTAAATGAATGCTGATTACCATTGTGTAATCTGTAAACCAGATAATGATATATTCATCAAGGAGCACACACACACACACACACACACATAAACACATACACACCTCCACTGTCCTTTAATTTTCCTCCTGCTCAATCCATGCTTTTCAAACAAATACCAAAGATCTGAGGAAGTTTTTCTTGTACTTAGTATTTGATATAAAGAAATGTGGTGAAACCCACAGCAATGTCCAAGAGCTGAGCCCCCAGGGGGCTCCAAGAAGCTCATTACTTCCGTAAAATTCACCAAAGCTCTGATAAAGTTATTTATTGCCATATTAATGAGTTTTGTTTTTTGAATTTTATATTGAAAATACATCTTTACAAAAAGAAAGACAGAAAATGTTACCTTAAAAAACTCACTCCTAATGGAATAAAAGGTCTAAGCGGCCTTCTCTTGGGTCTCATGTGGTATCTAGTCTTATACCACTAGTGATTACTCTCCATTGCATCCTCCAACAAGATTTGGACACTAGTGATCCAAACAGTTTCCAAAAGGGTTGGGGGTGTAGAGAGCTAGCCCAACATGCACAAGGCCCTGGGTTCAAACACTACTACTGCAATAAAATAAAATAGTATCCAAATACTTAGGTAAAACCACAGGATTATGGTCTGTAAGCACTAGATCTCAGGGATAATGATGATAGCAATAATAAGTAACTGGATTTTGGTCTTTTTAGTTCAAAAGGCATTTGGTGGGCTTATCAATTATACTTGTAGTCAAATCATGATACATTATTTTTTTTCTACAAAGTTCCAAATAAATGGCCAACTTGCTCTGGAATAGTTTAAGGGCCTGAGAATTTACTACCCTGAACAGTCATTTGTTTTTTTAATTCAGAGAGCCCTATTTTTCAAAATGTTCTTCTGAATAATGAACTTAACTAAAATCCCAAAAACTCCCACCCTTGTTCCTATTTCTGACTATTGAGTCTCACAAAATGCGTACGACCTCTAGTCCCGTGCACCCTTTTATCACGCCAGATCCTCCTGCCATCGTATTTGAAAAATGCAATTCTTTCTTCTGGTTGTTGCTCATTGAGCCCTTGCTGGGTAACAGGCCAACACTGAATGCTCCTAGGCTCTTCAACAGAAGACTGCCTTCTTGTTCTGCTCTGTTTTGTTTTCCTGCTTTCTGGTCCTTATTTCTCCCTCAGACAAGCAAGGCACCTCTTGCCCCTTTCTCTGTATCCCTTCTCAGACACCTTGATTCACCCATGACCCAGATTCACCAGGAATTCCACCTGTCTCTGGCCACTCCCAGCAGGCCCCATCCCTGAACAATTATATCTGTGTGATGATAAATTCTCTCTAATCAGACTCAGAACCGCAGAGTGAGTGCCGTGCAGTTCATGGTCTACCAAGAGGCATGTCTAGATGTGTTGGTAAGTATTTATAAAACAGAAGGTGTTGTAGTGTTTTAGGGGGCAAAGCAAAACAAGAAACGCCTTGGAAACATCTTGGAGAGAGGGGTTATTTCTGAGCAGGATGGTGGAAGACAGCTTCGTGGAAATGTGATGTCTGAGATCCACCTTAAATAGGAAGGAAGAGCTTATCAAGCGGTAGTGAAGAGCTATCTAGATAAGGGGAAAGGGCGAACCACGGGATGGAGTGGAGGAAGCCGGGCACTCTCAGGTTAAGGAAGTAGATTGGGGTCTACAGGAGGTTGTTGGCAAAGGCTCAGAATCTAATTGGAAAGGAGATTTGTGTGGTCCTGAATTTCATGATAAAGAATGTGGACTTCATGCTTTACAGCAGAAGCCATTAAAGGTCTGTCAGTAGAGATATGATACAATCAGTTTTGCTTTAAGGATCATACTTGGGCTGCAGTTTGAAAGATCAATGGGAATTGGGGGAGATGACTGAGAAACAAACCATTAGAATGAGATACTTATGCACCTCAGAGGGTGAGCTGGATGTTCCCCAGGGGTCCCCAGCCTCCACTGCAAAGACCCACAGGTATCTAGGAGGGGGAGAATGAGCTGGAGGTACAGATGTTCCTCAGCTTACCCTAGGACGACATCCTGATAAATTCATTTTAAACTGAAAATATCATGGGTCAAGAATTCATTTACTACCCCTACCCTACGGCACAACACAGCTTAGCTCAGAATGCCTACAGCCGAGCCAAATCATCTCACGCGAAGCCTATTTACAACTGTGTTGATCTCTCATGAAGGTTATTGAATACTGTACTACACAAGTGAAAGGTGGAGTGGTTGTGTGTGCTGTAGATGTGATGGGCAGCAGCAATACAAAACACAATGTCCAAGAAGCACGGCAGCATGGTGCACCCTCCAGAATTGGTGGTTTGCCCTGGAGATTGATTGACAGTGCTGCAGCTGGTGGCCACTTTCCTGCATCAGGAAAGACTCCCCTCTGGTTTCTGGTGCAGGAGACAGGAAGTACCTTGAGTGGGAGTGATGGCCAGGAGCTGGAAAGGCTAGGGTGGTTTCCCCAGGCCACAGGGCACAGGGTTCCCCCCTACTCAGGAGATAGTAGTTAGGATAATGCAGCCATCAGAGCTTAATTCATCCTTTTCAGACTGCTGGTCTAACGGGAGAACACTCTTAACACTCAACTCTTGCCTGGTGGAAAGGGTCGCTAGTTGTGATACACAAGCATGATCCCGTTTGCTCTAGAGGCAGAAGGGTTCACAGGGTCTTGAGGTCAGACTGGCACAGCTTGCAGATACAGCAGCCCAAGGGTAGGAATCTGTGATCACAAACCGAGGCTTCCCCTCATACAGATGAGACGCGTGACTATTTACAAAACATATGCAAGGCTGAGTGGAGAGGAAGCTACTGAGAAAAGGGAGTGGGATGCTGAAGCTGCAGTTCCTGGAGGAGATTGTGGAAGAAAGTGTTTGGAGTCTTCTATGTGGGTCTATATAGCAGTCTATTCAAACAGATCAGATAATACCTAAAGGGCAGGTGGCGTGTTTGTTCTAAATGCAGCAAGAGGTAATGGCAATGCTTAAGTCATTTCTGCAGCAGCCTGTAATTTCACAGGAGCGCGAACATTTCCTTTGACAGCTGTGCTGTGCGTTCATTATGTTGTCAATGTGAGCTCCATAAAGGAGAGAGTGCCTGGGAGGAGAAGAGCAGGGAGAGCAAGCGTTCCATGTTTTTTCTCTCTCCAGTGGTTTAAAGCAATCAAGTAAGGCAAGAATCCTCTACCCTGAAAATATTCAAATTGCCCATTTCACACACTATTCCATCTTTTATAGAAAGATAAAGTCAATCTTCTATGATTTACTTGAAGTTAGCGACTCCAAGTTATCTACTTTTGACCAGCCTTATCGCATTCTCTAGAAATATATTTAAATAGAGCGCAAGAGAAAAATGAATGGCCACAAGGAGGAGGCTGTAGGGAGGGAAAAACTCACGGAAAGTCATGGAAATCGAATGCAAGGAAAATTGAAAACCAAAAGTAACTTTGCAGAATTTAATTATATAGGGAAAAGGAGATTGATTATTTTTTTTCGATTTCAGAAAGCTGATGTGGTAAATACCACAGGAGGCAACAGGGGTGGGGAGAATTGTCATCTCATGTAGTAATGTCATCTCATTATTTAAGCAGCCCAAGAGCCCTGATTCTGACAAATGCCAGCGTCCCTCTCTCTGGTGCCACAGGACCCTTCTCTTCAAATCAGCACCGCTCAGAGGAGAACCGAGATGGGAAGACCTCATGGAGCCGAGCAGAGCCACTTCGCTTCCCTGCTTCCAACTGGGGACAGGGGCGGGCAACAGCAGCAAAAGCAAGGTAGGTCCTGTCTGTCTGACACGGGCCAGTTAGGGGGAAACAGACAGCGTCCTTCAAAGATGGATCGGTTTAATGACCAAACCCCCAAAAGCACACTTAACTTCAACTTCCTCTCAAACCGATGCCAGGCACCAAGTTAAATTCATTGTTTTTTCTTTCTTTCTTTCTTTTTTTGCACCTGGACTAGCCTGTTAAAATAGTTCATTTGGCTGACCTGATTCTGGTTCTCCCCAACTCCACTGCAGGCGTGTGATTGGTTCATAACTCCCACCGATTGAAAGGCACCCACAGCAGCTGGTTACCCCGTTTGAAGCAGAAGGCTGGCTCTTTTTTCCTAGGTTCCTTTTTATTTTGCTTGGCCTTGTTTTGATGGCAAAGCTGCCTCATGGTATTTTAAACATTTTAGTAAGTGGACTTTTCAGCAAGTTCCAGAAGCCACATGGCTTTAAAGAGCCCATAGATTCAGAGCTGATTTATTCTATGTTTTTCTTGTTTGCTAATGGTAACTAATTAGTGCTAATTAAAAAGGTATGGTCTCTGACATTAGTCTACACTAGTGCCAATGACTCTGGGAGTTTCTCTTGGGACAGAACAAATACACTAAATTAACTCATCGAGGGAGAGAGTTTGAATGGAAGCTTGGAAGTAGACAATAGTTTTAAAGAAACCCTATTCACAAATATTTTCTGTGTACTTTTTATGTGCTAGGCCCTGGGACAGGGTATAGTCCCACTTTTAGGGAATGTATAATCTAATTGAGGTACCAAGATATGGATCCCTGCCCCCTAAGATGTTTTATTTGATATGATTAAGTAACAAGTAGATCTAACAGTTTTTGGTTTTTTATTTGTTCTTTTTTTATTTTTTAATTTGTCTTAATTAGTTACATATGACAATAGAATGCATTTATGCACTTTAATATATCATATATAAATGGGGTATAATTTCTCATTGTACATATGGTAGGATCACATTGATCATGCAGTCATATATGTGCATAAGGGAATAATATCTGTTTCATTCTACTATCCCTCCTATCACCAAATCCCCTCCCCTCCCTTCACTGCCCTCTACTTAATCTGAAGTAACTCTCTTCTTCCCTAATGGCCTCCCTTATTGTGAATTAGCATCTGCATATCAGAGAAAACATTCAGCTTTTGGTTTTGGGGGTTTGGCTTACTTGTTATTTTTTTGAGAGACTAACTAGACATCTGGAGACTAGATCTAAGCTAACATTTATTAAATATTTAATAAGTGCCAAACATTCTTGTAAGCACTTTAGAGCCCATGATGTAGTAGGTGCTCTCAGTTACTATATCTTAAAGTGAGAAAACTACAGAGAGTCAAGAAATAGCTAGTAAGTGGAATTTGCTGGTATCCGAGCCTGCACATTTCAACTATTTGGTAGAAAACAACATATACTAAGCACTAGGGGGGAAAACTTCCATATTGAGCAGAATTTAAATTATATTGTGTCTAAATAGAACGAAGACACAATTGTCAGGAAATTCCTGGCCAGAGTTTCCAAATACCTGGAAATTATTTCTGCGATTCCTGCCCAACTCCAACTGAAAGTCTGAACCCCTTAGGAGATGAGGTAAAGGATAAGGAACCGAGGAGAGAAGACACTAGAACAGTTCATCCCATTTCACATCTAGAATCTTTGAACTAACTTGATTTGTAATTCTATGATTCTCTAGCCTTAGTGGCAATACTGCGAATGAAAACCATGCACAATTGCAATCAGACCAACAGACCATTTGCATTCATTCACTAAGCCTGTTTCCCTGAGAGCCACGTTTGCTGGTATTCCATTAGATATTATTGCTACAGTGGTGAATAAAAAGACACAGGTCTTTGAATATGGAACCTATAGATAAGTTGGGAAGCCATTAGGCAAATAGCTACAGAATATATACAATAGAAGCTATGACACCTGAAAGTGGATAAAGGGTGGGCTGAGGGCGTCAGGGAAGGTCAGTACTGAGGATCTGGAAGAAGATCCCTGTATACTGAATGGCCTGGTATGAAACAATAGGTAGCCCAGCATGAGGCTGGAGGGGTCAGGAAAGACCAGATCAAGCATCACATATACCATGTGAAATATATAGAAATGTTTTCAGGGAAGAATTATAATATTCATATCTTTAAAAAATGAGTATATAGAGAAAAAAAAGTGGCTCAAGGAAGAGTTAATAGTTCAGAGTCATATAATGGCAATAGAAATGAGTTGTGATCACATTCCAGAGATATTTAGAAGATGGGATTGGCAGAACTTGGAGATTGCTTATCTATGCAGGGAGAAGAATGGATATACTGAGGACATACTGAGAATAATGGTAGATGTTTCTAATATAGGGAATCCTGGAGGGAGAGTGGATTGCATTCTGGTTTGAACTTATATTTGAGGTGCTAATAAAACAGAGAAGTGGAGATAAAGGATAGGTTGATAAGTATAAGAATCTAGAGTTTGAAGAAAATGTCTAGGTTGGAGATTTTTTTTAAATTTTTTATTGTTGGTTGTTCAAAACATTACATAGTTCTTGATATATCACATTTCACACTTTGATTCAAGTGGGTTATGAACTCCCATTTTTACCCCGTATACAGATTGCAGAATCACATCAGTTACACATCCATTGATTTACATATTGCCATACTAGTGTCTGTTGTGTTCTGCTGCCTTTCCTATCCTCTACTATCCCCTCTCCCCTCCTCTCCCCTCCCCTCTTCTCTCTCTACCCCCTCTACTGTCATTCATTTCTCCCCCTTGTATTATTTTCCCCTTTCCCCTCACTTCCTCTTGTATGTAATTTTGTATAACCCTGAGGGTCTCCTTCCATTTCCATGCTATTTCCCCTCTCTCTCCCTTTCCCTCCCACCTCTCATCCCAGTTTAATGTTAATCTTCTTCTCATGCTCTTTGTCCCTACTCTGTTCTTAGTTACTCTCCTTATATCAAAGAAGACATTTGGCATTTGTTTTTTAGGGATTCGCTAGCTTCACTTAGCATAATCTGCTCTAATGCCATCCATTTCCCTGCAAATTCTATGATTTTGTCATTTTTTAATGCAGAGTAATACTCCATTGTGTATAAATGCCACATTTTTATCCATTTGTCTATTGAAGGACATCTAGGTTGGTTCCACAGTCTTGCTATTGTGAATTGTGCTGCTATGAACATCGATGTAGCAGTGTCCCTGTAGCATGCTCTTTTTAGGTCTTTAGGGAATACACCGAGAAGGGGAATAGCTGGGTCAAATGGTGGCTCCATTCCCAGCTTTCCAAGAAATCTCCATACTGCTTTCCAAATTGGCTGCACCAATTTGCAGTCCCACCAGCAATGTACAAGTGTACCCTTTTCCCCACATCCTCGCCAGCACTTGTTGTTGTTTGACTTCATAATGGCTGCCAATCTTACTGGAGTGAGATGGTATCTTAGGGTGGTTTTGATTTGCATTTCTCTGACTGCTAGAGATGGTGAGCATTTTTTCATGTACTTGTTGATTGATTGTATGTCCTCCTCTGAGAAGTGTCTGTTCAGGTCCTTGGCCCATTTGTTGATTGCGTTATTTATTATCTTATTGTCTAATTTTTTGAGTTCTTTGTATACTCTGGATATTAGGGCTCTATCTGAAGTGTGAGGAGTAAAGATTTGTTCCCAGGGTGTAGGCTCCCTATTTACCTCTCTTATTGTATCTTTTGCTGAGAAAAAACTTTTTAGTTTGAGTGAGTCCCATTTGTTGATTCTAGTTATTAACTTTTGTGCTATGGGTGTCCTATTGAGGAATTTGGAGCCCGACCCCACAGTATGTAGATCGTAGCCAAATTTTTCTTCTATCAGACGGCGTATCTCTGATTTGATATCAAGCTCCTTGATCCATTTTGAATTAATTTTTGTGCATGGCGAGAGAAAGGGATTCAGTTTCATTTTGTTGCATATGGATTTCCAGTTTTCCCAGCACCATTTGTTGAAGATGCTATCCTTCCTCCATTGCATGCTTTTAGCCCCTTTAACAAATATAAGATAGTTGTAGTTTTGTGGATTGGTTTCTGTGTCCTCTATTCTGTACCATTGGTCCACCCGCCTGTTTTGGTACCAGTACCATGCTGTTTTTGTTACTATTGCTCTGTAGTATAGTTTGAAGTCTGGTATCGCTATACCGCCTGATTCACACTTCCTGCTTAGCATTGTTTTTGCTATTCTGGGTCTTTTATTTTTCCATATGAATTTCATGATTGTTTTCTCTATTTCTATAAGAAATGCCGTTGGGATTTTGATTGGCATTGCATTAAACCTATAGAGAACTTTTGGTAATATCGCCATTTTGATGATGTTAGTTCTGCCTATCCATGAACAGGGTATATTTTTCCATCTTCTAAGATCTTCTTCTATTTCTCTCTTTAGGGTTCTGTAGTTTTCATTGTATAAGTCTTTCACCTTTTTGTTAGGTTGATTCCCAAGTATTTTATTTTTTTTGAGGATATTGTGAATGGAATGGTTGTCCTCATTTCCATTTCAGAGGATTTGTCGCTGATATACAGGAATGCCTTTGATTTATGCGTGTTGATTTTATATCCTGCCACTTTGCTGAATTCATTTATTAGCTCTAATAGTTTCTTTGAGGACCCTTTTGGGTCTGCTAGGTATAGAATCATGTCATCTGCAAATAGTGATAATTTAAGTTCTTCTTTTCCTATTTTTATGCCTTTAATTTCTTTCGTCTGTCTAATTGCTCTGGCCAGTGTTTCGAGAACTATGTTGAACAGAAGTGGTGAGAGAGGGCATCCCTATCTTGTTCCAGATTTTAGAGGGAATGCCTTCAATTTTTCTCCATTCAGAATGATGCTAGCCTGAGGCTTAGCATAGATTGCTTTTACAATATTGAGGTATGTTCCTGTTATCCCTAGTTTTTCTAGAGTTTTGAACATAAAGGGATGCTGTACTTTGTCGAATGCTTTTTCCGCATCTATCGAGATGATCATATGGTTCTTATTTTTAAGTCTATTGATGTGGTGAATAACATTTATTGATTTCAGTATATTGAACCAGCCTTGCATCCCAGGGATGAATCCTACTTGATCATGGTGCACAATTTTTTTTATATGTTTTTGTATCCGATTCGCCAGAATTTTATTGAGGATTTTTGCATCTAGGTTCATTAGAGATATTGGTCTGTAGTTTTCTTTCTTTGAAGTGTCTTTGTCTGGTTTAGGAATCAGGGTGATGTTGGCCTCGTAGAATGAATTTGGAAGTTCTCCCTCTTTTTCTATTTCCTGAAGTAGCTTGAAAAGTATTGGTATTAGTTCCTCTTTAAAGGTTTTGTAAAACTCTGCTGTATACCCATCCGGTCCTGGGCTTTTCTTAGTTGGTAGTCTTTTGATGGTTTCTTGTATTTCCTCAATTGATATTGGTCTGTTTAGGTTGTCTATATACTCCTGACTCAATCTGGGCAGATCATATGACTTAAGAAATTTATCGATGCCTTCACTATCTTCTAATTTATTGGAGTATAAGGATTCAAAATAATTTCTGATTATCTTCTGTATTTCTGAAGTGTCTGTTGTGATATTGCCTTTTTCATCCCATATGCTAGTAATTTGAATTCTCTCTCTTCTTCTCTTCGTTAGCACGTCTAAGGGTCTGTCGATTTTATTTATTTTTTCAAAGAACCAACTTTTAGTTTAGTCTATTTTTTCAATTGTTTCTTTTGTTTCAATTTCATTAATTTCAGCTCTGATTTTAATTATTTCTTGCCTTCTACTTCTTTTGCTGTTGTTTTGGTCTTCTTTTTCTAGGATTTTGAGATGAAGTATGAGATCATTTATTTGTTGTTTTTTTCTTTTTTTAAGGAATGAACTCCAAGCAATGAATTTTCCTCTTAGAACTGCTTTCAATGTGTCCCATAGATTCCGATATGTCGTGTCTGTGTTTTCATTTATCTCTAAGAATTTTTTAATTTCCTCCTTGATGTCTTCTATAACCCATTGATCATTCAGTAACCTATTGTTCATTCTCCAAGTGATGCATGATTTTTCCTTCCTTCTTTTATCGTTGATTTTCAGTTTCATTCCATTATGATCAGATAAGATGCATGGTATTATCTCTCCTCCTTTATATTGTCTAAGAGTTGCCCTGTGACATAATATATGATCTATTTTTGATAAGGATCCATGTGCTGCTGAGAAAAAAGTGTAACTGCTTGATGTTGGGTGGTATATTCTATATATGTCAATTAAGTCTAGGTTATTAATTGTGTTATTGAGTTCTATAGTTTCCTTATTCAACTTTTGTTTGGAAGATCTGTCCAGTGGCGATAGAGGTGTGTTGAAGTCTCCCATGATTATTGTATGGTGGTCTATTAGACTCTTGAACTTGAGAAGAGTTTGTTGGATGAACATAGCTGCACCATTGTTTGGGGCATATATATTTATGATTGTTATGTCTTGTTGGTGTATGGTTCCCTTGAGCAGTATGTAGTGTCCCTCTTTATCCCTTTTGATTAACTTGGGCTTGAAATCTATTTTATTTGATATGAGTATGGACACTCCTGCTTGTTTCCGAAGTCCATATGAGTGATATGATTTTTCCCAATCTTTCACCTTCAGCCTATGTATGTCTTTTCCTATCAAATGCGTCTCCTGTAGGCAGCATATTGTTGGGTCTTGTTTTGTGATCCATTCTACTAGCCTGTGTCTCTTAATTGGTGAGTTTAAGCCATTAACATTTAGGGTTATTATTGAGATATGGGTTGTTCTTCCAGCCATATTTGTTTATTTATGTTACTAAACATGGTTTGTTTTCCTCTTTGATTATTTCCCCCCTTTACTGTCCTACCTCCCACTGTTGGTTTTCATTGGTATTTTCCATTTCCTCTTCCTGTAATGTTTTGCCGAGGATGTTTTGAAGAGATGGTTTTCTAGCTGCAAATTCTTTTAACTTTTGTTTATCGTGGAAGGTTTTAATTTCATCTTCCATCCTGAAGCTTAATTTCGCTGGATACACAATTCTTGGTTGGAACCCATTTTCTTTCAGTGTTTGAAATATGTTATTCCAGGATCTTCTAGCTTTTAGAGTCTGTGTTGAAAGATCAGCTGTTATCCTGATTGGCTTACCCCTAAATGTAATCTGCTTCCTTTCTCTTGTAGCTTTTAAAATTCTCTCCTTATTCTGTATGTTGGGCATCTTCATTATAATGTGTCTAGGTGTGGATCTCTTATGATTTTGCACATTCGGCGTCCTGTAGGCTTCTAGGATTTGGGATTCTGTCTCATTCTTCAAGTCTGGGAAGTTTTCTCGTATTATTTCATTGAATAGATTGCTCATTCCTTTGGTTTGGAGCTCTGTACCTTCCTGTATCCCAATGACTCTTAAGTTTGGTCTCTTTATGTTATCCCATATTTCTTGGATGTTCTGCTCATTGTTTCTTAACAGTCTTGCTGAGCTGTCTATGTTCTTTTCAAGTTGAAATACTTTGTCTTCATTGTCTGATGTTCTATCTTCTAAGTGTTCTACTCTGCTGGTAGTATTCTCAATTGAGTTTTTAAGTTGGTTTATTGCTTCCTGCATTTCTAGGATTTCTGTTTGTTTGTTTTTTATAACCTCTATCTCCCTGTATAGTTGATCTTTTGCTTCCTGGATTTGTTTGTGTAATTCATTGTCGAAGTGATCTTTCATTGTCTGATTTTGCTGTCTAATGTCTTCCTTGAGACTCCAGATCATCTGAAGCATGTATATCCTGAATTCTTTATCTGACATTCCACCTGCTGCAGCTGTTACCTCTTCTAAAGTTGAGTTGACCTGCATTACTTGTGGTCCTTTCTTTCCTTGTCTTTTCATACTGCTTGCGTTTCTTTCTGCTTGGTGAAACTGTTGTGTTTTTGAAAATTTTTCCCCCTATATATTTATATTGCTCTTGTATAGTTGAAAAGTCTCTCTTGCAGGGTAGGTCACAGGTCTGCGTACCTTGCAGGCGTGGGCGGCGGCTCTGCTCTGCCCTTACTCCAATTGGGGTGACGTGTCTACCACGCCAGCAGGTCGCTGGGCTTATTCCGGGTGCGGGAGGCGGCTCTGCTCTGCCCCTCCTCCAATTGGTGTGACTCGTCTACCACACCCACGGACCGCTGGGCCTGTTCCAGGCGCGGGCGAAGGCTCTGCTCTGCTCCTACTCCAATTGGGGTGACGTGCCTACCACCCCGGCCGGCCGCTGGGCCTGTTCCACCGGTCGGTCGCAGGTCTGCCTACCTTGCGGGCACGGGCGGCGGCTCTGCTCTGCCCCTACTCCAATTGGGGTGACGTGTGTACCACGCCGGCAGGCCGCTGGGCCTGATCCGCCGGTCTGTGGCAGGTCTGCCTACCTTGCAGGCGCGGGTGGCGACTCTGCCCTGCTCCTACTACCACGCCCGCGGACTGCTGGGCCTGTTCTGCCGGTCGGTCGCAGGTCTGCCTACCATGTGGGCACGGGCGGCGTCTCTGCTCTGCCCCTCTGGCTTGATGACAAAGTGAGAGAGACTCGGGTGTTTGTGACTCACTTTCTTTACCAGGAGACCAACTGTTTCTGTGGCCGCTGGTATCGATGAAGTTCTCTCCTCCGCCGCTTTCTGATGACATCAGATCTCTGCCATGTTGGTATCCCATGTGAATGGCAGCATTTCGTTCCCTTTGCCGCGTGACCAAAGCAACGGGTGAGTCCTGACCGGCCCTCACAAGCCCCGTCTCAGTCCTGTTGCCACTGCCTATGAAGGCTCGGTTGGTATTTACCTCCACAGTATTCAGCAGGACCCGGACCGAGAAGCAGTTTCCGCGGGTTCTTTAGCCCTGGGCCAGAGCAGTTCCGGGAGCCGGAATTCGGCCGCTCCGTGCTCGGTGTATGTTCTGATAGGAGCAGGCTCCAAGAAGCAGTTTCCGCGGGTTATTTAGCACTGAGCCTGAGTAATTTGTCTGTGAGCCGCAGGCGAATGGCAGCCTGAAATTACCTGTTCTATGGCTGAATGAGCTGCGATCAGTCGAAAACAGGGATGGTGACGTCAGCTCTCCAAGATGGTGGCCGCTGGCTTCCTCTGTGGTCTGACCGGTGTGGAGAACCGAATTGGACCGCTTCCTTCCCCCATCTCAAACCCAGAATTCAGCACTGAGTACGGTGATTGCACAGCTGGCAGAAGCCTGCAGAAACTGCAGTGCTGTATCTTTGCGTTGCTATCTCCTCGTTTCCCAGCGCGAGCCGCAGACTCTAGCCACGGGGCTATTTGCTGAATAAGCAGCGTGACCCTCCGTGCGGACAAATCTCTCGCGTTTGAGCCCCTGTAGCTGATCCTCATGCGATAGAAATCCTTCCTCTAGGTTTTGGAGCACCCCAATTTTGCTGGAAATTCCTAACAAGATAGCTTTTAGCCATTCTAACTCGTCATTCTCCCGCACAGTGACGCGGTACACGGGGGTAATGCTCTCCCTTCGCCACCATCTTCCGACTCCTAGGTTGGAGATTTTTTTAAAAATAGAAGGACTATCTATAGCAACTTAAGCTATGGGAATAAATGAGAAATGCATGATGCAAGAAGGCCAAAGAATCTGGCTTTTTTTTTTAAAGTGACTTGTCCAAAATGCCAAGACTTTTTAATTTCTTTAAAGGGCAGAGTGATTAATTGTACCAAAAAATTATGAAGAGGTCAAAAACAGAAACAGATAATTTTCCATTGGAAGTAAAGTTTCAAAGGTCATTTGTGACCTTAACAAGAGTTTTTAGTGGTTTTGTTGGAAGTGGACACCAAGGTGAAGTGACTTCAGTGTGTAGGAAATGAAGAAGAGACAGCCTATCAGAGGTGTGAGATCCATCCTTGTTAGCTGAACATATAAGAAGAAATGGCATCTCTGTTTCCAGGGCCTGTGCAGGTAGACTACTCAAACTCCACAAGCAGTTATCCTGGACAGCTGCCCAGTGACCTCATTCATCTTCTATCTGCATGGTAATGACACCCACACCACCCCATTTGCCCCCCATCCCTCTAAAGTCCTCTCCATGAATATTTGTCCCATGTGGCGATGACAGGTCCAGACTGCTGCAGTCTGGCTGGGCACAAATAACTGGGAGGTCACGAGCCACTTGTAGGTTCAAACAGGAACTACTTTATTGCCAGAACCCCACGGGAACGCCACTGGAACTCAACCGAAACTCCGCAAGAACCAACGGGAACTCAACAGGAACTCTGCGAGAACTCAAGGGGAACTCAAAAGTAGCGAGCACCCGAGGTAGCAGGAGCTGCCTTATTGCCGGACAGCAGAGGTTTATATACACAACTGAATACACAGCTTGTTTCAATTTAGCATCATCCAGTTACAGCAATCAGTCATTATCTTAATAATTATACACAGCTTAACTTAATTATCATCATCTTAATGGCTCGCTGGTGTTACTTCTCAACCACTCCTTCTGGCAAAATGCCAGGCGCCATCTTGACTTGGCTGTGGCTCTCAACATCAGACAGTCCAAGAATGCCTATCTGTTGATGGACAGAAGCATGTCCACATCAGGGTTATGTGAAGAACCACAGAATTCCTGTCCTGGGTTGCTGAGCAGTAGGCACTCCTCTCAGGATGGGTCTTCATAAATCCATCCTCAGCAAAGTCTTCCTGGCCACAGATCTGTCAGTGGAACCTGAATTTGGGTGACACTCACTGCCCACGGTACTCATCCCACAATTAAGCCTCCACTACCATGGGCAATGTCTTACAGTTCTGGAATGGGGAAGGGTAGGTAGGAGGAAAGTGAAGCGAAGAACAAGGCTCAGGCCAATGTATGTGATAGACCTGGGGAGAAATCTGGAATTGAAAAGTCACTTCCACCAGGAAAGAAATCCTTTTAGGAACAATAATCTAGTGTCTGATTTTAAGCTAATTGTATATAATCCACTTAACTCATAGAGCGTGCACGTGCACACACACGCACACACACGCCCCTTCCAAGAATGGTCTTTGGGGAAACCAAGGAGAACCTAAGTTCCATGGACAGGGGAGATCAGAGTCAATGGAACTACTACAAGCACACAATGGGTTTAAGAATCCATAGGACATTTAGGGATCACGACCCTAAGAGCACAAGTCCAGAGAATTTATAGAAATACTGGTAGAGCCTTTGATTACCCCTTCTACGTTATAAGGTTAGAATATCCAAGCTGATTTTAAGTCCTAAAGGACGAAGTGAGCTCAGTAAGAACCTGGGTTATACCTAAATCTAGAAGAAGGAAAGAAGTTCAAGAAAGAAGCCCAGCTAAGGGGACTGCTGAAGAGCAGGACTCAGGCAGGGAAAGGTGCTGTCACTGTGGTCAGAGGACAAGCATGTGGGATGGGGCAGGACTGATGATCAAAACCACAGGTAGGAAGAAAATTCAAAATCTGAGCAAAGAGACTGGTGTAGGGTAATAATTCAGAAAGAAGCATCTGACATTAAACCAGCCTCGAATGCAAGCCTGGCTTTTATATTTACTAGCAGTCTTGCTTCAATTTATTAATATGAAAATGGGCATAATAAAACATGCATACCTCATTTATTTGTTTTTAAGATGAAAATGAATGTAAAAGCATCTAGACTGGTTCTTGGTACACAGTAACTGACCAATGAAGCCATCAATGATGATTATCATCATCATTCCTGTTTCTGTTACACCGGACATACATGAGATCAGATGGCTTTTGTTGGAGAAGTGGCAGGAGAGTCTGTGGTGTACTTGTGTCACCATAAGTGCTAATTCTGGAGACAAAGGTGGGGACATCTACCCCCAGCCATCTGACACAGTAAGTCTGGGTAGCACATGGAGGTTGGCCATTTTGTAGGTCCCCAGGTGATTCTGGTGCAGTGGTCTATTTTAAAACTACCACTGATGAGGAAAAAGTTATCATTAAGGGACCCCCACAGGTAATCTCCAAGGAAATCAGGCCTCAGGATGTGACTGGGAGGCTTTGACAATAGCTGGGGTATGGGAAAAGTCAAATAACAAACTCTCACACGGCCGGAACTGAATAGGAGCAGGAAAAGCCATCTATGGAGAGTAAAATGAAACTTCCAGAGTAAGAAACCAAGCAACCAGTAAGCCCAAGATCATTCTGGTAAAGAGATCATCTAGGGGCAGGGAGGGAGTTCTGGGGTACAGTAGAGGGGCAGGTCTGGGTGGCAGGCCAAAGTCAGGGGACAGACAAGTGGCCTTGGGTGGGCAGAGAAGATTAATTAGAGATACAGTGATAACAGTATTTTTGAAATATTATTTATATAGGACATTTCATATTCATTATTTTATACTATACTCACATTCATCCCAATTACCTCATTTTGAGGTTTTTTTTTTAGGGGGAAGGTGTTTCATAATCCTAATAATCTCCTTCTACACACAGAAAACCAGGCTCAAAGGGGCTGAATTGTCAACAACAGCATGTGGACAATGAGGAGAAGAGCCAGGGTCACCAGACTAGAAATCAAGGGCACTGTCCAGTCCTCCACATGTCAAAGAGGAGTAGAGAATACAGGGAGAAAAGTGAAAATATCCCAGGAACTCCTGCCCTAAGCTCAGGAACATGCATCTCTGGACACAATCTCTTATTGTTGAAAAAAAATCCACCAGAGTCTGTATGTGAAAATGCCTAAGATCCACTAGGTGTTTAAAAGAAGGAAAGAAGTGGTTCTTGCTCGGAATTGGCTTGAGACAGCTCTGCTACAGAATCAAGTTTCACTTCCTGTTGATCTATCATCTGTGCTCACTAAGATGCTTGCTCTGCCCGTCCTTGAAGACTATAAAACCTAAGTCCACAGAATCGTCCCAAGGCCTGTATCAGGTCTGCTTCCCGCCCTACAGTGACAGCACTACAGTGTTAGCTGCTAAATATAAGCCACTTGAAATGTCTCACTTAGCAGGCAAGAGCAAATCGGGTGAGTATGATTTTGAACTAGAGTCTTAATTATAGTGTTGTGTACCTGAGGTAATTATTCACATGATGGAGTGGTGCTTAAGACTATTATTTGTGATCAACTCAATTAATGCCATTTGGCCTAGCCCATAAGTGAAGTCAGTCACCTGGCAATCACAAAAGTCTCCTGGTAACTTTGTGCCGACTATTCCAAAGATGTGTGTGTGTGTGTGTGTGTGTGTGTGTGTACATATATATGTGTGTGTGCATATAGATATATCTAAGTACAAACACACATACATTTAATCACCCCTTTTAGGAAAAAGTCACTCTATTCATATCCCAGAGATATCAAAACTGCTTTTCCTTTCAGAACATTTTTCTGAACTGTATCTCTGTATCATGGAGTCTGAGATGAACTTAGGGAACAGGCTGAACCCATTATTTGACACCAGCCCCTGAGAGGCGCAGGGAAGTGAACACAAGGTCCACACATTACTTGGACAAGCTGGGAGCCCCATTCAGTGAGACGCATGGTAAGTTTTCTCTTCCATCACGAGATGAGCGAGGTTAGAACAGAGCTGGAATCCGCCATCATTTAAAACCAGGAAACTTCGCAGGCCAAACGTCAAGGCTTTCCTGTTAGATTATGACCATTTCACTGGGTAAAGGCTAATGGCAAAGAATGCCTACAAGAATTAAACTGCAGAGATCACCTCCAATGTGGTGGCCGCAACATAACATCAGGAATGTCATATTCAAATTTCAGCTACTCCAGAAAAATCTATGAAGTGTCTTGTTTCTCTCATTCAATTTTTTTAAATGGATTTATTTATTTATTTATTTAAATTAGGTATATATGGACAGAAGAATGCATTTTGATTCATTGTACACAATTGCAGCACAACTTTTCATTTCTCTAGTTGTACACGTGTACATGTCTCCCATTCAATTTTAAAGTAAAAATGGCACTACGTCAAAAGAGGAATTGGAGATCCACACTTACAACTTGCTTGGCATGAACTCCCTGAATGAGGCATAAACACTGTATTTACTCAGCATCTACTATGTACCAAGCACTGTGCTGAGTACACATCATGCAATATTTCAGTCAGAGCTCAAACAGCCTAATGAGGTAAGGGCGGTTATTCTCTCCATTCCCTGTGTAGAGACTAAGACTAGCTGTTCTTGGTATCTAATCCAAATAGCAGAGGCAGATCTTGGAGTTCAGCCCAGGACACTCTGCCTGTGGCAGTGAACAGTACTTAGGTACCTTGAAACTGTCCACACAGTACTCCCAGCTGTCGCCTTAGAGCCCCTCGGGTCCAGTGCCTTCTTCTATAGGAAGGACACGGGGGCCCAGGGCAAGTCTATGTAGTTAGTACACAGAACTAAAACTCAAGCCATTGACTCTGCATTTACATTGAATGAGCCAAAATAAAAATCATTCTTTTACTGAGGTTCAAACAAATCATTTTGACAAATATTGCTACTCAGCCTCTTGTCTACATTTTACTAATTGTTCTAGGGAAAAATAAAAACGAATTCTGCTATTAAAAGTTTAATGTTTTTTTTTTTCTACTGGTAAAAGATCACTTTAAAGTTTCTTCCTCCTGCTCTTCCCTAAGAAAAATTTGGATCTTCTGACAAAATTACTGTGATTTGTTAAATAAACCAACAGTTTCTCATTCCTATTATCACTGAAGTGCAGCATTTAATAATGAAGAGTGTTAGGTCATGGAGACGTAGTGTACAATTGCGACTCTCTGTCCCTCCTTGGAAGACTTCTGCAGTTTACTTTTCTTGGCTTCAGAGCACCCACCACATCCAGAAACCTGGTTTGTGAGCAAAGTCCTGTAAGAAAGCAAATCAGCATCCTCGGAGTAGGGTCAGCCTCACCTGCCTAGAAGAACCTTAGTCATGGTCACAAGAGAAAAATCACCAAGCACTGGCCAGTACCATTTTGAGGATCAGGAAAATTGAATGAGCCAAAATGAAAATTATTCTATCATTGAAGGTCAAGCTAATCATTTTGGCAAATATCTCTTACTCAGCCTCTTGACTACATTTTTCCATCTACTAATCATTCTGGGAAAAGAAATCTTCTATTAAAAATTTTATTTTTTTTCTAGGCAAATGCAACATAAGAATAATGATCTTTAAAGCAACTAGGTAATACAATTTCAAACATACCACAGGCTACATATTTCAAGGGATTCCTACTGTAATAAAATTAGATCCTCAGCAAATAACATTTTTAATGCATTGGTAATTTTGGTAAAATGAGGAGAATCTAAAACAAGAATAAGAAAAACATTGAGCTGAGTAGAAGTGATGAGCTGTAAGCAATCCAAAAGCCACTGAACCGACATGAGGAACCTGAGTTTAGGTGCCCCTTGCTTGAGAGGGGAAACTGAACTCGGAAGATTGAGCCTTGGGGCCATTAGTGTCAGAGGCAAGTGAACCTAAACCCCACAATAAACTAAGAACTTTGAAATGGATTAAAGCCAATCTGACAGGTTCAAGTCTAAGGTGAGGCAAGAGGGGTTCCCAGGGTGCAGATTTAAGAAGGTGCCCTTTTCATGACCCTGAGAGTGAGTACTCCCTTACATTCTACACTAGACAGCCCCTCTCGCCTCACCTAACCCTAGCCATGGTCTCAGGCTGATTTCACATCCCTGCCTCTGGCAGAAGTAAACACAATGCAAATCTTTATGGATAAAGTCATCCCCAATGCCTTCAGCTTTCCCACAGATGCAGTCAACCAAACATGAGCTCACAGACACCAAGAATCACACGATTCAGAATCAGCAGACCACATTGTAAGTATGTACAAATATGTCAATTAAAAAAAAGAAATAAAGAATATTTGATATCATTGTTTACATATAAAACAAGAACTATAGACAAGTTTTTAATGAAATTTATTTTTAACTAATACATAAAAATTATACATGATGTCCCGAGACATCATTTGATGTTTCAATGCATGTATATATTGTGTAAGGTTTAAATCAGGTTAAATATCTATCTCTTCATTTATCATTTCTTTATGATGAAAACTCTCAAAATACTTTCTTCTGGATTTTTGAAATGCACAGTAAATTCTTGTTGTCTCTTCTGGGAAATAGCATGCCAGGACTTTTTGCTCCTGTCTAACTGTAACTTTGTACCCATCCAACAACCTCTCCCCACCCTCCCCCACTCTCCCCAGCCTCTGGTGGCCACCATTCTACTCTTAACTTCCATGAGATATTTTGTTGTTGTTGTTGTTGTTGTTGTTTTAAGATTCCACAAACAGGTGATATCATGCAGTATTATCTTTCTGTACTTGGCTAGCTACAGTTAATAATTACTTCCAATTCCATCCATGTTGTGGTAAATGGCAGGAGTTCATTCTTTTTATGATGTACCACATTCTTAACCCATTCATTCAGTTGGTGGACATTTGGGTTACCATTTCTTGGCTATTATGAATAGTGCTTCACTGGTCGTGGAATGTTTGAAATTGTATTACCTAATTGCTTTAAGAATATTATTTTTATGTTGCATTTGACTAGGAAAAAAAACTTAAAATTTTTAACAGCAGAATTCTTCTCCCAGAACAATTAGTAGTTGGAAAAATGTAGGCAAGAGGCTGAGTAAGAGGTATTCACCAACATGATTAGCTTGACCTTCAATGATAGAATATTTTTAATTAAATTTCTATATATAAGACTATGTCTATTTAACATGCTGATCTCATTTCCTTTGGATATATCTAGTGGGGTTGCTGGATCATGTGGTAGTTCTAATTTTAAGTTTTGAGGAACCTCCAAACTGTTTTCCACAATGACTACACAAATTTTCAATCTACCAACGGCGTGAATCAGTTTCCTTTTCTCCACATCCTCACCAGCATTTACTACATTTAGCTTTTTCAGTAAGAGCCTTCTTCCTGGAGGGAGGTGACATCTCACTGTGGCTTTGATTTGCATTTCCCTAATGATTATCCATGCTGAGCATTTTCTCATATACCTTGGCAATTTGCATGCCGCCCTTTGAGAAGTACCTATTTAATTCTACTGCCCATTTTTCATCAAGTTATTTGTTGTGTTTTGTTTCATTGCCATTAGCCGGTTTCCAGAGTTCCTTGTGTTCTGGATATCAACTCCTTGCTGGAGGTATAGTTGGCACACATCTCCTCCCATTCTGTAGGTCGTCTCTTCACTCTGCTAATTGCTTTTTGGAAGAAGCTTTTGGTTTGGTGTAATCCCACTTGTCCGCTTTTGCTTTCATTTCCTGTGCTTTCAGGTCTTGTTCAAATAATCCTTTTGCCCTTGAGCAAGGCATGTCCTGAAGCATTTCCGCTGTGGGTTTTCCCAGTGTGTGTTCTTAGCCACTCTGTCTAAATCACTAGGCTGTGGATTCCGGGGCTGCGCTCTTCTGTGCCATTGGTCTACATGTCTGCAGTTAAGCTGCTACAGCTTGGAGTGTATTTTGAAGTCAAGTAGTTTAATGCCTCCTGTCATTCTTTTTTGTTCATGGTGGGCTTTGTCTACTTGGGGGGTGGGGTGGTGTATGTGTGTTTCCATATAAATTATAGGAGAGGTTGAATATTTCTGTGAAAAAATTTTATTGCTATTTCTATATGAATTGTGTTAAATAACTTAAAAATTTTAACAGCAGAATTCTTCTCCCAGAATGACTAGTAGTTGGATATACTGTTTTGAATATAGTATGGATATTTTAACACAATTTTTTCTTGCAATTATGAACCTATGATATTTTTCTGGTTTTTTTTTTTTTTTTTTTTGGTGTGTATATGTCTTCTTCAATTTCTGTCATCAATGGTTTATCATTTGCTTTGTAGAGATTTTTCATTGTTTTTTATTAAATTCTGGACACTTAGACATTTTCATACCTATTATAAATGGTATTTCTTTCTCTCTCTCTCTTTTTTTTTTTTTTTTTTTGAGGTCTTTCAAGTATCATTTATTGGTATAGAAAACACAAGGGTAAATTGAAGAACCAACATGAGTTAAATTTTTAAATTTCTTAGGCATACTCTTTTTTATTTTCTCTTTTTTAATTGATCTTATTTTTTAAAATACACAACAGCAGAACATATTACAATTCTTATTACACATATAGAGCATAAACTTTCATACCTGTATAAAGTATGTTCATTCCAATTCATGTCTTTGTACATGTACTTATGGGGTTTTTTTGCATTACAATTCTTATTACACATATATACCACAATTTTTCATATCTCTGTTTGTATATAAAGTAGGTTGACACCCAGTTCATGTCTCCATACATGTACTTTGGATAATGATGTCCATCACATTCCACCATCCTTGCTAATCCCCTGCCTCCTCCCTTTCCCTTCTCTCTTCCCTATTTAGAATTCATCTATTCCTCCCATGTTCCTTCTCCCTACCCCACTATGAGTCAGCCTCCTTATATCAGAGAAAACATTCAGCATTTGTTTTTTTGGGATTGGCTAACTTCACTTAGCATTATCTTCTTCAACGCCATCCATTTACCTGCAAATGCCATGATTTTATTCTCTTTTATTGCTGAGTAAAATTCCATTTTGTATATATGCCACATTTTTTTAAAATCCATTCATCCACTGAAGGACATCTAGGTTGGTTCCACAGTTTAGCTATTCTGAATTGTGCTGCTATAAACATTGATGTGGCTGTGTCCCTTTAGTATGCTGTTTTTAAGTCCTTTTGGTATAGACCAGAAAAGGGACAGCTGGGTCAAATGGTGGTTCCATTCCCAAATTTCCAAGAAATCTCCATACTGCTTTCCATGTTGGCTGTACCAATTTACACTCCCAACAACAATGTATGAGTGTACCTTTCCTGATGTCTATTTCATGTAATTTGTTAGTGCCTTGAAGCAACTCTACTGATTTTTGTTTGCTAATCTTGCACCTTGCAACTTTGCTGAATTCATTTATTAGTTCTCATAGTTTTGGGTGGAAATTTTCTATATATAATCTTATATATAGAAAATTCCTGGGAATTTTCTATATATAAGATTATGTCATCTGCAAATGATGACAATTTAGATGCTCTTTATTTCTTCCTACTGCCTGATTGCTCTGGATAGAACTTCCGCACTGTATGGAATAAGTGGAGAGAGTGGGTATCCTTGTTTCGCTCGAAGTCTTACAGGCAAATCTCTCACTTTTCCCTATTCACTATGATGTTGGCTGTCATAGCTAGACTTTACTACTATGTTGAGGTATGTTCCTCCCATTCCTAATTTGCTTAATGTTTTTACCATGAATGGATGTCAATTCAATCAAGTACATTTCCTACATCTAGTGGGATGATCATACCTTTATTCTTTTCAAGCTGTACATATTTATGGGGTACATTATGGAATTCAACATATGTATACTATGTTTATTAATTAAATCAGGGCAATAAACATTTTCATCTCTTCAACCATTAATCATTTTTGCATGTTAGGAATCTCATACTCTCCTAGTGATTTTTGAAACATGTCGTAGTTGTTTCACCTGATACTGACCCTACAGATGTGGTCGTGGTGCCTGGTGTTGACTTTCTTTCACTCCCCCTCCCTCCCCATTCCCCATCTTAGTGAACACTATCATTTTTCTTTCTTCTACAAAATTGATTTATTGGTTTCTACACAAGTGTCTTCCTGTGTCTGACTTGTTTCTCTTAACATAATCCTCTCCAGCTCCATTCCTAGTGCTGCAAAGGACTTTGCATGAACCCCACTTGGCCATGAGCAGCGCACCTAAGCAGACAGCTCTGCACACTCCACCTGTTGCACCTGTAACTTGTGAGACTTTAATGTCCACCGACATGAGCCTTCCCGTGCCTGAGCCTCTCAGTCTCTTGACTTTGTCCTCTACGGAGTCATAGCCACTCACTTCCATGGTCATGCCCTAAATCTGGCCACGAGCAATGACTGTAAACTCCCCAAACTCTCCGTGTGGGGCCTCTCTCCCCCTCCCCTCCCTCCCCCTTTCTAGCTCACTCCCTCTGTTCTCCACCTCCCAGTCCTGGCACTGTTCCTGCATCTCCAGTCCGCCGATGCCTCCACTTCCAGAGAGTCCCTTACCTCCCGGCATCCTTCCTTCCTCTTTTCCCAGTTTAAATTTCCATGGTTATTTATTATGATTCCTTTGCATCACTCTGGCTGCCCCTCTGGCCTCACTGCACTGGCTCTGGTCACCCCAGTGCCGTCTAACCCTGTCTCTGTCTCTGCCTCTACCGCTCAGCACACTGCCCCTGGAGAGCACAGGAGGTTGGTTCCACCCCCCACAGAAGGTGAGGAGCTGTTCACGCTCCCTCTCAACCACTCTTCACACTTTCTCCATATCCTCACTGACGGCTTGCTTCCCGTTACACACACACACACACACACACACATGCAATTAAAAATTAAACAGCCTCAGCAAAGACCTTCCTCAAACTGTCAGCCCATGTGTACCCACCTCGGAACACGGCTGCCTTCATTGCTTCATAACACACCAGGTGCGCCCCAGCCCCAGGCCTTGGTTGCTGATGCTTTGCCACCTGGAATGCCCTGTCAGCCACATGCCCACTAATCACTTCCTTCAAGCTTCAGCTCAAAGGGCTCTGAGATAGGCAGCTCTTCATCTCTGCCACCAAAACAGCTGACATGAACAACGGAGAGCAGGAAGGCTTTATTTCGACTCATGGTCTCGGAGGTTGCAGTCAATGTTCTTTCATGGCAGAAGGGCCTAGAGGAAGGGCACACCAGTTGGGAAGCAGAGAGAGGGGGCGGGTCTGGGGACAAGATATATCTCCCAAAGACCCACCCCCAGTGACCTTCTTCCTCCAACCATGCCCCACCTGTCTGTAGTTTCCACACCTCCTGGGAGTCCATTCAAATTATGAACCCATCAAATGGATTAATCCACTAACAGCGTGAGAGCCCTTATGGTCCAATCACTTCCGAAAAGCCCACCTTTGAACACTGCTGCACAGGGGACCAATTCTTCAACACATGATCTTTGGGACAATACTCCTTCTCAAGGAGAAATGACCACCCTATTTAATATTGAAACTCACCACTCACTCCATGCCCTTTGGTATATTCTTTCCTGTACTATTTTTTCTTCTACTTATCACCATTTATCTTAATTTAATTATCTACTCATCTTGTTTATTGTTTATCTTTTCCACTACAGTATAAGTCCCATGAGGGCAGAGATTCTGGTCTATTTCTTTAATTGCTGAATTCTCAGAACCCAAACAATATCTAACATACAAAAGGATTTCATAAAGATTTTTTGAGAAAAATGAGTGAGTACTCCCTAATATTATATAATACTTCACAAGAACTTAAAGGTATTATAGTAAAATTGTATTAATTTTTGTGACAGTAATTCAAAAATAAAGTCCTCGATTGCCTATAATTATACGTACGTATATATTAATAACCATTGCAGAATGCAAAATAGCTACTCCAAGCCTCTGATGAGAAATGTGTTCTGGTGCATGAAATGTGAGAGAGATTGGAGAACCTCGTAAGAAAAGAAATACAATCCTGAGATGTATGTGTGATAGACCACCTTCAGCACTCTTCCTGTCCACCTTAGCAAGTCCCAGAACAGTGGCCCAGGGTACTTTAGAAACAGGTGTGTGTATTATGTGTGCATGGGGGATATGTGTGCGCGCGCATGTGTGTTTTAAAAAAATTACATACTGTGCAAATGGTGCTATTTAGAACAGTATTTGGAATCATTATCTCACTGTACTAGAAAAAAAATTTTGCATGTTTATTTAAAAAATAGTCATAAAATGACCTTTCAAATCCTAAACATATAAGATTGCAATAAGGTTCTGAGTCTTTATTAGCTGACTTTTCTTCTAGTGATTTAGGTAAAAGTTATTTGGGATATGCAAATTAGACAATTGCTTCTGATTTTTAATAACTTTTAATTTGAGAGTAAAGTACACATATTTACTATAGAAATTTAAGTTAAATACAGGAAAAAGTTACCCTTAATCTTCTTACCATCTTAAGTCTCTTTCTATGTATCTTGGTCTTATTTGTAATAAACATGTTAAAACTTGATGAAAATTAATGCTTTTCTTCAAAATAATTGACCCAGAAAGTAATGTTTTCATATCACTCCTGATCTAATTTCAGAAAAAGAAAAACATTGGAATTCTCTTTTTTTTCAGAACTGTTTTCCAAGTGTACATCACATTTTAAAAATAATCTCATTGTTTCTGACTTATTTTTTATGAGGAAGAATTTGATATTCAGAAAAGCAAGGCCCATTCCTCAGCAGTGCCATTGTTTTATGAACCTGCATTGTCTTGTTTGGTCCTCCTTGAGACAATCCCAAGAGTAAAATATTATTACAGGGCCTGTTTTACAGATGAGGTCAGAGATCAGAGATTTGAAACATGAATTTCATACAATCAACTAATAAGTCAGTGAGATTAATCCCATGCTTCTTAATGTCTACCATGCAATATAATAAACCTCCTCTGAGACTGAGATTGAGCATATATTAAAAGGAAGGAGAAGATATTCCAACCAGGAGAAGGGGTCAGTAGACTCGTAGCAAATGACTTGCAGCTGGTCTTGAAGATGGAGAGAGATTTAAGGCTGGATGGAGGATTCTGAGCCTTAAAGATGGGAAGATGGTATCGAAGCACAAGATGGTGAGATCATGAATAAGAAAATGGTCAGCTTAAATCTTATTTTGATGAAAAAAAAATCTGTGTTTGATGAAAACTGGCACAGTGGCACTGGATAAAACACAGCATTTTAAGTAGACCAGTAAGACTATTGCATTAGATTATGCAAGGGATAAAGGAGTGTCTGAATTAAGTTGCAGGCAGTGGACACCAAGAGACAGATCTCTGGGAGGTGTTTCAAAGCCAGAATTGCTTTACTCCATAGAAACTAGGGCTGGGCTAAGGCTTGGATGCTGAGGGAGTGGAGGAGGTAAATTATAGAAACAGGATCCCAAGCAGGCAAGAAGTCTTGAGTGGGAAACTGTTGATCTGCTCTGTGACCTCCCAATTCCCAAAGCTGAGCATGATTTGTTCAGTCCCAACCCACTCTTCGATCATATTTGTCTTGAGACAAGATAAAATTACTTAGCCCCATCCCTTAGCACCTGACCCATAATCTCTCAGAATCTAGAGTATGCCCCTGTCCCCTTGTAGGATTTTTGACTTCCAGATACCTCCTGTCTGCCTGTCTCCCTGGACTTCTAGCATGGCTTCCTCACCCAAGAAGACTCTGCCCTGCCTTCTGGGTGGCGAGGTCCATATGGAGAAGCTCCCACTCAGCTTCTCTGATGAATCCTTCACTCTTGGGACATACGACCTCCCCACCCAGCTGGGCCTCCCATGTTACCTAGAGCTGCCTCCCTGTCTCCAGCACCAATGCAGAATTCTTCTGCCCTGCTGATTTTTATTTATGTATTGTATCAAAGCACGAAGAAAAGCATCAGGAAACCTACGAATAGCCAACTTTTCATCAAAATTGTGCATCCCAGTGGATTTCAAAAAGAAAGCATTATCTGGAAAAATTTCACTATCCTACATCTCATTCTTTAATCAATTTTGTATATAGTGTGCTTATTTCTACTTAACTAAAATTGTAATAAGATCAATCTTTTCATTTAAATCCTATATAAATGTCCTTTGTCAATCATCTTGTTTTTATATTTGAAACATGACCAATTATGACATATATCATTGTGTTTTCAGGGTTTTCTTTTTCTTTCATTTTATTTTATTATTCTTGTTATTGTGTGTTTGGTTAGTTTCTTTTGTAGCCATGATTTCTTTTAAGTCCAATTTTCTCAGAATGTGTAAGTCTATATTCTATCAAGTATATTCAATCTATTCATAATTTATTTGTTCAAAACTGTGTATTTTTGGCTATGGTCAATTTTAAGTTTTGTTCATTTAAGTTTTAGATGTTCAACTTTTTGTACATTCAGAAATGTTGTCCCAGGCATATTTTAGGTTGAGTGACGTGCTTTGCTGGTTTTTTTAGTTCTCCCAGAAAATCTCAAGATTTTTTCATTTTCCTACACTGGCCTTTGGAGTTGCTAATCTGTTTTTCTCCTTTTATTCATTTATTATTACACTGTGTATTAAATATTTGGCACTGATGAGTTAAACATCTACCAGGTCAACACAGTGAGGTTACACAGCAGTGTGGAGGTCCTGGTGACTCTGCCCTCACCTTCCTGGGCATGTCTGGTTCCACGTCCAGGCACTGATTATGTCCCCATGTCATGCTTTATCAGGCAATAATAAAAAGTCAATGAAATGAATCCTAATATATTGCAAAGTACAGTGGCCAATGACCCGCAGATAGAGGGTCATTTCAACAGGCAGTTTTAAATGCGGGGCTGAGATTCAGAAGAAGACCCATCACTGGAGATAAAGGTTCAGAAATGGTATGAATGAAGTGAGAGCAGAGGCCGTAAGTCTAACTGAGACTTGCAAAGGAGAGACCAAAACCAAAGGAAAATGGAGGAAGATAAAGAACCAATTTTGTGGTCTGAAAAGAAACAAGGAAGGACTTTTAAAAAATAGATCTTTTTTAATGTCTAGAGAGGAAGTAATTTGTAAATGAGGGACACATGATTTCTAGAACTTAAAAATTGAACAGTAAAATATTTTATCTTTGTTTATAATTTTAAAATTATGGGGGGATAGATTAGTAAGTAAAAAATGAGAATTTGTAAAATACAGGATGGCATAGGCACAGGACACCATGCAGCAATACTTAGCAATTAAAATTATGCCAAGGTAACACACAAGTATTTCTTTGATGCTATAAACTGAAACAAGGACAGATGTCTCTTTTCCTTCCTGCTAATTCATCCTAGCTGTGGACAGCTGAGAAGGCTAACTTCAAAGGAGGTCCTACCCCAGTGTCCAACCGTCTATTGCTTAATACCAAAAAGAGAGACACTTGGTTTAGGAGACTTTCTAAAGACAATAGATAAAACTGGAAGAAAGGAAGAATGACCAAGGGCAGAAAAATGTGGAGGTCAATGTCTGGAAGCCCATGGTGAGGTCCATTGCCCTTTTCTCTCACCCCTGAGCATTTTCCCCCATGAAGTTGGAGATCCTGGAAGCTGACCCCCAGAGATGGCAAGAGGCACAACAGGTATTTTGCAGATGCAGAGTGAGCTACTGAAGTTGGCTGGAAGCGTCAGTCAACATGCCAGACCCCAGCACAAAATGACTGGCCCAGAGCAAGGGGACCTCAGACAGCCTATGTTTTGGAAGGGACGATTCCTTGATGGGGGAACAAGGGGAGCAAGGCCACAGTGCTTCTGGAGCCAGACAGGCACATTGGACCGTCACAGGCTCCAGGATCCCAGCCCCTGGTCAATGTCAGAAGAGTCTCCAGAAGTTGGACAGAGACAATTGGAGGACAAGAGCCACTCCATTCAGAGACCAGGACTCCTCACTAGGTAATGTCCTGTGGACCAATGCGACAAGAAAAGAAAGGAGGCAAGAACCAGGAGAGCCCAGGCACGCGGAACGTTTCATTTGTGAACACACCGATGCTGTGACAAGTGGCACTTCCTCAGAACGGTAAGATTGTGGCTGACTTCCTTTTCTCTTCTTAGCTGTATTTTAATAAGAATCAGAGTGTTTTGACAAAAACATTTTTTTTATTTTAAAAAGAAGAACGACGAAGATTTTTGCAAGCCAGAAAGAGAGTGATTTATAAAGGATTTTTTTAAAAAAAGCGACTGGATTTGGCTGCTGACCGTCACACTGACCTTAGAAGAATCAGCTTATTAAGGTGATAGGGATGAGCACTCATGCTTAAAATTCTAGGACCATTCATTTTAAGTCTTGGAACTCTACAGCTAGATCTCTCTCTCTCTCTCTCTCTCTCTCTCTCTCTCTCACACACACACACACACACACACACACACACACACACAGGGAGCAGAGGTATGACTGCTCCTCATGGTACCCTTCTTCTCTGTACGGGGACAGAGAAGAACCTCCGTGTGTCTGTCTTGATCCTGTTGGAAATAGGGACCCTTCTCAACACTGCACTCTAGATAGCAACACAAAGACAAATGCCCAGGAACCTCCCCTGGATCCGGTGTTGCAGCCCTGCCCCCCTCTGTCCAGGTCACTTGCAGAATTAGGGGCTCATTTGGGGCATCGCTATCACAGTTCATTTTGCTTTCAGTTTTTATTTCTGTGAGGCTGCCATTGTATATGACAAGGTAATGATGATGGATTTACTTTTGAATATTTTTAGATACATTCCATATTGTAAAATAAAGTTTTATAGAGTTATGCACAACACAGCAGGTGGTTGATATCCAAATTAGTTACAGCTGCCACATTTAAATAAATGGGAAGATGAATATATAATAAGATCATTGTAGGTAGGTAGATAAATGCAGTGCATCAGATGATAATAAAAGAATATAAACCTTGCAATGACCTATGTGTCACTGGATGTTACTATTATCCCACAGCATCAGTTCCTATTTCTAACATTAAAAAGATGATTACAGAGTCCTTGAGAAAAGTCTTAATATGCAGAGTCTCCAAGGCATAATACAATGCCAGAGAAACAGTGGGTGTTTAAGAAAAGTGAGTTGATACTGACAGTAGAAACAAATTTAGATTATGAAGTTTTATAAATCTGAGTACATATATATTTCTTAAGAAATATTAAGCGTGCAACTGGTTTAAGAGGAAAAGACAGACAAATCCTTGTGAGTTCCACATTAAATATTTAGAGTCTTCTGACCCAGGGACACCTGCTAAGCCATGATAAGAATAATGCACTGTGGGCTTTTCAAAATGGTTCGACTCTATGAAACATTAAAGCCATTTTACTCTCAAAGGGTTCTCTTTTAAAAGAGTAAAAGTAACCTCATTCTTCTTGCAGAGTAACCAAAAGGGAAAGCTCCTAGATGGGCTTTCTAAGCGGAGCCGTCCTGTTAGCCAGAAGTGGCGGACACGATGGCCGCAGCACATCCCTGCCTTCCTGGAGCGAGGGCCAGCTGCGTGTCCATCACGGAAGAGCGGCGTGGACGTGCATGACAGGTGCCCAGGTCCGCCTGTGCAGACACCCCTTTCCCCAGCCCACCTCAGCGCCACGTCGTGGAACCCCAGAGTGGGAGGGGACCTGAAAGGGCATCCGGCCAACAACTTCACTGTGCAAATGAGGAGAAATGACAGGGCTGGCCTTCAGTCACTGAGCCCAAGTGCCGCCACCGCCGACTGCATTTGGACTTCCCCATTGCCGGGAAACTGCTCTTGGGAAGATCCTGGCTCTCTCCTTCAGCACGGTGTTTCCACCCCTAAGATCACCCGCGGGTAAGAAAACAAACTCGACCGCTGGATGCCTGTTCTGAGCTCAGCTCTGAAGCACAGCAACACCAACGTGTGCATTCCACAGGCTGCTGCAATGCTGCCTCCCAGAGCTAAGGACTGGGCCTCATTAACTTTGCTCTGTCCCTCTTGGCGCTCCCCTTCCTCACGTTGATAGAAATCCTGGCGCCCCTGAGCACCCAGCTCAAAACCCCATGTTTCCTGGCCACTTCTGATCACAACACGCTCTCCCGCCTCTGGGTTCCTACAATGACATCACATATGACACCCTTTGTCCCACTCAACAGTACAGAACCTCAACTTGTCATTCTAAATCTTGCCTCTGAATAATGTGTGCTGGCCCTGCATCTTATTCCATCTGTGTCTTGAATAGAATCTCGGGTCCACTTTTGTTCTTTTTTTCATTTACTGTTAGATCATTATCTAATTTTTTTAAAAATAAGTTTCACTGTGTGTATTTAAACCTGATATGAAGAGATTCATACAGGTGGTAAAAATGGTTACTCGTCTACTTTAAAATAAATTGGTATGTTCAGTGTGTGTCTCCTTCTGAACAGGACTTAAAAGTCCCAGTAAATACCTGGAGTACTAATCCAACATGAACTCAGGAGGACCAGTTGGTGAGAGGGAAGGAGAAGATGAAGGGCAGAGCCAGGGAGGCCTACCTGACAGGCACACCTCGCCAGACCCAGGCCTTCACCTTCAGCCCCATTAAGCTGCTGTCACATCCCACTTACCAGAAAGAGTCCCCTGAAATCCCTTCATGTCTTATTTCACCTTCAGTGACACCATAGAAATCTCCAGTTGTGACCTTTCAGGAACCAATTGTTCCAAGGTATCAAAAGTGCACTCTCACAACTCATCAGCACTACTGGAATGCACAAGGTCACAAAGCCCAGACCAGGCTCTCTGCATTTGCATCTGGGAGAAAACAAGCTATCCTGGCTTCCAGTTCGGTGGCTAAAACTCTCGTCACTCTGTTTCAAATACATATTGTGTTTCAGAGGCACAGCAAACATCATATATTCAAGACATCCAAAACTTCCCATTTTTCACTGGTAATTTGCTATGAAACCATGGTGCATTTGTGTTATTTACTTAATAAAGCTGCATTCTTTCTTATAAGAAAAGTTTTATTCCCATGAAGGAAAATTAAATGGGCATTTATCAAGATACTTAATTTCTTAAAAAATAATTGCAATTAATTGCAATCATCATTAAAATATCAAAGTCTTTGGCCAACAGTGTTCTTATCTATTGTGATTTTCTTTCCTTATACAAATTAGTTTTTTTTTCCTTCAATGTTAGCTTGCCAGATAGGTAATGTTTCTAAATACTGTGTCGTTAGCTGAGTTTAATTAGAAATTGTTATAAAAATCACTGTTATTTCTCTTTATATCCATAAATACATGTGATTAACAAAATGCACAAATGTTCAACCTAAAAAATATTGTGGCTTGTGACAATCATCCAAAATACAAAATTTTATCTTTATCATACCTCTTTTAACAGTTCATAAATTTCTAAAATTATTACATTTCCCTTAATCCTATCAACCTGAAATATAAGGAGATTCCAATGGCAACAACAGAACAGCCACTGCTTGGATTTCTGTCCCACTTAAATTCCTAATGCACCAGAATAAATATTCCTGGTCATCTTGGTATCCCACATGAATCCAGGCCAATTTATACTTTGCCTGGAAGCAAGCTTTGGCATGGAGTTTTATCCAAATAAATAATAAATCTGGCGACTGAAAACAAAGCAATTTAGATCTCCATCATAGCATCTAGGAAACACTCAGGAACTATAGAAAAATAAAATGAGCTTTCTCCACCTGTCACTCAACTTTCCCAAACACAGCGATGCCCATTGCCTCAGACGCCCTTTCTACTCCAGCTCTCTCCTCTCTGCCTGCCCTGCCCAGAAGCCCCTTCACAGTGTGGATCAACTTCACCTCATGAGCATTCAGCTCCCAATGATACTCCCACGTCCTGTGGAAGGGAGGCTGGAGAACTGACCCAGTTTGATACAATCTTCCTGACAGGCAACAGACACCAAGCACTTCCCGGTCCTCTGCCTGGATGCGTGGCTCTCTGGATCCTGAGGGTTAATCCTAAACTAAACTGGCAGTGCTCCTGACTCAATGCTTGGGCCCGCACTGGCTTCTCTTCCATGCTTCAACGGTAGCCTCACATCACCAAAGTAGTGAACTGTTGGAGAAGAACCTCTTTTGTTCCTAGCACTTTAGAGATCCTTTGAAATACCATTGTTCTCCACATTGTTGCCTTCTTTGCAAAGAACACTGGCGCAAGATCAGGAAGAATCCAAGGAAACAGTGAAAAAGAATAAAAAATACTTAGGTCAGAAGAAGATATCAAGCAGACCCCAATTTTCTCTTCTCATATTGACCCTGCAATACTGGACCAAGCCTTTCCTACAAGAATTGTAAACAAATATCTAGGGATATGTATTATAGGTCTTTAAAGTGTATACTTTTGGCCCACTGATTGTGCACCTTGATGATAATTTATGCACAAAAATGTTAAAAACATACATTTTTATAGTGAGATGTAGAAAGAGCCAAAATACCCAACAATAGGAAAAGGTTCGATCGTGGCACATAGTACAGTGAAATATTGTCCAGCTAACTTCAAAGAGATTGATCACTGATTTGATAAGAAAATGCTCTTCTCTCAGTCAAGATGGATATATATGATATAAAATAGAAATCCTGTTCTTCAAGTTAATCCATATTTGATTAGTAAATAAAAACAACCATTAAGAGCAGACTCACACAAACTAGGATCTTGCTCTGCTCTCTTTTGAAAATGTGGCCAGCTTCTTCTGTTGTCCCTAGTAATCCAACCCTGGTCCCAAATGTTCACATCCCACACAGAAACACTTAAGTCTGTGTGTTTACTAAACTCTCATTTCTTGCACAGTGATTTAGCTTCATTATTCAAATACGCCTTTTGCCATCTCACCTCCCACTCCAAGCAACTTGTGAAAGCTTTGTACTTATGTGTCCTTATGTGATACTGCAGAATTTCTTATGGATTTGCCCTTCTTTCTTGACTGGTCAGATTCTTCAACCAATTCAGCTCTAGCCTCTCCTAGTCTGGGCCAGGAGAACCAGATCAGAATTACTGGGAGTCATGCCAATAGCCAAAGGAAGGGCTGATTTGTAAAAGTGCTAAAGTAGAACTGAAATAAATGTTGAGACTTGGAAAATCATCCCTTGCAGACTCGCCGTGCCCTCAAGTCAACAGCCCCCTCTTCTGCAGCCTAGCTGTTTTAATGAACATTTGCAGTTGTAGGCAGATAAAAGTCAGTTGCAATCATGTGAAATTCCAAAAGCTAAGTGTCAGAGCTAAGTGAAGTGCAGTAAATTTTATGCCTAAATTTTAAATTCTTTGCCTCCTAAGAAGTTGTCTGACTCTGCATGTAGAAAAGAACGCTGAAGAGAGAACAGCAGTCCTATCAGTGATAATTATATCTAGCCTGATATAATTTAATAACAAGTTAAATGACTTTGCCTAGGTCACACAGTAAGTGACAGCTGGTATTTCAATCCAGGCAACCTGGCTCAGACCCTGTGTTCTTAACAAAATCGCACTATTTTTACCTGTTTTTGTTTTCTTTCATAATATTGACACTGGTTTGGCAAACAAAAGTAAATTACTGAGTAACTGTTTCTCTGCGCTATTTGTTCTAACAGACATTTGATTTCTCTCCACCTCCACTAAATAAACGCTAAGCATTTATTTAGAGAACATTGATTTTAAAAGATGCCAAATGATTAGCATCGCTGATGTCACCCGTGTTCTCCCTCCAGTCCTGGGGGGTGGATTGCACGATTGTTTTCAGTTCCTTGTGTCTCCTCTTTGCCACATGACTTTGTAGCTCCTGTTAAAAGGTGAGGCATTTCCTTCCCTCTGGTGGCTACGCCAGGTGACTTCTTTAGCCCATGGGATATAAACAAGACAAGGCTTGGGAAGTGCTTACGCCACCAATTTGTTCTCTTACACTCTGTCATGGACAAAAAAGAACATATCCTGAATAGCCCACTGATCCCAGAAGAAGAGGGGACCCGGAGCAGACCAGAACCTTACCTCCAACCTTTCCCCAAGTCCCACTTCCCTCCCTGAGCCCCCAGCAGATCTCAGCTGCAGGAGCAAGAGAATTGTTGATTGTTGCCTGTCACCGAGCTTCAGAGAAGGTTTTAATCAGCATCAGTTTGGCCCAGGTTACCTGACACAGTCCACGAGGACTTATAAAGTCTCAGACTCTGACCAAGGCCTGATAAAGTGCCCCCGCCCCGAAGCCTAACCACAAACATTTTAAAAGAAAAATGTTTTCGTTGCCCTTTGAGAGTAAAAAGATTGTCTCTTAAAATTTGTACAGAATTTGTACTTTTTTGTTATGAACAACCAGAAAAGAAAACATGAATAGGAAATACAGAAGGGAGTGTTTACAGCTTCTATTATTTTCTCCTTTTTAAAATATTTGATATGCTTTCTCATTATTAGCACAAATAAGGTGAGGAGAGAAATCTTGAGAAATTATTTTCCTCTTTATTTCAAGAGTGGCAGTTTAACTAAAATATGTTAAATGTGTAGAGGGTCGGGGAAGCAGGAAGCGAATCCTGGGTCCTGCAGAAGACGGGAACAGGAGGAGAGCAGGCCAGCAGTGAGCACAGGAGACAGCAAGACCCCCCAGCTGGACCAGAGAAGTTTCTGTTCGAAGTGAGAACTGGAAAGCCTCTTCTGCTCCTATATTAGTGCACCTACCTCTGAACTGGCATCTCCTCAAAGTGGACTCTGAAAGCATTCTCTCATAGGAATCGTTTCTCTTACACTGTGATTAATTTTGCAGTGTGAACGTTGCATTTAGTCATTTGTTCCACAAATTTTATTTGGCACCTACACTGTCCCAGGCACTGTATTATGGTAAGTAATACACTTAAGCATTGATGAAGGCAATATCATTTTGGGTGTGGAATCAAATTTTCAAGCAACGACTTACAAGTCATCTTTCAGAATATAATCTCTAAGTTCAGAACTGTGTTGTTCAATACTAGTGTCCACCAAGTATATCCGAGAAGCTAAAGGAATTCGTGAGTTAAAAATAGATGTGTTGACTAATTTTTCAAAGAAACTACAATGAGATTACTGCATGCGATGAGCAGGTCCACATTGTAGAATATGTGATTGATAAGTCCGTCAGGGGACGCCTTCATTCCAACTGGCTGATGTTACAGCAGACACAGCCAGGAGCTTCAACAGGCTCTCAGCTGAGAAGCAGCCAGCCACTGCCTGGTGTTTCAAACACCTGATGGCCATTCAGGAGAATGCATTTGATCTCCAGCTCCATCTTCAATTAAATCCTGTCTACACTGAGAATCATTTTCAGAAATATCTCAAGCACATTTTGGATTCTAAAATGGATAATCTACACCACGGAAGTGTGGAAAGCGAGTCTGAAAAGCCACATATTGAAAGCCAGAAAAGATTTCCAAATGCCTAACAGCTTGTTGAACTGGGAAGACTCCATTTGGGATAGAGTGAGGGACTTTACTGTCATGCCCATAAATCCTGTCCAGGGATAGAGCCTATCTCATTAGATCAAAGTGTGAATGAATTGACCCTTTCCACATAACAGGATCTATTTCAGAGATTGAGCACCAGGTTATGTGAAAATGAGAGGGAACAGCAGAGTAAGGAGTAAAGGACTTAAAAGCTGTAATGGTGTTCATCCCAACCGAGGGGCAGCAAATTGAACCCAACATGGTCCATCTAGGTTTTGAAATGGATGATGCCGAAGATGTCATAAAGAAGGGATCTGAGAGATAAGAAATAGTTTTGAGAGACAAATTAATTATGGCATTTTTTAAATTTAAAAGCAGAGAGAAATAGGAGTGAGTCGGTGGACAATCACGATACTCAGCACCAAGATTTTAGAAATCAGACATGATGCAAAATTTGAAAGATAGATTACATTCCATTAAAATGTTATGGGAATCAAGGCTGGATCTGAGGCTCAGGGGTAGCACACTTGCCTAGCATGTGTGAGGCACTGAGTTGGATTCTCAGCACCACGTATAAATAAATAAAATAAAGATCTATCAACAATAAGGGAAAAAATATTTTAAAAAATGTTATGGAAATCTATACATCTTTAACTATCCATCTCTATTATAAATGTCCTTATACAGACACTAAATGCAAAGATGGATGATTCCATCTTGTTATTCAAATCAATTCAGTTAGATTTTATTTAAATAATAAATGTTCTTTATATGATGGATATTTAAAACTTCCACACAAATAGACAAGTAAAATAAAGCTCTCCATTCTTTGTATCAAATGTTAGTTAGCAATCGAAGAAATCTATCAAAACCCTACACAGAAACGACCAGAGACGACCTTGGCATGTCAATGTGAGACTATGAGTTTTACCAGGAAAAAAAAAAAAAGTGTATTTATAAACTTCTTTTGAACCAAAAATTAAAACTTGTAATGAAAAATTAGTTTTCAAATTTTCTTTGAGACACATGTGAAAAGGATGAATACTGGCCTAGACAAAATTTTAGGTTTTAAAAAGAACTAGCTGGCATTCGGGTAACTCTTTATCTTTTCATTTGCAAACAGACAACTCCAGATGTGAAAAGAATATCATCTCCCAACTCAGGGAGGGCTGGTTTCTGCATCTGTGAATGAATATATCCTATCACCCGGGACAGCACAGGTGTAATGGACATTTGAGAAATAATGAACTTGATCTAAGAGAAGACTATGGTTGACTCCTCCTTTAGAAGAGGTTAAGTTTGTGAGTTTATGCTGAAAAGTGAGCTTATTAGTTAAAGCAGAAAAAAAAATAAATGAATAGAGAATGATTTATAATATTAAATAAAACAAATGCACAAAGATCAGTTTTTAAGTCAGCTGTTATTCAACAGATGTTATTTATTCTTTCAGGTCTACAAATATGGGGCAAAAACTTACCATGTGCTCCACACTTGTTGGAGTATCAGAATCAGTGGATTTTGAAATTATTTCTTAGATTCAGAATGGGCATTTCAATAGTCTCTGATCATGTATGATTTTGTTTGTCCAAAATCTAGTTTATACTCTTTCTACAGCCCATCACATGACCTGAGGCACATAAAGAACTTCATCACAATGATAAAAATGGTGACTGGGAGCACATGACCTCAGAGGTCTCCTTCAGACTAATATCCTACACACTGGCAAAGAGGAACAATAAATTAAAACTCAAGTTAAAAATATAATGCTAAAGTTAGTTTTCACTTATAAAATATTGAAAATGAGCTTAACAATCTGGTAGAAAATTTGATGAGAGGTAGAAAATGATGTCCAGCACATGTCACATCAGGATAGTATATCCTTTATATATAAAGTAAATTCCCTCTACCTGCAAAGGAATGTACTATTGAGAAGTTGGTGAGAAACAGCCACCATGGAGCCAGAAATTCATAGAAACAGAACACCAGAGAAAAATACCAGAGGTCAGCTCTCCCATCTGTGACAGCAGCCACAACAGGATGTTCTTCAAAGCCCTAAGAAAACGAGACAGATCATATGTGTGTGCGTGTTCTCCATGAAGCTACTTAGATTTCAAGATTTCCATAGAATTCAGGTGACATTCTGCAGTTAAATCTTCCTCAAGAGCACCAAGGTCCGCATGAAATAATTTGACAATCCTTAAGGCAAAGTTATCTTCCATATCAAGTGCAAAGAATCATCTAGCTTCCAATCAGAGATGCGTCCCATCGTGTTGTGCAAATCATTTGAATGCTTTGCTGTCCTTTTTAGGGTGAATAAAAATTTAATAAAATATTCTGCCAAATAGTGTAACTCTCTCTTCTTTTATGGAGGTCACAAAAAATGCTCACAAAAATTTAAAAAGGATCTCCATTTTATGTCACTATAAGGTTTATAACAATATATCCATCAAAGCCAAAATATGCCAAGAAATAAAGCTTCTTAAATGAAGTCCCTTTAAAGTCTCGAGTTGCCTGTATTTGTTATTCTAACAGTAGCTGCAGGAATAGTGACATTAATTATTGAACTGAAGGTAGATGAATACATTCTTCATGTGTGTTCAAAAGCACTCTGGGAGCAGAGTCTCAGTCCAGAATCCCTTCCGAGCACCTGTGCCTGCGTTCCAAGCTGCTTTCCCCGTCCTTGAAGATCCACCTGACACCAGCAAAGTCCCTCTTTTCTAACCAGAGACTTGACTTGAAAGAGAATTGAAAAATCCACCTGCTGCCTAACTTTGTCTACCAGGCAGTTATTAAGTCAGTAAATTAAACTCACATGGACGACCTTTTTGTTTCCAAGTGCCATATTGAGAGAAATCCCAGTTCTTTAACAAATACATTACTGAAAACCTCTTTTGTTGCCTTCACAGCAAACGCCACTTAACGTAGCCTTTCCTTGTTTTGTGTAAGAGCATCTGAAGACACTGCAATTGGAAATGAAGAAGATATTGCTGCCATTTTCTCTGCGGCAGAAATTGAGCCTCAGACTTTGAGAATTTTCAGAGTTTCAGTCCCTCTCTGTGAGAAAGAGAGGGACTTAATGAATTCAGGTGAACAATGGCAAAATTCCATTTGGGGACAGTAGATTGGCATGCAAGGCATGAGCAAACAGGCTCAAATTTTCAGTGAAGTCATTTGAATTAAGTATTAGAATTTCATGACATAATAGTTATGAAAATTGGAAAATCTCATCAGCAAAGTAATTGTTTTATTTTCAGTGGAGAAGTTCTGAGATGATATAATGATGGAATGGACTCTTTCAAGGCCCCTCCCCGTGTTGTGATCTTGTGCTTTTCTTCATTGTTTCTATCTCACATAGAGTAAATTATCCTAACCATCTCTGCCTCCTTGGTTCAAATGAACTTTATTTTGGAATCACTACGGAATCACTCTGCATCAAAGGACACCCCTAAATATTTACCTGTGACTCTTGTCAATAGTTTTAAAGAGCAGATGTCTGCTCGGTAAACTGTGAAGTGGATCTCCATCACCCTGTAAGTTTGTGTTTTGCTTCCTCTTCCTCCATCATGGACACCCCTCCAACATTTTATAATACCTAAGTCTGCATTTTTTTAATTTCACCTTGCTTTCACAATCTACGTAAATTACTGATAGCCACTCACGACAACATTGCTTAAAATATACTGATGAGAATATTAGGTCCTTGGTACAGTGATGAAATTTTAGAGTAAAAGACTTCCATGGTCAAATATATTTCAGTAAGCATTGTAGCAACATTATTTTAGGTACATGGAGGTTTAAAATGTTAATGTGTGTTATGACTCACCAGAAGATAACTAGAGCAGATAACATTTCCCACTTATGGGGATTTCTTCCATGGAACAACTCAGCAGGACTTTGAGTTCTCTGGAAGACACTCTGAAATCCCACGGAAGCAGACTCCGGAGGGGTCTCCCTCACAGCCTGAGGTTCACCATCCCTGTGAACCAAGGCACACTGAAGCTGGCCCTCAGGCCAAGCGTCCAGGAGTCCCCACCTCAAGCCCCTGACTTCATTCTCCTCAGATGTGTGTTCAGTTGATCAGTAAGGCTGAAGTAAGAGAAAAAAAATGGGCAGTATTTGAATCCAAAATACAACTGTTTGAATATAACATGATCTAGAATAAACACAGTGGGGAGATTTTAATTTTAGAGGTGTTGTTTGCATTTCACTCTAAATACATCTTAGTGCTATCTTTCTACATTAAAAATTAAGTTTATTCTATATAATTTAATGAATCTGAGAGTCACTTGTTTAATGCTTACTGTATACCAAGAATTATGCAAGAAACTGGATAAATATTTGATGATATTATTAAGTGTGATAATAATATTCAATGATGTAAACTATTTTACAGGTACAATACAAATATTTTATTCAAAGCTAACCAAAGTAGACCTTGTTAAATCAACAACCTAAAACAAATCAACTATGGTCTGAAGAATTGAAATGAGATTTTTTTTTAAATCTCTTTGGCTTATTCCCATGAATGATGATAACTTTTTGCTAGGTGGTTATTTTCTTGTTTGTGTATGTTTGCAGTCTTTAATATTTATCCACATGTAATTTTTTTTTTTTTTTTTGGTACTGGGGATTGAACCCAAGGATGCTTAACCACTGAGCTACATATCCAGCCCTTTTTATATTTTATTTAGAGACAGGGCCTCACTAAGATGCTGAGGCTGGCTTTGAAACTCGCAATCCTTCTGCCTCAGCCACCTGAGTCACTGAGATTACAGGTGTGAGCCACCATGCCTGGCTAATTCTGGCTAATTTTTCTTTTCTAATAACCAAAATGTTCATCAAAATAGAATGTGTAGGGCTGGGGTTGTAGTAGCTGGGTGGTATAGCACTTGCCTCCCATGCATGAGGCACTGGGTTTAATCTTCAGCACCACATAAAGATAAATAAGTAAAATAAAGATATTGTGTCCATCTACAACTAAAAAAAAAATAGTATGTGTGGCTACACGTGGGGACACACTCCTGTAATCCCAGCAGCTTGGGAGGTTGAGATGGAAGATTGCAAGTTCAAAGCCAGCCTCAGCAAAAGCAAGGCACTAAGCAACTCAGTGAGACCCTGTCTCTAAATAAAATACAAAATAGGGCTAAGGATGTGGCTCAGTACCCACATCAATCCCCAGTAACCCGCCCCCAAAAAAATAGTATGTGTGGAGGCTGACTCTCCTAGACCACAATATGCCCCCAAATATTTCACACTTTAAAAGGTACTTGAATTACTTCAGGCCAGAAAAACCTCCTACACCACCCGAAGGCAATGTGCAGAACATCAACAAAATGGTTCTAGAATATCTCTCTCTAAGTCTATTCAGCAGTGCACAAAGCCAAGAACCATTAGTAAAAACTGATGCTCTGTATTAACTGGCCTATGAAAATTGATACAGCCTCCGGCTTTGACTAATTTATAATCTGAGAAATGCTAATAACATCTGCTGTTTGCATGCATAATGCTTTGTTAAACATTAAAAAAAAGAAAGAAAAAAGATTTTATTTTCCAAACTAAAGAGACACTGTCCTCTGTGGTTTGTGTAAAATAAAGCATTGAATCAACGCAGAAGACATCAGCAGTGATAAAAGAGCCCAGGCGGGTGCAGGAAGGGTGTGCTGGGCTGAGGACTTCAGGCAAACATTATCATATAGATTGGTCTTAAAGTCAAGTAGAAGAATAGCCAAGGAAGCAGGCAATTTCCACCAGGAAGACAGAGAGATAAAGGAGGAGTACATTAGGTAGGAGATTCAGCTCTATTGCTACGGTTGCTCAATCTGCCAAGCAGGATTTGAGGTCTTTTACACCAAGCCTGGGGTGAAGTATTTGGTAAATTAACTGTTATTAAATTTCAAGTTCATTGTCCTCATCCAAATGTGTCTGCAAGAAGTTTTAATAAGTGATGCATATCCTAGATAGATGAAGTGTACAGGTAGTACTCACACTGAAATCACTGGTCTGCTAAACACATTTGATTCCATTTTTATCACTGCAAAGGCTCAGCTAGCTCACTAATGTTTTGAACCAAAGAAACATATTTCATCCACAGAACTCTGTATTTCTTAAACATTATCATTAATCCTCGGAACATACCTGTCAATTCAGGGAGGTCTGGGACTAGGTGTTCTCCTAACAAGGAAAAACATTTTAGACCTAGGGTCCAGAATCAGACTTAAATTTCAGAAAATCCTAAGATTCTAGCAGCAGCTATAAAGTTTTAACACACTCAAGCCTTTTAAGTCAAAGAAATCCCACGATACACCTGAATTTAGATTTGAGAGAAAAGAAACTGTGCATCCGAGAGAGGTATAATATAAATTCTCACACATGAGATTTTGCCCTCTATCAAATAAAACCAAGAAACATGGGTTCCAATAACCCCAACAGATGTCAGAAAGTACGAATTGGTGTGGAACTTTATCTAAACATATACTCCGGTGTGTTTTTTTAATTTGGAAAATTTCCTTTCACACTAGTGATTTTTTAAAAAAAATAACCTCATCCCCATTAGGTGTGGGAATATGTGTGACAAATCAAGCGTTCCCACTGGGAGCTCTTTGATTAGCTCTCCTTTTTAGTTTGTCCAGTCTGTGGAAGGACCACCGTGTCTGAATGACAGTCACAGTGAGAAGGAAGAAAATACCCTGACCAGAAATGTGGGTCAATGTATTTCCTGACTGCTCGGGAGCAACTGGCATGAAGGCATTTGGGGAAGAAATGCTTCTAAGTTTGAGCTGTTAATAATGGTTATATTTCCTCTTTACTCACAGCTGAAGAGGAAAATGCTATATACGGAGTGTGTCAGGAGCTGCACTACAGTGATAGAAAGGGCTTCCTCTGTTCCCTGGGACTCCACAAATTTTACACCTTTCACACAATGGTTTCAAGTATTTCTAGATCTGGTTTTGATGTTCCAATATGCTAACATATTCTTATTTTGTAATGAAGGATATAGTCTTGGCTATTGGAGATGCTAAACCTGGAGAATATTTTTGGCTATTTTTTGTCAAGGGAGTACTGGGGATTGAACCCAGGGGTGCTTAACCACTCAGCCATATCTCCAGCCCTTTTTATTCTTTAATTTTGAGACAGGGTCTCGCTAAGTTGCTTAGGCTGGTTTTGAATTTGTGATCCTCCTGTCTCAGCCTCCCAAGCTGCTGGGATTACAGGTGTGCACCTCTGCTCTGGGCTTGGAGAATCGTTTTTGATTAATTGATTCACTCATTTATTCCTATACCATTTCACTAGGTAGATTGCTGAATGGTTCCAGTCAAGGTGCTAGACGCTAGTAACACAGCTAACAAAACAAAATCCTGCCCTCAGGAATTTCAAAGGGTGGCAATAATTGTTCATATACTCAAGCTAGTATTTATTCACTGCCTAATACATGCCAGTATGATATATGCACTTAGATGATGGTATGTAATATAGTAAAAAACTATTACAATTAATCATAATAACATGCTATATGATGATAACTTACTGACCTGTGTTGACATGCTCCTACCACTCAGCAAAAACACTCACTCTGGTTGTCCTTGCTCACTGCCTCACAGTCTTAGAGTGGAGCAGATTCTTTCTAGATCCCTTAGCTTCCTTTTCTCTCCTTTCCCGGCTGCCCGGCTGACCTCTTTCATCCTCAGGGATTCATTTTTGCCAATGACTTCTGATCAGTAAAGCGGGCTGGAATCCATAGGTCCAAATGTCTACTGGGTTTCTCTTTGGTATGCACTAAGTACAAAATACAAAAGTTGGCCCAGTTTTTCCCCAGACACCTGATTGAATTCCTGTCACCTCATCTCAGTAAACGATCCCTCCCTTAATCCAATGTTGATGCCTATTGCTGGGAGCTTAACCACCCTCTTCCTCATTTCTAATATATAGCTCGTCACCAGATTTTTTAAAAATTCTTATTAGTTGTACATGGCAGTAGAATGCATTTTGACATATCATACATACATGGAGTACAACTTCCCATTCTTGTGGTTGAACATGATGGGGAGTTTCATGGGTCATGTGTTCATATATGCACAAAGGAAAGTGTGTTCAAATCACTCTGCCAGTTTTCCTATTCACATTCTCCCTCCCTTCCCTTCACTCCACTAATCCAAAGTCCTTCTATTCTTCCCTGTCACCAAATCTTATTCATTCTATCTGTAAATATATTTCAGATCCACTCATTTGCACTTTTACTACATTTCCTCTCCTATTACTTGAGTTGAACACACCACTATTCTCTGTTATTACCTTAGTGGAATCCTCTACTTAGTTGTATTATTGCAATAATTTCATGATCAACCTTCTTTTATCCTTTATTACTTCTTACCCCAAATCCCTCCCTCCTAAACAGTAAATATCTTTATAAAACTTAAATTTCTTCTTGTCATCCTTTTACTTTAAGCCACTCAATGTCTTCCCATACCTAATAAAACAGGTCCAAACTCCTCACCCTCATGTATAAGGCCCTGCATGACCAGGACTTGCTCTCTTTTTCATCCCATTCCAATTTTTATTACGAAATATAATAACACAACTGACATTTCTACATTGACTTTATATCCTGAGACCTATTTATTCTAGCAACTTTTCAATGGCTTAATATCGTTAATTCATTATTACGTTGTCTGTGAATACAAAGAATTCCACTTGTTCTTTTCAACCTATAAGATTTTATTACACTGGCTACATCCTCTACTTTTCTAAACCTAATACACTGGTTACTCCCTCTAGTATGATGATAATAAGAATGGACACCGTTGCTATGTTCCTGCTTTTCAATGGGAAAATATTCAGTCTTTTACCAATAAGCTGGGGTTAGCTATAGACTTTCATAAATTTATTTAATGTACTTGAAAACATCCTCTTTAGTTCCTAATTGCTTGGAGTTTTATTATATGTGGCGGTTAAAATATATCAAAATACTTTCCTGCATCTGTTGAGATGGTTGTGTTTTCTCCTTTGCTCTGTTAATATGGTACATTACATTGATTGATGTTCTTTTCAGATAGCAAACCAAGCTTGCATTCCTGAGATACAAATTCTACTTGACATGATTTATCATCATTCTCTACCGCTGGGCTTGACTTGTTATTATTTTGCTGGAAATTTTTGTATCTATGTGCATTCAGAATATTCATCCTTGATTTTATTTCCTTTAATGTATTTTTCTAGTTCACGTAACAAGGGAAGACTCATATCATACAGTGATCTGGGAGATGCTCCCTCCTCTATTTTCTAAAAGAGGTTGAAGTTGAGACATATTTTATTTCTTAACCAGATGTTTGATTGACTTTCCCCTAGACTCATCTAGTGAATTTTCTCTATGAAAAGTATTTTAACTATGAATTCAACTCTAGATGGATATAAGGTTATTAAGATTTTTCTGTTTCTCCCTAAGATAGGGTGGTACTTGCATTTTCTCACAGAATTTATTGGATTGTTTTATTTGCTGGATAAAGATGTTCATAATGGGGCTTGGGTTGTGGCTTAGCGGTAGAGCGCTCGCCTTGCACATGTGAGACCCTGGGTTTGATCCTCAGCACCTCATGAAACTAAATAAGTGAAATAAAGGTATTGTGTCCAACTACAACTAAAAAATATTAAGGAAAAAAAGATGTTCATAATGTTCCTTATTGTATTTTTTATTCTGTATGATCTATAGTGATACCTAATCTATTTTATTTCTATTATCTGTAATTTTTATATTATTTTCTTGATCAGTCTAACTAGTGGTCTATCAATGTTATTGATCTTTTTAAAGAACCAGTTATTATTCTATTGGCTTCCTCTATTTGTCCCCTTTTAATTTTGGTTGTTGTACAGTTTCCTTCCTTCTACTTACTTTGGATTTAATTTTCACTCCTAACTTCTTAGTGTAGAAATTCATATGGTTGATTTTAACCTTTTATTTCTAGTAAAAAAAGCATTTTCAGCTATAAATTTACATTTCTGATCAATGCACTGATTTAACTATATTCCAATTTTAATATATTTTCATTTTCATTCAGCTTAAAATATATTTTAATTTTTCTTGTGATTTTAATTTTTGTCTAGATTATTTAGAAATGTTATGTTTAATTTCTAGATATTTTAGAACATAAAGATATATTTTCATTGTTGCCTTCTAATCTGTTTCATTTTTTTCAGGTTACTCTGTACATAGTTTTGATCCTTACATTAGTTAAGACTTGTTTTACTTCCCATAATATTATTTCTATTAATGAATGTTCTATTTGTGCTTGAAAAGAATGTTTACTATCCCTTATTGGGATTAGTCTTCAATAAGTGTCAATTAAGTAAAAATTAGCTAATTTAATCTTTTATATGCTTTTTGACTTACTTTTCTATTGATTACTGAGGGTAGATACTAAAATCACCAATTATAATCCCCAATTTGTTGACCGAGTCTTTCAGCTTTAATAGTTTTTGCATTATACATTTTGAAGCTCTGTAATTTGACAAAAAAGAAAAAGCATTGTACATCTTCTTACTGAATTTTTTTATTGTGAAATTTCTACTTTATCTCTGAACATTTCTTCCCCTGAACCTTATTTTTCCTGTTGTTTATAGACACTCTTGCCTTTGAATGTTAGTGTTTTCATACTGTATCTCTTTCCATGCCCCTACCTCTAAGGTACATGTATCCTGTTTCCCCTTTTCTGACAATCTCTGCTTCTTCATTGAGGGTTTAATTCATGTAAGATCATTACTATGATTGAGTTCAAGTCTACCATCCTGCCATCAAATGATTTTGAACTTTCTTTTATTTCTCTTTTGTGTTGTTCTTTGGGATTGAGTAGTATTTTGTTTCATTTTGTCTTCTCAATTGTTCTCTCTCTCTCTCTCTCCCTCTTTTTCTCCCCCCCACCGCCTTCATTTTTTTCTCTCATTGCTTTAGATTGCATACTATCTAACATATAAGTTACACTATCTTAAACATAATATGCAATCCATCTTCTCTCCCCTGCCGTTATTTTTGAGCTATTTTATACTTTATTTCTAAATATTTTATAAATTCCATAACACAATTGTTGTTATATTTTTTCATTGAACAATGAATCTCTTTTAAAATAATTTAAAAACAAAATTTCTGATTTTTATGAAAACTTATTTTAATTTTCTTTATGTTGCTGATCTGCTACAACAAATTTCTCAACTTGCTTCTCTAAAATTTATTTTCATTTGTGTCTATTTTGAAAAATATTTTTTGATAGGCAATTTCACACAGAAGGGTATTTTTTTCCCAGTTGTTTAAAGATGTCATTCCATAGTTTTCTGGTGTGCACTGCTTCTAATGAGAAGTGATGGTCATTTCTATACCTGTTTCCTTACATGTAATAAGTTTTCTCCCTCTCTGGGTGCTTATAAGATTTGTCTATATCACCGGTTTTCAAAAACATGATTATAAAGTACCTTAAAATAATTTCCCTGTTTTTTTTTCCTTTTGCCTGCTACATGCTTGGTGTTTCTTGAGTATATAGATTTATAATTTTCATCAAATACAGAAAAATTTTGGCTTTAATTTCTTTAAACATTTTTGCATCCTTCCTGAAATTCAATTCAATATTTTATACTGTTTTACGTTGTCACAAAAATCACTAAGGTTCTATTCATTTTTTAACTTTGTATTTTATTTGCCTCCATTCGAATTGTTTCAGTTCTTATGCTTTTAAATTTACTAATCTTTTTTCTACAGTGTCTCATCTCCAGCCACCAGGATTTTTTTTTGAAATTTCTTATACTAGATTTTTAGCCCTAGAACTTCCATTTTTTTATTTTTTATATCTTCCATTTCTCTCCTAATAATGTTTATGCTTTCTTTTAAAAATTATTTTCTGCTAATTTCATTATCTCTATTCAGGATATGTTTCTATTAGCTTGTTTTTCTCCATTTTCTTGTTTCTTCATTATCTACTAATTTTTATTGAATACCTGACATCATGATTGTTAAACAGTTCAGAGTCTGGATTTTGCTGATGTCCTTTATTTTTATTTATTTATTTATTTGGTACCAGAGATTGAACCCAGGGGGACTTTATCACAGAGTCACAGCACCAGCCCTTTTTATTTTCTGTTTTGAGACACATTTGTCTCGCTAAATTGCTTAGGGCTCCTCTAAGTTGCTGAGGCTGACCTTGAACTTGTGATCCTCCTGCCTTAGCGTCCCATTGCTGGAATTACAAGCATGCACCACCACACCTGGTCTTGCTGACTCCCTTTAAACATCACTGAGTTTTATTTTGCCAGGAAGTTAAGTTATCCTATCAGTGTGGTCCCCTCAAACCCTGTTTTTAATCTGAATCCTCTGAGTGTTCAATAAAGTTTATCCATGGTCATCTAGTCAAAGCATAAACTATCCCCTGTCTATGTGAACGCTGAAAGACATTCAACTTGGCGCTGTCCAGCAGTTCTTCTTTCCCCAATACCACAGAGTTTAACCAGAAGAAGAAGAAGAAGAAGAAGAAGAAGAAGAAGAAGAAGAGGAGGAGGAGGAGGAGGAGGAGGAGGAGGAGGAGGAGGAGGAGGAGGAGGAGGGGCTTAGAATTTGAGCAAAGAACCAAGAGAATCCTCGTACAGAATTCTGCAGTTCTTCCCTGCATATTTGCCTTTTCTCTGGACTCTTGCCTCACAGATTCTAGATGCATCAACCAACCACCTCTACAACCCAGTGAAACTGCTGCCCTCCGCTTGGAGCTCCTCCCTGTAACATGTTCCATAATTTGTCTTCAAGCAGAAAGTCAGGGCAAGACCGTCTTGTTTGCTTTCAATGATCACAATCCTCACTTGTAATCTTCTGGGATCAATTCTGGTACTAACTACTTTCCTAGTTGTTGTTCAGTTAGGAAAACTGATATAACCCAGGGACTTCAAATAGGCATGGATTTAACACAGGAAAACAAATGACTATCATGCCATTAAGAACAATGACCGAATGGATGTCAGGAAAGTCCACGGCTAGATCTAAGCTTTGAGAAGTTTGGGAAGTTGCAGAAACTGTAAGAAACCACAAACAATAAAGGTGTCCTCCTCCATCACAAAGACAGGTGACTTCTAGGAAAAAGCCTGATGGTCCCTGCAAAGAAAAAAAAAAGATTCCTGTCTTCAGAAGCCCATGCATTTTCCTATCACTGACAAAGACACAAATACAGTATCTCTTTGTCATCTACCCTCTACGTGTTACAGAAATGCTCCTCACTGGAGAAGAGAAGAGAGAGCATGAAAGGGGAGGATACTGAACTTTCAGCAGAGAATCAGCACCAATAGAACAGACAGTAAGAACCAAGTCTGTTCAAGTTCCTGATCTGCCACAGTTATCCACATCATTAAAACAAGTCACAGGGATGTGTCAGGGGTCCCCAAGGCCATCATCAGCCTGGACGATTTGCTAGGCCTCACAGACCTCAGAAAAGCTGTCACACTCACTCTATGGTTTCTTGTAGTGAAAGGCTACAGATTAAGACTCAAAGGGAAAAAAAAAAACAGGGAGGAGCCTCAGGGAAACCAGATGCAAACTTCCATTCACAACTTTGTGACTCCCAGTGGAGTGGCCCAGACGGTGCTTGATTCTCTCAGCAGCAATGTGCCACAGCACACAGGCAGCATGGCCAGCCAGGGAACACACCCACATTCCACTGTCCAAGGAATTTATCAGTCACACAGGGTGCAACACCTGCTTGACTAACTTCAGCTACTCGGACAACAGCTCCCCAGAGGACACACTGATGAAAGGCAGCCCAAACATGCAGGCGTGCAAAAAGAGGTAGTCACTAAAAATCCTACTGGTGGTACGAAGCATCGGGTGCGGACCAAGCCCTTGGGCACACAGAGGCATTCTTCCTGCAGAGGCTGCTCCCAGGCCTGAGGGATCATCTCTGGGAGCCAGCCAAAGCCAGACTGAAGGGCTTTGGGAAAGGTCAGGGCTAAGGAGCCCAGGCAGAGTCAGACCCTGTGCAGATTCTCTGCACCAGGTACTTAGCTGAGGGACAAATGAGAGGCCAAAAAGCAGCACAAGTTTTACTTGCCAACTTGTATGTCATAAGCTTTGTCTACCCTGGGACACCTTTTGTGTTTTACACATAGTCCTAGAAGAGCTGACGGTGGCCCTTCACTATTGTTATCTCCACATTATAGGGTTCAAAACTAGTAATTTAGACGATAATGGCTTCAAACGTTTTGAGTCAAGGGCCTACCACTGCCAAATTCTAAATATTTGTCATACTAATTACAGTTTTATTGAGCACATGTCTCACTCACTTAATGAAACAATGTGTTCTGTGCTACTTTGAAACATCTTGATTTGGAATGAGAATCAGCAGTTGATATTCTTTAAAAAAAAAAAAAAAAAACTCATGAAAATATTCAACACACCAGCCTGCTTCCAAAAGCCACAGAGCAGAGGTGTCGCTCAGATCCTCTGCTGTTTGTTTTAGCATCGAAGTCATTAACTCTGGTTATTAGATCCTCACAAGAGATGGGAAGGATTACCTCTAATCATAGGCAATGCAAATTACCATGTATGCTGATGCCATTTTAATGTCCACGACAAATCCAGATAAATCATGATAGGCTTGGTTGGATTTACTGGATTAATTTATGTAATTGTTGGAATATAAAATTATACTGTGGAAATCTGGTCTGAAACCAATGGATGATTTTCACCTAAAGCAATCAATCACTAACCTGCCTTTTCCTCGGAAACTACTCGGGGGTACAGTAACTTCACATCAAGGACTGTAATCTTAGCAAAATCACGAATATCAAAAATAAAACCAAGCGAAGGTTCATGAACATCACTTTCTTGGCAGGTCCGATTTGCTGGTGCTTGGTCTGTTTCTCCGCTTAACCTCCTCTCCTTTCCCTCCTCCCCTCATAGAGGAGGTGTCTAAGCCTTTCTCACCTGAGCACTATCTTCTCAAAATATGTGTCCCCATAGGGCGGGCCAAAAGCAATGGAGTGGCACTTTGTATAATGCCCCACACCCAGAGCAAGGCTGAAGCACACAAAAAGGAAAGAAGGATCAAAATAAGAACAGAGTCATGCTTGCGTCTCCAGAGGACTTTTCCCTGTTTCCTTGACTTCTAAGCTAACTAACCCAGAGACTAAAAATACCAATCTGTTCCAGTTTTCCAGTTCTTTCCAACTCTCCCCAACCCAGCCCCCTCTCTGGGAGTATTCCACTCAACAGAGTAAGACTCTAAAACAGAAAAGCAACTATCAACAAGCATTTGAACCCCTTTTTCTAAAACCAATATGGTTCATATTATTCATCAGGTCTGATTCCCTCTGCTCTTGATGCAAAATCAAGATCTGGTTTGGTACACTATTCCCCAGATTCCACTACCACTTGGAGTCTCTATGTGGTTAATAAGGTGTGAACTGAGAATTCTGGAAAGGTCATTGTCTCTTCTGGGCTCTGTCCTCTGTGCTTCCCCTTCGTCCTCCTGCCTGGGACCCAGACAGGATCCTGAAGGTGGAGCCACCAAAATGTCTGCCATTCTATACACTAAGAACCACAAAGCACGTACCGACAGTAGAAGAGTTCTCTGTTATTCTCAGCCCAAACTCCTCCTGACTGATAGACGCGGCATCCCTATTATTTGTAAGTCTGAAGCAGAGTAATGCCTGAGTCTTTACATGGCAGGGAGGCCATCCATTTCCCCGAAGCACTATGTCTCCATAATTGTCAGACAAATTAAAATGTGGTTAATTGTTACATAATGTTCCCAATTTAGTACCATTCCATGTTTATGGCAAAAACAAAGCTATCAAAATGATTGAGCGTCGGCACAAAGACACCCCTAGAAGAGATAAAATCATTATGATTAAGCCATGCCTCATCAGAAAAGGGATGTTGCTGGTTCAGTCATGGTTTATGGTTAGATCGCCGTGGCAGGGCTAGAGGAGAAGGGTGGCAGATTAATTGCCGGGCTAATCGACTAGCTTTTAAGTCCATTTCAGTAAGTCTCCATACAGTGCTTCTGCTGGTACCAAGAGCCAGCCCGCAGCAGAGGCGGCGCTGCGCACTGTGCCCACGGCAGCCAGGAGCGCGCAGGACGTTTTGACAAGCACCAGAAAGCACTGCGTGGTAGAAAAGAAAATATTTGTCTAGCTTCCCCCTGCGTACGGCAACATTTCCATACTTATTTACTCCTTCTCAAGAGGCTAGACAGTTTTCACCCTGAGTGAGAAAAGAGAACACTAAACATGGGAGTCAGGATTCGCATCTGCTTCTCCCAAATCGATATGCATCGAAAACCTCCCTGCAATCAGCCGGCGTGGGAATCAGGCGATGCCCAAACTGCGGCCATCCAGCAAAGAGTGGGGTGACTGTGATCCGAGTGCCCACGTGTGCCGGCCCCTTGCCCTGAGCCGGCAGCCTGAGCTCCCAGGCCAGGGCGGAGCGGGTGTCTGCGAGCTCAGGCGCATAACCGGTTGCGCTGGGCACGCTTGCTGCGCACCCATCTGTCCTGTGCAACCAGAATGTTGCAATTACGACGACATTATAAAAGGAGCCGTTGATACAGAGAGACCCGTTACCCAGGGTACCCTTCCGCACCAAAATAAACATCATATTGTTAATTGTGGCTGACATGCCGTTTGCGAAAACACTTGGAGTTATTTGTATTACTAACAGCCATCTGAGGTCTTATTTTATCTCCTTAAATCTGCTGCAGTTTTCTGAATGAATTTTTATGGTCACATTTAAGGAAACAATTAGAAGTGCAAATAAAGAATTCCCTACAGTCCCACTTATCTCTTTGGATCTGAACAGGGGTAAACAAGTTCAGGGCCTGTCTCCACCGTGAAGACAAGCCAATCTGGTAAAGTGGGGCAAACCATCCAAATTATACCCTTCCAGAAAGATGGTGAAACTTGAAAAGTTAACCTCTTCACCTCTTGATGTTCTTGGAGTTTTCTGTTTAGTCAGTGAGGATTGGCCTTTGAACCAGAAATAACACTCCTCCCCCTCTCGGCAGGAAGACACTAGGATCCTCCTTCTCCACAAATGGAGCTGTTTTTCTACTCTATTCATCAAGGTTCAGGTTGTCCTTATAGTTTTTTTTTTTTTTATTTGTTTTAATTAGTTACACATGACAGTACAATGATCTTGACATATCACACATTTGAATCAAATGGGGTGTGATTTCTCATTATTCTGGTTGTACAGGTTGCTTATGCAGGTAATTGAATTCTGTGTATGTAAGGCATCTGTGTATATTCAAAACACTGTTGTCAACATTCCTGGAGAGCAGGGCCTCTTTATAAATATGGCTTCATATAAGTGGGAAAATAAGAGTTGAATAACCAGTTCTAGTCCCAGGCATGACAGAGAATCAGTTGCCAACTCTGCCCTCCAGTGAGTGGAGACAGATATAGAAATAGCAATAACACAAGCAGAAATGGATGTGTCATAAGAGAAGTAAAAACAAAGTAAAAAGGGAAAGGACTCCTGGTGGCAGAAGGGATCAGGAAAGGCTCATCCAAGGGGGCACCTAAGGGGTCACCAGAAAGTCTTTAAACAAGCAGAGAAACAGAGCCACACCTAGTGGGGGTGGGAGGGGAGAAGGGTGGAGAAAGGAGGCAGATGAATAAAGACCACAGTTTGTCTTGAATTTGGAGCCATGAAATGGAATAGTAAAAGCCAAGTTCCAATTACATAGATGAATCCCGTGAAAGCCCCTGGCCTGGAACTACACGCCTTAAGTGAGATGGAAATGGAAATATAAAGTGGAGTAGATTAAAGTAGGGCTTGTCTCAGAGGCCCTAAAAAATTGCAGCCTTGTTGGGTAGATAATCGTGGCAATACCCATGGCACTATCATGGTGTCATACAAAGGCTAGAATTACAGTCTGGAAGGAGCTTCCAATGTCAATGGCAGTGAGTGATTTAAATCAAGTTCTCTGAGGTCTCATACACAATGCGGAAGACCACACATTCTTTTGATTGGTCCTTGTCTCAGCCAATCCTGCAAGAGCCCCAAAGATGTACTTTCCTCCAGAAAATAAATATGCAAATTCATCAAGCAATACAACTCTGGGTCCAGGTAATTTGAATCAAATGGGGTATAATTTCTTATTATTCTGAGTGTACAGGTTCCATAATTCATGGCAATTTAAAGATTAGGATTAAGGTTTCCTCCATACTTTTTATGATTCTTCAGGGTTACTGCCTCCCTTAAACATCTGTACCTACACAGTACAATTTTCCAGTTTCCCCATAGTTTTCCAGCAAATATCAAAGATAATGAATAAAAAGTTTTCACACAAGAAGAAGACTAATCTGCATCAATATAATTGGATTATACAGAATCAAAAAAGACATACAGATGCAGATATGTGTACATATGAATCTATGTGTATGTATGTGTGCATACATGTGAATATATATTCGTTAAACACAATGCCAATTCAGTTTCCTTCAACACTTGACAAGACCCATTTTCTGTGAGATTTCTTGCTAACAGGCCCTGAGTCGCACTAAGTGCTCGAAAAGTGCATAGAAGTTGTATTTTATCGCAGGGCCCTAATTGAGCTGTCTAGGTTAAAGAAGCCGAGTGTTACAGAAATGTTTATTATACAAGCACACTTAATCTGAAGCTGGGAAGAACATTTCTGTAGCTTCGGGTATAATTTATCCCTGCAAAAGGCAAGAAAAAAGGCCTTTTATCACCCTCTCATTTCAGTGAATTATGTTTATGGAGTCCTCCTACTGCTGTGTATCTGCTTTCACTCCAACGTGGAGGAGCCGAGACCCAAATCCCTGCAGTTGAATCTCATTATTTCCCTCGTCCCCTGCTTCCCATCAGGCCCCGTGCCTTCCCCATACATCCAGTGCGGTCACCATCACTTACACCTGCTCTTCCTTATGGTTGCATTTATTTATACGAGGCAAACAGAGTGTAAATGGATACATCTCAGGACATTTATCTTTTCCGATATCTCTGTTTCAGTCAACTTGCCGTGAGGGACTCAGAATTTTTTTCTTGATTTTCGCTGTTGCTTTCCCCCTCCTCCCTGTTGGTGGGATGATTAAAGGAGAGTCTTCATTTTGCTAATGGAAGGTTTCCTCCTCCTTGATTCCTTTCAATCTTGGTATCAGATGACAAGAGTCACCAGCAAGATTACAAATGTCCTGATTAAGCACAGGAAGAATTAAAGAATTTTCTGCTTTTTATTTTGTTCCACACTGAAACATCAAAAGGTACATTCATCAGAAGGTGCAATATTACTCAAACCAAGCTATTCATTCATCTCCTATTAACGAAGAGGCTATTCTGCATAATAGATTAGAGTACTGTTTTCTTTTTATATTTTTGCTTTTTAAAATATCTGTATTGAGATACGATTTATAGATTTTAAGTTCATGTTTCAAGCATACAAGTCAATGTTTTAGAATGTTTTTCGATTTGTGCATTCATCACCCTAATTAATTTAGAATATTTTCTTCATCTCAAAAAGAAACCTTGGGGCTGGGGTTGTGGCTCAGTGGTAGAGCACTCACCTAGCACGTGCAAGACCCTGAGTTTGATCCTCAGCACCACCTAAAAATAAAATAAAGGTATTGCATCCAACTACAACTAAAATTAAAAAAAGAAGAAGAAGAAGAAGAAGAAACTTTGTGTCTGTTAGCAGTTGTCAATCTGTTAGCAGCTGTCAATCATTTCTATCTCCCACCCATCCCTTTTCTCCCCCTAATCCTAGGCTACCACTATTCTCTGTTTCTTTGACTTTGCCTATTCTGGGTATTTTACATAAATGTCACCGCACAATACAGGGTCTTTTGTGACCTGCTTTCTTCATCTGGCATAATGTTTTGAGGTTCCTCTGTGTTGTAACATCTATCTGTACTTCATTTCTTTTTATTGCCAAATAATATTCCATCGTGTGAATATATCATGTTTTGTCCACTCATTCATCAATTGATGGATCACTTTTATTGGTTGATGGACATCTAGGTTCTTTACACTTTCAGGCCTTTATGAATAAATCTGCTATGAACATTTATATACAAATTCTTGTATAGACATGTTTTCATTGCTCTTGGGTAGATACCTAGACTGGAATTGTTGGATCATATGGAAACTCTATTTTTGCATTTGAGGGATTGCCAAACCTTTCCAAGTGAATGCACCATTTGACTTTCCCACCAGCAGTTTAAGAGGTTTCTAATTTCTCTCCACCCTCACCAACAATTATTCTTCTCTTTTTTATTATAGCCACCTAAGAGAGTAAGAAGTGGTATTTCATTGTGCTTTTGACTTACATTTGCCTAGTGGCTTTTCGTGTGCTTATTAACCATTTGTATAATTTCTTTGGAAAAAATTATAATATTTTGCTTGCTTTAATTATATTTATTTATTTTGTAGTAATAGGGATTGAACCCAGAGTATTCTCAGCCCACTGTTCATTTTAAATTGGGTCATTTGTCTTTTTATTATTATTGAGGCTTTTAAAAAATATTCTAGATGCAAGACTCTTATCAAACAGATGATCCACAAATTTTCTTCTATTCTAGGAGTAGTCCTTTCAGTTTCTTGATGATGTCTTTTATTTATTTTTTATTAGAGCTTTAGAGTTATACATAGTAGTTGAGTTCATACCAATTAATATACATGCATGAAATATAGTTTTGTTTTCAAAGTCTACATTTATTTTAAATTTTATTAAATAAAAGCTTATATGGTTTAATTTGAAACATGCAGACTTCATATGATTATTCGTTATCAAGAAAATAAACAAATTGTCAATGAAAACAAAAACTCAAATTCATAAAATTAAAGGCATATAGTAAAGAAATAATTCTTCCCAACATGAAAAAAATGTAGCTCTCACATACACATGCGATAGTTATCTGAGTAGTTAATTTATTTATACAACAAACCTTTTTTGAGCCAACTATGCTCGGAGCACTCTTTTATAAGCAAAACCCAGAAAAAAATTCCTCTTGTCATTCACACTCCGGCCAAGTGTGAATCATTCAGTAAAACAAAGAATAAGATATAAAGAAGATTTATATACCCAGAACTTGATCTTAAAAATGTGTATAAATCTTAATATAAGTGCTACAAATGGAACTGGATCAGAGCACCAAGGTAAGAACACTCCCCCCAGCGACACCAGATCCCTCCCTGAGAGCCAACTTTTCCGAGGACCCTGAAGAGCGTCCATGTTAGGTAAGATTCTGGAGGACACCTAACAGTAGAAAATGAGCAAGATTCAGATTCCATTTCGTTTAACCCGACAAGCTCTTCAAGCTCAGTAGGAGGAATTGAGGTTTAGAAGTTCAAAGTCACATGAACAAAGTTAGGATTCAGAGACAGGGAATTCTCCCGGCTCTTCCCACAACCCCCCCTGAGGAAGGACGTAGTACAGATGAAAACGTGGTGGAAACTCAGGCAGGGCTACTGACCCGGCCACTTCTAGAACACACGGAACTAAGTACCTGCTGAGAAAAGTGCCCAACTCCATATGACTGGATTTTCTTAACCCAGTCAAACTCAGAAATCGCGAAAGCAATACCAAGCAAGCTCTTAAAGTTAAAATAACTAAACTATTTTTTTTTTCAAAAAAACCAAAATGGTTTCCTGGGTGCTCTTTTGGGGTGCTGGTGGACAGGCCCGGGTGTGAGGAGGACTGTTGGTGGGGAACCCGGCTGCTGTCCAAGCACACCCGAAGCCCTCTCCCTTCTTACCTCCTCCCACAGTTCCAGAGCCACTAGGTCTCCAGGTCTGTGGTCCCCAGCAGGCAGGCAGGCAGCTTTTTCTGCCTTCCCAGGAAGATGGGTCCCCTGTGGTCCCAAGAGCATGGCCAGCGCAATTGAGGTTTTAGATGCTTCTTTGTTTCCAGCCAATGAAAGAAAGAGAGCCTGGCCCTCATCCCAGAAGCCCCACGACCCTTTGCCTGCCTTACCGGTCCCATGGTCACTGGCTGTCCATGCCTGCACCATCCCTGACAAGGGCCCGGAATCACCCCAGTTGGCTCACACAAACCATCGGACGCAGCGAGCACACCAGGGAATGAGCCATGGGGTCTGCCACGCCGCCTCCGAACCCAAGCCAGCTACCACCTTGTGCAAGCTTCCCTCCTCCTTCCCGCTTCCCCTCCCCACCCGCGCCCCAGAAGTCAGCTTTCGCCACGCAGGCCCCAGGCAGGCCCTCTCTGTACTTCTCTCATGGCACAAGTCTGTTCCCTCTTCACTCTGAAGGTCAAGCTGTAATCCAAATGTGCCCTGGCATCCTTGGGGGCCGCCTCCGCCTGCATCCCGGGGTCACCTGAGGATAGACTCTGTACTTCTCCACCCATCTACCCTGTAGCTCCCCCTCAAGTCCCAGCTGGAAAAGGCCCGCTAGGGAGTAGAAAAGGAAAAGGATTCATCTAAGGAGTGCATGCCACAGAGCAGGCCCTTCCAGGCCTCTGGCCTCCGGGGCTCTCCACCAGGCAGCTGGTGCTCACTGTCTTCCACTCTCTGCTACTGAGGCTACATAACTAATTTCCTGTCCAGTCTTTTAAAGCAAGGGAGTGTCCCATGGTCACCCTTTGTCGTTTCTGCCCCATGTGTTATCCCTGGGGAGGTGGCCTGGGCTGGTTCCTCACTTAAGAGCTGTAGCATATCAGCTTCTCGATTGTTTCTACCTGGGCCTCTACATCAGTCCTAAGTAACAGTAGATACGACTGTTTGAATGATTATAATGCCTGCCCCATGTCCTTTGCCTTTAGCCTAACTTTTGCTGGGTTCCTTTAGATTCTCTATTTCATTCATAAGCCTTCTATTGAAGTCTGTTTCTCTCCAGACACCCCGGGGGGCAGAGGGCAGCGGTAAGGTGTGTTTTCTGATAGATTGAAGATCACCGGGGGCATACTCATTTTCTCACAGACACTGTACATCATATCCCATGCTCTCAGTTAATGATCACAAAAGAGAAGAGAATTGTCTCTGTGGAGCCAATAGAGGACGACTCCCAAGATTCTCTACTTACCCTGCTTGCTCTACCATGCGCAGCCTCAGAGCCTCCCTGTGGAAATCCAGGACTGAGTCCAGGGTGAAATGGGTCAAAATGTAACAGGGTTTTCTTGACTTAAAGGTCAGAGCAGCTGATACAGTCTTTGCCAGCACCACTGAGCTTTTAGGAAGCAAATCTAATGTAAAAACTTAGCAAGCTTCTCTGAGAAGATAATAGGTACTGCCTACTCCATCTAGGGGACGTTCCACCTCTACAGGTTAGAATGCCACTAGAAAGAATTTTTCTTCAGAGTCTAAGTAGCAGAACCTCATTCCTCATTGTATGCAGTTACCTCTACCTGGCCTCCCAACATCAGCCTTAAATGGCAATAAAAATAACAACCACAGTAATAATATCCACCACTTACTGAGTTCTTACTATAGGCCAATCCTATTTTGAATACCTTACCAAATTAAACACCACTAAATTTAGCTACATATGGGATAGATATGATTATTCTCATGACCATCTGAGAAAATTGAAGCACAGAGAAAATATGTGTCTAAGACACTAAATAGAATAACTTTTGTCCTGCTGTTAGTTGGGCACAGACAAGCACCCCATAAGCCCCAGCCTACGACCCTCAGCTCCACCAGTGAGTGTCTGAACATTGGCTGCTGCCCAGATCCTAGAGTGGACACACCCCTGGTCTGCAGTCACTCTACTTCAGTCTGATAACATGTGGACCTACATAGATGTGCCTGCACAATGTCTTCCATGGCTTCCATGCAGTTCTCCTCCAGAATCAGTAATGGAGCATGACCCTCATCTCTACTAGCCAGGGCTCCCAGACCCCCAGACTTCCCAGGTCACCTCCCACAGAGTGACCCTGAATCAAATAGAAAATCCCCAGGACTGGAAGAGGGTGCACTTGCAGAGGGTGTCAGAATCCCCGAACAAGTCCAAGAGTCCGAGGGAATAGGCATGTGCGAGCTGTCAAAGATGCTCTACCTCTGCACAGACTGAAAACCCAGACCTAAAATAAAATTGAAGTAAGGGCAATCAAGGTCGTGGGTCCTAAAAATAACGAAGACAAAAAAGCCAACACACAAACCAATAGGAAGGCAGTCATATTTTACACGTCTAAAAATAACAATAGGAGTCATTAGACAATTATTGTCCATTTTAAAATACTGACTTTTAAATTTTCTTTCCTCTGTAGTTTTTTATATGATGTGTTTAGTACATTTTGAATGGACTATGTAAATGTGGGAAAAGACACATGTTATGCAAAAACAAACCAACCCATTCTAGATTTAACACATCTCTTAAAAAAAAAAAAAAAGCAATCACGAAGATGGCAAACTTAAAAGCTCTGAGTGCTCGGGACCCATTTGGCATTATTGTTGTTGTTGTCATTTTACAGATGAAAAATATAAGGTTCAGAAAGGTTAAGTAGCATCTTAACAAAGAGTATATGTCATGCAGGAAGCAAAAGAGGGTTTTTGCTTAGCTAGCTTACCGGAGATCTACAAATCTGCTCCTACTGGGAAGTGCATTACTCTATGACCAAAACCATAAAGCAGCCTTCGGCCCCAAGGACACATGAGTTCAAACAGTGAAGAACTGTGAATGAAGCCCAGGGCCCAGAAGGTCGGGACCGGTAACAGGATTTGAGGTTGCACCTCGGGCTGCAGAAAATAGAGGCGAAATTGAGCTGGCAGATTCTTCTTTGGGCAGAAGGCTCTGAAGGCAGAGATTGGATGGATTCAAAAAGAACCGTTCTGATCCAGTACCAAAGGGACTGCTCTGAAAACTTGGAATGCTCTGTGAAGAAATAAATCATCCTGGGATTTCAGGAGAAAATAGGATAAGTTTTGTTTTTTAAACCAAAAATTCTTGCTCTCAAGAATTAAGGAAAATCTTAAAAGAAACTGAGAAACATGGTACTGATGTGCGTCAAGTTTATGCCTAACCAAAGAGACAACTTGAAAGTACTCCTATGAAGCACCTACCCTGTGTGCGCCCCAGTCCTATGCCTTGGAGAGGTTGGTGACATTGGGCATGCGTCATGCATTCAACCCTGAAAAGATAAAAACAGAAAGAAGTGCTCTTGATTCTAAGCACTAGGGCTTGATCATGTACTACAACACAGAAGCAAAGAGTTCGAGTGGTGGGACTCTGAGACACAGAGAGCCAGGAATCCTCCCACGTTGAGACATTATGAGCTCCACAGTGAATTAGCCATAGACAGGCAGACGGTCAAGAGTCCAGAGGTTGCCCATCAGAGGGCAGGCAAAAGCAGGCCGTAGGAACAGGGCAGACACACAGAAGGCAGAGACTGCGGAGATCCAGGCAAACCAGGAATCAGAAATAGGCAGGCCAAGGACAGGAAGGCACAGCTATCACAGAGAGAAGGAAAACAGATGGCCCAACCCTGGGCGGGCAGCACAGGGCCCAGGTGTCACAGAAGTGAAGGGAGAGGGCAAAGTGGGTGAGAAAACAGATTGACAGGCACGGCCAGTGGACAGCTGACTTGTGCCTCTCTGTGCACACAGTTAGCAGAAACTGAGCTCTGATCCTAACAACACAACCCACTGAACACTCAATTCTCAAACTTCCTCTTATTGTGTAACTGAACTTACTTTTCAGTGAATGCAAACGCATGTGGTTCTTGAGTGTGTCGCAACCGTACCCATTCATTTAATGTGAAGGAAAAAGTGGCTGAACAGACATTAATATAGCCAGGGGTTTCATGGACGTGGAGAGAATAGAGCGCATGCCTACTGACACCCCAAAACCAGGAGGAAGCACTTGAACCTAAAAGGGTCAAGCCTACAGGGTCAGGTTCAGCATAACACAGGGAAAAGTTTCCTGAACTGGAAATCAGAAGCCGGGGTTGACATTCTGCTGTGCCACTCAGTCAGTGTGGTCACTAAGCCCTCAAGAGAGCAGGTCCCTTATTTTAAAAATAACAAAGATGAGGCTGAGGGTGGGGCTCAGTGGTAGAGCTCTTGCCTAGCATGTGTGAGGCACTGGGTTCGATCCTCAGCATGACATAAAAATAAATAAATGAAATAAAGGTGTTGGGTCCATCTACAACCAAAGAATTTTTTTAAAAAATAACAAATATATTTCTTTCACTTTAAAATTCTGTTTCTACGAAAGATTTTTCCAAGCATTCTAGGAACTGAAGATTAGAATGTGTTAACCAAAAGAAAATAAATTGTCTAACTCTGGAAGTCTTTAAATATAAGTTACAAAACTCCAGATGGAACAAAGATTTAAATGTAAAATCTGGACAATATCTCTGTTGCAATACCAGAAGAGATCCATAATCATATTTACTCTAATTTTGGAATGAGGAAACTTTTCTAAGCACGACACCAAAACCATAAGAAAAAATATAGCAACATGAAAATTATAAAGTTCTTTAGAACAAAAAAATGATATAATATGACACAATCAATGCTAAAAATAAACCAACAGAATTCCAACCCAGATCACAGGCAAAAGATCTAATTCCCTCATACACAAAGAGGTATTTAAAATCATTTGTTTAAATGGTGTAATACCTCCATTGAGAAAATAGCAGAGACGTAAGCTAGAAATGCTTGGAAGAAACACAGGTGTCAGGAAACAGGAAAGATGCTCGATTTCACCAATAGCTGGAAATATTTAAAGCAAACACTGATGAAGTACAAGTCTTCACCTCCCAGACCAACAATTCTGGAAAAACGAATCCTCACTATTTGCTGAGGATGTGAAGATACTGATGCTTCAAAAACTTCTGGTTGAAGTCTAAGCAGGTACAGGGTTTTCAAGAGTGGTCTGGAAATATGAATTCTACTTTAAATGTATATACCCTTTCTCACCTCAATTCCCCTCCTAGAATTTACCTTATGGAAAACAAATTATCGAACCAATTTTCAAAGATGAACATTATAACTCTGTGAGAAGATTGAAAGTAAGAAGTAATTCAAATATCTATCAGTAGGAAGCAGGTTGTATAAATCACATTTCTTCTGCTCAATGGAAAACTATGCAGTTAAGACAAAGAAGGACATTTCTATACTGTTTATACTTGTCTGTATTATTTTTTTAAAAAACACATTTATTTTTCAGTTTTAGGTGGACACAATATCTTTTTTTATTTTTATGGGGTGCTGAGAATCGAACCCCCTGCCTCCCGCATGCTAAGCGAGCGTGCTACCACTTGAGCCATATCCCCAGCCCCTGTCTGTATTACTTTTAAAATACTAGGAATAACAAGTGGGTGACAACAATAGATGATTACAGATGACAAGTAAATGATTAATGGTAAATATTCTCTACTTATAAGGGTACAATTTCATTAAATTCATTTACTCGGGTATTTATTCAACAGATGGTTTTTACCTACTTTTTTGTATAACATTCCATGAGAATCAAATCGTGTAAAGACCTATCCAAGTTCCCTTCTTGCTGTTCTCGTCCATTTCTTTTCCCAAATACAATGAACACAGTGGTTTTCACTAGTCAGAAAAACTTAAGAAGCTGCCATTTCTCATACAGCAGCAGAATTGATCTTCAGTGTAGAACCAGGAGGAAGGAGGACAAGGTGGAGAAGGTCAGGGCGGCTGTGAAGGTCAGCGGAGGGTGGACCCGAGCGCCAGGACTGGACCCCGCAGCCATGAAGCTCTCGAGCTAGAAACATCGCGAATTGCAAGAGGAAAATTAACACCTCGGACGATTTATTGCTCTTAAGAACCTCAGCTCCTTCTCTCATCACATAACTAAAGAGGAAAAAAGAAAACAGAGAAATGTTCTGCAACATTATGAAGCAACATTCAGCAAAGAGAGATCTGGCAGGACTGGACGCCACCCCGCGCGCCGAAGAGGGACCACCAGGCCGGACTCCGCCCTCCAGGTCGTGGGCAGCGCTGCCCCGGCGCTCCAGGCTCTCCTCTCAGGGTCCCAGACCTCGCGGGCAGCCCCACGGGCCGATGCCCGTCCCCGTGGAGGCGTCCAGGACCTGACCTCAAGGCCAAGGCTGGCGCCCTTCTGAAGGGTCCGGCCTGGCCTTGCCCGTCGTCCCCCTGGGACACCGCCTTGGAGGACCCTTTGTACTTGCGGATCTCCTCTTAACTAATCGGGTGGTCATTAGCTTTGAGCATGCTCGGAGTCTCCCGAGTGGTCACCACTGTCCCCGCCAGCTGCCTCATTCCAAATCCCAGGGTCCCCACCTCCAGGCTCTGCGAGCCACAGCCACGTGCCGGGCAGCGAGGCCGCTGCCCAGGGCTTTGCTGGGACTCGGTGAGGATTTGGGGAACGGGAGGACGGGTGCAGAGCCTGCAGGCCAGGGGGATGGAGGTCCTGCCGCCTGGGAGAGAGGAGCCCTCGACTCTTCAGCTGCTGCGTGTGATCTATGATCGTTTCCTTATGGTCGCTGGCCCTTCTCTTCTAGTACTGGCCTCCTCCGTTTTCAGCATGATTGGGGACATTTTCCGCCCCATGTTTACTTTCATACCTAAGAAAACTCCCTTTAATGTGTGTGACCCGTCCTCTCATTAAAATTCACAATCCACACCGGGCTTCCATTTTGATTGACTGATTTTTTTTTCCCCCCAGTGCCCGTTGTTTGGCAGGCATTTAATAGTAATTAAAGATTTCTCTAATATGTTCGTAGGACTCTGATAATCAACAAGAAGTCACTTTGATTGATAGTCACTGTCACGAAAATAGGAAGGCAGGACCTCTTCACAAATTGCCACAAAGAAGAATTCAGCAGATGAAGCATTCCGAATGAACGGCTGGTTGTATTTAACCTCAAAGCAGGATTATTTAAAAAGTCAGTGTGAACTTTGATTGTCTGGTAACTGTATCAAAGTGAAGAACAGAATACAGATTCTGAGTGTCCCTGAGGCTTAAAAAGAAAAAGCCCCTGAGGTTCCCTTTCTGGTGCTCATTAGCTGGAACTCTTTGGTGGTGTGAAGGATCAACTAGAAATCTCTAGCAATAAAGCCGGCGCTGAGGCCATCCTGCCAGGTGAGAAATTAAGACAGGAAGTAAATCCTGTGGGCTTTAAAATAATGAGGAGAAATGGTAAAACCAACAGCGGTGGGTAAAGGGCATGGACCGCTAAAGAGTCTCCGTGGGTCATCATTGGAAAACATATTATTTCAGTATATATTCTCTTGATTTAGTGCCTGCTGCTGAGGTCTGTGGTACCACTCCAGCTAATAAATCATTGCTCTGGATGACAGCCCGAGCACCTGTGTTTTATCATACAGCAGGAGACCTTGTAAATTACCAGGAGAAGCAACTAGTGACCATGCAGCCGAGCCATGAGAACCAGTCAAAACCCCAGTCCATTAAGCCCATTTCATTTTATTTGCAGGTGCATTAAAAGAAATAGGAGCAGTGCAAAAGGATGAGCCCCCGCCTTTTGATTAGTATTTAACGAGAATGACACAGGGCTGCAGGAGCAGCCTCCTAATGGCCTACAGATGGAATATGTCCACAATCAGACCTCACCTGCCTCTGTCCACCCATTGGTCACGCTGCAATTTAGCTTATAAAAGCAACAGGACAACTTCAAGGGAGTGGATTTGTGGAAGGCACAGAAACCTTGCTGCTCGCTTTTGTGCCTCCAAGCTTTGTTTTGTAGAGAAATTTCACTTACGAGCACTCTCTCCATGTGTCCCGCTTTTTAAAACTTTTGATTCTCTAACTTCCTGTCAAACTGGACAGAAAAAAAAAAATGGGCTAAAGTCAGATATATTTTTTTCTTTTCAAATTCATCTAAGCTCATAAGCTCAGTCCTTTTTTTTAAATCCCTACATTTTTTTTTATTCAAACTACTTCTGTCTTCTTATGATGACCCCAGTATTCTCGAGCATTCTCCAGAGGAAGAAGAAAACGGAAGTCTGAGACTAAAGGAAATGTTTGTACAACTCACTTAATGGAGCCATCTGCCACAAGATGTGCATCCACAGGAGACAGCCTCCAATACTGCCTTTCTCCAAGCCTTTCTTGATTTACAGACTCCTGTCTGTCATTAAAAGAAAATTTAGTGCTCCTAACTTAGGTCAAGATGACATCTAGCTGTGGAGAGCCATGTTTCTGATTACGTAGAGAGCATTTGTCTGGATTGAATCCGTGCAGGGCTGTTCTGAGGACACACTTCCTCACATGGAAGGATTCTGAATACTCCTTCCAGGACTCCAAACGCAAAGCCACAAGCCCAGACTTCAGCATGCCAAGTCGTGGGAGAGAGGAGAGGGGAAGCTGCCCTTCTGTAATCATCTGTGCTCATGATAGCCAGATGGCCATCACTCAGCAAGAACAGACAGCTCCTCTTTCCTGTCACTCCTTTGGAAACTGAGCTGGACAGGGAGGGAAGATAAACACAGATCTTCCCTCCACACAATCCCTTCCCACTGAATATGGGGAGAAATTGGACAAATATAGCTTCTAAAATGGTCCCCACTGTGCGCCTGCCTGTGACTGTTGAGCCAGTCCTCCATTACTCAGGGAGAGTCTGCCATGTCCTGGGTAATTCTCATTCTGTGTATCCTTCATGCATACTCTGTCATCATTGCTTCACGAGCTGTCTGCTGCTTCTGGTTATCCCATTGCTGGTGTGACGGCAAGAAGAATCACCCATCAGCAAACCCTCCCCACAGGCTGTGCCAACGGCACGTGAAGCATGGTTGCTAGAGTAAGTACTCCATCAACTTCCACCTCTCAAAGCTGTCAGCCCAAGATGATGTATCTACAAAGGGATTTCAGAGCTTTATAAGCAAATAATACCACCTCCAAAGAACATATTAACTGAGCAAACAATATGCCTGGTCGCACCCTGCGCATTTGCATATTCACACAGAAGCCTGCTGCTTGTTTGCCTAAGATAATGAAAGAGCATCGGAAGAACCTTCTCCACCACATCCCAAGCACACATGCAGAAAGCACAATGGGTTGATTGAAAGTTTAATTTCCTCTTCCTGGGGAGGGGGAGAATCGTCATTTGGATTAATTTAGATAACTCACAGTGTCTGATAAGAGAGGGAATAGCCCTAGTAGAAACTCTTATCAAATCTTTTCTTTGTGATGCTGCTAATTTACTTTAGTATGTTTTACGAAATTTTCCTCAGTGTTGAGTAAAGTTAAGACCTGTAGAAAGACAGGGAGGCTTAGTGACAGGAAAGCTTCAGCATTCAACCAAGTTTTAGAGTAAGGTGAAATCCTAGTGTTGGAAATCAGTCTGGCAGGCTACCTCCCCTCCTGACTGTCCACAGAACAGGTGGGTACACATGTTCACCTGCAGACGAGTCCAAGGCAGCAGGAACAGAGTTCCCCTTTCCAGATTTTTCATCCTTCAGGATGTTTCTGTCAGTAAAACATTCCTGTAAGTGAGTCCATAGGACACCTAGGTTGCAGGCATACATCCACCGATTCTTTTTGGACTGATAAGCAAGAGAAATAATCAGATGCTCAACATTTCCTTTTCTAAGATAATCTGAATTCAGCTTTTTGTGAAAAACAGGAACTGGAATTAAATGGTGAAGAGCATTAATAGAAAGGAAGAAATAAAACTTATTTGCAGGATAAATGATTATGAATGTAAAATAATCCTAAGGAATCTATAGAAAAACTACCAGAATTGATAAATAAGTTGCAAAGTGAGAATGTGAGGTGAGGTCCATATACAAGAAGGCAAGTATTTCTATGTACCAGCAAACAAGAATTGAAAAAGGCAATCCAAAAATCAATACCATTTACAATAGAGTCAAAGTGAAGACAGCGCAGTGTGATGGACAAATCAATGGGACAGAAGGAAGTGTCCAGAAATAGACCCACATGTGTGCAGTCATCATATCACAGACAAAACTCCAAGGCAAATCAATGGGGAAAGGAAGGTCTTTTCAACAAAAAGCAGTTGGATAACTTCCTAAATGTAGGGGGAAAAAATTAAAAAAGGATCTTGACTTTTTAATCACCCCATGCACAAAATTAATTTGAGATGAAGCCAAAATTTAAAGCTGAAATTCTGAAGGCTTTAGAAGAAAAAAATGGAATATTCACATTAGTTGAGGTAAGAAAAGATCTCCAAGGGGACAAAAAGGACTAGCTATAAACCACTAACTTCACCAAAATCTAAAATTCATCAAAGGTCAGCACTAAGGAAATGAAAAAGCAAGCCACAGGCCAGGAGAGATTTTGCAATGGTCTTATCTGACAAATAACTTACAACGTAAATATATAGAGAACTCAGAAATGGAAAGACAAACAACCCAATTAAAAAGAAAAAAGTTTAGAATACATGTTTCACAAAGACCAGATGACACATAAACACAGGTAAGGGTGCTCAGCATCGTCCCCCATCAGAGAACCACAAAGAAAACCATGGAAATGTCCTATATCTCATTTGGGTTGTCAGTCAGTTAGACAGACATTGGTCATGTTTATATAAACTCTTTAAGATTTATGCATTTTTAATATGTAAATCTAATTCCAACAGAAAGAAAAATAAAGAAAAACAAAAAAAAATCACATGGAAAACACAGAGGATCAATCCTATATTGTCTGTGCCCCAAAACATACTGTCATGGGGCTGGGGCTGTGGCTCAAGTGGTAGCACGCTCGCCTGTCATGCGTGCGGCCCGGGTTCGATCCTCAGCACCACATACAAACAAAGATGTTGTGTCCGCCGAGAACTAAAAAAATAAATAAATATTAAAAAAAAAAAAACATACTGTCATGAATAATCCAATTGCAAACTAATAATAGGCTTAAAGACACATGGAACACTTGCTGGGTACTAGGATTCCTTTTTAAGTGAACACAGTTAGTAGATTTTTCTCATTTTATTCAAATAATCCAGAAGGGCACATTTTATTATCATCACCCCACTTTACAAATGAGGAAACTGAGGCTTGAAGAGATTAAGTAATCTACTCCGACAACAGAGCAAATGGGCAAAGACAAACCTGCACCTGGCCTTTGAACTACAGCTCTGAGTTCTGAAGTACTGTGGATCGTCTGCAGAGCACCTGTTTAGGGCTTTGGAATGGGTTCAATGCCTGTGTCTGAACTGATAAGAAATGTTGATAAGAAAAAGATATATTGTATCTAACAGGTGAAGTAAAGCATACTGGGTTAATAAATTCAAGGTAACATTAATCATGATGATAATGACAGTTAAATTTACTTGAGCACTAACTGTATATGAGACATCTTCTGAGCATTTAAGAATTTTAGCTCATTAAATCCTCACAATGACCCTGAGAGTAGGTATTATTATCTCCATTTTGACAAATGAGAAAACTAAAGCAGGGAGAGAATTAGCCATTTGGTCAAGATACACAGCAATAATTTGGCAGAGATCAGCAAGACATTGCAGAAGAACAAGTAGAACATGTAGAGGGCATCTGCAGCGTGTTTACATTTCTGAAAACTTAAAAATGGGAGGTTATCATGCAAGAACACGGTCTGGAGTTAGCCATGCTAAGACTGTCATCAGGAGAAAAGCCACAGCACAGTCTGTCCAGGAGGCAGGAACAGGAATTCAGACATCGGATGGAAGATGCTACCACAGGAGGATGGGGCAGCCGCACATCACAGTGAGTCTCTCTGACTGGGAGAACTTCTTGGGTCCCACAGGTCCGCTATCGGTCAACTGGCGCGGCCTTGGGCTCTAGCCAGGCACGTGTTCTGTCTGTAGCTATGGCAGCGCACGGGGAAGCCATAGGTGGAGGGAAGAGGAAAGAGCATGTCTTCCCCACACGGTGGCTAGCAGTTGGCTGTGACTCTCTCCCTGGCCTGCCAGCCATCAAGACAACTGGAGACCACCCAGTGAGGTTAAGAAGGTAACAGGGTAACAAATCCATCCTCACCAGGATGAACTGTGCTGCACAGCCTTCCCACGGTGATATCTACCCGGAAACAGCAGCAAAGAGCCCAAAGGGACCCCACGGGCTGAGCAAGAATGAAGGTGATCCGGTCTTTTCCTTGCCTCTTGCACTAGGCTGCAGGCTGGGAAATAGCTATCGGCTCAGAAGGCAGGTAAAAGCACAGCAGCCTCTCAGCTCTTGCACTCCAAGACACTGGCTGGAGATAGGGAGCCTGGAAAGTCCAATCCAGAGGGAAGACTCTAGAAGCTTAATAGATTAACCTAAATGTATACTCTAGGAACAGAATTATGGATACAAACAATGGCAGATTTGTTAAAAAAAAAAAACAACTTTATAGACATATTAGAGGAACTGTTTTTCACCAATTTTGGGGAAAAATTGATGGTTTCTAATAAACTGGTTGTTATTTCCATGTACTTCTTGAATACAGAGATTCACTCATTAATGACAATGATAAAGACCACACAGTGGCATTTTGCTTTGGTCACTGAAAGGATGAAACAGTACTACCTTAATTATCTTCTCACCACTAGAATACCTGATATAACCAGGTGTGTCTTTAATATAAAACATATGAGTGTTTTCTCTGTAAAATGCCAGTACCTATGTATAATGTGACACTGGAGGTGGCATGGTAATTAAGGGTGTAATTGCTGTAACTACTGACGGAATTACTCATATTCCTCTATGCTCCTTTTTCTAATTATCTTGGTTTAATGGAAATGTGTGTTTTTGCATTGAACAGGATGTGGCCATCATTTGGCTGCCTGCCTGAGATGATGTACAGTGTCCGTCCCTTAAATGAACAGGGAGCAGAGAGGTCACCACTTGTTTGCAGCGAGAAGAGGTTTCTGGAACAGAACAGGCAATTTAAATTCATGTCATGAACATCCTGCAAAAGCTCACAGATGGGTTTCATTGGAAGAAATATAACAGTAGGGGAGACATTATCCTAGAAGGGCCAATAGCTTTACAGTCTTCAGACTTTAATGAGAATGACTTGTAAAAATAGTACAGAGGTTTCATACTGTTTGTCCATTCTTATTGTACTCGCTGATTCAAAAATGGATTCAAACAGCACCGTTTGTCCTGGTTTTTGTTGAACTCTTTATCACAAGAATGAGGCTTAAAAGACTGCTGTTTTAAACTTAATGAAATTGCAAGACTTCTGAAAACACTCTCTGTCCCCCTCCTCATGCATTTTAAATGCTTGGAAAACTTAATTGACCAGCTCTACAATTTACTTATTCATTTATCATCTGACTGGAGAGAAGTTAAGTATATAAACATTGAACAAAAGACTAGAAGGTCATTCAAAACATATACCTGATCTCTCCTGGGAGTAAAAGGTACTTTGTAAATCCAGTTATCGGTATCACAGTCTCGGAATATCACTGATCAGAAGGGATATAGTAGTATTTACACTATTAGTATATAAAAATTATATGGAATGAAAAGACAAAGTTGTACAAATTATTTTGATTCAGTCACAGTTTGTAAGATCTGCTTTCAGGAGTGTATTGGTTTCCTATTGCTATTGATGAATTACCATAAATTTGCTGGCTTAGCACGTCACAAGTGCATTATCTGACTGTCCTGGAGGCCGGATCTCTACACTGAGGCAGCAGAGCCCCATTCCTCCTGGAGGTGCTAAGGGACAGTCGGTTCCCTTGCTTTTCTGTCTTGCACAGGCAGCTTGGGTGTGTCCCCGTCAGAACTGTCACCACCTCTCCTCCATCCCTTTTGCCTGCACCTATAAGCTCCTGTGATTACACCTGGGGTCATCCAAATAAGCCAAGACTGTCTCTTTTCCTCAAGGGCCTTAATTTAATAGCATCTGTAAAGTCCCTTTTACCAAAGTAAGATAACCGTGGGCCGTTGTTCTACCTACCAGATGGCCTCTTCTTTTAAAAAGAGCCTTTTGCCTCCAATTATTTCAACTTATATTTCTTTATCAATAACCATTTTTAAAGAGCTAATCATGTCAGAAATTGCAACTTTCAGATTCTGTTATAAAGTACCTGTCACTCGTGTCACTCTTTGGGTTTCTACCTAGTCAATGGATGGATGGTCTCATCATGAATATCAGCATCAAGAGCATAGGTACCCAGGTGTGTGCCTCTAAATTGTACACACTAAAATCCACTGTCTAATATCAATCAGGCACTCACATGACCATTAGATCCCTCTTCCTCACCATTCAAGATTTTGACTCATCTACTCTGAGATTTCTGTCTTTGACGTCTTTTAACTAGATTTATTTGTTCAGTGTGCTTTTCTTTGTTTACAGACCACTTCCTATTTAGGAAAGATTTGAGTCCATGGCAATCCCAAACTTTTTCTTTTATCATTGAATACAGGAATTAAAATAAGGTAAGAAAACCTAAGATAGAAATATAGGATCCTTTAGATCAACCATTGTTATCATATGCATTTTAACATTTTAGTGGATTCTTTTGCACCCTAAAAGACATTCATGTAAGTGGCAATAATGAAGTACAAAGGGCATAGAGTTTTACTTTTACAATAGGAAAAAGTGCTTCTGAGCAGGAAGATAAATCATATTCCCAAATAGATCCACGCCAACATACCAGGGGTCCAATCTGTCCAAAGACCAGGAAGAAATATATATATCTGCCCAGGTGACAGAATAATTAACAAGTAATGAGTAATCCAAGTCATCATCAACCAACTGGACACCCCAGCCCAGGTGAATTTTTAATAAATAAATAAACAGATAGAGAGATAGAAGGGTGAGCTCATAATATACTGAGGGTCCTGTGCATTCTCAGTATCCCAGGTCAATCTGACAAGATCAAGTGATACATTATCTTTGTTTTTACATGGCATATTTTAAATTTGGAAATTTAACTGGCATACTGTACAGATGATTTATTCATTTATCAGCATGCTTATCAAGTTAGATAAAAATTTAACCAATTTCCAGTATCATCTAAACCCTGCTATTGTGCTTGTGAATTTTGTACACATTCTTAAAGGACACCTAATAGCACATTCTTTTAGCTCTCTAAATTTTTTCATCCTGAGCACACTTATTGAGTACATACTATGTGCCAGGCCCTGTGTTAGATAGAAAATAGTGATTTAAAAGACAATAATCCTTGCTTTCATGGTGGGTGAAATATGTATTTGAGTGAAGTATATAGATAATACACATAGTTTAATAAAATATATAATAGATAGTATTATCTTCCAATGGGGAATAGAGGACAAAGAAAGGAAGGCATATGAATGGTTAAAGGTGTGCAGATATTAAATTTTGGACAGAGTGGCCAGGGAATTCCTCAACAGAAAAAGTAACTTCTAACTAAGATGAGACGGAAATGAGATGACCTCGCCTTGCAGATGACTGGGAGAAGAGCATTCCATGTAAGGGGACAGCACAGGGAAAAGCTCTGGTGTGGTGGACGCCAAACGAAAGGGATGAGAGAGAGAAATGGATGACAGAGAGTGCAGGAATCCAGGGGGTGGTAGGTGGTCAAGTCCATGGTCAGCCATGGTTGAGACATGGGCTCTTTCTGTGAGGGAAATGGGAAGGCGCAGAAAAGTATTCAGTAATAGCCTTTTGCTGCAACTTTTTTCCTGATAATCCTTCTTCTTCTGAACTTTCTTTTTCTTTCTGACTAGAGTTCCTGGGCTTTTATCAACACATGCCCTAACTATTCTTGGTTCCACTGGGGTGCCTCCTTCCCTTAGTAATTTACTTCTCACCCCTTCCATATTTTCATCACAAAGACAATACAATACACTGAGACAAAACAAGACACAAACATACTGTATCAATCTTCTCCATTTTCTCGAAATGGTCATTTTTCCTCTTGCCCTATCTGCCTAGGGACGAGCAGATTTGCTCCCGTCCTATCTATGGACGGGCAGCTTTTTTTTGGTCACTTACCCCCGAGTGTCCCGGAGCTCCCGGTACGGGCCACCATCTGCCGCAGTCCGGCTGCAGCAAAATAACCAGGGGGTGACGAACAACTTGTGTAGATTGATACAGCAGGAGTGGGAGCCGTTTATTGTAGGACAGGAGGGGTATATATACATTCCACACAGCTTATCTAATTAACATAAACTAGATACAGCAGTCAACCAATAAGGAATCTCCACACTTAATGGCTCGATGGCATTACTTCACAAACCACTCCCTCTGGCATTTTGCCAGGCGCCATCCAGACTTGTTTACAGACTCTAACATTTTCCAGGCGCCATTCTGACTTGTTTACAGACTCTAACAGTCCAGAAACCAAAACTCAGTCCATGATGATTCCAAACACTGCTGCTTCTTCTCCTTAATGCTGCTACCAAGAACTGGTCCTCCAGCCCTCAGGACCCTCAGATTTCTCCACAGAGAAACACACGGGACTTTCAGACCACAGTGCAAGCTCCCAGTCAGTCACGACACAGGCTCTGACCACCATGTTCAAGTTCACCTACTCTTTGACTTGAGTAAGTCATCAAAATTGTCTGTGTCTCCTACCTATAAAATTATTAGGATTCACAAGACCAGAATCCTCCACAGAGGATGCCTGTGAGCATTGAATTTGTTAATGCCCGTAAAGCACCCAAAAGAATCCCTGGTGCTTGGCAACTGTGCAATAAAGAATAGCTGTCGTTTCCAGGATTGTCGTGATGAAAATCTGCAACAGCCTATGGCCGGGATACCAGTGGAAGATAAACTCCCAGCTCTCCTCAGTCATGGGGACTTCCACCATTTCCTTCTCTGTCATCACCCAATATGGCCACTTTTGCCTCCCTACTACAAATTCTCCTCTACTACCTCTCTCTCAACGTCGTTCAGGCAAAACCCTCTAGACTGGGAGAAGGGAAGTTTGTGCCCTCTGAATTTCCTTCTTGAGGCTTTTTCCCATTGGAATAAGAATGGAGAAGAAATAAGATACTAATACTATTTAGTGTTTGTTTTCAAAGAACACACCCTTTCTCCTGTGACTTGAAACACCTTAACCATGTCCTTCTATCTTGCCCTTCCATGTTCAGGTCTATAGGTCCATTGTAATCACAATGCAATAAAGACATGAGCGCAAGCAAATTTAGATGCCACATAGACAAGTCCTCACCCAACCACAAATATCTTTGGGCTATAGGATCTCACAAAACAGCAACAACAACAACAACACTGCATGAACATTTGAAACAGAGTCTCCAGGGCTCTCTTGAAGCGTTTCTTTACCCTATCCAGAATGAGTAGATGATGTGATTGATCTACAGCCCATGGATAGAGCGTTTAAATGTAAATCAGTGCTCTGAATTTTCCATGGCATATAAACACCTAATAATGCTTCTCCAATTTTTCTAGTTAAAAAGCAAGTTCTCGTTTGTAACACACTGGATTATACTAACTAAGCAATCTGACCCCAAAACAGCCATTTGATGAATTCATCTTATTGATCTATTATCTGAAAAAGTAAATATCCTCTTTTTTAAACCTTCTAGTTCGATCTGGTGTTAGAAATCTTTACTCATCATGAAGAATGTTCTTTTTTTCTCTCATCTTAAAAGTGATTTCTATATCAAAAATACTCTCAAAAGACAGACATTTTGACCAAAAAACATTGGATCTTTAAATAAAAATCCTTCATTTAGCTTGTTCCAAAGCAAAATTTCCTAGAGTGCTCAACCAACTTGTGAAATATTTTGGTCTTATATTCGCTTCCACTGACTGCAGGCCACAGCGTTTTGACAAACAAGGTCAGCATTGAAACCAACAGTTCCAATTCAGTAGAAAGAAGTTCTCTCTTTTTCATTTTAATAACAGTTTTGCACGAATTCCAAAGTGATAGGGGTCCCTGTTATTCTGAGTGCAATGCTCATTACTCATGTCTGCTGGGCATTATTGGATGTATACTTTGGAATAAAGAGGGCTTTTACAATGTCTAATATGATGTCCTTGGCAATCTGTTATTAGCCTGTGTGTCGCCTTGCCAGTTAATCATCCCATTATAGATTCGAAAAATCTGACAACCCGGAGGGATTGAAATGCAGCGTGCTACAAGATTAGAAATAGCTATATGAAAATGAAGGAGGGATAACAAATGTTGCAGATTGGCCCATCAAGTAAAAGCTTCAAAAGATTTTTTTTTGCTCTCGAGATCCCTCAGTACTTTGACCAGAAAAGAAACAGGAACAACAACAGGAAGAGAGAGACACCTGGGACTTGACCACAGGCGAGGAATAAGATAGAAGCCACAGTTTGTGTAGAGGATTTTTTTTTTTTTTTTTTGGAAGCTACCCAACATAATTAAAAACCAAATTAACACATGCCTCGCTCTCCACTGACCTGCCCCGTCACGTGAGGGCAGCAGGAGCTGATGCATCTCCTCGTCAGCCCCAGGACTGCACTGCGCCATCCATCTCGCTGCCTGTTTGAGTTCTACTCGGTGCCCTAGCTTCTGTGTACTTTGCTGCCATCTCCAGGTCACTGTGATCCCAAGAACAGCCCAGCTGGAGGTTACCACTGCCCTAGAGAACGTCCTGGGGTTTTCAAAGGTGATTGTGTAAGAAGAACTATTGCTTTGGAAAAAATATTTTAGAAACTCAAAATATTTGCCACTATTCATGCCTATTACATTGCAGATACAAAATCTCCTGGTTCTCAATTCAAAACTAAAAGTCCCACTAAAACAAGAGTTTTGTTAGTAACTTGCCAACTTCAGAAGAAATCCCATGAAAATAACACTTCTACTGTCCACACTGTTAAAGACAATAGAAAAAACACACTTTATCCTGAATGTTTTATTGTTATAACAACCCAAAGAATTTACTGTGGATTGATCTGAATTGAATGTCTTGGATTACTACAAATTCAAATTCCTGGATTTGGGATGCCACTGCGAGAGCCCAAATCCAAACCTGTGCCTGGAAGCAGTTTGAGACCGGGACTCTCCCCAGGGCCATCTGGGACTTCCTGGGACGCTGCAGCTGGGAGAGGACGCATATGGCGTCCCTGAAGTTTGACCATTTCCAAGGCTAGTAACTACAATGGTTCTCCCACACCTGGAGGCTGATAAATAATGAGCACTATTAATGCTTATTTCAAATGTAAAAAACCTTGAGATAATGTACTAAATTGTTCAGAAGGTTGTTTTCTTAGTGGAATGCTACAGGATTTTCTTTAGCGGCATTGCTAGAGTTCCCGCCTTCATCCCAGTGCCGGTGAAAACGAGGGTGGAAGAATTTCCAGTGTTGCTGAAAACCAGACGAAACTTCCGCTGAGAAACGGACGAGACTTCGGAGCTGTTGCTGTTTCTGCTGCTACAAATTAGGCTAGCTGCCTGCAGAACTTACCTGGACTGTGATTTAAGCTAGCTGCCTGCAGAACTTACCTGGACTGTGATTTACCTGGACTGTGAGTTAATCTATTGAGACACTGCTTTACCTGGACTGAGACAACAAATTGTAATCTACAACAAATTGTAAGTTGGTATCTTTGCTAATGGTGTCATTGCTGGTATAATTTTTCCAAGGGCTTCTTGAATGGAGCCATCAATTGGCTTGGTATTGTGGCATTTTGTATCCTCCCCTTCTGCTTGTAGCAGATTATTTATGGTGTTTATGTAAAAACCACTATGGTCGTTATTTAAATTAAACAAAAGGGGGAATTGTTAGAGTCTGTAAACAAGTCTGGATGGCGCCTGGCAAAATGCCAGAGGGAGTGGTTTGTGAAGTAACGCCAGCGAGCCATTAAGTGTGGAGATTCCTTATTGGTTGACTGATGTTTCTAGTTTATGCTAATAAGATAAGCTGTGTGGAATGTATAAATACTGCTCCTGTCCTGCAATAAATGGCTTCCACTCCTGCTGTATCAATCTACACAAGTTGTTCATCACCCCCCGGTTATTTTGCTGCAGCCAGACTGCGGCAGAGGATGGTTACTGCCAGAGCAAAGCTCTGACTATCATGAATAAAAAGGAAAACAATTCTTGGGGCCTCCAGGGAAAGGTCAAGATACTTCTTAGCCATGAACAAGCAACAAGTTCCCTGAAGTTCAATGGCAAACTTCATAAGGTGCAGACTGTCACAGTGCCAAAATACAGGGAGAACATCAGCATTGGCATGGGCCGCTTGTGCTTGATCAAATAATATTAAAAAAATAATATCACAACTACTATTCTATTGATAACATTCAATTTATTCATGATACATATCTATATTTAAATTATTGAATTTGACTAGACACTTAAACTTTCAGTAAAAAGCCACAAAATAACACTTAGATCACCTAGGTATATCCAAAATACACAATACAAAAGAATAGACTTGTAAATATAGTTTCAAAGAAATTGTTAACATATAAAGTCTAGGTAATCTATGCTCCAAGTCAGAATTGACATCGTCTTTTCCTCGTTGGGCTGTAATGACTTTATTTTGGGGCAATGTCCTACTTATCTGTAACCTCAGCTCCTAGAAAAATACAACCAACTTCTAAGGTTTGTGGAACTCAACTGAAGATACCCACTGATGGTCTGTAACCTTCTAAGGTGGTATTTTTTAATCCCGTCATAGCCTTCATCTGATTTGAAGCAAAGTGCTACCCCTGAGGGGAAAGGCCAGCCCCCACAAACAGGCTTCTCCATGGAAATCAGCCACTATCAAGTGAAAACAAGTGGCCTTTGTCTGTCCCCAAGACCTCAAATGAGAGTGTCACGGGTTAATGTTAATGGTTCTTCTAATCCTGCTCCCCCACATGTTGAATTAGAACATTAGAGAAGCACCCCGAGGCAAGCATATACAAGCAGGGTGACATAGACTTCTCCAGGAAGGGAGAAGGGGCCTTGGCTGGTATCCTGGTACCCCAAGAAGTGACAGGTCCTGTCTTTTTTATAAGTCTTAGGCTCCCTTTGTTCTCCTGCTCTCTTCCCTTATTTTTCTCCTTCCTGCATGTGTGACCAGGCCCAGGAGATGCTCAGTGGGAGGGCCAAAAGGTGAGAAGCAGCCCGCTGGAGGGGCCAAGGTGGATGGTCTGGGCAGGAACTCCCCACAGGGAGGGGTCATCCCTGGGACAGGTTACCTAAGCAACAGCTGGGAGCAGGGGCAGGTTATCTTGGAGGAAGGGCTCTGGAGGAATTAACATTTCAATTCCTCCATCCTCTGGGTCTGACCCTTGCCTATCTGCCTGTCTAATTCTGGCTTCACCTTTAGAAACATATTGAAAAATACCTAATAATGACACAATTCAAGTGAAAATAAGGGATTAAAAAAGGAAATGATACACAAGACAAAATCAATGGAAAAAATGAGCCAAAGATCTCTCTGTTAGAATAGAGACCTTGACTCAGAACACAAACCAGGCAGAATTACCTGAGAGGTTGGTACAGCACAAAAAAATATATCATAGCAACGTAGGAAAACATTCAACCAGACTTTTCCAGAAAACTTCAGAACTTTTTTGAAGAATATAAATGAATGGCTCATAAACGTGAATATTACATGAGCTTCATTGGCCATAAATATTGAGGTTAAATTCGCTTTATAAAGTGGTCTATTTCACCAAGACTAGAAAAACGAGCAGTTCTTGAAATTAATACTACTTTTCCTGGCTGCGGTCTTAAGAGTAGACCCAAGGTATCCATAAGGCTGTCTCCCACCTCAGATTAGTGTAACACATCATGGAAATCCTGGCTCTGCCCAGAAAATGCTTCCTCCCACGGCTCCCCAGTGCAGGACCTCCTTAAGTGAAGCCATGCTGGTGGAGTGCGGGAAGGGTCGGTCACTCCAGGTCACGGCTGATAATCAGCCTTCATCCATTAAACACAGTCGTGAGGAAGGCAGAGCCTTGTGCAGTTCTAGTACACGGCTGCTTTAGCTATTACAGAAAGAGATTTGATATCTTAATGCCAAGGAACGGAGAAAGCCCACCTTGAACACGTCAGTTGTACGCAGGGCCTACTTACCAACGCTTGTGCACAGCTAAACCGTGAAACTGCTTTCTATAAAATATACCTGGGCATATCCCAAAGCTAGATGCCCAATAAATATGCAGATTTTCAGGATTCACAACATAAATAGTTCTCCAAGATACCAAAATCCCCTCTACATCCTGTAATCTCCTCCAGAATTAATGGCATGAAAGTGACCTTCAGAAAGTAGTTTTAATTTGTCTGGATACTTCCTCCTTCTGTATGATATAGCATTGGTAGGCTTTTTTGTTTGTTTGTTTGTTTGTTTGTTTTTAGTACTGGGGATTGAACTCAGGAGCACTTGACCACTGAACCACATCCCCAGCCCTATTTTGTATTTTATTTAGAGACAGGGTCTCACTGAGTTGCTTAGTGCCTCACCATTGCTAAGGCTGGCTTTGAACTCATGATCCTCCTATCTCAGCCTCCAGAGCCACTGGGATCACAGGCGTGCACCACCATGCCTGGCTTGGTCAGCTTCTTTTAAAGTCAAGGATTTTATAAGTTGTTTTGGAAGAGTAAATCAGACAATGTATATATCAAGTGCTAATAAACATAGAAATGTTCTACAATGTTCGTCTTTATTTTTACTGGGTTGAATGTGACATCTCCCCAAATTTCTCCGTCTCTCAAGATTGTCACCACACATATGCTCATGCAGGAGTTAGAGGCGAAATTCAGAGGTGGAATGATTGGATCCTGAGCACAGTGACTTAATCTTTGTCCTAGTTCAAATGGACTGAACGGGTGGTAACTGTGGGCAGATGGGGCGAGGCTAGAGGATGAGGGCCACTGGGGTTGTGCCCTGGAAGGGGGCATCTTCCCTGCTGTTCCTTCCCTTTGGCTCTGCTTCCTGGCAGTCGCGCTCTGAGCAGTTTACCTCGCCAAGCACTTCCGCCATGACAGCTGGCTCACCTGGGGCCCAGAACAACAGTCAGCCAGTCGTGAATTAAATTTCTGAAATTGTGAGGCAAAATAAAAACTCTCCTCCTCCAAGTTGTTCTTGTCAGGTATTTTGGTCACAATGACAAAAAGCTGTCTGGCATACTGTACTAGCTGGAGCCGCAGGAACCTGACACTAAACTGTTCTTTCATAGGATGAACCAATGAGAACCAGTGCAGGTATGGGGAGGCCCAGGCCAGAGGGAAAAGCAGAGTGCTTTATCAGAATGGGCCACCAGGTGTTCACGGAACTACCTGTGATGCAGGTGACATGGCGTGATGATCTGTAGCTGATTCTCCTGGTTCTGTCTTGGTTCACAAAATAATCAGTTGAATGAACTTTTAATGTACTTATGACACTCGGTGTTTATCTATCACAGTGAATTACAATTGTCTGTATATTTGTGTATTTTTTAACTCCCCCTTTTTTGACAAGAGGGCCTTTCTGTATATTTGTGTATTTTTTAATTCTCCCTTTTTTGACAAGAGGGCCTTTCTGTTTTATTCCAGCCTACTCAACTGCTTGGTTCAAACCCCATTAAAATCATAATGAACACCTACTTTGAATGTTGAACCCCCTAAATGTGTTTAGGGGGTTCAATCTGAATGATCTAAGTCCTGAAATTGTTTCAATGTGAAAAGTCTGCTTAGAAAACCTGGTAAGATAGCATGCCAATACGGCTCAAATGCAGTCCTGAATGTGTACCAATGTTAATGGTTAATCTGAATTGTCAACTTGATTGGATTAAGAGATGCCAATGATTGAGAGGATTATGGATGTGTCAGTGAGGGATAATTGGCATGTGGGATAGCCAACTGAAATGGAGACCCTCCCTAAGTGTGGGCAGCACCGACATAGGATGATGGCTTGGGTGGAATAAAAGTTGGAAGAACAAGGAAGCAGCAGCAGATGCAAGCTCGATTCTTCTTGAACGGTTTCTTGATTGCTTCTGAAATTGTCTGAGGATATTAGACTTTCACTTCTTCACTCTTCCAAAGTGTATTCTCCAGAAGCCTTTGGTCTCAAAGGTGCCACCTTTGATCCCTCTTGTTCTGGGGCTTCAGCCTCTTGGACTTCACAGTTCCCGATTCCTCCAGCTCCCCAGCTGCAGGCAGCCATTGTGGACTATCCAGCTCTGGTCTCGTGAGCCAACGTAATAAGTCCCCGTTTTATAATTATACTTCCTGTTGATTCTGTTCCTCTAGAGAACCCTGATTAATACACCACCTAAACCGGTTGCGTAAAGATCCCTCTTTCAAATAAACAAAAACAAAAAAGATTATGATAGATCATAATGGGAAGTTTGGAAGATAGCTGGCAGAGTCCAAGGTAAATGTGGATTCCGGAACATCGTGCCTACAGCATGGCCAGGGAAAGAGGAAGGAATTACGGAAGCAGAAAAGGTTCTGTCAATTTTCCAGAGAGTGATTCACTTGATTACCTGATGGCTCAATTTACAAGGTTAGTAAACCTTTATGGTTGAACCTACAGTGTAAAAGCAGCATTCCAGGTGCTGAATGAGGATACAGAGCCAAAGCCAACAGGTTTACAGAGGCGGCCATGTTCTTGGGAAGCCTGCTCAAGAAGGAATTTGTGACTTAACACATTGTTTTCTCTGGCAACCTGTCCCAGCTGAGGTGTTCTCTCTTGGACCCAAACAAGCCCACTGGGCTCTGTCCTCAGTAGCCACCAAGTGCCTGTGATCCTTCACCCTCTCTCCAGAGGCTCAGGCCTTGCTGGCTCTCAGTAGTGATGATTTCCTGCATCTCTTGCATTATTTTATTCCTGTGTTGTTGTCACTGTGTTTGGCTCTAACAGTCCATTATCTAAAATCTCTCAGCTACATTTTGAGCACCAAAAGTTCCAGTGGAAAACATTTTAGCTTATCTTTTAGAAGACTCATCCCTGAGGGATTTGAGGGAAACAAATTGTACTCCTAAGATTGAGAAACATAAGGAGAGATGAAGTTATATCATAATAATGGCAATTATTCCTGATAAGTACATAAATTTAATGCAATTATGCATGAATTTCTTAAAATCTGAAAAATACAGCAAGTCAAGAGACAAAGGCAGGAGGACCACGAGTTCAAGACCAGCCTGGGCAACTTAGTGAGAACCTATCTCAAAATAAAAAGCTGAAAGAACTTGATATGCAGTTCAGTGGTAAAGCATCCCAGGAGGAGGAGAAGGAGGAGGAGGGGTGGGGGAGGAGGAGGAGAAGAAGGGGGAGGAGAAGGAGGAGGAGGAGGAGGAGGAGGGAGAGGAGTTGGAAGAGGAGGAGGAGGAGGGAGAGGAGTTGGAAGAGGAAGAGGAGGAGGAGGGAGAGGAAGAGGAGGAGGAGGGAGAGGAGTTGGAAGAGGAGGAGGAGGAGGAGGGGGAGGAGGAGGAGGAGGAGGAGGAGGAGGAGGAGGAAGAGGAGGAGAATTGGAAAATTTTTTAAAGTTCATGAAGAAGAAGAGGAAGAAGAATAATTGGAAAAATATTTTAAAGTTCATATGGAAGAATCAATACATGATCACAGTCAAGTTATCAGGGTGGGAGGGACCTACACAATACCTAAATTAAACTATACTAACTGAATTAGTATAATATTGATAAAGGAATAGCCAATGAATAAATGAAACAGATTAGAAAATCCAAACACAGATCCAAGTGTGTATAATAACTTAAGCTACAAATAAAACTAAAAGACATACGTTTAAAATACTCAAGGTAGAAAACTTCTTAAGCAATAGAGGAAACACAGAAACCACAAAGAATATTATCTAAAACTGTTCTTTAAAAATAACAAAACACAAAGAATCTTGTTTGGTACCAAACACCATAATCAAATAACAAACTGTACTGTAGAGGAAGTATATAAAGAACTTACGAAGGACAAGTCATATTTATAATCAACAAAATATTACTATTGATTCATAGGCAAAATGTCAGGTCCTTCCTTGGAAAAGTGCTCAAAAAAAAAAAGGCAATTTGAAGAGGACGATATGCAGTTCACCAAGACACAAATGCTAACCTCACAGTAACAAAATGTAAAGTAAAACAACCAGGTCATATTTTTAACCCCTCTTTGCACAGACATTTACAGCAAGCAGCTTCCAGCATTGATGAGGTGGGTCCCCAAGTCACATACACTTGTCATGGAGTTGGAACGCCTCTTCTGGAAAGCATCTGACAGTTTCTATGAAAATATTAAATGTGCTTAACCTTTGAGTTCACTCTACTTCCAAAATATGTTTCCTAGAGAAACAAAATTACAAATCTGAAATGGTGTATGCGGCATTGTTTGTAGTACCAAAGCAGCTGAGAACAAGGGGAATGGCTCTCCGTGAAGTAATGGTTAACTATATAAAGGTGCATCCACACGACAGATGACTCTGCAGTTAGAGTTTGTGTGCTCACCTGAAAATCTAATATAATAGGTTAACTGGGAAAGGTGTAAGTTGTTCGGCTCTATGCCTATCATGATATCACTATGAAAAAAGAAGAAAAAATCTTTATGAGTGTAGACATACATTCAGGCATGTATACACATATGTTCATTTACATATTAATGTGCATACACACACACATTAGAAAAATAAGAATACCAATCATTAATATTGTTTACTTTAAAGAGAGGCAACTAGAGATAGAAGGGGAAATTAACAATTTTTCTACATATACCTCTGTATTATTTGAATAATTACAATAAACATATTAATTTAAATGTGGGCTCTGGAGCACTGTGCCTACAGCCTGGCTGGTGCAAGAGGGACTGTGGAAGTAAAAATATTCTGTCAATTTTCCAGAAATTGATTCACAAGAATCAACTAATCCTGACATTCACTCTTATTTTTTAATAGGTTTTTATTCTTAATTGACACATAGTAATTGAACATAATTATGGGTTATAGAGTGACATTTCAGTTCATATATACAACGTGCAGTGATGGGATGACAGTAATGGCATGTCTAAAATACCATTTATTAGAATTTATCCTATTGGGAACACAGAATCTGGTTTGTTTGATGTAATACCATCTGACAATTTTTACTTTTTGTTGCCTTTGCTTTGGGGATCCATCTGAAGAATCATTGTTCAGATCAGTGTCCTGAAGCATTTCCTCATGTTTTCTAGTAGTTTCACAGAACTGGGTAGGACATTTCAGTGATTGATCCACTGTGAGGTGATTTTTGTATAGGGTGAGAGATAGGGCTCTGGTTTCTTTCTTCTGCATATAGAATCCTGCTGTCCCAGAATGATTTACAGAAGAAGCTTCTTTTCTCCAATGAGTGTGCTCCCTGCTTTTGTCAAAGTCAGTTCCCTTTGATCAGGTGGACTTACTTCTGGGTTCCCTGTTCTGTTCCATTGGTCTATTTCTGTTTGCATCCCAGGGCCATGTTGTTTGGGTTACTACAGTTTTGTAGTGTGTTTCAAAGTCAGATATTGTGGTGCCTCAAGCTGTGTTCTTTTTTTCTCAAGATAACTTTGGTTGTTTGGGATCTTTTGCAGGTTCATACAAATTTTAGAAATTTTTTTCTACTTTTTTGAAGAATGTCATTGATATTTTGTTAGAAATTGCATTGAATCTATGGATCTCTTTGGGTGGTATGGACATTTTAACAATATTAATTCTTTAAATCCATGGTCATAGATGATGTCTTTGTGTGTGTGTATCCTTAAAAATTTCATCAGTGTTTTGTGATTTTCACTGTAGAGATTATTCCCTTCTGGGTTTAAATTTATTTGCAGGTTTTTTTCTTTATGTAGCTATTGTGAATGGCATTTCATTCTTGATTTCTTTTGAGCAGTTTTATTATTGGACTATAAAAAAGCGATTGTGTCTTATATATTGATTTTGCAAATGTAATTTGTTTATTAGTTCTACCAATTTTTTGGTGGAATGTTTAGATATTGTCTACACATAAAATCATATCATCTGCAAGCCAGGATAATTTGGCCTCCTCCAATCCTATTTGTATGTCTTTTATTTTCTTTGGCCTTATTGCTCCAGCTAAGACTTCCAATGCCATCTTGAATAAGAATGGTGAAAGTCATTGTATTCCTGGGAGATCCAACATGGCGGCGGGCGCGGAGAGATCAAGTCTCTGACCTCTCCAACCGCACGGGCATAGGGAGTCGTAAATTGTCTAAATGCTGTTTGCTCAGGATCACTAGGCAATGCTGAGCTGACATGGATCTGGGGCGAACAGTCTGGGCCCCTCAGAACACACACACCGAGCCCGGATCGGCTGCATTCAAGTTCGCCTGCTTCTCGTGACTCAGCACTAATGATCCCGCTGAAATAACTGGTCGGCCCGTCTGAACATACAGAGGTAAAAGCCAACCGAGCCTTCATAGGCAGTGGCCACAGGATTGAAACGGGGCTTGGGAAAGATAGTTACGACCCACCCGTTGCATTGGTCACCCGGCAAAGGGAGCAAACGGTCACCATTTGCACGGGATACCACCATGGCAGAAAACTGACGTCACAGGTGGAGGAGATAACTTCATTGAAACCAGCGCGAAAGGTGTGTAATCCCCTAGCCATCTCTCTCCACACAGCGGGGAAACCTTAAGAGCCCCTCCCAGCTCTCCCATAAGGGCCCCTCCCAGCTCTCCTGTGAGCACGATAGCCAGACCGAGGGAATCAGGAGTGGCGCGGGACTCGCAGCGCGGAACTCCCGGCTACTGCTCCCACCAGTGCTGACAACTGAGGTCTCTTGCACCAGCTACCGGGGTCGTGGCTACCGGAGAGCAAGCAAATTCGCTGGGGGATCTCAGCCCCAAGCTCTACAAACTTAGGGTCTGAGGGAGGCAAACAGGGAGAGTGTGCCCAGGCGTTCATGAAAACAGGGCTCCCAGGAGCAGCAGACCTGGTGTGTAGACAGTATTGTGGTGAGCGCCACAGGTGAGCACGGCCTGGCTTGAGGAAACACAAGACAAGGCCCTAGACACTCAGGATTGAAGACCAGCCCAGTCTAGGAGAAAGAGCTGCTGCACAGTGAATGGTTCCCACCTATTGAGAGGAGAAGCTTGGCCCAGTGGGCACAGCTCCACCTACTGGAAGAGAAGTTAATCGAACTCTAAAACTGCATTTATTATTATTATTTTTTTTCTTTTTATTTCATTTTCATTTTTTTGTTGGTGCTGTTGTTCTTTAACTTTTTTTAATGTTTTTAATTTTTTTAATTTTTTTATTTTATTATTATTAGTATTATTTCTTTAAATTTTAATTTTCATTTTTTATTATTATTATTTTTTAAAAATTTTTTCTTTCTTTCTTTATTTTCTATTTTTTTTCTTTTGTCTTTTCATTTCTTTTCAATTTTCTTATTCCCCCTTCCTTGAATTCTACCTGCCTACTCTCATTCTCTTTAGTGACTTCTTCCCTTCACTTCTAATATCTTTCCTCCCAAGCATCAAATAAATTTATAAGAGTAAACAGTAACTCAGCAGTCAAACAGAACAAGAAGTAACATGAGCAGCATAAAAAAGCAAGGAAGAAAAGGAGTACAAACAATGAAGGACAGCCTAAATATTCAGGAGGATCTAGAGTCATTAGAAAAATGGTCATATAAAGAACTCAAGGAACTCTTAGACAGATGGAATGGAACCTTAAAGAGGATACTAGACAGCAAATCCAAACAGTGAAAGAACACATTGAAAATGAAATACATAAACAGATAAAAGAAGAAGTTAAGCATCTTTATCAGGAGATAGAGATTATAAAAAAAAATCAAACAATAATTCTAGAAATGAAGGAAACGATAAACCAAATTAAAAACTCAATTGAGAGTATCACTAACAGAGTGGAGCAAGTAGAAGCCAGAACGTCAGATAATGAAGACAAAATATATCATCTTGAAAAGAGTCTAGCCAACTCAGAAAGGCTGGTTAAAAACCACGAGAAAAACATCCAAGAGATATGGGATAACATAAAAAAACCAAACCTACGAGTCATCGGGATAGAAGAAGGTACAGAGATTCAAACCAAGGGAATGAGTAGCCTGCTGAATGAAATAATTACAGAAAACTTTCCAGAAATAAAAAAGGAAACGGATATACAAATTGTAGATGCATACAGGACACCGAGCACACAAAATCACAGTAGACCAACGCCAAGACACATTGTTATGAAGATATCCAATATACAGAACAAAGACAAAATATTAAAAGCTACAAGAGAAAGGAGGCAGATTACATTCAGGGGTAAACCAATAAGGTTAACAACGGATTTTTCATCACAGACGCTGAAAGCGAGAAGATCCTGGAACAACGTATTTCTAACACTGAAAGACAATGGATGCCAACCAAGAATTCTGTATCCAGCAAAATTAAGCTTCAGGTACGACAACGAAATAAAAATCTTTCATGATAAACAAAAGCTAAAATAATTTGCAAATTGAGCAAAACATTACACGAGGAAGAAATGAAAAACAATAGCCAAAACCATCAGTGGGAAGTGCCTCTGTGAAGACAGAGGGCGGGGGGAAAGCTAATCATGGAGAAAAAAACTAAATTAAAAAAAAAAGAAGATAAATAATCAAACATGGCTGGAAGTACAAACCATATATCAATAGTAACTCTAAACGTTAATGGCTTAAACTCTCCAATAAAGCGACATAAGCTGGTAACATGGATTAAAAAAACAAATCCAACAATATGCTGCCTCCAGGAGACACATCTGATTGGAAAAGACATACACAGGCTGAAGGTAAAAGGTTGGGAAAAATATACCAAGCACACGGTCCTCGTAAGCAAGCAGGGGTGGCCATCCTCATATCGAATAAAATTGACTTCAAGACTAAGTTAATCAAAAGGGATAAGGAAGGACATTATATACTGTTAAAAGGAACCATTGACCAACAAGACATAACAATTATCAATATTTATGCACCAAATAATGGTGCTGCGACGTTCATAAAACAAATTCTCCTCAAGTTCAAGAATCAAATAGACCACAACACAATAATTATAGGTGACTTCAGTACACCTCTCTCACCATTGGACAGATCCTCCAAACAAAAGTTGAATAAAGAAACTATAGAACTCAACATCACAATCAATAACCTAGACTTAACTGACATATATAGACTATATCAACCATCATCAAGTGGATACACTTTTTTCTCAGCAGCACATGGATCCTTCTCAAAAATAGACCATATATTATGCCATAGGGCAACCCTCACTAAATATAAAAGGGTGGAGATAATACCATGCATTTTATCTGATCATAATGGAATGAAACTGGAAATCAATGATAAAAGAAGGAAGGAAAAATCCTACATCACATGGAAAATGAACAATATGTTACTGAATGATAAATGGGTTACAGAAGACATAAAGGAGGAAATCAAAAAATTCTTAGAGATAAATGAAAATACAGACACAACATATCGGAATCTATGGGACACAATGAAAGCAGTTTTAAGAGGGAAATTCATCGCCTGGAGGTCATTCCTCAAAAAAAGGAAAAACCAACAAATAAATGAGCTTACACTTCATCTCAAAGCCCTAGAAAAGGACGAGCAAAACAACAGCAAGAGGGCGGGACAGAGCTTCCAATCACTCCTGCAAGGTAGGCGGGCCTGCGACCCACCGGCAGAAGAGGAGCAGCCGCCTGCTGAGAGGCTGAGCCGCCCCCTCCCCCTGTGCCGGCATAGTAGAGGGAACTGGGACCAAAGACAGAGCAGGCCCAGCGGCCTGCTGAGGGGCAGAGCCGCCCCCCACCCCCCTCGCCTGCCAGGTAGGGGAAGGGTGACCACCGACAGAAAAGGCCCAGTGGCCCAGGGCGGGACAGAGCTTCCAATCACTCCTGCAAGATAGGCGGGCCTGCGACCCACCGGCAGAAGAGGAGCAGTCGCCTGCTGAGAGGCTGAGCCGCCCCCTCCCCCTGCGCCGGCATAGTAGAGGGAACTGGGACCAAAGACAGAGCAGGCCCAGCGGCCTGCTGAGGGGCAGAGCCGCCCCCCACCCCCCTCGCCTGCCAGGTAGGGGAAGGGTGACCACCGACAGAAAAGGCCCAGTGGCCCAGGGCGGGACAGAGCTTCCAATCACTCCTGCAAGGTAGGCGGGCCTGCGACCCACCGGCAGAAGAGGAGCAGCCGCCTGCTGAGAGGCTGAGCCGGCCCCTCCCCCTGCGCCAGCATAGTAGAGGGAACTGGGACCAAAGACAGAGCAGGCCCAGCGGCCTGCTGAGGGGCAGAGCCGCCCCCCACCCCCCTCGCCTGCCAGGTAGGGGAAGGGTGACCACCGACAGAAAAGGCCCAGTGGCCCAGGGCGGGACAGAGCTTCCAATCACTCCTGCAAGGTAGGCGGGCCCGCGACCCACTGGCAGAAGAGGAGCAGCCGCCTGCTGAGAGGCTGAGCCGCCCCCTCCCCCTGCGCTGGCATAGTAGACGGAACTGGGACCAATCACAGAGCAGGCCCAGTGGCCTGCTGAGGGGCAGAGCCGCCCCCCAGCCCCCTCGCCTGCCAGGTAGGGGAAGGGTGACCACCGACAGAAAAGGCCCAGTGGCCCGCGGCGGGACAGAGCTTCCAATCACTCCTGCAAGGTAGGCGGGCCTGCGACCCACCGGCAGAAGAGGAGCAGCCGCCTGCTGAGAGGCTGAGCTGCCCCCTCCCCCTGCGCTGGCATAGTAGAGGGAACTGGGACCAAAGACAGAGCAGGCCCAGCGGCCTGCTGAGGGGCAGAGCCGCCCCCCACCCCCCTCGCCTGCCAGGTAGGGGAAGGGTGACCACCGACAGAAAAGGCCCAGTGGCCCGCGGCGGGACAGAGCTTCCAATCACTCCTGCAAGGTAGGCGGGCCTGCGACCCACCGGCAGAAGAGGAGCAGCGGCCTGCTGAGAGGCAGAGCCGCCCCCTCCCCCCCGCGCCTGCAAGGTAGTCGGAACTGAGACCACCATCAGAACAGGTCAGACCTGCAACTGAGAGACAGAACAGGCACAGTGGCCTGAGGAAGGGTAGAGCCGCCCCCCCCCCCCACGCCTGCAAAGTAGGCGGACCTGCGACCCACTGGCAGTACAGCCCCAGAGGCCTGCAGAGGGGCAGTGCCGCTGCCTGCGCCTGCAAAGTAGGCAGAACGGCGACCACCGACAGAACAAGCCTAGCGGCCCGCAGAGGGACAGAGCCGCCGCCCGCGCCTGCAAGGACGGCGGACCTGCTACAGACTGGCAGAGCAGGCCCAGCGGCCTGCCGGCGTGGTAGGCACATTGCCCCAATTGGCGGAGGGGCAGAGCCGCTGCCCGTGCCTGCGAGGGAGACTTTGCAACTATACAAGACCAATATAAATATATAGGGGGAAAATTCAATAGCACAACAGTTTCACCAAGAAGAAAGGAACGCGAACAGTATGAAGAGACAAGGAAAGAAAGGACCACAAGCATTGCAGGTCAACTCAACTTTAGAAGAGGTAATAGCTGCAGCTGATGGAATGTCAGATAAAGAATTCAGGATATACATGCTTCAGATGATCTGGAGTCTCAAGGAAGACATCAGACAGCAAAATCAGACAATGAAAGATCACTTCAACAATGAATTACATAAACAAATCCAAGAAGCAAAAGATCAACTATACAGGGAAATAGAGGTTATAAAAAACAAACAAACAGAAATCCTAGAAATGCAGGAAGCAATAAGCCAACTTAAAAACTCAATTGAGAATACTACCAGCAGAGTAGAACATTTAGAAGACAGAACATCAGACAATGAAGATAAAGTATTTCAACTTGAAAAGAACATAGACAGCTCAGCAAGACTGTTAAGAAACCATGAGCAGAACATCCAAGAAATATGGGATAACATCAAGAGACCAAATTTAAGAGTCATTGGGATACAGGAAGGAACAGAGTTTCAAACCAAAGGAATGAGCAATCTATTCAATGAAATAATTCGAGAAAACTTCCCAGACTTGAAGAATGAGACAGAACCCCAAATCCTAGAAGCCTACAGGACGCCGAATGTGCAAAATCATAAGAGACCCACACCTAGACACATTATAATGAAGATGCCCAACATACAGAACAAGGAGAGAATTTTAAAAGCTACAAGAGAAAGGAAGCAGATCACATTTAGGGGTAAGCCAATCAGGATAACAGCTGATCTTTCAACACAGACTCTGAAAGCTAGAAGATCCTGGAATAACATATTTCAAACACTGAAAGAAAATGGGTTCCAACCAAGAATTGTGTTTCCAGCGAAATTAAGCTTCAGGATGGAAGATGAAATTAAAACCTTCCACGATAAACAAAAGTTAAAAGAATTTGCAGCTAGAAAACCATCTCTTCAAAACATCCTTGGCAAAACATTACAGGAAGAGGAAATGGAAAATAACAATGAAAACCAACAGTGGGACGTAGGACACTAAAGGGGGGAAAATAATCAAAGTGGAAAACAAACCATGTTTAGTAACATAAATAAACAAATATGGCTGGAAGAACAACCCATATCTCAATAATAACCCTAAATGTTAATGGCTTAAACTCACCAATCAAGAGACACAGGCTAGTAGAATGGATCACAAAACAAGACCCAACAATATGCTGCCTACAGGAGACGCATTTGATAGGAAAAGACATACATAGGCTGAAGGTGAAAGGTTGGGAAAAATCATATCACTCATATGGACTTCGGAAACAAGCAGGAGTATCCATACTCATATCAAATAAAATAGATTTTAAGCCAAAGTTAATCAAAAGGGATAAAGAGGGACACTACATACTGCTCAAGGGAACCATACACCAACAAGACATAACAATCATAAATATATATGCCCCAAACAATGGTGCAGCTATGTTCATCAAACAAACTCTTCTCAAGTTCAAGAGTCTAATAGACCACCATACAATAATCATGGGAGACTTCAACACACCTCTCTCACCACTGGACAGATCTTCCAAACAAAAGTTGAATAAGGAAACCATAGAACTCAATAACACAATTAATAACCTAGACTTAATTGACATATATAGAATATACCACCCAACATCAAACAGTTACACTTTTTTCTCAGCAGCACATGGATCCTTCTCAAAAATAGATCATATATTATGTCACAGGGAAACTCTTAGACAATACAAAGGAGTAGAGATAATACCATGCATCCTATCTGATCATAATGGAATGGAACTGAAAATCAACGATAAAAGAAGGAAGGAAAAAGAATATATCACTTGGAGAATGAACAATAGGTTACTGAATGATCAATGGGTTATAGAAGACATCAAGGAGGAAATTAAAAAATTCTTAGAGATTAATGAAAACACAGACACAACATATCGGAATCTATGGGACACATTGAAAGCAGTTCTAAGAGGAAAATTCATTGCTTGGAGTTCATTCCTTAAAAAAAGAAAAAACCAACAAATAAATGATCTCATACTTCATCTCAAAATCCTAGAAAAAGAAGAGCAAAACAACAGCAAAAGAAGTAGAAGGCAAGAAATAATTAAAATCAGAGCTGAAATCAATGAAATCGAAACAAAAGAAACAATTGAAAAAATTGACAAAACTAAAAGTTGGTTCTTTGAAAAAATAAACAAAATCGACAGACCCTTAGCCATGCTAGTGAAGAGAAGAAGAGAGAGAACTCAAATCACTAACATACGGGATGAAAGAGGCAATATCACAACAGACACTTCAGAAATACAGAAGATAATCAAAAATTATTTTGAATCCTTATACTCCAATAAATTAGAAGATAGTGAAGGCATAGATAAATTTCTTAAGTCATATGATCTGCCCAGATTGAGTCAGGAGGATATAGACAACCTAAACAGACCAATATCAATTGAGGAAATAGAAGAAACCATCAAAGGACTACCAACTAAGAAAAGCCCAGGACCGGATGGGTATACAGCAGAGTTTTACAAAACCTTTAAAGAGGAACTAATACCAATACTTTTCAAGCTACTTCGGGAAATAGAAAAAGAGGGAGAACTTCCAAATTCATTCTACGAGGCCAACATCACCCTGATACCTAAACCAGACAAAGACACTTCAAAGAAAGAAAACTACAGACCAATATCTCTAATGAACCTAGATGCAAAAATCCTCAATAAAATTCTGGCCACTCGGATACAAAGGCACATCAAAAAAATTGTGCACCATGATCAAGTAGGATTCATCCCTGGGATGCAAGGCTGGTTCAATATAAGGAAATCAATAAATGTTATTCACCACATCAATAGACTTAAAAATAAGAACCATATGATCATCTCGATAGATGCGGAAAAAGCATTCGACAAAGTACAGCATCCCTTTATGTTCAAAACTCTAGAAAAACTAGGGATAACAGGAACATACCTCAATATTGTAAAAGCAATCTATGCTAAGCCTCAGGCTAGCATCATTCTGAATGGAGAAAAATTGAAGGCATTCCCTCTAAAATCTGGAACAAGACAGGGATGCCCTCTCTCACCACTTCTGTTCAACATAGTTCTCGAAACACTGGCCAGAGCAATTAGACAGACGAAAGAAATTAAAGGCATCAAAATAGGAAAAGAAGAACTTAAATTATCACTATTTGCAGATGACATGATTCTATACCTAGCAGACCCAAAAGGGTCTACAAAGAAACTATTAGAGCTAATAAATGAATTCAGCAAAGTGGCAGGATATAAAATCAACACGCATAAATCAAAGGCATTCCTGTATATCAGCGACAAATCCTCTGAAATGGAAATGAGGACAACCACTCCATTCACAATATCTTCAAAAAAAATAAAATACTTGGGAATCAACCTAACAAAAGAGGTGAAAGACTTATACAATGAAAACTACAGAACCCTAAAGAGAGAAATAGAAGAAGATCTTAGAAGATGGAAAAATATACCCTGTTCATGGATAGGCAGAACTAACATCATCAAAATGGCGATATTACCAAAAGTTCTCTATAGGTTTAATGCAATGCCAATCAAAATCCCAACGGCATTTCTTTTAGAAATAGAGAAAGCAATCATGAAATTCATATGGAAAAATAAAAGACCCAGAATAGCAAAAACAATGCTAAGCAGGAAGTGTGAATCAGGCGGTATAGCGATACCAGACTTCAAACTATATTACAGAGCAATAGTAACAAAAACAGCATGGTACTGGTACCAAAACAGGCGGGTGGACCAATGGTACAGAATAGAGGACACAGAAACCAATCCACAAAACTACAACTATCTTATATTTGATAAAGGGTCTAAAAGCATGCAATGGAGGAAGGATAGCATCTTCAACAAATGGTGCTGGGAAAACTGGAAATCCATATGCAACAAAATGAAACTGAATCCCTTTCTCTCGCCATGCACAAAAGTTAATTCAAAATGGATCAAGGAGCTTGATATCAAATCAGAGACGCGCCGTCTGATAGAAGAAAAAGTTGGCTACGATCTACAGTCGGTGGGGTCGGGCTCCAAATTCCTCAATAGGACACCCATAGCACAAAAGTTAATAACTAGAATCAACAAATGGGACTTACTCAAACTAAAAAGTTTTTTCTCAGCAAAAGATACAATAAGAGAGGTAAATAGAGAGCCTACATCCTGGGAACAAATCTTTACTCCTCACACTTCAGATAGAGCCCTAATATCCAGAGTATACAAAGAGCTCAAAAAATTAGACAATAAGAGAACAAACAACCCAATCAACAAATGGGCCAAGGACCTGAACAGACACTTCTCAGAGGAGGACATACAGTCAATCAACAAGTACATGAAAAAATGCTCACCATCTCTAGCAGTCAGAGAAATGCAAATCAAAACCACCCTAAGATACCATCTCACTCCAGTTAGATTGGCAGCCATTATGAAGTCAAACAACAACAAGTGCTGGCGAGGATGTGGGGAAAAGGGTACACTTGTACATTGCTGGTGGGACTGCAAATTGGTGCAGCCAATTTGGAAAGCAGTATGGAGATTTCTTGGAAAGCTGGGAATGGAGCCACCATTTGACCCAGCTATTCCCCTTCTCGGTCTATTCCCTAAAGACCTAAAAAGAGCATGCTACAGGGACACTGCTACATCGATGTTCATAGCAGCACAATTCACAATAGCTAGACTGTGGAACCAACCTAGATGCCCTTCAATGGATGAATGGATAAAAAAAATGTGGCATTTATACACAATGGAGTATTACTCTGCATTAAAAAATGACAAAATCATAGAATTTACAGGGAAATGGATGGCATTAGAGCAGATTATGCTAAGTGAAGCTAGCCAATCCCTAAAAAACAAATGTCAAATGTCTTCTTTGATATAAGGAGAGTAGCTAAGAACAGAGTAGGGTCGAAGAGCATGAGAAGAAGATTAACATTAAACAGGGATGAGAGGTGGGAGGGAAAGGGAGAGAGAAGGGAAAATGCATGGAAATGGAAGGAGACCCTCAGAGGTATACAAAAGTACATACAAGAGGAAGTGAGGGGAAGGGGAAAAATAATACAAGGGGGACAAACGAATGTCAGTAAAGGGGGCAGAGAGAGAAGAGGGGAGGGGAGGGGAGGGGAGGGGAGGGGGGATAGTAGAGGATAGGAAAGACAGCAGAATACAACAGACACTAGTATGGCAATATGTAAATCAATGGATGTGTAACTGATGTGATTCTGCAATCTGTATATGGGGTAAAAATGGGAGCTCATAACCCACTTGAATCAAATTGTGAAATATGATATATCAAGAACTATGTAATGTTTTGAACAGCCAACAATAAAAAAAAAAAAAAAAAAAAAAAAAACAGCAAATGTAGCAGAAGGCAAGAAATAATTAAAATCAGAGCGGAAATCAACGAAATTGAAACAAAAGAAACTATTGAAAAAATTAAAAGTTGGTTCTTCGAAAAAATAAATAAGATTGACAGACCCTTAGCCATGCTAACGAAGAGAAGAAGAGAGAGAACTCAAATTACTAACATACGGGATGAAAAAGGCAATATCACAACAGATGCTACAGAAATACAGAAGACAATTAGAAATTATTCTGAAAACCTATATTCCAATAAAATAGAAGATAGTGAAGACATCGATAAATTTCTTAAGTCATATGATTTGCCCAGACTGAATCAGGAGGATACTCACAACTTAAACAGACCTATATCAATGGATGAAATAGAAGAAGCAATCAAAAGACTACCAACCAAGGAAAGCCCAGGACCGGATGAGTATACAGTGGAGTTTTACAAAACCTTTAAAGAAGAATTAATACCAATACTTTTCAAGTTATTTCAGGAAATAGAAAAAGAGGGAGCTCTGCCAAATTCATTCTATGAGGCCAACATCACCCTGATCCCGAAACCAGACAAAGACACCTCAAAGAAAGAAAACTACAGACCAATATCTCTGATGAACCTAAATGCAAAAATCCTCAATAAAATTCTGGCGAATCAGATACAAAGGCACATCAAAAAAATTGTGCACCATGATCAAGTAGGACTCATACCTGGGATGCAAGGATGGTTCAATATACGGAAATCAATAAATGTTATTCACCACATCAATAGACTTAAAGATAAGAACCATATGATCATCTCGATAGACGCAGAAAAAGCATTCGACAAAGTACAGCATCCCTTTATGTTCAAAACATTAGAAAAACTAGGGATAACAGGAACTTACCTCAACATTGTAAAAGCTATCTATGCTAAGCCTCAGGCTAGCATCATTCTGAATGGAGAAAAATTGAAGGCATTCCCTCTAAAATCTGGAACAAGACAGGGATGCCCTCTATCACGACTTCTATTCAATATAGTTCTCGAAACACTGGCCAGAGCAATTAGACAGACGAAAGAAATTAAAGGCATAAAAATAGGAAAAGAAGAACTTAAATTATTGCTATTTGCAGATGACATGATTCTATACCTAGAAGACCCAAAAGGGTCTACAAAAAAACTACTAGAACTAATAAATGAATTCAGAAAAGTGGCAGGATATAAAATCAACACGCATAAATCAAAGGCATTCCTGTATATCAGCGACAAAACTTCTGAAACGGAAATGAGGAAAAACACTCCATTCACAATATCCTCAAAAAAAAATAAAATACTTGGGAATCAACCTAACAAAAGAGGTGAAAGATTTATACAATGAAAACTACAGAACCCTAAAAAGAGAAGTAGAAGAAGATCTTAGAAGATGGAAAAATATACCCTGTGCATGGATAGGCAGAACTAACATCATCAAAATGGCGATATTACCAAAAGTTCTTTATAGGTTTAATGCAATGCCAATCAAAATCCCAACGGCATTTCTTGTAGAAATAGATAAAGCAATCATGAAATTCATATGGGAAAATAAAAGACCCAGAATAGCAAAAGCAATTCTAAACAGGAAGTGTGAATCAGGCGGTATAGCGATACCAGACTTCAAACTATATTACAGAGCAATAGTAACAAAAACAGCATGGTACTGGTACCAAAACAGGCGGGTGGACCAATGGTACAGAACAGAGGACACAGAGACTAATCCACAAAGCTACAACTATCTCATATTTGATAAAGGAGCTAAAAGCATGCAATGGAGGAAGGACAGCATCTTCAACAAATGGTGTTGGGAAAACTGGAAATTCATATGCAACAAAATGAAACTGAATCCCCTCCTCTCGCCATGCACAAAAGTTAACTCAAAGTGGATCAAGGAGCTAGATATCAAATCAGAGACTCTGCGTCTGATAGAAGAAAAAGTTGGCTCCAATCTACATATGGTGGGGTCGGGCTCCAAATTCCTTAATAGGACTCCCATAGCACAAGAGTTAATAACAAGAATCAACAAATGGGACTTATTCAAACTGAAAAGTTTTTTCTCAGCAAGAGAAACAATAAGAGAGGTAAATAGGGAGCCTACATCATGGGAACAAATCTTTACTCCTCACACTTCAGATAGAGCCCTAATATCCAGAGTATACAAAGAACTCAAAAAATTAGACAATAAGATAACAAATAACCCAATCAACAAATGGGCCAAGGACCTGAACAGACACTTCTCAGAGGAGGACATACAATCAATCAACAAGTACATGAAAAAATGCTCACCATCTCTAGCAGTCAGAGAAATGCAAATCAAAACCACCCTAAGATACCATCTCACTCCAGTAAGATTGGCAGCCATTATGAAGTCAAACAACAACAAGTGCTGGCGAGAATGTGGGGAAAAGGGTACACTTGTACATTGCTGGTGGGACTGCAAACTGGTGCGGCCAATTGGAAAGCAGTATGGAGATTCCTGGGAAAGCTGGGAATGGAACCACCATTTGACCCAGCTATTGCCCTTCTCGGACTATTCCCTGAAGACCTTAAAAGAGCGTACTACAGGGATACTGCTACATCGATGTTCATAGCAGCACAATTCACAATTGCTAGACTGTGGAACCAACCCAGATGCCCTTCAATAGATGAATGGATAAAAAAAATGTGGCATTTATACACCATGGAGTATTACGCAGCACTAAAAAATGACAAAATCATGGAATTTGCAGGGAAATGGATGGCACTAGAGCAGATTATGCTTAGTGAAGCTAGTCAATCCCTAAAAAACAAATACCAAATGTCTTCTTTGATATAATGAGAGCAACTAAGAACAGAGCAGGGAGGAAGAGCAGGAAGAAAAGATTAACATTAAACAGAGACATGAGGTGGGAGAGAAAGGGAGAGAAAAGGGAAATTGCATGGTAATGGAGGGAGACCCTCATTGTTATACAAAATTACATATAAGAGGTTGTGAGGGGAATGGGAAAATAAACAAGGAGAGAAATGAATTACGGTAGATGGGGTAGAGAGAGAAGATGGGAGGGGAGGGGAGGGGGGATAGTAGAGGATAGGAAAGGTAGCAGAATACAACAGTTACTAATACGGCATTATGTAAAAATGTGGATGTGTAACTGATGTGATTCTGCAATCTGTATTTGGGGTAAAATTGGGAGTTCATAACCAACTTGAATCTAATGTATGAAATATGAAAAAAATAAAAAAAAATAAAGTTATAAAAGAAAAAAAAAGAATGGTGAAAGTGGATATCATTGTCTTGTTCCTGATCTTTGAGGAAGCCATTGGATCTTTTCCTCATTCAGTGTTACACTGGCTGTGGGTTTGTCACAAAGAGCCATTATTGTGTTGAGATCCAGTCCTTTTATCTTATTTTTGAGGGTTTTTATCCTGAAGGGATGATGAATTTTATTAAATGCTTTTTCTGCATCTATTGAGCTGATCCTAGAGCTTTTGTTCTTTGCTTTGTTGATGTATTATACTTATGGACTTGGTTTTTTGAACCATTCTTGTATCCCTGGAATAAACCTTACCTGATCGCAACCTATAAACTTTTCAGTGTGCTGTTGGGTTCACTTTGCTAGTTTTGGGTTGAGAATTTTTATATCTGGTTTCATCAAGAATATTGTTTTCTTTCTTCTTAGGTCCTTGCTCATTTTTGTATACTAGCCTCATAAAATAAGATTAGAAGGGTTCTCTCCCTTTCAAGTCTTTGGAATTATTTGAGAAGAATTGGTATTAATGATGCTTTACAAGTTTGTAAAATTCAGCAGTAAAATCTTTCTGTCTTGGGCTTTTCTTTTTTTTGGAAATTTTTTATTACTGATTCAATTCTCTGGCTTGTTATTGGTGCGTTTGGGTTCCTATGCCTTCATAGCTCAATTTGAGTAGGACATATATGTCCAGAAATTCATCCATTTTTTTCGAGGTCTTCTGATTTGTAACATATAGGGTTCCTAGTAGTCCATAATAATCTTTGTATTTCTGTGATATCATTTATAATGTGTCCTTTCCATTTCTGATTTATTAGGGTTAATCTTTTTTTTTTCCTTCTTGGTCTTGTTAGATTTGTCATTTTTACCTTTAGGAAAAAAAAAAAAAACTTCATTTTTCACTGACGTTTCACAGTGGGTTTTTCGTTTTGTTTGTTTTGTTGCTTTTGCTTGTTTTATCTCTATTTTATTTACTGCTGTGATCTTTATTATTTTTTTTCTTCTGCTAATTTTGGGTTTCATTTGTTCTTGCTCTTCTAGCTCATTTGAATTTTTAGGTTGTTTGTTTGAAATTATTCTCTAGTTTATATGTTGTGCTTTCATTTTTTTTTTTTTTTGGTGCTATTTCAAGCCATTTTTAAATTTTCTTTTTGATTTATTCATCAAGAGGATATTTCATAAAAAGTATACTGTCTGTGTCTTTCCTTATTAATAATAGCTTTAAATGTTACTTTTCATGTATTTGTATGATTTATAGAGTTTCACTTGTTGATATCTAGTTTTATTCAATTGAGGTCAGAAAAGATACATGCTATGATTTTAGTTTTCCTGAGTTTGTTGAGACTTGTTTTGTAAAAGACCTCATAAGTGGTCTCTCCTGGAGAGTGCTCCATGCACTGATGGAAATAAGGTCTACTTTTTGTAGCTGATAAATGAAATGTTCTGTAAATATCTTTTGTGTCCTTTGGTATAAAGTATTATTTAACTCTGATGTTTCTTGTTGATTTTTTTGTCTGGATGATCTGTCCATTGACAAAAGCAGAGTGTTTAATTCTCCAAAGATCATTCTATTAGAGCCTGTCTTTCCTTTTTGATCTATGACATTTGCCTGTCTAATTGGGTTGTCGGGTGTTCAGCTCATATATACTCACAATTGTCATTTACTTTTGGTGAATTGAATTCTTTATCATTATATGGTGAACTTCTTTATTTTTCTTTAGAGCTGTAGTCTGTTTTGTTTTATTTTTTCTATTTGTTCTAATTAGTTATACATGAAAGCAGAGCGCATTTCAGTTCATTGTACACAAATGCTGTTGTCTTAACGTCCACTTTGTCTGGAGTAAGTGCAGCTATTCCTGCCTGCTCGGTTTCTGTTTGCATGGGATATCTTTTCCCATCTTTCACTTTCCGTCTGTGTGTCTTTACAGTGAAATGAGTTTCTTGTAGGAAGCACATCATTGGGTTCTTTTTTTTTTAATCCAGCCAATCTAATTATTTTAATAGAGGAATTAAATCTGTTTACTGGTAAGGCTATTATTAATAAGTAAAGGCATATTCTAGTCATTTAGGGTTTACTGTGTTTTTGTTTTTCTCATTCCTTTCTATATCCTCTGTTACTTTCTTCCTCCCTTGTTTGTTCATCGCTTGAGTTTTGACGGTTCTTGGTATTGATAAGATTTTATTGTCTCCTTTCTCCTTTGTGTATCTGCTCTACTAGTGAGTTTGTAATTTAGCACATTTTCATTATGGTACTTATCATATTTTCGCTTCTAGACGTTTTGGACTCGGTTGTCATTTCTTAAAGGGTCTTTCTGGTGGTGATGAACTCCCTCAGTTTTTGCGTATTTTGGAAATAAGCTATTCTTCTTTTGAGAATAGCTTTGCTGGGTACAGTCCTCTTGGGTTCCAGTTTTGTTTTGTTGTTTTTCTCCCAGGACATTGAATATCTCACCCCATTCTCTCCTGACCTGTAGAATTTCTTCTGAAATTTTGTTCTTAGTCTAACGAGGACTCCTGATTTGTGACGTGATGCTTTTCTCTCACTGTTCTTAGAATTCTTTGTCTTGTACTTTTGATAGTTTTCTTTTCATATACCAAGGAGAGGGACTTTTAGGCTCGAGTCTGTTAGTGGTCCTTTTATCTTCCTGGACTTGGCTGTCCAATTCTTTGCCAGGATCTAAAACATTTTCATGAATTATTTTGTTGAATAGAAATTTTATGCCTTTTTCTTTTCTTCTCCTTATAGTATGTCCATAATGCAAAATTTTGCTCAACTAATGGTGTCCCATAAATCTCTTAGGATTTGTTTGTTTGTTTGTTTGTTTGTCTATATTTGTGAAATGGATGGATGGATGGATGGATGGGTGGATGGATGAATAATGGATGCCTGGCTGACTTAAGGAATGATTAGTGGGTTGGATGGATGGATGAATGAATAAATAAACAAAAGAATAAACTAATTCAACACGATCAGTCTGTTAAAGTCAGCTATTGCTATAAGGCTTAAAATGGCAATAATTTATTTTTTAGGATTCTTTGGGATGGATGGGCAGATCTTCTGTTCTTATTATCCATTTGGGTAATTTTCACTGCAAGATCAGGTGGGATAAAAGATGCAACCTGGTCCCACTCAGATGTCTAATAACTGCACCAGCTGTCAGCTGGAATACCTTGCTTCTCTGTTCCATGTCTTCTCATTTTCTAATATATTAGACAAATTTCCTTATGTGGTGAACTCTGGGCAGCATTCCAAGAGTGTGAAGATGGAAATTGCAAGACCACTTGAATACTAAGATCCAAAATTCAGACATTTTTTATGCCACATGTATCAGTCAAAGAAATACACAAGGGCTGGGGATATCGCTCAGTTGGTAGAGCGCTTCCCTCGCTTGCACAAGGCCCTGGGTTAAATCCCCATCACCACACACACACACACACAAAAAAAAAAAAAAAAAAAAAAACACAAGACCAGTCCAGATTCAAAGGGTGAGGAAATGTTCTTCACTTTGGGAAGAGAGGTGCTGCAGAGAATTTGTGCCAGTCTACCTTCTGGCCTCTGTCATTTATATTCCTTGCTCATGTAAAATTTACTCATCCTATCTTAAGACCTCAAAAAGTCTCATCTAATCTATGGTATGTGGCCCAGATTCCAGTATCTAGAATTTGTAGCCATACTTAATCCACACACATCCATGCACCATGGGGTTGATGCCTAGTGAGGACAAGCTGAGGATACCCGCCTTATTCACAACCAACCTCCTAGACAACATCGCTCTGCTCCTGGGTACCACTTCTTCCCACGTTGACACTGAACTCCTCCAGGTCTGACTGCTCAATTTTCCTTCCTATCAGATGTACAACTTCTCTAACACACCCTAGGACTACCCTATGTCACTTTCCAGGTGGGTCAGAGAGGGTGGAGAGATTATAGGAATCTGCAGTATTTTTAAGACTGCCTGGAACAATCAAAGCAGTTGAATTGTATTTATGACTTCAGTAATGATTTGTAGGTCAACCTTCAGTGCTTTAATCACCTGTCAAACATCTTTTCTAGGGCTATGGCTTGCCTCTCATCTACTTACAATGAGGAACTAGGAGGGTTTCCAAAGCTATTACTATCTATTTTGCTTTTCATCCTACAGAAAAAAAAAAAAACACGCTGCCTTACAGTTATTACACATTTTAATTGACAGGATTAATTATATAGTATAATCATCTTCTGAATCACATCCCAAAATAGTTTGACCAAATAGAAATACTTTTATACTTCTTGTTTTATTAAATTTGATACAGCTCATTTATAGTTTTACTTCATAGAGAATAAATTCTGTTTAAAAATTGCTATTCCTTTTGCATTTTGAATTCTTATAAGCTTGGCCCTGATTCATTATGATAAAGAAAACTAAAAATGACTATACTTCTTTCCTTTCAAACAGATTTCTTAAATGTTCATTTCACATACTCAAAGCAACCTGAATGAGGAAGCCAAACCATCACTGTGATTCTTTTTGCTAAAAATAGAGTCAAAGTAGATAAATGAAATTCATTTATCAAGTGTATGTCCTTAGTCTCCATAATCCATGGGCCCTGCCTGAAAGTGAAGCACTGTGCAATATAATTTATAACTGGAACTATTTGTTTAGAATCAGAATTTGTGATTTTCTGTACCTAAAATAGTTTAAAGCTGTGAGGCGCCCCACGTTCCTGCCTTTTTACAATGTAACTATGTAATATGATATTCACTACAATGTAATATGGTATTCACTACTAAAGCAGACTTGATATTTCATACCTGAATACTATCATCAGGCATCAGTTACCTCCAGCTACAAATTCTTATTGTTGTTTATACAGGATGTTTTAATCAGCTGTTTCACCACTGTGACCCCCCAAAAATCTGACAAGAACAATTACAGGAAGAAAAGTTTATTTGGGGGCTCATAGTTTCAGAGGTCTCAGTCCATAGACAACCGGCTCATTACTCTGAGCCCAAAGGTGAGGCAGGACATCATGGTGGTAGAGTGTGAAGGAAGAAAGCAACTCAGGACATGGCCTCCAAGAAGGAGAGAGAGAGAGAGAGAGAGAGAGAGAGAGAGAGAGAGAGAGAGAGAGAGAGAGAGAGACAAAGCTCAGCTCACAAAATATATACCTCAAAGAATGCCCTCAGTGACCCACGTCCTCCAGTCACACTCTACCTGCCTACAGTTAATCCGTCTCAGTGGGTTCACCCACTCATTAGGTTCAGGCTCTCATAACCCAATCATTTCACCTCAGAACTTTCTTGCACTGTCTCACCCATGAGCCTTGGGGGATGACTGTTATCTAAACCATAACACAGAAGAACTGTTCAGATAACCATATTTATTTATTCAAAATATACATTGGAGCCATACCCTAAACATTCTCACTGAGCCAAAGTTGATTCATTTCTTCTGCATTTACCCTCCATGTGAAGGGCATACAGATAAGACAAAGCCCCGCCCCTTGCTGAACTTTCATTCCAAGGTGTAGAGTAAGTCAGTAAATTACGTGTAGAGGGTGAAGAAAGAACAGTGCAGTAAGAAAATAATAAAAGAAAATGAGGGTGAACACAGGCTGGTGGAGGACGCAGGAGCCGCTATTTTATGTAGTAGTAGTGCCACTAGATATAGATCAGGCTACAATGTCTGGCAGATTTATTTCTGCCAGGGTCACTGACCCCTGGGATGTATTCTCACTCTGGCTGAACTCTGTCTTCCAGTCTCCAAGATTGTGTGGCAGATCCGCGTCTGCTTCCTCTCCCACCAGGGAACCTGGCCCACCAGCATCGGACAGTCACCTGGATATCTACCCTCCTGGGACCGGCTTCAATTCCACTGCATTTAATTGTCATAAAGCAACTGACACAGAGATTGCCTTTCCCTTCAGAAACATGTCTTTGAATGTTTCATATTCTGGAAAGTGGTTCCTTGAGTTTAGTAGGGCCTTGTTTGGACCAGAGACTGAAGTTCTTTGCTGAGGTCATTGCCATCTTTTCTTTTCTCCTTGAAGATATAACATGTCTTTTATCTTTCCTATTCACTCCACCCCACTCCCCTGCCAAAAAAAAAAAAAAAAAGCTGAAAAAATGTAAGAAGGCCAAAAATAACAGGAAAACCCTGCAGATAGCCTATAGGAGAACAACCTGAGTTGTCATTAAAGTTAAATTGTGGTGTCTTTAACTAGGCTTGGAGATGGTTCAAGTTTAATGTGGGTTATCTTCTGTGATCGTTTACATTAGTGCTTAGCCAAAAATAGGACTTCACATTTATCCTCATCCTCTCCCTAAAGTCCGTCCGCACATGGTTAGCCATTTAAATCCTCTCTGCATTTCTGTTACATGGTCTTTTTCAGACCAGCACCTTCAGGTTTCTGCACTGGTGCGTTCCTGCACAGTTCCTTAGAACCTCGTGGAGATTTGGTCTCTGATATCTACTTCTTCCCACGGGGACTGAAACTGTTATTATATTTATCCATATCTCCTTTCTTGAAAAGTTAGTTTTTTTTTTTTTTAATTTGGTTTTCCCTATTTCATCCTAAATCCAGAGACTAAATATTAATCATCCTGCAACATTCACTGCAACAAACCTGAAAACATAAAGCTCATACAGTAAGACTTAATTGCATTCCTAAATATGAAAGATTCAGTGAGAATTTGTGAGGAATGTTCTGCGTTCAGTTTAATCCAGAGTTCAGCACCATAGGTACAGGTTGTCTGGAGGAGTAGAAGATTGTGCTGCAGAGAGGCAGCCCAGCCTCGGGCTGCCAAGATGGTGCTCCCAGTGTTTGCCTTGTACTGTGGCAGCTTGTAGATAAATACTTTGCAAGAAATGTTTACTCTGGGCTTTTTTTTCTGGATCACAACCACAAAAGTGATCAGCTAGAACAGAGAAAATTAAAAAGTTAAAAGATTAAAGAGTTTGCTAATTTCGGGGAGAATGAATATTGTGAATAACTAAAAACTTTTCTTAATGGAAAATGGCTTTGGGTTAGAGAAGCATTAGAATGAAAATTACTATTGCCTCCTACTCTGCTTTCCCATTGTATGATAAATGATAGGTCTGCTGCACTGGCCAATTTCCATATTTTTGAGATATCTTTCTGGTGGCCATTGTTATACAAAGTCAGTTTATCATTTAAACTGCCCATTAACTATTTTTCTCCTCTCTCTCTCTCCCCCACCACCCTCAACGCCCCCCTTATTCTTCTTTTCAGTCAAAATCTTGCAATATAGTATCCTTTTAAAATTTTTTTTAGTTATAGATGGACACAATATCTTTATTTTGTTTACTTATTTTTATGTGGTGCTGAGGATTGAATCCAGTGCCTTACATGTGTGAAGCGAGTGCTCTGCTACTGAGCCACAACTCCAGCCCATATTATTCTTTAAAACTATATTATAATATGGGCTGGGGCTGGGGCTCAGTGCAGAGCACTTACCTAGAGTACATGAGGCACTGGGTTTGATCCTCAGCACCACATAAAAATAAACAAATAAAATAAAGGCATTCTGTCATCTACAACTACAAAAAAAATTTTTAAAAACTATAATGTAATTTAAACCTTGGATATTCTTATCACATTACTATTAATATATAGACTATTTAGTCAAAAAGAAGCATAAAAAGGTTCTAGCTAAACTACTAGAGAAATATGAAGACTAGCAGTTGCTAGGCAATAAATTAATGGCTCAATTTTATTTTTTCAGCTAAAAAGAATAAACCAAAAAATAGAGTGGTGCAGGCTGGCTGGGCACAAATCACGAGCCACTCAAGCAGGAACAAACTTTATTTCTGAACTCCACCAGCACACTCCCCGGGAACTCTCCCAAACGCCACCCACGCGGCTCCTCCAGGAACACACCCCACACCAACCGGAACTCCCACCACCAGAACTTCACCAACCAACGCAAGCTCTTCAGGAGTCCCCGCGAGAGCTCAACCGGAACTCAACGGGAACTCCACGAGAACTCAACAGTCATCATCTTAATGGCTCGCTGGTGTCACCTCTCAACCACTACTTCTGGCAAAAATGCCATGTGTCATCCCAACTCGGCTGTGGCCCTCAACAATAGAGAATTAGTCAATTCAAGAGATAGGTATGCACTTGACCAGAACATTTTCCCTGCGCCGTCAGGACCGTGTTCCCTTGTACACATGGATTTTGGTTTGGACCTGCTGGACTGGTAACCTCCAGGAATAAATGACACACAAGGACAGCATTGTTCAGCAACCCCTTAAGTTAACCCAGAAGCCATGCTGCTGTGGTACAGTCTACCTCTTCCAGGTCCATAGTGTGAAAAGTAAGATAAGCAGCTGCTGATCTTCACTGGAGAAGAGTTTATTATGGTAAGCTTCGTTTTCTGATATTTAATTTAATGTTACACTAAATGCAATATTCCCATCGTTTTTACCACTGCGACCAAAAAACCCGACAAGAACAATTTTAGAGGAGGAACAGCTTATTGGGGGCTCATAGTTTCAGAGGTCTCAGTCCAGAGACAGGGCACCAGGAGGGGGGCGGGGAGAGAGAGAGAGAGAGAGAGAGAAGAGGGAGGAGAGAGAGAGGAGAGAGGAGAGGAAGGAGAGAGGAGAGGGAGGGAGAGAGAGAGTAGGTGTGAGAGAGAGAAAGATCCCCTCATGGACAAAACATGAACCCCAAGGCACACCCCCATGGACCAGCCTCCCCCAGCCACACCACCTCTCTACAGTTACCACCAGTTAATCCATTTCAGGGGAGTAAAGCACTGGTTAGGTTCAGGCCCTCACAACCCAATCCTTTCACCTCTAAACCGTCTTCATTGTCACACATGAGTTTTAGGGGGATACCACATTTCTAAACCATAACAGAAAAAATTCTCTGCTGATCTCAGCTTGTATTAAAAAGTCTCTAAACTGCTAGGAAGATCACTCCTTGGCTGGCTTCTTGATGCTTTGGGAGCAGTGAAAAGAGATATTATATCCTCTGTTTTAAATTCTATTTCTGGTAAATTTACTGATTTGAATGAAACCCAAAGTGTTTGTTGCTGGGGCATTTCATGGACACAGAAGCTGTGAACTACCAGGTTGTTGTTGGTATCTATTCACCTATTTCACATACTCAGAACCTGCCAAGTGTCACCTAGACGCTGATGGGGTGGGAGCGTGACAGGGCACCAGATTGCTCTTTTCCTCCTGGAGACCGCGTTGTAGAAGGAGAATGAGGGCCTCGCAAGCACATTGGAAAGCAAGTCTGTGGGTCCCGCAGCTCTCAGTGCCATGGGCCACACTGGTTCCGGGGCACGTGACATCGTCTGCTTACCACCAACATGGCTACTGCGCTCTAATTCTCACCTCCGATTCTAGAAGAAAGATACACACACCTGATCGGAAACATCAGGGTTTCAGGATTATATTGATAGATTAATTGTCAAAACTCGAACCCATATTTTCCCACTCTTATTTGTACGTATTCTTTTAGGATCATGAGTCGTCTCTGAACAGAATTCATGCAGCACCTTTTGAGATTACTGAATGTACGGTCTTAAAAAGTCAATGTTAACTTCCAAAAATTTTAAATTTAAAACCAAGCTATACCTAAACCACCGGGGAAATTTGGCTCGATTTGTATTATCATTTTTTAACCATATTGCTTTATACTCAGTCTCTCTAAAAATTTTCTTCTTACGTGCAAATTCCTGTTATTGGAGGGCTATTGTTGTATGAAATCAGCAAGTGAATTTCAAACCTTAAAATAGGCAATGAAGAGATCATATCTGCCCCTTCCTCTACGCCCTGGGCTTAAACAGGCCCAAGGACTAAGCTGTAGTGGTAGTCATAAGAGCAGGCCGCTTCCAACTTGATAAAACACCATTTAGGCTAAGAGCTGATTTCACAGTGACTTCTACCATCAATACCCAGTCTATTTAGCTACCAGGACCATCACTTCACTCTTCACCCCACATGTCCTTAAGTGACAGGTTCCAGTTCTCCAGATGATCATTTATCTGTTAGCTTTATTGATTTAAATTTCTTCTCTGCTTCTATTCATTAGTCTGGAAAAGAATGATACCTACACAAACTAAAGACAAGCAGCTTAAAGTGATCCATCTGTGAGATCAAGGAAAAACAAAGGGATATCAGAATTCAGAGCTGCGTTTACCATTATCTTTAATTTAAATCAGACCTATTGCTATGAATGCAATTTTCAAATTTAGCTAATTGTCTTTTCAGATAATGAAAACCCACTATCATTTAACACACATTTTTGAGGACCTACTATGTGCTTGCCACTGTGTCAAGTACAGGGGACAGAAAGAGGAATAAGACACTCTGTTCACAACCTAATCAGGGAAATTTAACAAATAATCACACAAGAGTGCTAATGTAGAAATGTGGATGTCATGGGTTTTGAATTTGTGGTTTTTACTACGTGTCACAACTTGCTCCAAAGGACAGTCTGAAAGATGAAAAGTCCTTGAGAGGATTGCATAAGCAAGTTCAACCAGAGCCTCCAGAGTGCATGGTGGCACACGCCTGAGATCCCAGCAGCTCCGGAGGCTAAGGCAGGAGAATCAGAGGTTCAAGGACAGTCTCAGCAACTTAGTGAGGTCCTAAGGAACTTGGCAAGATCCTGTCTCAAAATTAAAAATAGAAAGGGCCGGGGATGTAGCTCAGTGGGTAAGCATCCCTGGGTTCAATCCCCAATCCAAAGAGAAAGAGAGAGAGAGGGAGAGGGTTAAGTTGCTTAACAGAGGAGAGGAAGACTTTGATGACTCAGGAGAGAGGTCTAGGACACCCCTTTATCCAGTAGAAATACAAGTGAGTCCCATCCAGCTTCAAAATCTGGAAGTCACATTCTTAAAAAGTGAAATAAAAGATAAAATTTGTTTTAATAATATATTTTATTGAACTCAATATATCCAAAATATTGCCATTTCAACATATAACCAGTCGATATTTTGGAATCATTAATGTGGTTTTTTTCAAACTAAGTTTTCAAGATCTGTAGTGAGTCTGCACTTCCGGGACATCTATCTGATGATGCTGAGGTGGCTTATGGGACAGTCAGGTCTCGGAGGGATAAAAGAGAGGGAGCCAGTGTGGGGCAGGAGGCAGGCCACCAGGCAGTGAGACCAACCCACAGCCCCACAGCCCTCAGCTGTGCCTCCGCCTGCACCGGAGCTTGCTGTGAGGAATTGTGTCATGGGAGACGCTCAGGAAAGCATCCTGTGGTGAGGACAAACGTGCAGCAGTACCTGTGAAGACAGGCAGGAAGTGTGGAAGGCTACAGAGAGGGAGCCAGAGAGGTCTGGCACTGTGATTAAGAGATGAAGCCATAGCTTTTGTGAAGCTATGGAACCAACCTAGGTGCCCTTCAATAAGTGACTGAATAAAGAAAGTGGGGTACATATACACAATGGAATATTACTCAGCCATAAAGAAGGATGAGATTGTGGCATTTGCAGGTGAATAAATGGAAATGGAGACTACCATGCTAAGTGAAATAAGCCAAGTCCAAAAAAGCAAAGGCCTAATGTTCTCTCTGATATGTGAATGCTTATTCACAATAGGCGTTGGAGGTTTACTGGATTGGAAGAGGGGAATGGGGGGAATTGAAATGGACAAGACAGTAGAATGAATTGGACATCACTTTCCTATGGTCATATATGAATACACGACTGGTGTAACTCCACATTGTGTATGGCCACAGAACGGGAAATGATACTCCCTGTGTGTCTATGATATGTCGAAACGCATTCCACCGTCATGTATAACTAAAAAGAAGAAATTTTAAAAAGAGAAAGAAATGATCCCAAATGGCTGTCTGGGGCAAGAAGGGGGAGGAGGCCTCTGTACCCTACAAAGAAATCTGGCTCTATGCTGAACTTCCGGGAAGGGAAGCGGGAGGGAGCTCACACCTGAGAACAGTGGCGGGGTTTCTGTACAAACGCCTCATAGTGAGAATCACCTGAGCCATCCCCACCCCGCTGCTTGCTTGCTTCTGGATCCCCTCTCCTCTCCAGGCCCCTCTGCAGCCCCAGAGCAAGCTGCCTTCCTCCTCCCAGGCCCAGCCGTGTTCCAGGCCGCCATCTCCCACCTGGATTCCTACCACTAGCCTCATCCTCCCACTTGATCTATCTCAACCCATTTTCCACAGAAAGGTAAGTTCTCTAAAATGTAAAATAAGCCAGAAAGTTCTGTGCTTGTCTCCTGCTTTTCTTGGAGGAAATTCCCTCTCTCCTTAAATCGGTCTACAAGATGCCAGTCGTCTGACGCCTGTCCTCTAGCTTGGTTCCCACTGTATCCTGGGCCCCACTCCAGCCATATGGAGCTTGCTTCCCTCCGTGAAGTGCACCCACCCCTCAGGGCCTTCAGCAGGGCTATTCCTTCTGAGTGGAGCCTGTGCCCTCGTTTGTTTTGCTCTCCAGATACAGGACCTTCTGGGTTTTGTTTTTGCAAGTGTTACCTTACCTCCCAGGTGGCTCCTAGTCCCCTTTACTTCCCCCATCACCACACTTGGCCGGCTCTTTCGTAATTTCCCATAAGTGTGACATTCACCGGGACACTATTTTATCCATTAGCACAGAAATAACCATCTCTTTCCCTCTGTGTGTTCCATATCTGGCACAGATTACTACTCTGCAGGTATGTGTTAGTGATTGATTGACATCACTAGATTGGAGTGTTAGATCAGAAGACAGTATCAAGCCGGGCATAGTGGAGCACGCCTGTAATCCCAGCAGCTCGGGAGGCTGAGGCAGGAGGATCGCAAGTTCAAAGCTAAGCAACTCAGTGAGACCCTGTCTCTAAATAAAATACAAAAAAAGGCTTGGGATGTGGTTCAGTGGTCAAGTGCCCCTGAGTTCAATCCCTGATACTAAAAAAAAAAAAGTTACAGTATCGAATTAGGTCACTAGAATAGTCCATATGCTAATGGACATTGAAAGCTCTCACTAAGGTTGGAGTGCTAAGCCGCGTGGTTGAGGAGTGAGCGAGGTACAGTGAGGGATACGTACGCGGTAAATTTATAAACTAACTGGATGTTGGAAGTAAGAGAAGAGAGAGTTAAGGATGAGTCCAAGTTTTAAACTTTAGGTGGTTTCAATGTCAACAAAAGAGGAAATACATTCCAAGAACACAAGGTAGGAGGAGAAATTCCTGGAAAAATAGATATTTGGTAGCAGAAACTAAAAATTCGAAAAGGTAAGTTTAAAGAGAAATTTAGTAAATACTCTAGAAAGTGGGACGAAAATACTGAGATAAAAGTTAGAAAAATTGCAGAAAGATAAGAATAAAGAAAATCTGTCTGTAAGCTATGCCAAAATAAGAGCTCCACCAAAAATGAAAAAAGACAAGACAGAGGGAAAAAATTGAATTACTTGTCTATTGCTGTTGTAGCCAAATCACACAAACTTGGTGGCCTGAGGCAACACAGGTGGATTCTCTTACAACTCTGGGTCCCCGAAGTCCAAGATCAGTTTTCCCGGGGGTTCAGTCCAGGTGTGGCCAGGCACGTCCTTCAGGAGACTCTAGGGGAGACTTCATCCCCCGGCCCCTGAAGCTTGAGGAAGGGGTTGTGTTCCGTGGCTCAAGGGCCCCTTCCTCGCCCCTCAAAGTACCTTGGTCCAGTCTCTACTTCTGTGACCACACAGCCTTCTCTGTGACTCCACCACCTCTGTCTGTCTGATAAACACCATCGTGATTACATCAAAGGTCCAGGCCAGTCCTCTTACCTCAAGACACTTGATCTCATCTGCGAAGCCCCTTTCACTCCTTATGGTAATAATCTCACGTTCCAGGGATGAGGACAGGGACGTCTTTGATGGGGAGTCACAGAACACCACTCAACCTCCTACAACACTGCAAATTCACAGAAAAGTCCCCAAACTGAGGATCTTAATTTGAAGTTCAAAAAAAAAAAAAAAAATCCCACTGCCTAGCACAGGAATCAAAACAGCATAACAACACACAGTACAGAGACAGTTTAGACTATCAGAACCACGTGAAAATACTATAAGCTACAGTATGAATCATAATTACTTCCTTCTTATTGAGTGTATCAGATACTGGAAGACATTGGGACAATACTTAAAATGTTTAAATTATTTCCAACCTAGTGTTCCATACCAACTATTATTCAAGTATCAAGTTAGTGTAATCCTGATGCCAAAACCTGACCCAGACATTATAAGAAAAAAATTCAGATCAATATCAATACAGATTAAGAAAATCCTAGATGAAATGCTAGTAAAACAAATCCAGTAGTATCTTACAGGGTAAGTGTCAACACCAAGTAGAGCTTCTTCTCAGAATGCAAAGTCGGTTTAATATTTGAAACACCATCAATTAAAAGAATTACCACATCAGAAGAATAAAGAAAAAAGTAAATGTATCAATAGAGTAAGAGAGCAATTGATAAAATTTAATAGCTATTCATACTAACAACTCTAAGCAAGCTGGCAATAAAATTTCTCAATCAGACAAAGGGCATTAACAGAAAACCTACAGCTAAAATTATCTCAGTGATGAAATATTGACCATTGTCCCTGAGACAACCAGAGGAAGAATAAGAACAGTCATGTTCACTTTTATATTAAGCACTATGGGGAGGCCCTAGCCATTATAATAGCACTAAAAGAACATACAAAAGATGTCACCATTAAAATGGAAAACGTAAGTGTGGTTATTTGCTGAAGAGTATATACTGTTATGCATGCATGAAATCCAAAATAATCTACAAATTATTTTATTTAATAAGCAAGTTGACCAGGGTCATCTGCATACAAGTTCACAAGCAAAAATTAATTGCCTTTTTTTTTGTACTAGCAAACAATTGACAAATAAAACTTTTTAAGAGGAGACCCATTTCCAAAGCAACAAAAAATATGGGATGAAAACAACAGGAGTAAATAAAATGCCAAAAAATATGGGAGCAAACCCAGTGAAAACTGTTCAAACTTCTATGTTGAAAACTATAAACAATGCTGAAAGAAAGTAAAGGGCATCGAAGCCAATGGAATCGCAAGTCCTAAGTGGGAGGAATTGATACCACTAAATGTAAATTCTTACCCTACATGATCTGTAGGTTTGATTCCATCTCAATTACAATCCCTGGGTTTGTTTTTGGCTGGGTTTGTTTTGTTTAGTTTTCTGGTGGATATTGTCAGGCTGATTTTTAAATTTATATGAAATGCAGAGGACCTTGACACATGATGTTTTTCTTAATAAATGGTGCTGAAGTTGGGCATCCATATGGAAATTCAATAAACCTGGATCCGTACTTTACACCATGTGCAAAAAATCAATCTTAAGGAGATTGTAGATGTAAAAATACTAAGTCTCAAATATGCTTGAAAAAAAAATCTTATAAAAGAAAACATAATATTTTGTGCTTTAGTCATACAATACAACACTACTAAAGAACTGTAATAAATTAAAACTATTGGTAAACACAACGAGATGGATGAATTCCAAAACACACACACACACACACACACAAACACAGAAAAGATATACTATACAATTCAGTTTGTGGGAGGTTCAAAAAGACCAAATTAATCTATATCACAGTAGTCAGAATAATGGTAACCCCTAATGTATGTCTGAATAGCATGAGGCAGTCAGAAACCACTGGGACTGGTGGAAATGTTAACTTGGGTGGTGTATATGAGTACATACATTTGAAAAAAATATATATCAAAGTGCATATTTTAGACTTGTGCAACTTGCTGTAAATGTTATACCTCACTAAGATTGAAAAGACTTGATCAACATTTTAAGTGTCAGAATGGAACAAAAACCACTTTTGGACATGTAAAGTCACCAACTATTTGCGTTCTGTGAAAGTCACTCGAGGGTGTAGTCTACAAAATGAGAGAGCAAACCAACAGTGAGGAGGACCTGCAGAAGAAGAAAACAGGAGATGTAACAAAACCGAGAAGGTCAAGATAGTGAACAGATCCCAGAAGCCATTCTGCCTAAAGGAGCAGAGAAATAGCCCAGACTGGAGCAAGCACTGGAACAGATGCCTCCACAAATACTAATTGGATAGATTATCTGATACATCTGAACTTCTAGAGAGATTATGGCTTAACTAACGGAAGGTATATAGAAGAGCAGAAAAATTAATAAGACATTCATTCTCAGGAAAACTAAGAGTTGTGTACGAAAAGTAATATGAGCATATTTGACTACTTAATTTGATTTTTTGAACATTATTCACATAGTTCTAATCATGTAATCGAAGAATATTTGTCTACCCAACTTTATAACATAACCAGATGAGAACTCCACTACTTGAGGCAGGGTTGTCTCCATGTAGTGGGACGTTTCAAGGTGACACCTAAAATAGAACCTGTAATGCAGTGTTATAAGGATTTTATTAGGATCATCAGATAAATAGCAAAGTCGCCCGCTAGAGGCAGAAGGGGTTCCCTCGGGGGTAGAGGGACAGTGGGAGCACGTCTGGGGACTGATGCACATCTAATACACCTGGAAGGATACTTCAATTCCTTAAATGATGAGCATGGACAATTTTGTGTTAAATGAAATCTTCTAATTTTTTCTAATAGAGGGTAGGAGTGAGGCAAGAAGTACTAAGAAGAGGTGATCAGTCAGGAGATAAGCTAATGGTTGGATTGAGTGATAGATTACTGCTGAGAATGGTCTAGACAGAGTATCTCAAGGTTTTCAAATTAAGTTTTCAATGCTCTACCCTCGCATTTTAAATCTATCATTTTTCAGAGCAAGACAACCTTTTCTTTTCAAAACTCCTTTTTTTAAAAAAAAAAAATGCAAAATGCTTTAGATAATTTGTGAAGCGTTCTGTCAGCATTTTATGCTGGAAAGAGAACTCTGCTTCTCTCTTGCCGGCTCTCCACAGGTTCAGCAGAGAGTTTATTACTGATTAAAGCAGATGACGTTCCCTGAGAGTTTTCAGGAATTATAAACAATTACAGGAAAGAAAAGTGGTTCCATTACCAAAAAAGCAACAAGGCTGAAACCCACTGTTGAATATGCCAGAGAGATCAGGAAGAGCAAGCAGTGGTCTAACCTTTATGCTGGCGGAGAGAAGATGATTCAGTATTCTATTATCCACAATGACAAGTGATTTATTGGAATACTTTCTTTCTTCCAAACTGTTCTAAACCACTGTTTTTTTTTCTCCAATTGCACTGATTTTTCATCTCAGTGCACGTATGGGACTATAAGCATTTGAGTGGTCGTTATAGGAAAAGAAAATCTCAACTCTAAAGAGATTCACTTTGCTCAGGCTACACCACGAATCGAGGTTTGGCACGTGGCATGCCACAACAGCTTTTATTTAGGCAAATGTTTCTAGTAGCCTACTTTAAAAGTAATCAAAGGGATGGAAAATTCATTCCTGCTAACATTTGCTCAAAAGTCTGCTTTCTAAAATGTTGGGGTTTTTTAATGAAAAACTGCTAAATATGGGGAGGCCTATAATTTTGCCAAAAAAAGAAAATTATTTTTTAAAAGTATTACAAGCATTGAAGGGTGCAGGGAGCAGACTGAAGGCTGGCGGCAGAAGCATGACAGCTACATGCGGTGCCACTTCTCAGGCCTGACACCAGCCAGCGCTTCCCTTGCCCTCGGCGGGGTGAGATGGTCCATCTCGTGGTAATGGCTCAGAAAACCATCTGACACGCAGCTGGGCTGAGGTTTTGAAATGAGAACAAAACATTTAAGAACCTTTCCCCGTAATGTTCTTCTCCAGTGCAGAGAAAAGACCACACTTCAGTCACGTGGAGTGCGACATTATGATTGAATCTTCAGGTGGAGAGCTGGGGGGGCAGGCGCCGGCACCCTGAGTCCACACTGCTGTGTTACCTTGGCATCTTTTCAAGAAAGTGCCCGGATCTCATGGTTAATGAGCCATTATTATCTGTGCTGTGTAGAAATACAAAATTAAAGCTTCAGAAAGGGGAGACTGCCACTCTAATGCATTTTCCATTATCAACTGCCCTTTGGAATTTTGTTACATAATAAAATTTAGAAACGTTATGGGCATGACATGGGAAAAACTTTGAATCAAAAATATATTATTAAAGATAACAGTAAAGTTCCAGGTTAGTTTTTATTTTAAAATTTATAATCTACCAAGAGGAAATCTAAAATATTGACATCTAAATCTTTTAGGGAACAAAAGTATTGAATTCTAACTATTTACATGAGTAAGTGTGCGTAAATAACTCAATCTTTATGCATCTAGAACTTTATTATCTTCAAAAAACAAAATGAAAAGAATAGGAAAGACTAAGTCTAAAATTCCTAACTCCAAAACTAGGTGCTTTTATTCCTCAATATCACAATTACTATGGGATACCTATCTGTGATTTTGACTATTTAAATTATTCCGAGGTTTCCATCTATGCTCATTTTTTATAATTTTTATGTTTTTAATATTAATTACTTGATTTGCATACACTTAAAAATCACATCACAAGAAATACTGGGAATATTTTGTGAATAATCAAATGTATTTCAGGTGAACTAAAGTGTTCCATGTAAAACCAAGTGAATATGAATAAAAGTATTTGAAGATAAATATGAATCTAATCTTGATTTCAAAAATATCATTTCTAAGCTTGTGCCAAGGCAGAAATTGCAAAGAAAAAGATTAATAGCACTGACTGGGAAAAAGTTTTAATGCTTTTATTAGTGAATTATGGCTATACATAATAGTGGGGCTCATTTTGACATAATCCTACAGGCATGGAACTTAATCTGCTCATCTCTGTCCCCAGTGCTTCCTCTTTCCTTCTGCTCCTATCTCCTCCAATCCCTCTTTTTTTTTTTACTGATCTTCCTTCTATTTGTCTACTTATTTTTAAATTGTTACTTTATAGAGATACATAAAGGTGGAATTCACTGTAGTATATTATATGTACACAGCACAGGTGTCAAACTCACTCTTTATTTCCTCCCCTTTGCCCTCTCTCCTCTCTCCCCTTCAACCTTCTTTTCTCCTCTGATCTTCCCTCTATCCTTATGAGATCTGAAAACTTCCTCCTTTTATTCCCGTTACTTTGCTCTTCTTCTGTGTGTAGAGAAAACATTCAACCCTGGCTTTTCTGAGTCTAGTTTATTTGACTTTGCACAATATTCTCTAGTTCAATCCATTTATCAGCAAATGCCATAATTTCATTCTTTTTTATGGCTGAGTAAAACTCCATTGTGTATTTATACCACATTTTCTTAATCACTTTATCTATTGATGGGCACCTAGGCTGGTTCCATAACTTGGCTACTACGAGTTGCGCTTCTATAAACATTGATGAGACTGTATCACTATAGTATTCTGATTTCAGTCCTTTTGGATAAATACCAAGGAGTGGAATAGCTGGGTCAAATGGTGGCTTCACTCCTAGTCTTTTAAGAATCTCCATACTGTTTTTCAAAGTGGTTACAATTTGCATTCCTACCAAGAATGTATGAGCATACCTTTTATCCCACATCCTTGCCAACATTTATTATTTTTGAATTCTTGATGGTTGCCATCCTAACTGGAATGAGATGTAATCTCAATGTAGTTTTGATTTGCATTTCCATGATTGCCAGGGACATTGAACACTTTTTCATATATTTGTTGTCCATTTGTGTTTCTTCTTTTGAGAAGTGTCTGTTAGGTTCTTTTGTCCATTTATTTATTCAGTTATTGGGGGGTGAGGGTGTTAAACTTTTTGAGTTCTCTGTAAATTCTGGATATTAACTCGCTGTCCGTGGAGTAGCTGGCAAAGATTTTCTCCCGTTCTGTGGCTCTCTCTTAATGCTGTGTCTTGTTTCCTTTATAATGAAGAAGCTTTCCAATTTGATGCCATCCCACTTATTGATTTGTGATTTTATTTCTTGGGTTTTTGGAGTCTTGTTAAGGAAGTTGCCTGCACTTATATGTTGGAGTGTTGACCCTATCTTTTCTTCTAGCAGTTGCAAAGATCAAAGATTTAATTCCTAAGTCTTTGATCCACTTTTATTTGGCTTTTGTGCAGGTTGAGAGATAAGGATCTACCTTCATTCTACTACACATAGCCGTCCAGTTTTCCCAGCACCATTTGTTAAAATGTCCGTCTTTTCTCCAACATATATTTTTGGCTCCATTGTCAAGCATCAGATGACTATAACTATGAGACTTTGTCTCTGTCTTCTATTCCATTGGTCTTCATGTCTATTTTGATGCCAATACCATGCTGTTTTTATTACTGTGGTTCTGTAGTACAATTGGAAATCAGGTATTGTGATGCCTCCAGTATCACTTTTTTTTCAATTAGTGCATTATAGCTATACATAATAGTGGGGCTCATTTTGACAAAATCATACGTGCATGGAATGTGACTTATCCATCTCAGTTCCTGTTCCCCCATTCCCTCCCCATATTCTCCTTCCTCTACTCTAATAATTTCACTCATTTATTTGTTATTTTTTAATTTTTTTATTGATTCCAGTGTCACTGCTCTTGCTCAGTATTATGTTGACTGTGCTGGGTCTTCTATTCTTCCAAATGAATTTTAGGACTATTGTTTTTTGGGATTTTGTTTGTTTGTTGTTTGTTTAGTTCTGTGAAGAGTATCATTGCTATTTTTATAGGGATTGCATTGAATGTGTATAATGCTCTTGGCAGTATGGCCATTTTGACAATATTAATTCTTTCTATGCAATAACATGGGTGGTCTTTTCATTTTCTAAAAACTTCTTCATTTTTTTTTCTTCAGTCTTCTGTAGTTTTCATTAGACAGATCTTTTACCTCCTTGGTTATATTTATACCCAAGTTTTTTGTTCAATTTTGTTTTTGTTTTTTGAGGTGATTGTGAATAGAGTCATTTTTCTGATTTCTTTCTCAGCAGATTCATTATTGGAATAGAGGAAATCTATTGATTTATGAAGGTTGATCCTGGATCCTATTACTTTGCTGAATTTATTTATAACTCTAGAAGTTTGGGGGGAGGGGGTCTTCTATATATAGGATCATGTCACCAGCAAACATTGATAATTTGACTTCTTCTTTTCCTGTTAGTATCCTTTTAATTTTCTTCTCTTACCTGAGTATTCTGGCTAGAGTTTCAAGAACTATATATATCACAATTACTATGGGATATTAATCCTTAATAACTATTAGCATATTCCAAGATTTTAATCTATACTAATTTGTATAATCTTATGCTTTTAATTAATCATTTGATTTGTATACACTTAAAATTACATTCAAAAAGAATATTGGGAAATTTTTGTGGATAACCAACGTATTTTAGGTGAACTAAAGTGTTCTTTGTAAAAATAAATGAACAAAACTGCCAACAACTTGTGTACATTGATACAGCAGAAGTGGGAGCCCTTTATTGTAGGACAGGAGGGGTATATATACATTCCACACAGCTTATCTTAATTAACATAAACTAGATACAGCAGTCAACCAATAAGGAATCTCCACACTTAATGGCTCGCTGGAGTTATTTCACAAACCACTCCCTCTGGCAAAATGCTAGGCGCCATCTTGACTTGTTTACAGACCCTAACACAAAACTATATATAAAAGTATTCAAATGAGGATAAATGTGAATCTAATCTTGATTTTGAGAATATCATTCTAAGCTTATTTTAAGGCAGAAATTCCAAAAACAAAATTAATGTCACTGACTAGAAATATTTAAAACTTAGAAGGCAAAGTATCTCTGCCAAATGTTTATGAAAAGACACTATCTTCAAAACAAATATAAAATGATAAGCATGCTAACATTAACAAGTAAACTAAGGGAGAAATATCCAATAGCACCTATCAATGCAGTATAAATAAATATGAAAAAAATTTTGCATTTCAGTTTGTAACTTTTCAGTGCTTTGTCATAATGGTGTGAGAAGAGATTCAGGAACTGGGTACTTAATGGATACATTAAGTGGAAAAGATTTCTGCAATGTATTACAATGCTATAAAAAATCCTGAAAATTTTATATTCCATTGGAACCAGTAACTCCTTTTTGGAAACTATAGTCTAAAAAACTAATACAGCCATGATTTTATCTGAATGAGAGGAAATGACACTGGAGGGTTTATGGGGGGGGTGATCTAACTGCTGAATTGAGAGCATTGAGTAGCAAGAGAGGGAGGCGGGGGGGGAGAGTTACAAAGGAAATGTAAGGGGTGCTCAGACTTGGGAGAATATTTAGGGGAAAAGAAAAATTTTTCACAATTTAGTGTTAAGCACAAAAAGCAAGTTATGTTGCAAAACACCAGGCATCTATAATATGCTGGTATTCGAAATATAAATATGTCCATAGGCAATAGGTTAGCTCTTAATAAAATGATGTTCTTTCCTTTTCTTTTTTATATTAATATAAATTTTTATCAACTACTGTGCTGTGTGCATGTGTGTGCCAAACTTTGTAACTGGAAAAAAACAGAAATATTTTATAAGTATAGCTACATAACTGGAGTCAGAAGTTCACAGCACAAAGTTACTATAGCATTGTTATGGTTTAGATATGAGATGTCCCCCAAAATCTCATGTGAGATAATTCAGAAGTGAAAAATTTGATTATAAGAGGTATAACCTAATCAGTGAATTAGCCATTGATGTGGATTCACCTAGCAGTAACTATAGGCAGGTAGGATGTGGCTGGGGGAAGCAGGTCACTGGGTTTGTGCCTTTGGGCTTTCTGATTTTTCCTTGGTCAGTGGAACTCTCTCTTTGCTTCCTGTTTGCCGTGTCTGAACAGTTTCCCTCCCCCACACCACACTGCCATGGTGTTCTGCCTTATCTTGGGCCCAGAGCTATGGAGTTGGCCAACCATGGACTGAATCTACAAAACCATGAGCCAAAATAAACTTTCCCTCATCTATGTTGCTCTCTTCAGGTCCTTTTGGTCACAGTGATACAGAGTGAATAAACACAATAAGAACAAGTTGATCTAGTGAAATGAATTTATCTCAGCATTTGGATTTATCAATGCACATTAAGTCACAAAAAGTTTAAAGAAAAAAGTCACAAGAATTGGAACATGTGATTAAGATCATGTGGCCCAAGTATGTATATAGAGAATCCTAAAGAGGCATCTCAGAATGGCTGGCCATGCTAGCAAGTTTAAAGTTCACTGTTTTGTTTTATTTTACTTTGGAAATTTGCTATTAGTGAACAAAGACCAAGAGGTCATTTAAGAGCCAAGTTCATACAACTAGAAAAAGTGGTTAAATAATGGAGAAAAATAAACTTCACAAGAAATGAAGAAGGCATGTAAATAGCCCAGTATGATAATTTTCTATTTGATATTACGATTATCACATTAATTAAGAAGTTGTCATTAAGCAGTTTTAATTAATATTATGAAGCATGGCAGTCATATTAAAAAGTCTAGATACAATAAACATATGTCCTCCAGTTAAAAAAAAAAATCCTCATCTCCTTACTTCCCTCAAAGTACCCATTACCCTATATTTGGGATTTATCATTGCCCTGGGCCAATCATAAACTCACTCTTGAACACCAAAACCCAAATGTTGATATCCCAAAAGATCAAAGTCCTTAAAGCCTAAAATCCCACAAATCACAATCTCAAAATGTTGAATATTGAATCCCGAATGTTGAAATTTGGAGAGCTAACATATCCAGAAAACTGGAATTCTCATTGTAAAAGAAAAGACTTTATAAAAGGGCGGAAATCTGATTGCTGGCAAGGGATCGTGCATTTCCAATTAGGTGGAAAGGACACCTACAACATGGTGAAGCATTTGGATTTGCTTGTGAAAGTGTTTCCAGAGACTGGTGTGTGAATCCAGCCGAGCAGTAACCAGAGATGTGCAAACTGTGAGGACCACAGTGACTCTCCAAATGCAGGGTCAGTGCATGTTTCAAGGGTCATAAGAATGAAAAGCCAAATGTATTTGGCAGAGAGTCCAGACGAGTGGACGGGCCACGTGGCTCAGCAATGAGCGAAGCTTGGTCCAACGTTGCATCAGTCGCCTGCTCTGGCACCTTCCCCGCCAGTCGTGGGCATGGAGCTCAGGGCCTTGCGTGTGCTGGGGCATTCTTCCCACCTGATGAGATTCCAGGATTACAACCGCATCTGACCACAAAGACTCCAATTAGTTAAAGCAATCCTGAGCACAAAGAATACAACTAGAGACATCACAATACCTATTTCAAGATTCACCACAAAACTGTGGTAGCCAAACAGCATGGTGTCGGCCTCACGACAGGCACTCGACCAAGGGAACAGAACAGAGATCCCATTACAAAGACAGCAAGAACACATGTTGGAAAAAGGACAGTCTTCAGTACACAGCGCTGGGCAAACTGGATATTCATATGAAGGAGAAAGAAACTAGAACCTCATCTCTCACCCCATTCAAAAACCAACACACAGTGGATCTAAGACTTATATGACTCAAGTCTCTGAAACTACTAGAAGAAAGTAAAAAGGAAATGCCTCAGGACACTGATCTGGGCAAATATTTTTTAGATATGACCCCCAAAATACATGCAGCAAAAGCAAAAATACACAAATGAATTATATTGAACTGAAAATTTTCTGTACAAGAAACAATTAGCAGAATGAAGATACAGAATATGGAATGGGAAATAATATTTGTGAACTTGTCATCTGATAGGAAATTAAACCTGGAAGGTATAAAAAGTTTAAACAGCTCAAGAGCAAAAAATACCGTCCGATTTTAAAATGGGCAAGTGATCTGAAGAAACAGTTCTCAAAAGAAGAGAGAAATATCCAACCAATATATGGAAAAATGTTCAACCTCACTCATTATTAAGGAAATGCAAATCAAAACCACAATGAAATGTCACTCACACCAATCAGAATGGCTATTATCAAAAAGAAAAAAATAATAAATACTGGTGAAGATGTGGAGAGAGGGGAACTCTTGTGCACTGTTGGTGGGAACGCAACAGCACAGCCGTTGTGGAAAACTGCCCGGCAGTTCATCAAAACACTAGCAATAGAACTACCATATGATCCGGCGATCCCACTACTGGGTACATATCAATAAATAAGGAAATCGATATGTTGGAGAAAATGCTACACTCTTATGTTAACTGCAGCACTAGCCACAACAATCAAGATTTGGAATTAGCCTTGGTATCTATCAATGGAAGAATCAATAAAGAAGAATGTGGTATATATACACAGTAGAATACTATCCAGCCATTAAAAATGAAGTTCTATCGTTTGCAACAATATGGGTGGAACTGGACAGCATTAAGTGAAATAAGCCTGGCACAGAAAGAAAAGTACCACTTGTTCTCACTTAGGTGTGGAACCTCAAGGAGTTGATCTCATAGAAATAGGGAGCAGAATAGTGTTGTTACAGGCCTGGGAGGGTGGAAGAAGAGAGAGAGAGAACCATTAATGGATATAAGAGCACAATTGGATAGGAGGAATAATTTCTAATATCCTGTAGAACAGCAGGATAGTTATGGTTGACAAAAAATAATCATACATTTGAAAACAGGAAGTAAAGAGAATTTTGAATGCTTTAAACACAAAGAGATGATAATCGTTTTAAGGTGATGGATATAATAATTACCATGATCAAATCAGTACACATTGTCTTCATGTCCTGAAATGTCACTTTATACCCTAAATATGTACAATTATTGTGTCAATTAAAATTCTAAATTCTTTATTTAAAAAACACTGCATGTACCTGAAGAAGCCACCAAGTTTACTCACTGGCTTGAAAGTGATGATATGTGCTATAGAAGACCCTGCTGCTTCATTACCAACAGGTTTCCGCCCAAACTGCAGTCTGTACATGAGTGCATGTGAGGTGGATCTCCACAGGCCCAAAACAACAGGAATACATCACAGCAGATTGCGACATTTTAATAGGGATGCTCGTGTGGGTGTGAACAGAATCATAGAATTTCAAAATGCATATGAAGTTTTCTGCAGGAAAGCCATGATCTAATGGAAAAAAGCAATTGTTCATCACAGTACAAGACTTCAAAATAGACTTCATAATTGTGAAGGTTGCCGTTTTTATGGCCATTCTTCTTGCAATTGCCCCCACTCTATCCCTGAACATGCTTTTTCCTATTTAGGATTTCTTTTTTTTTTTTCTATTTTTAGGAGTTTTTTCCCCACTATTTTAAATTGCCAGCATTATTTTTTTTATAATTCACTATGCTACATAGAGGTTTATCTTCACATAATTTCTAACACTAAAATTATAAATTGTGTATGTAAAGACATTTAGAAATTTCTAATTTATGCATTTTGTCAAAAAAAAATGGACCCAATGAACGTGCACTCTCACAACATCAGTTTATTTTGTGTGCAATTGTTGTGTATGTATGTAGAGATGTTGACACCTCCCTAATAGATGAAGAGATGTCCTCTTTGTACATCTGCGTTTGTGAAAGATAAAATTGATCAAGATCTTGCCTCTGAGTAACTGTGTAAGAAGTGGTCACCCCTTGTGGTCTTTCATCATATTATCAGAAGATCTGAAGATCTAAGTCTTCCCTGATGTTAATTGTTCTATTATAATGAATTCCTATGACAAAATCGGGTCCAGGGATGTGAGTCACCAAGGTCCTGGTGTCCTGAGGGCAGGCAGGCTAGGGGAGAGTACAACTGGATCCCCCCACCCCAGGTGTGGCTGGAAGCCATGCAGCAGAGGCAGGAAGAGACACAGAAGCTACCAGAATTAGGAAGAGAAGCTCCCTCTTTTTTTTTAAATGTCTTTAGTTGTTGACAGACCTTTATTTTATTCATTTAGTTAAATGTGGTGCTGAGCATCAAATCCAGTGCCTCACACATGCTAGGCAAGCGCTTTTAACGCTGAGCCACCACCCCAGCCCAAAGCTCCCTCTTATAATGTCTCTCCATTGCCATTTATTAATTTACTTAGTACTGTGCATGCTAAAAGAAAAATGCTCCCAGGAGCCATCCCCATGATCAGACCGCAGGCAATGAAGGGCATAGTTGAAGCTGAGAAGAAACAAACTGATGACTGCCACAATGTAAAATAGAAGCCTCATTGTGTCTATGTGAACCTCAGTTTGGGAGCATACGCCCTAAAAGGTAGACAGTCAGATTTAAAATATGAGATAATTATTTCAAACACCAAAAGACCAATCCACGAACTACAATTTCAGTATATTAAATTTTAGTGTAGCTGCTTAGGATATTATATGAGCTCAACTTACTCCGAATTTTGTAGTTGGAGAACATAGTTTACCTTTCCACATCTGTTCCAGTTCCCATTTTTAACCAATGCCATGAGCTTTTTACTGGGGAAAAGGGCAGACCTGTGACTTCAAATTGCACCGCATCTTGTAGCTGATGCATTTACTACAATAACCGCTGACTCTGACCTCTGGGCACCTCTTGAACAAGCAGACCGTGTGTCAGCACCAAAACCCTTGTTCCTCCAGGAAGAGAGCAAAGGTGTGTCGTCCACTCGATTTCCTGTGGTTTCTCTGTTCACTTATTAAAAAAACTTTTTCTTCAGTTGTGTTTCATAAATTTAAAAATCCTTTATAAAACTTGGGCAGTATACCAGGGAGGTTAAAATCTTGAATGTTAGAGCTAGACTGGGTAGGTTTGAATAACTGTCAAATACTTGATTGATTATGGTGACTGATTATGTCGAGAAGAAACAACTAATTTCCCCTAAAACTCTCTAATCACCACATCAGAGAATAGAAAGATAAATCTAAACTAAACTTTCTCTCCCTTTAGAATTTCAGGAACATTTAACTATTTCTTTTTTATTTTTAGAAGGTCAAAATGTATTTTTTTGAACCTATTCTACTATGTTGTAAGAGTCACAACTGATTTTTCTATATCAGTTCAGGTCTCAATCTATCAACATGTAGCACATTTGTATGTTTATATATTTCCTCACCCAACTGATGCTAAGAAAAATCTGTTAAACTCTGGGATAAAATTACTTAGCCTCTGGGTTTTAAGACCTGTTAAATTTCCTGTTTCAGTGCATGTGTTGGAATGTTACAGAAGCTACTCACACAGAGTGACTTTAAAGAATAGCCTGGTTCTGAGAATGTGCAATGGAGCAGACATGTGGCGGGACATTTTTTTCCTTGTCAGCCTTAATATGTTTGTGTACCAGGGGTTCAATTCATAATCATTTAATAAAGTGAACATTTGTAGTCTTTAATATTAAGAAAGAAACAGGCTACTAGAAGTTAAAACCCTACTTGCATTTAGCTATGTTTTAAAAAATAATAATCCCTGGAATATTGTAATGAGGTCTCAGCTTAGGAGTGAGCATGGGGCGAGTTAATCTAAGTAATGAACCTTTCATGTGAAATGATGTAGTGTCACAACTCATTTGCATCCCACTTAAAGTGTAATTAAGTTTCCCTGACAGCTTGGCTTATGGCTGGAAGAAAAGACCTGGATGCTAAATTAATCCAGAGTCCCTCAGTTAATAACACTCAGCAAAGAAAACTTTACACACTCTTTCATTTAAAGTTCCCAAACTCCCATTTACGGGAGTGCCTGACAAAGCAACCCGGGAGAAACCTTTGCATGAAACTGATGGCCTCTGGCCAGACGGATTCAGTCATTAAAACACCTGGAAGCTGGACGTGGATGATCAGCTCAGGAAAATGCTGCTTTCACTGCTGCTGGAAAGCCTGTGGTCTAGAGGGCAAGACTTCACAGGTAAAGTCACTGTACTGTATTTTTAAATGACAGCATGTTTTCAAACTCAAATCTGAAGTATAGATAATTTAAAAATTTATAACAGAACTAACTCACTATACGCGCTCAGAAATAATGAAATATACTTCTTTATTCATTCTTTCAGGACTTGAGCACTTTATAGAAGTTTCTATGTGCAGTTGTTATTCCACAAATGTGTGTGTGTGTGTGTGTGTGTGTGTGTGATTGTCATTGCTTATTTGTTTTGTTAACAATATTACTTTGGGCACCCCCAGAACTGATTAGGATGCTGCCACAAGATCAGAATGGTGCTGGGTTACACATACCTTAACTCAACAAGGACTCCATTTATAAATAATCTAAACTGTTTTCAGAGACATGGACAAGAGGACAGCAAGTTTCTCAGGACCAGAAGCCACTTCTCCCCCAGAGAATCGAAGGATACTGTGTAACAGTCACATGTGGTCATCTCTTGGTGCTGACCTCCTCTTCTCCTCCTGGTCATCCTAGTTTAAAAGCTGATGTGAAAAGAAAGTCTATCTTCAAACTGGCGGTCTCGAAATTGACTACTGCTGCCACCATGAATAAAATGGTTCTTCAGAATGGATAGAGACTTCTTGTCTAATCCACCGACATCCCCGAGTCCTGAGTGGCCAACTTGATTATGCCCAGTGGATTTCCTCCAGTCCCCTAAACCAAATTGTCTATTCTAACAGATGACCTGCAATCCCTGCCTACCCAGAAATCTGTCACATTTAGAAATTACATAGTATATTAAAGTGTAATATGGGGTAGAAAATACAATATTCCCCTCCCTGTGTTTGCACAGCACCACACCACGATGTGCCACGGTGAACTTGGTAGCAGCTCCTTTTCCTAGACCAGGTCTCAGGCCTCCACACGGATCACTGGCACTGTATTCCTCTCTGATTCTCCAAAGAGCTATTCAGGGCAGAGAAAACCTGTCAGGAAGGACAAGGTTTGGGGGTAGAAAAGCAACCTAACAATTTTCTCCCATTATTTGTTAACAGAATCATACACAGTTAAACACAAAGAGTAAAAGTCATGTTCAACTGAATGGGTTGTTCTTGCCGTGTTGGACCATTAACAGTGGGAGCAGACATTTTGCCTCCACGTCCAACTGGGGCCTAAAGGTGGTACAAGGAGTTCTGTTTGTTCAAGTGCTTTCCTCTGGGGTTGGAGCCAGCGTTAGCAGAAGGGAAAGGGTCACAGAAAAGCTCTCTTCGCAGCTGAGTCAGGCTGCTTTCAGTCATCTTGAAGGGTCTAAAGTACTGGAGTCAATAGCTTATGTTGGGAAAAAAATTGAGCTTGAAGTATTCAATACCTAGGCACATTTTTGTTTATTATTAAATAGAAAAAAAAATTCAAAGAAAAACACATTCTATACATGCTTTAATTACTTTAAGAACTACACATTAATATATCTATGTAGTATTTTAAAATATTTTATAAACATTACATTTAATTAATATTAACTTTTCTTATGTAAAAGTCTATAGGCCTTGCCACAATAATTCATGGAGAAGTAAGAAATCATTCTTTTAATGCTAATGATTATAAATACACACAAATAGTTTACATAATATATAAATATTTAATTAAAATCGACCTAAAAAGCGGATATAAACCATTGGTTGAACTCACAGTTTGAGGCATGTCAAGGTGCGTCACATGATAATGAAGATGCTCTTTCCTGTCCTGTTGATAGTGTCTGTGAGTCCCTGAGGACTACAGACGGAGGATCACACAGCAGCTGTGTACGCTCAGGTACTCCCAGGGGGATGGCACTCTGACAAGGTGAGCTTCACCTCACAATGCAGATGAGCAGAGTCCATGGGCTTTCGCAGCCAGCAGTGATGTTCCGGCTGCCACGCGTGAAGGCCCACAGGAGCCGTGGCCGGTCCACCGCACAGGACGAGAGCCGAGGGAAGCCGACTCCAACCGACTGCTGTGTAGACTTACTCAGTTGGCTGGGCATGGTTCCTGAATGATGGAGCTGTCAAGGAGGGACTGTCTTAGCTTTTTTGCTGCTGTGACTGGAGGACCCAACCAGCACAACTGTAAAGGAGGAGGTTTATTGGGGGCTCATGGTTTCAGAGGTCTTAGTCCACAGAAGGCCAACCCCTTCCCTCAGGGCTCAAAGTGAAGCAGACCATCATGACAGAGGGTGGCGGAGGGAAGCAGCTCACAGGATGATCAGGAAGCAGAGAGAGAGGTCTCCACTTGCCAGATACAAATATATACCCCCAAGCCACGCCCCAGTTCCCACCCCCTCCAGCCACACCCCACCACTCCAGTTACCACTCAGTTAACCCCTCTCAGGGGTTTGATTCACTGACTGGGTTAAGACTCTTACAACCCAATCATGCCTCCTCTGAACCTTCTTGCATTGTCTCACACGTGAGCTTTTGGGGGACACCTCACATCCAAACCATAACAAAGACGTAGTTCAAACAAACATAGTAAAAATATTCACCTGAGCTGTACCAAAAAACTTTAAATACGTATATAGAGAATATATAATGGGGTTGTAGCTCAGTGGTAGAGTGCTTGCCTAGCGTGTGTGAAGCACAGGGTCCAATTCTCAGCATCGCATATAAATAAATAAATAAAAAGATCCATTGACAACTAAAAAAAAAAAATTTAAGAATATATACTTATATAATCATAGTTTCATATATACCTTTAAATTCTGAAATACTGTTCCCCAAAATTGGTAGTGTCTGAAATGAACAGGTGTCAAACCAAAATATCCAAATACAGTATTCATAAAATATAATATACAAAGGAATCTTGCAAAAGGTACACTATGAATCTTTATATTTAAATTTTTGGTAGGGTTCTGGAAGACTGAGAAAATAATGTAAACATATAAGAAAGGTTACTTGTTATATTTAATTCCACATTTTAAAAAGCTTAAATATTCTACAGTTATTCCTTGGTATTTTTAGTTCCTGTTAGTTTCCATTGGCCATATAACATAAGCAGAAAATATTTTTAAATACATTTGGTAAAGTACTCACGTATTTGTGAATAGGTCTAAATTTCTATTACCAGAAACACTGCAAAGGTCTTTCTTGGATCTGAAAAAGCTAAGGAGTGTTGTTAAAGCTCTGTTTCCCTCTCCTAACTCACTATCACTAAAGCCAAAAGTAAATATCATCAATTATTATACTCACAAATCAGGCCTTTCCCATCCTCAGTCTCTTCATGTGGTAGCGAATAAAGAGCCCCATAAATTCTTCCAATAACAGATCTAAGAATTGCATATTAATTCATCTTGTCAATACAAGTGGAAACCAAGGGAAAAATGTAATTTCATTCCATTTGTCCCTAATAATATTCACTTTAAATTGTAAAATCAGGTTTTTCATTCAAAGTTGGGGGAAATAATAAAAAAGCATGACTTAAAATCGATAGATGTGACATATTAAGCAAATAGAGCCAAGGTTCAAATTAAACAAAAAATTCATAATCACTCTGTAAGGCAAGCTTGTCAGTTGTGTTTCCTAGAATGACACTCCGTTAATAATGCCATTGAGAAATTGTTCCATTCATAGTTTTATAATTTATAAAAATAAAAGTATTATAGTCTGGTGTAAGACAAAATATCAGGTTCAATTTATGCAAATAGCTAATATTTAAAAGGGTCATAATGAGATTCCTGACCTGGGCTCTGGTTCTTCCTGCTTGATGCTCTAAGGAAAAGCAACTGAAACTTCTTTGCTTGCTCATTAGTCCTAACCTTATTGTAGTCGTTCATATCTATGCTGACCCCTGGCGGGCAAACCCAGATTCTGGAGACCCATTGGGTAGCATCTTAGCTCAAGGAACTTGACCTGTAGCCCCAAGATGCCCCTAGCTGCTTAAATAAATAATTTCATTTTTTTCTCATGCTTTCGGAAGATGATTGTATTTATAATATTGTTTTTATCTACCCACTTGTCGTTTTATTAATCAGCTTAATAATTTTTCAGTACACTTTATGCTGATATTAATTTTTACCTTTTTGAAGCTATTTGTTTCCTTAGTAATTTTATTATTGTAATCTTTTTCATAAGGCATAAAAGGGTAGGATTTAGATACCATCTATCCTCCAAACAGAGAATAGTGGATTCCTTCTTCATTCAGATTCTTGCTAAATAGACTCCCCACCCCCAGTCCCCAAGGCAGATCTCTTTAACCCTAATAAAGAATGTAATCTTAACTGAAGTCAGCCAGAATCATTGACAATCCCATTCTAAAAATTACCCACTTGGAAAATGGTGGTGATCAAGAGCCAAATTACCTTTTCTGCTCTTCCAACCCCCCTCCCACAGAGAAGACAACTTAATTCTAAAAACTGTTCAGGGCACTTCTGCGACAATGTCGTCTACAGGACAATTTACAACTTCTGCAAAGAGACACATAAACTAAAATCTATGGTCTCTGATAAACACGGTCCACTGACCATGGCGCTTTCTCGGTGGAAATTCTATTCTGCATCTAAGGAAAGAAGTAAATGAGAAATTTTCTCTAGAGAAACTCCGAATCTCACTCTGGTATAACTCCACAGGGCTGCCAACCGTTACGTCCCTTCAGGAACTTTTTTAAGAAAGAGAACTTTTTAAAAAGAATGTCCCTTTTCAAATAATTAAAATCCTCTATACTACCCAGCAACCAACACAAACCTAAGTAATTTGTTTGACCTTCTTTCTAAATAGGCATTCTCCTGTTTGGCTAGAATTTCTTGGCTCATTCTAAGATGGTAGGAGTATCACAAGGTACAGCACTAATTGTCCAGCATGTCATTTTTCAAAAACAGTCTTCACAACAAGATGGGTTTGTCAAGATCTGAGCCCATCAGATTCCAAGAAGTGTTAGGAACTAAACAAAATGTAACTGTTCCTTTTCTCTCTCCAGTTGCTTTGGATTGACAACCTTTGATTAATTCCCAACTTTATTAAGGTCTGGCTTGTCATTCAACACATACACATTTTTCCCTCTTTTTTTAAGAAACTGGCATATATAATTAACAAAAGCAAAGTCCTTGCCCTTATGGAGCTTATATTTGAGCAAACTCTTGAGCATTAGCATAACCCTAAGGTAAACACCCTAAATTCCTCTACTCTTTTACCAAGAGAAGAGCACAATGCTCTTTTTGAGTTGCTGAAAGAACTGCAGAAAAACTGATTCGTGTTCAGAACTCAGGCTGTAGCAATAAATCATCCAGCTGAATAATCTTTTTATTTGTCATCTGCTACCCCTTTCTGCAGGAGAAGAATGTAATTCTGAGGGGTCAGAGGTCATGTGTGCCCCATAAGCCCGTGTGTCCTGATTGTCTGGCACATGTACTGTCTGTTGACTGGCTGAAGGAGCAGTAGGCCAGGTAACAAATGAATAAATTTTGAATATCAGTGAAGCATCTATTCTCAGTTATTGGATAAATAACTATTCACAGTTATGGAACCAATAAATGTGGTTCATTTAACACCTTTAATTTTCATAGTATCATCTTTCCTGCTTCCTGAAATGATTCTGACAAGTGCCCTTCCTGATATACTATGCAATAGACCAGTTCCTAGGAAGAAAATCATAAATGCACCTAAGATTAAGGAAACTATTTTATACTCATTGACCCACCCCTACTTCCATTTCCAACGTGGGGACCTTTTGCTACTAACGAAATTCTTTAAATCTTGCCCTGAGTAGTCATGCAAAAGACCACATGTAATAGCTGTGGGAGGCAATCAATATGCCATTTATGTCATTACCACAAAGGACAGCTCCCTGGCTTCCCCAAACTACAGCACGGTCCACCCACGACCCACCCTAGCAAACCCCACCCCAGCCTCCCTATTAAATTGCAATCATTGCTATAATTTTTTTCCTAATTAAAAATTAAACCTGGTTCAGGAGCTACATTATGATCCAGCCCTCAAAAACCTTCCAGACCATTCTTTTGAATGCTGACAGGGAAAAAAAAAACTCTGTAACTTCACAGAAGTGCTTATTGAAGCATTTGGGCAGAACTGGAGCTGTTTTTTGAGAAGAGCTTTGGCATTTCTGCAGTTTCTTTGTCAAGTAAGTGGAATTTTCATTCCAGCAAGAATAAAACAGAGGCTCTTCAATGCTCCCTGTGAAACGCCACCGTGGCCATGGATTTGCCTGATTAAGATCTCGATGGTTCTCTATCCATCAGCAACTCAGAGCAAAAGCCATCACCACACTGTGCTCGCTGCCGCTTCCCACGTGAATTTTCTGCCACATCATTCAGAAACTGATTAAAGTGGTCATGTGAAAAAAACTGCCCAAAAGAAATAATAAAATAAAATGTCAGGTAACCTAAGGGGGAAAAAATTGTCATTGTAAACTCACCCAAGGTGCTTATAAAACACACACACACACACACACACTCTCTCTCTCTCTCTCTCTCTCTCTCTCTCTCTCTCTCTCTCTCTCTCTCTCTACTGGCATCCGTTTAAGAGCTCCTGAATCTGCATTCTTAGGGCGGGTCCAATGTCTACAAAAGCACCTAGTTCAGGGTTGGCAACTGTTAAAGAGAACATACACCACTCCTGGTGTCCCCATGCCGGGAAGTCCCATTTCCTGACGCAGGTGGTTCATGCTGTGGACAGCATCACTGTGATTTCTATTACTTGCACTTTGTGCTGATCTAGATTCTCCCTGGATCTTCAAGGAGCTCTGGTTCTCCTGGAAGGCAGGAACTCAGGCTGTCTCATTCACACTTACAATCCCTTACACACTCAGGGTGCTCATGAAATATTCGTTGCACAAATCTATCAGACCCCAAATATAATGTAATAGTGTTCAAGAAGAATAGAACTTAGGACATAAAACACGAGTAAACTTATGCCAGAAAAGGGGAAAGCCGACAGTGATGACTTCGATGCGTCCTATCGTCTTTCTTCAAAGAATAATATGTAAAATTTTCTCGGAAGGATTGTAATATCTGTCACTAGAGAACAAATTCTTTTAAGTGGATATCGTCCTATAGAGCTAAAAAAGGGAAATGCATTAGTTGATTAACATTGTCACATATTTCACAGGTAACGCAATTATCTCCACAAGCTTCTAAGTCAAAAAGTCACCCTGATAGAAAGACACAGTCCCCAACATAGAAGAATACATGTATCCCTTTTTTTCTAAGAGCCCCAATGCAGCACCTTGGCTTCATGCCACTTGCTCATTTGTTTGGAAAACAGAAGCAGAGATATATAAAGAAAACATTCCAAGAATTTGGAGAAGTCTTATTTTAAGAAATCCAATAAATAGTAGCTAAATTAACCAGATTTGGAAAAGATGAATGTTTCATCAGAGTGAAAACTCCAAATCAGCCAAGATACTTAGTATTTGATTTTGTATCCTCTGCTCCTACCACAAAGCCAGGCCTGTCAGACATAATCAATGTTTGATGAATGAATGAACACATATCAATAACTAATTGTCACCACTGTTAATCTGGTGACATGCCATTTCAGTAGCAATTTGCTTGGTACTCTGGTATACATGTCTTCTCCACATATTAAAACATAACTGTGCTCCGATTTCTGATATTGCTTATGCACTACTCACTAAGGCTCCAAACCATTTTAAGAATCCAGTGAATCAGTTAACTCTGTTTGACACTTAAAGAGACAGCAGTATTAAATCTCACTTTGTTTCTGTCCCCTCTGCTACTGATCACGAGATTGACTGCAGTCGGCATTCACTTAACAAACAACACCCTCACAGTCCTCCATGCGCCTCATGTCCCCCTTTTACAAAGTAGAAAGTCAAATGGTAAAAGTTAATAGAGCTGTAAAAATTACAGTACCAGATTTATTTTAATGAGGGTGTGAGTGTCATTGATCTAGGACAGCTGCTCTCTGAATAAATATACTCAAGGCCCAATAACTGTACAGAAAAAGGCCAGGGCAGATGTCCAGTGCTGGGGCCTGAGGCCTGATGCCCAGCTAGGATTACGGGTGTCAGCTGTAAGTTCTCTGGAGCTCAACAACTGCCCAACTGCTTTTGTATGCAGAGGCTCCTGGATCGATTTCTTACTGGAATAGATTTCTCACCAACAAGGATAATCCTTTATTTGAGGTTTAGTCACTTGAATTCCTCTTCATATTCTTCACTGTCAAGCTTTGCAATTTTCATTTATTCTTGGTGGAATGCACTTACTATTGTAGTTATGGCACTTTTCGCTCTAAGCCCCTCTTTTCAGAGCCTTAGAGAAAGAAAGGTCTTTAGCTAGGAATTTTTCATGCTTGCTGACAGTTTGGAAATGATTTATTTTAGAAGAGAACAGAGGCGAAAGGAGTAGAAGGAAAGATTACTTATTCCGCCATCTTGGAGAACTTGATTATCAAGTTAATCACAGGTTTATTGTTAAATGAAATGTGATGGCTTCCAAAATTAAGCTCTGATTTCAGAAATAAATTTTTATTTTTATCTGAGATGTAACACTAAAATATTTTAAGCTCTCGTGGATAGAGTAATCCAAATAGGCTACAAAATATTCCTTGGAGCTAAAAGCCATTTTAATTTACTCTCCCCCACATTGGTATGGTAAAACTGATTACTGTAACACCAGACAATGAAAACATGCTTTAATCTATGTACATTTATAAATGTATCTATTTCTATTCATAGATGAATCTGTGTATAAACCACTACTTATTTATTCTGTGGGTGTCCTTTCAGATGTTTTCAACACTGGATTCATCCACATTTGTGTTCATGATAATACATATTGTCACTCTTTAAAATTCTACTTAATATCCTGACATTTTAATCCATTTCTTTCCAGAGCTTTTTCTCCATGAGAATTATTGCATACACACTTAGGACTAAATTGTATAATGGCTACTGAAACAATTATTCAATATAGTATTTCAAAGTGCATCAAAGTCACTCTGGGGTTCTCTCATTTTGCTACATAGAATAAAATATCTTGACTAATTTCTTTAGAGAATGGCAAGATTCAAGGCAATCTATTGCTCTTGTTTTTCCTTTTCCTCATAAGAGAAATCCTTGCAGGTAAGTTACTGCCAATTACTGATAAACACATCTAGGAAGAGGAAGAGAAAGAATAGTGAGTGGATTTGCTTAAGACTATTCCAGTTTCCTAAGCGTGGAGTTTTTAATACCATCTGTTAAATAGTAGAAAGAGTACAGCAGAAAATATACAGAAACTGAAACTAGCTAGAACTACTGAGGATTTAAAGGAAACGTGATATTATCATCTTAACAAGATGCCAATAGCAGGCCATTTACAGAGGTTAAGGCCCCATATGTACCGCTAACTTCTTATGCTAAACTCAGAGGCTCTCCATGAACAAAACCTCCTGCAATATGGAATGCACATTCAGGTCATGATTTCTCAAAGGCAAGTTGATATGCCACAAACAGAAATAGGAGAGGACTCTATATACAAATATGAAGTTTAATATTATACTTATTATATTTTTATTTTATGAGCGTTAGAACTTCATTCTGCTTTAGATTTGCGAGTCCAAATACACAATTAAAAATAAACAACATTTGATTTTTTTCCCTAAAGCTGTAGTACTAAAAGTAAGCCATTACAAAATTTAAATTCCTCCCCTTAGGTTAGGACCAAGAGGTAATAGGTGCCAGGTGCGGTGGTGCACACCTGTAATCCCAGAGGCTCAGGAGGCTGAGACAGGATGATCAGGAGTTCAAAGCCAGCCTCAGCTGGCACTATGTAACTCAGTAAGATCCTGTCTCTAAATAAAATACAAAATAGGGCTGGGGATGTGGCTCAGTGGTCCAGTGCTCCTGAGTTTAATTCCTGGTCCCCCCCCAAAAAAAAAAAGAGGTAATAGGTAAGCTGGACATGAAATTTTCTGGCCAGGAAGTTCCTAAGAGAAGCACACCATATCCAAGACAGGATTCAAGCTGTCATTTATATAGTGGATGAGATCCAGCCTCACATAAGCTTGAAGCTGGAGCACATATAGGCTCATAACCAAAGTATATAAGAAAAGTTTTTCTTCTTTCCCCACGTTCAGAATGTCACATTGAAATCACCTTTCTGGGTTCAAAGGAAAAATAGAAATGGCTCTTGCCTAACTTCCAATATTGAAAACTATTATATTCTTTGGAAAATCTTTTGTTAGCCAATACACATTACTTTTCACAAATTCTCAAATGGTATATAATTTTGTGTTTAATAAAACATTATGATTACTGTGTATGGAGCACAGTAGGACCATCTTGCAGGCATATTATTTGGGTCACAAATCTCAACCTGTGTTTAAAAAAAAAAAAGTATTATATAAAATTTCCAGCTAGATGTTAGCCAGGGTTCAAAATGCAAACACATGCATGAGCCATTTAGAATTTACAAATATATAAAAATGAAAAGGTCAGCAACGGTCTTTCTTTTTCACTGTTACTAAGCCTTTGAAATAAGCTCAGGAAATGTATGCAGGTGGTTTTTTGATTAATTTGATACAGGTACGTCCATGGAACCAATTTACAAGTGATTTGCAGGCAGGCTGGCATTACTGAAATAAACGGTGCTATTACTATGATTTATGCTACTATTCCTAACACAAATGATAAAGTGAAATTTACAGTCCTTAATTACGACCATGAAAAATTGGGAGGGAGAGAAAAGAGCAGAGATTGGCAATTTGCAAACTTGTCAGTAAGGCAAGATGCAAAAATTCATTTTCTTTACTTTAAAAAAAAAAAGATATTGTATAAATGGGCCTTACTGTATTGTTATCAATCCACTGGGGGAAGAAGGGGAGTTCATTGAGGAAGGGAAGGGAGTTCAGAAAACAAATTGACAGAACTTAACCTTGAGATGCCAGAAAGCGTAGCTCAAGGAAGCAGCTAGGAAAACGCAGCCTGTGAGCAGGGAGGTCACAAACCCAGCACTGCCCATGACTCTAGGCTGCAAACAAGACCAAGCTTGCTCTTTGAATCCCTCCTAGATCTTTTTAAAATGTTTTTTAGTAGGGGCTGCAAATTAAAGAAATCACCTGAAATTTTTAGGTAAAGGTTTTTCTCTTGTCTTATTCATATCTGTTTAGTACTTGGGGTCTGCTAGGATACCCAAAGATGTTTACAGAGGCATTACCTCCGTGGAATTCTAACAAGATATATAGAGGAGACCTTAATCTGAAAGACATGGCTCAAACACTGCAGTTTTCAAGAATTTTGATAATGAGGATGTCCCTGTTGGCTGGGTCTAGGAACCATTTCTCCCTCCATCTTGCATCACTTCCTACTTGTGATAATCAGTTTTCCATTACTGTTACCAAAAAAAAAAAAAAAAAAACTGAGATAGTCAACTTAAAGAGAAGGAAAGGCTTATTTTAGCTTATGGTTTCAGAGATTTCAGTTCATAGCTGACTCCATTGTTTGGGGGCCTATGAAAAGCAGAACATATAAAGAGAAGCAAGTGGTAGAGCAAAGATGCTCACCTCATTGTAGCCCAGAATCAAAGCGAGAGAAAGAGAAGAGGCCAGGTCTCTCTTCTCCAGGGTATGCCCCCAGTGACCTCACTTCCTCCCACCAGGCCCCAACTCCTAGATATTCCACCCCTTCCCAATAGTGCCCCAGGCTGGGGGCCCAGCCTTCATGGCATGAGCTTTGGGGGACCCATGCAAACCACAGTCCTACTTCCGTCTATCCATGCTTTAATTCCAATACCTATTTCCTGCCTAACTGGCCCACCCTTAGGGAATGCCTAGGGTTCTAATGGACTTTGTAACCACTGTTTTCTAAATGTGGTTTAATCTAAAATAATCCCATACACAAGCATTCAACCTTTTGTACATTAATCATACCTCAATAAAGTTGTTTTAAAAATTTTAACTAAATTTTTGAAAAGAACAAAATAAGAGTTTAAATACATTTCGGGGGGGGGGGGGAAGTACTGCAAGTGTACAGCTTTCCTATTAGAAATCAAACAAAATATTTATGAGAACAACTCAGAAATGGATAAGGAGAAGGCTTTTAAATAGTGAATATCAAATATATACAATCAGCTTAGATTATGTATAGAATCAGATTAGGGTTCTAATGGACTTTATAATCACTCTTTTCTCAATGTGGTTTAATCTAAAATACTCTTAGATGATTTTATATATATATATATATATATATATATATATATATATATATATATCACCTTATCTGCGTATCCACAGCCAACTAGTTTCTCCATTTCTACTTCCCACCAGCTCAGGCTTTATTACAACTCCATAGAACTTAAATTTTTTTAAATCAGCTATGTCTCGACCTGCATAGATGAACCTGAGGTACAGGTGAGGGGCCACGGGAAATTAAGAAAGACACACACAGAGATATGATGAGGCTGGGATCCGGTGAGACACTGGTCTCTGACGGAGAAACACAGACTAAAGAGTTGGCCCAGGAAGTTTATTTGTATAGGGTCTCATGATCGAGAAGTAAAGGACTATAGGGACATTATTCTTTGTGCACTAGAATGTACAGGGCTAGAAACATTCTTGTAGCTATTTCACTGTTGCAATGCTTGGGACTTCCTTTGGCACCCAGGAAGTCCATTGTTCAAAGTTTCTACTAAGCAGGCAGGCTTGAAGGTTATAGCACTGATGAAACTTAAAGCTATGAGCTAAAGGATTCTATGGCAAACACAGAATTCTCCCTTTTAACTGGGGTCACCATCAACTGGACAATTTTCAGTTGGTGCCCTCCCACAAATTTCTGGACAGATGTCAACTTTGTCCAAGGCTCAGCTCAAAGCAATGATTCCTTCACCACTGCTGACAAGGCTATTTTCTGAGATTTCAAATGGTAATACAATTCCACGCCTTCCTTAGTAGGCTCCTCACTTAACGTTCATCAGTTTCACAACTTCCCTCAGGGCTTTTCCGCCCTCCCTATGCCTGTATTCGGGTGGTTTCTTCCTCTAAGCATGTTCTAGGTCATCTTTTCATCACCATTCTTGAAACAGGACACATGGAGGTTGAAATGCTCTGTTTCTCGTCATGCCTGACTATTATCATCATTTAATACTAGTACCATTCAAGGGCTCACTTGATATATTAAACATTATTAGACCAAGTGCCTGACGTTTATTATATTATTTCATCATCTTCAAAAGCCTTTGAAGTAAATGTTTTTATTTTATCTAATTCCCAGATAAGGAAACTGAGCATTGGAAAGGTTAAGTAACTTATCCAAAATCACACAAAAGTAAACAAGAGGGAAAAAAAGTAAACAAACAACAGATTTGGAATCTGAACTTGCATCCATTTGACCCCAATGCCCATCATCTTCCTTGTAGAAAAATCTGCCTTGATTCTTTTAAACTTGTTTTAAAAGAATATCAATTGTTAATATATTTTCACTTTTGAAACACTACCCAAGACAAATTATCATTATTGAAAGCAGACATCAATTTATCAATTCTGGTTCATCCTAACTCAAAATAATTATCCTTATCAAAAGGATAAGATTCAAGAATTATTTTGTTTCTTTTTTTCATCTTCATTCTTTTTATCAATCAGTATCCTGTCTTCCAAGAGATCTATGTGTACTTTAGGGGTCTTTCTTTTCTCTCTCCTGATTGCTCAGAATTAGTCTTTATTGTTAGATGATGACAGATGGGCATAAGATCACCACAATTTGAAAATACTCATTAATTTTCATTAATATCATGATAGTCGCATTTCTAGAATTGAACTTGGTACATAGATTTCTTTCCTATTAAATATAATGTATTATGAGTCTATAATAATGTATATATACTATTTAACAACATTAATTTGTACAGTATATCTGCATGTTATATAGCTAATTATGAATATGTTGATTTTATATAATGTATATATATATATATATATACACACATAGAAATACACACATTTATACATGTATTGTAATGATATTAAACCAGCAGTAATAATAATAAGCAGTTCTCAGACAACCCATATATTGATCCTTTACCACTAACTTGCTTGTTTAATAAATAAAAGTTAAATAGATAATACAAGTCTAGTGTTCATGTCTTCTCAGAACTTTATGATTGAAATGCACAATTGTATTTAAAAGAAAAAAGAAGCATCTGTCATGTCTCCATGTATGTGATACTTTTTCCAGAAATGTACTACCCAATGTGGTAGCTGCTAGCTGTACCTGGCTATTTAAATTTAAATTTGAATTAATTAAAATTAAATCCAAAAAGTCTTCCATGGGCTTTTTCTTAAAATAACCAGCGGGCATCGGGTCACTTCTCTATCATTTCTCTTTCCTCCAAAATTAAAAACAAAACAGAATAAAACAGGGCTCACTCAGAGAGTGTGCAATTCTTTGTAAATTTCAACAGTAAGACCATCTGTCCTGTGGCTGATCCTTGCTGAAAACTTTGTTTCTAGATTTGGAAACAAAACCCCTCAGTAATAGTTTGTTACAGCTTCTATGACATGACATTACTTTACTTCTTAAACCCTATATTGTGCCTCTGTCAGCAATTTCTGGCACTTTCCTTGCTTCCTTACCTTCTGAAGACTTTGAAATCAATCTGTAGTCACAGAACACAGAAGAATAACTGGCCAACATCTGGATCAAGCCCAAGTCTTGGCCCTATTGGCACAATCTCGGACTGAGATGTCTTTAGACTAAAATAAAGTTTAGGTCATATGCATTTATTAGGGGGAAAAAAAGAGTTACATATTCTATTGTGTCTTTTTAGTGATTTTTTTAAAAGAAGAAAAAAACACTAAAACACAAATCTTAAACATGAAAACCAATTTATCTCAAGAATAACTTTTTAAAAATAACTCAAGGACTGGAAGTGTAGCTCAATGGTAGAGAAGTTGCCTACCATACTCAAAGCACTAGGTTCAATTCCCAGGACCTTGAAACAAACCAACAAAAATTCAAGTTTGTTCAATAATTAGCAGGTAGCTGTTGACTGTAAGTAGTTAATTGTGTCTTAAACTAAAGTTTTCTTAACATGAATTTTCATTTGTGACAAAGATGTCTATACTGTCTTGTGATGCCTTTATGGATGTATTTATAAAGGGCTGAGAGAAAATAGAGAGAGTCCAAGGCCTCACCATCTTAATTTTCACAGTAGCAACTCAGGCCTTGCCTGCCCTGCAGGGGCTTCTGTGTGTCTCTGTCTCCTGGGAGGGGCAGGGAGTGGGCAGTGACTCTTTAACACTTAGAACAGTTCAAAATTTTATCTTGCCATTCCTATACTTGCTGTGAAAACAATGTGAATCTTATTTTAATTGACAACAGAACCCTAGGTAACACAAGTGTCACTAGATACTTCAGATTCCCAGTTGCCTGCCATTCAGTTCCTGACGAACCTCTGTTGAAGTTATATGGAAAGAAATCTAAGACCTTTTTTGTTCAAAGTATTATCTGCAGACCAACAATATCAGCATTGGAAGCTTGAAGCAACAAAAGATTTACTGAATCAGAATCTGCATTTTAACAAGATCCCTTGGTGATTTGTTTGAGAAGCCCTGGCCCAAGAGTTTTATGACATGTATTAAGGATAGATTTAAGTTTCATTTTTGCATATCTATATGCTCTTACCTTAGCTCCCCAGGACAGTATAAAACACTGGCTATCATTTAGGATTGTGCTACTTTGCATGCCTTACCTCATCCACTCTTCCCAGAAGCCTTTTGGGTAAGTGATCCCCATTTTACCATGAGGAACCCAAGGCTGGGAGAAGCCAGTACCAGTGAGTTTTTGTATTTGAAACCACATCTCCCAGACCCAAAGGCCTGAGTTCTAAATTCACCACACTGGGTAACTTTCTCAATTACAAACCTTTAGTCTTTTAGTTTTATTGGAGATTAATTTATTAAAAGTTTACATAAGTACCTATTTTACTCAGCTTTTCATTGTTACTGTGACCAAAGAATCTGACAAAAACAATTTAGAAGGGGAAAAATTTATTTTGAGCTTATGGTTTCTGAGGTTCAGTCTATGGTTGGCCAACTCTATGGCTCTGAACCCAATGGGAGGCAGAACATCATGGTGGCAGGGCATGGCAGAGGAACGCAGCTCAGGATGTGACAGCCAGGAATCAGAGAGCAAGAGAACAAGGTACCAGGGACAAAATGTGAACCCAAAGTCATGCTCCCCAGTGAGTGACCTACTTCCTCTAACCACATCCTACCTGCCTACAGTTACCACCCACTTAATCCACACCAGTGGATTAATCCCGATTAGGTTGCAGTCTCATAATCTAATCATTTCACATCCGAATGTTCTTGTATTGTCTCACCTATGAGCTTTCAGGGGAGGTTTTATATCCAAACCATAGCGATATCTCCTCCTTCTTATAAAATTGCAATTATATAATTGTGGTCCAAATATTGTATCCATAGTATTTAGTCATCTCACAATGGAAAATTTTGCTGGAAGAAATGTCATTTAATTTTCAAAAGGTGGAAAGAAGATGAAGGAGAGGTAATTCACTCACCTAGAACAGCAGAAATCATTATATTTCAATGCATGTTCAGGAAAAAAATGATGAAAAACAAGCTAATTTATCCTACAGAACCTCTAAATGGCTCAGGCCTTGAGAAGACAGCAGAAACTTTGAAGGACATGAGTATAGCTCGGTGCTGACCTCAGGGACTTAGCTGAAAGAATAATGGCTAGACCCATAGCTCTCTTAGAATCCCAAGAACTCAGAGGTATCTATCCTCTCACCTGGAGAAAGATTTGCTATTTAAAGAATTAGACCTGAAAGCCTCTTCTTGGTGACACTAAGCAAAGCGGGTGTGAAGATTTTCTTAAGTAGGTACAATATGGTGGATTAAATAAGTCAACGCTCTGAGTGATAGGACCGCCAGCCCATTCAGGGTCCTGCTCTTAGTCCTGGAAGGAAACCTCCCAGGAAGCGGGCTGAGGGATTCTTCTAAGAAAAAACTAGAACAGCTCAGAGAAAATGCTTATAGCAGCATTTATGCTAATAAAAGCAAAACCTATGCACTCTGAGCTTCCAATATCAATACAGATAGGTAGGAACCATCTCGAATTTTAGAAAGCCTATAACATGAATGACAGGAAATTGGAAAACATAAAAATTAGACCCAGAGGAAATGGAGCAATAGAAGATGAAAACTTAAAATTTATTAATAGTGTTCATATGTTCTAAAGGATGAAAAAGGTGCTGCCTACATGAAAAAAAATTACTAGTTGTTAATTTTTAAACTGTATATTCATAGAACAGATGATAGATCTTGGAAATTAAATTTTTATTGCCAAATTAAAAATTTAAACATAAAAATTGGAAAATGAAGTGTAGAAAATATCATGGAAAGTAATACTGTGATGAAGAGATGGAAAATGAAGGTGTAAATTAAAAACAGAGGAGAGAAAGAACCAATTCACAGAGTCTAACATCTGACTATCAAAGAGTTCTGGAAAAAAAATTAAAACAGCAAGAGAAAGTGAATGAAAAACTAGTGGACAAAAATTTTTCCAGAGTCAAAAGACATGAATCTCCAAACTAAAGAACTACGAAGTACCCAGGATTGTGAGTGAAGGAGAACTGCATCAGTTCAAAGTATCCAAAATTCAATACACTAGAGATAGAGAGAGATGGTAGAAGTTTCAGAAAGAAAGAAAGAAAAAACACCACTTAACAACAAAGACAAGAATTAAAGTAGAATTGAATGTCTCATCAATAATAATGGACACTAGAAGATTATGGAGCATGTCCTTAGAATTTTGAGGGAAGGCTGTCCTTTGCAAGAGGGATTTGGTTTCCTAATCCAAATAAAGAATAAGTGCTGAATATAAACTTAATGTGAAAAAATAAGGTAGCCATATCCAACGTTAGAATAAATTACATATGGGAACTACCCATCACTGAAACTTTTATATTGCCGCAGTCTGGCTGGGCACACAATCACGAGCCACCACACAGCTTGTAGATTCAAACAGCAACTCTTTATTCCCGAACTCACACCAGCCGTCTACAAACACGTTCTGGGGAAATCCACGTTCTCTGCCCAAAATCCACCACCACTGGGCTTCTATCTCCCAAAAAATACTGTCTGAATCCCGTGAGAACTCAAGGGGAACTCAGGCAGCAGGATACGCCCTATTCCCAGCAGGAATAATCTTAAACCTGGAAAGCCCTAAACCCGATTATCCTAAACCGGGAACACCCTAATCCCGGATCTGCCCTGGTCCTTGAGCAAGGTCACCTAACTGCAATGTCACTGCAAAATGTCCTATTTCCATGAGTCCTTCCACTAAGCAACATGGGGTATGCTGGCAAGGAAATTGTCATACCTACTTGGCTAATGGCTCCCAGCATTATATTGTCATGTTGAGATTTAATAAAGTGGACATGAAACACATCTCAACAGTTTAAACCATATTCATGTACTTTGTCTCACAATTAAAAAATAAAATGGAACATTTTAGAGGCTCATCTTGAATCCCTATTGATCATGCCTTTGTTTTTCTTAAAACTGTAACACCAATGCACACGTCCCTAAATCATACACTCTATAGTATTAAAGTTTATGTAAGTTTAGAAAAAAATTCTGAGGGAAGATGACTGCCCTTTAGTTGACATCTTCAGACATAGAATAATCCATAAACACACCCAATGCTAAGAAGCTATGAAAAGCCTGGAAGTGAATCAAGAAAGAGCTCTCCAAGAAACAGAGACCTGGCACAGTAAGCACTGAACAGAAGCTCCAGGTGACCACAGGGCAGCAAGCAATGCAGATGGACAGCAGCCGGTCCGCAGCAGAACAAGAGCACGGAGAGGGATGGGGAGGAGTAAAACCAGTGGAATAGCTGAACGGGGCTGCAGCGTCTGTGAAAGATACTAGTACAGTTTATGGCGTATCCGTGGGAACATTTAGAAAAAAGTGCCTGTGAAAAAATATGAAACTAAACAAATGGAACAATAAGGCATTTAAACGTTCGGAGAAACATTGAGAAACACAACAACAACAAAGTTCTGGGCTGCAGTATTCGTCTCTGTAGTGAACAGTATTTAAACATCATAGCATAAATGTGTAAAACCTCACCAGACTCTGGGAGGTCATCCTTCTGACGGGATGGGGGGGGGGGGCTTGGGGAAAAGGAGAACTGAACAGTCGACAAGACCAACAGGAAGTTAAAGGGTAAGACTTAACTGACAGATTAGGAGAGGTCAGAAGTGAATTATACACAGAAATAAAGACAAGAAAGCCACAAGAGAAAACTGAAGCTCTGGAAAGCAGGTGTGTGTGGGAACACACTGAGGCAAGGAATGCCACATTCAGGCACAACCCCCCACCCCCGGGGCTGCTGTAAACCAGGCACATTTAAAACACAATTTTTGAAAGCTGTTTTTATTGGCACGTTATAGTTCTGCGTAATAGTGGGGTTCATTTTGACATGATCACACATTGCTCCATGTCATTCCCGGGTGCTTTCTCTTCCCCCACTCTGCTCTTCCTGTTCCCTTCCTCCACTCCACTGGTCTTCTTTCTGTTTGTTTAATTGGTGCTTCACAGATATACATAAAAGTGAAATAACATGTGGTTCTATTCATATAGGTACATATCTTCATTCTGTTGATTTCATGCTTCTTTCCTGTACCTTCTGCCTCCCCTCAACCCCCTCTCTCTGCTCCACTCTTCTCCCCCTTTTTCATGGGATCCCTCCCCATGTGTTTTCCTTAGGTTCATCTGGCTTCTGTAGAGGAGAGGAAACATCGGACCCTTGATTTGCTGAGTCTTGCTGTTTTCACTTAGCCTGATATTTTCTAGTTCCATCCATATACCAGCAAATGCCATAATTTTATTCTTCTTTTAAGAAGTGTCTGTATACTTATTTTGTCCATTGATTATTTGGGGGTTTGTTTGTTGTTGTTGTTGTTGTTGTTTGGGGGGTTTTTTGGTGTTAAAATTTTAATTCTTTGTATATTCTGGATATGAATCCCCTATCAGAGAAGTAGTTTCCAAAGATAATCTCCCATTTGGTAGGATCTCTCTTCTTACTCTTAATCATTTCCTTTACTGTGAAGAGAGTAAAGTAAATCATTTCCTTTACTTAATTTGATGCCATCTCACTTATTGATTCTTGGTTTTATTTTTTGAACTTCTGGGCTCTTGTTAAGGAAAGTAGTGCCTATACCATTATGTTGGAATGTTGATCCTATGTTTTTTTGGTTTTTGTTTTGAGAGAGAGAGAGAATTTTAATATTTATTTTTTAGTTTTCGGCGGACACAACATCTTTGTTTGTATGTGGTGCTGAGGATCGAACCTGGGCCGCGCGCATGCCAGGTGAGGGCGCTACCACTTGAGCCACATCCCCAGCCCCAAGATCCTATGTTTTTTGTTTTGTTTTTTCCTAGGAGTTGAAAAGTTTCTGGTTTCATTTCTAGGTCTTTGGTCAACTTGGAATTGATTTTCATGCTGAATGAAACACAAAGATCTAGTTTCATTTCACTACATATGGATATCCAGTTTTCCAGCACTTTTTGTTAAAAAATCTATCTTTTCTCCAAAGTATGCATTTGGCACCTTTGTTGAGTATTACGTGACTGTATCATTGTGGGTTGTTTCTGTCTTCTGTTCTGTTCCACTGGTCTTCATATCTATTTTGAGCCAATACCATCCTGTTTTTGTGCTGTTGCTCTGTAGTATACTGTGAGATCAGGTGTTGTAGTGTCTCTAGTGATGCTTTTCTTGCTCACTACTACATTCGCTGTTTTGTGTTTCTTATTGTTCCAAATGAATTTTAGGACTGTTCTTTTCTAGTTCTGTGAAGAATGTTATTGGAATTTTGATTTCACTGAATCTGTATAACACTTTTAGTAATGTGACCATTTTGACAACATTAATTGTACCAATCCAAGAGCATGGGAGATCTTTTAAGGTTTTCTGTGATTTATTTCTTCAATGTTCTATAGTTTTCATTGTAGAGATCTTTTACCTCCTTGGGTAGATTTATTCCCAAAAATTTCTTTGAGGTTATTGTTACTGGAATAGTTTTCCTGATTTCATTCTCATTAGATTCATTATCAAAGTATAGAAAAGCTACTGATTTATGAATGTTGATCTTATATCCTGATACTTAGCTGAATTTGTTTATCAGCTTCAGAAGTATTCAGGTGAAGTTTTTTGCATCTTCTAAATATAGGACCATATCACCAACAAACAGAGATAATTTGACTCCCTCTTTTCCTATTTTCATCCTTTTAATTTCCTTATCTTGCCTGATTGCTTTAACTAGACTTTCAAGAACTCTGTTGAATAGAAGTGGTAAGAGTGGACATTCTTGTTCTTGATTTTAAAGGAAATTCTTTCAATTCTTCTATGTTTGGTATGGTATTGGCTTTGGGTTTGTCATATATAGCCTCTGTAATGTGTGGTAAGGTTCTCCATCCATAGCTTCTCCAATGTTTTTAACATGAATGGATGCTGGACTTTATTAAAGGCCTTTTCTCCATCTATTGTGATGGTCATACGATTCTTGTTCTTCATTCTTTATAAAGGGTGAATTATAGTCATTGATTTCCAAATGTTCAACCAACCTTGCCTCCCTGGAATAAAGTACATTTGATCATTGTATATTATCTTCTTGATGTGCTTTTTGAATGCACTTTGCTAATATTTTAGTAAGGATTCTTTTTTTTTTTTTTTTGCATCTATGTGCATCATGGACACTGAGCTGTAGATTTCTTTCCACGATGTGTCTTCATCTGGTTTTAGTATTAGTGTTGTACTGCCTTCACAAAATGTATCTGGGAGTTTTCTCTCTCATTCTTATTCATGGAATAGTTTGAGGAAGACTAGCATTGGTTATTCTTTAAAGATCTGGCAGAACTTGGCTGAGAATCCATCTGGTCATGAGGTTTTCTTTGTTGAAAGGCTTTCAGTTGCTGCTTCAATGTTATTGCTTGATATTAGTCTGTTTAGATTTCCTTTATCTTCCTGACTCAATTTGAATAGGTCATATGTGTCTAGAAATTTGTCAGTGTCCTCTAGATTTTTTAATTTATTGGAGTACAAATTTTCAAAATAGTTTTTCATGATTCTCTGGATTTCAAAATGTCTATGGTGATATCTCATTTTTATCACTATTTTTATTGATTTGGATTTCTCTCTCTTTCCTTTGGTTGGTTTGGCTAAGGGCTTATCAATATTGCTTACCTTTTTGAAGAACCGATTCCCTGTTGCATTGTTCCTTTATGTTGCTTTTTACTCTTGATTTCATTAATTTTGGCTCTGATGTTAATTATTTACTGTCTTCTACTGATTTTGTAATTGGTTTGTTATTCCTTTTCTAGAGACTTGAGGGGTAGCATTAGATTATTTATTTGTTTTTGTTTTATGTAAGTACTCACTGATATAAACTTTTCTTAGAACTGACAGTTTTATACATTGTGTCTCTGTTCTCATTTGTTTCTAAGCATGTCTTGATTTCTTCTCCCATTTCTTCTATCATCTATTTCATATTTAAAAGTGCATTCTTCAATCTCCATGTGCTTTCTATAGTTTTTCTTGCTGTTGATGTTTAATATCATTTCATTATGATCTGATGCACAGGATTATATCAAGTTTTTCTTCTGTTTGCTAAGAATTATATTGTGACCTAGAATATGGTCTATTTTGAAAAATTTACATGAGCAGCTAAAAAGAAAATAAATTCAACTTTTTTTAATAAACTATTATGTAGATATCTGTTATGTCCATTGATTTATAATATTATATAAATTGATTTCATGTTTGGATAACCTGTCTATTTGTGAAAGGGGTGTGTGTTAAAATTTCCCTGAATTATTTTAATTGAGGTCTCTCTGGGATTTAATGTCAAGAAGTTGTTGTTTTAAACGTGATTTGGTACACCAACTTTTGTGGCATAAAAATTTACTATTGTTAGGCTGGGGATAGAGCTCAGTTAGTAGAGTGCTTGCCTTGCATGCACAAGGCCCTGGGTTCAATCCCAGCACCACACACACAAAAAACAAATTTACTATTGTTATGCATTTTTGTTGAATCATTCCCTTTCCCATATGTAGTGGACTTCTTTGCCTCTTCCAACTAATTTTTGCATGAAATTTGCTTTTTTCAAATATGAGAATAGCTACTCCTGCTTGTTAATGGACTCCATGTACATGGATATTTTCTTCCATTTTTACCTTCTTTGTGTGGATGTTTTTGCTAATGGGGGAATCTTTTGCAAACAGCATATAGTTGAATAGCATATATCATTTTAATCCATTCTGCCAATCTATGTCATTTAATTGGGAAGTTGAGAAATTACATTTAGTATTATTATAGGTAGATTTTTGTTTTTCCTGACATTTTGGTGTGTTTCCTACATTTAATTTAGTTAGTTGCTCCTCTAGAGATCTTCATTCACTTGGGAACTTTGAGTTTGTTTTTGCATTCAACTGTGTAGTTTATCTTTACTTATTTTTTGTAGTGCTGGCTTAGTGGTCATAAATTCTGTCAGTTGTTCTCATCATGGAAAGTTTTTATTTTCCTTTAATTCTAAAATATAGTTTTGCTGGATATAGCAATATTGGCTTTTGATTGTTTTCTTTGGTTTTAGTGTCTAAGTTGAGAAGTCAGAGTGAGCCTTATTGTTTTACTTCTAAAGGTGACCTGAAATTTTTATCTTGCAAATTTTTATATTCTTTCCCTATATTCTGTATTAGGCATTTTGATCATGATGTGTCTTGGAGAAGCTCTTTTCTGATATTGTGCCTTTGGGGTTCTATATGCATACATATATGAATGTCCATCTCATATGTAGGACACTTTTCTGCTATTATTTCGCTGAAAAGTTTCTTAACAACATTAGCCTATATCTCCATGTTCTTATTTATTCTGATAACTCTCTAATTCAGTCTCTGGACATTGTCCCAGAGTTCTTGTGTATTCTGATCATGGGTTGTTCTCCCCACATTTATTGCATACTGAGTGTTAAGTTCACATACCCTGTCTTCAAGGCCTAAAGCTCTGTCTTTAAGGCCTGAAGTTCTATTTCCTATGTAATCTACTCTGCTAGTGAAACTTTCAATTGGATTTTCAATTTGGTTCATTGCTTGTTTCATTTCCATGAGTTCTGATGGACTTCTTTACAGTATCTCTATTTCTTTATTAAGATGGTCTTTTACCTACTGTATTTGCTATCTTAATTCATTCCTTACAACTTCTTTTAGTTCATTGAACACTGTAATATCATTTTTATGGTCTTTCTTTGGAATTTTATTATCCACTTCCATATCCATTTTTTTCTGGTAGTTTTCACCAAGTTGCAGTCATTTAGTTCCAAGCTACTAGCCTGGAAACAATTTATTTATTTATTTATTTATCTCAAATCTATCTTTGTAGAGGGATTGTAAATTTGGGGGAGAAACTTGTTTGCCTTTTTTCTCATGTTTTCAGAGGTATTATATTTGTGGATTTATTGAGATGGATTCCTCTTCCCCTTTGACACATGTGTCCTTCAGTATGTGGTTATCTTTTGTGTTCTTAGTACTTCTCTCTGTTTTTGATGTATGAGTAGATGTCCAGGAATGGGAATTGAGGTTCCACTCCAGCTGTTTCTACTTGGGGCCTGGTCACTGCTTTGTGGATTTTTTCTGTTCTATGTGTTGAAGTAGTAGAATTTGAATGTGGCTGATTCATGCCTGGAGTGGGGTTTGCTGTCACTTGGCAGAGTTTTGTGGGTAATTCAGCAGCAGGATCTCTGTCCTTTGAACTTGTAGTGTCCCAATCACTTCCCAGCCCCTCTTGGAAAAAGGGGGAGAAAGAAATAGTCATCATGGTAGCAACAAGTTTCTAGTCTTAAAATAAATGTCTTCTGCCTACTATGACATCTATAATACTCATTGCCACATAAAACAGAATGTTGGGGGTCAGTATTTAATATTAGAACCAACAACAAACAGCCATGTACAAATGTAACATTAAACAACAGGTGTCAACTACACCATCCAATGTATTAATAATGACAACATGAATGATGGGGGATAAAAATTATATAAACTAAATTATTATAACAGTGAATTTACACTTAAAGATAAAATGAGGTAGGAAGGCAAGAGAAAGTTTGAAATACTTAAAAAGTGAACAGAAGGAAAGCAGGGGAGAGGTAACAGGTGATAGCTCTAAGGAAGGGAGAGTAAAAATGACTAAAAGTAATTAAAACAGAGAAAGAAGGAACAAGAAATTTTGGTTATTGAAGGGGAAGAAAGTTAAGGAGTAATAAAAGGAACAAAACACAAGGTATGAAAAAACAAATAAAAAATCAAACCAAGGGGCTGGGGTTTGGGCTCAGCGGTAGAGCACTTGCCTAGCATGTGCGGGGCGCTTGGTTTGATCCTCAGCACCACATAAAAATGAAAGTATTGTGTCCAACTACAACTAAAACAAAATTTTAAAAAATTCAAACCAAGATAAATACACATAATAATAATATTATCCACATAATAATATGAATATATTCAAAATATATATACATAATGAATGAAAGAACATAAATATTTATGAATGAATATTCATTCATATATATATTCACACAAATATTCATTCACTTATTATGTGGGGAACTATATTTATTTATTTATTTATTCTCAAATCTATCAGTGTAGAGAGAACACACTCTCTACCCTGTAAAAAATAAAATGAGGTAGAATATAAAACAGGAAAACTATTATTAATTTAAAATGAAGGGCTTGTTTCTGCTGAGGTTTATGCTGTTGTACCATTCTTTGCATTTCTTTTTGGACTATGTACCCCTGGGATCAAGGGCTCTGTGTTGTTAAAAACAATTTTTTTCTGGTAGTTTTCACCAAGTTGCAGTCATTTAGTTCCAAGCTACTAGCCTGGAAACACAGCAGGTTACAGCAGCTCTCAGCTTCCCTTCTCCCAGTGTACAGAGTACCCGCAGACGGAGTCTGGTCTGGATAGACTATGCTGATGCTCTCCCAGAGGCGGGCTGAGGCAGAGTTCTAAATGGGAAGTTCCAGCAGCTGGAGTTGAGTTCTCGCTATCCTTTGTAACTTCCTGTTGCTGAGCAACATCCCAGCTTGATACATGGATATCAAGGACCTCCCCCAGATTCCACTCTTAGAGTGGGGGATCTAACCCTCCAAGGGTCTCCCAGATTCTACTGCCATGGATGTGGATTTCCGGGTCAGACCTGGAGTGTAGATGTTCCTGTCTGACCACTTCCTGGTCTTTTCCCATCTCCTTGAATGGGCTACTAGCAACAAAGGTACTGGAACTTTCTCCCCTCAGTCTCCCCATTGTGGATTGCCCTGGGCAAATCTCCACCTACGTCAGTCATGCAGGTGCAGACACACTCTGGGCCCCATGACAGGCAAGTCCTAGGACAGGTTGGCAATCTCATTTATGACCTCCCTATTTCCTGCCTACCAAGGTGGTCAGGGGGCCACCTGCCCATTGTTCCCACCATGACTCTTTGCTTGCTGGTTGAGAGATGCTGATCATTTTTCAATCATCAACTTCCCCATCCTCTCTGAGTCTGTAAAGATCAGCTCCCTCTCTGTTCCACGGGTTCTTCTGGGCCAAACTGACTCACGGTGCTTTTCTCTCTTTCTGCCTGTGTTACTCTACAGTGGGTTGGCAGCACTGACAGCACCCTGCCAGCTTTGCTGGCTCATCCCTAATGTATTGTTTCTTGTTTTATTCTCAAAGCTTCTGAATTTGTGTATCTCTATGACTATTTTACTGTCCGATGTTGAATTTCGGGACATTTCCTCTGCCACCCATCTTGCTGAGAAGCAATACTCCTGCTGCTTCAAGCGCAAGCTGAGGAGCAACTGTGGTTTTGTTTCTGGGTTTGCAGTTATATGTGATTACTCACAGTTAACAGAAAAGTGAAAAAAAAATTAAATAGAAAATTCCAGAAATAAACAATTTATAAGTTTTAAATTGTACTGTCTTTGGAGTAACATGAAGTCGTGCATCTTCTCTTTCCCTTCCAACTGAGATGTGAGTCATCACTTCATGTTGTATGTCTATGCTGTTTTAGTCACTTAGTAGCCATCTGGTTACTAGATGGACTCTTTTCAGTAGCACAGTGCTAGTGTTCAAGTCACCTTCCTGTCATAGCCTAGCAGGCTCTTCAGGGTGTCTGCATCATTCTCCTCTGTCATCTCACAACATTCCATCAAGGGTGAGTGAAATCCAGTAAGATCTCTTCAGGGACAATCTCACATCACTCCAAGAAGGGAGAGAACAGTGCCGTAAGGTATTTTCAGGGTGGGGAGATAGAAGACATTCACATAATTTCAATTACATTATATTGTTATATATAACTACTATATTTGCTTTAGATTCTGCTACAAAAGCATCTTGATTAGTGCCTCTTTTCAGTTTATTAAGAAGAAAATACAATTTCATAAACTTTTAAAATATAAAAATAACAAAATTTTAATAGATATGCCAAAAACCATGAAAATACTATAGAAATTATATGGACCAACTTTAGGATATGAGAGTGGGAAAATGAGCAGAGGAAAGAAGGGAGAGAAGAGAAAGGAATAAAGAGGCCAAGCTTCAGGTACGTCAATGGCAATTTCTTTTTTCATGTCAAGTCTAGGAAAATGTTTAAGAGGTAGGTGTTGTTTTCTGTGCTTTTCAATCATTTTTAAACACTTAAAAACAAAATTCTGCCTCTGCTTTGTTCAAAGTGTGTTCACTTTATGTAAGATTTCCCAACCAAGCACATACCATTCTCTACAGTTCCTTTCAGAAAGCTGAGATAGAAACCCTATTCCAAAAGCAGCTATTATTATTAAGCCCAACATGCAAGAGCACGTGTAATGCAATATTTCTTCCTAAGGACTCACCCATATAAGACATCCAAACCAAATGTTCATTAAAGATTTTTTTAAAAAAGCATTACTCAAGCTCTTTCAAGTTCTTGAAATCTTTTATTTTGTTTTCTATTCCATACCCTTTGGAGAAGACAATCAAGGCTAAAAATAAAATATATAAGTATATAAATTTCTAAAAACATTTATACTGCTATTCAAAATGTAATGATTATGAAGTAATGGTCAAATCAATTTAGTAAAGATTCACATTTTCCTGCAAATGCTTTTTCATCATAGAGCAGTCGGAGTAGGTGCTGTCCATGACTAACCAAAGAAAATAGAATCATAATGATAGAATGGATATTATGCTGATAGTTCAGGCATTTTCAAATTAAAATGCCACCTAATAGTTATGATTTTAATCTAATATTACACATGATATGCTAGTAATTTATTCTCAGAACACTGTAGGCTACTTAACTGATTGAAGATGGAGACATGATGGGGGACAGAAGATGTACCTTTACGAACTTAAAGAGTCTGCCTTTTTTTCCATCTGTATTAATTATAGACACTTTTCCAACCTTTTAAAAACCTACTATTAAAGGTGAACTACATATTGTCCATAAATCTAAACTTTAATTTTTCAGCTCTCTATTAACAGAGGAAGTTAATTATTTAGGTAAAAGAACATCACTTTCAGGAACCACTCTGTGGATTCATCTAATAATGTTCACCACCCTGTACATAGGCTACCATATTCACTCACAAAATACAGAGAGCGACATACTAGCGTCTAACCCAACTCATACCAATTGTGTCCTATCATACAACAGATGTGCATTTCAACCAAAGTCTATATTAACTGCTTACTTGCCCAAGGTCAGAAACTAAAGTGCCTCATGCATAAAGTTATGGAAGAGCATCTCAGAAGTATTTCTTAAGACTTAAGATTCCCAGTAATGATGGGTTTTTTTTAATTAAAAATCAACACTAAGTTAATAGTATTGAATTCCATAGCACACAGATTAAATTGCAGAATTTTGAAAACATTTCTTAGCTCTGTTATTATTGCTCAGTTTATTTACAATAAGGAGCAAATAAAAAAGGCACTCAATTTAGCACTATTTGACCTAATTTTTAAATCTCATACAGTGATATGGATGGCCTTGTTTTATTTCCTATATGTTATGATGTTCCGACATTTTAAAAAGGCTTCTGGGTTTTTTCCAGGGGACAGGCAGTTCCTAAAGATAGCAAAGCGTTCTGCTGAGAGCATACCTTTGATATTGAAGTACCCAATCCAAAGCTGTGTCTTTTCTATCTGCTCTGCATATCCCAGGGAGCAACAGCTGTCTGAAACATTTCAGGTCCAGATACCAGGCAACTGAGGACCATCCCTAAAGCTTAGAGCCTGTCAAAATGACTCCAAGTAGCAAGTCCTAAACTGTTTAATCTGCCCTCTTTCCTGCAGAAACTCCAATAAAGGCCAAGGCCTGGGTTCTCCCTGGTTCCTGTCCCCTTTGCCTCCTGACTAACAGTGGTGCTTTCTGCATGAGGCCCCGCAGTGGCCTGCTGCACCTCCTGTTTCTATCAACTGTGGGTATAATACACTGGGTTTTCCTGAGCCTCTCCTACATCTCCTCCTGTGGCTGCGCCTGACCAACCATTGCGTAAAAGAACAGAACGTGATACTTACGTTTTACTTGTTTTCCTGTTTTCTGCACACAACCTGACTACTAATTGCCATCAGAATCCGTTCTCCCATGCTACTCATTAATTAAAGATACCCCGGGGCTAGCTGGCTCACTGGCCCAGCACTGCATGGCTAGATGGGACATTTCCCTCCCTTCCTTTGAGCTACACTGGTCCTCATCGTTACCACAGAGACGAGAAACAGAACTTGTTTTTTGTTCATCTAAAAGGCAAAACTGGGAATCACAACTAGCAAGTATAAAAGAGTGAATTTCTGTTAACTATAGCAAATCGCTTTCTAACCAGGGCATTCTTTGAAAGATATCACACTTCCAACATTAGATTTTCTTTTCTAGAAAGAGCTGGATAATGTGATCCACCAATAAGAGGGAAGGAGAGATTTCTGAACTGAGTAAAAGTTTGGACTAGATGCTCTTCAAGTCTCTTCCAAGCCTAGTATTTTACAATTCTTTGTCAGTAGGAAAAGGAAAGATGAGAGAAGGGAGAGAAAACGGAAGTAAAGACAAAGGATAGGAAAGAAGAAGGAGTCGATAAAAGACAATTTTAAAACTAAGTCATTTGTGGCCAAGAAGTATATTACTGTGTATTAAGTCTTAAAGATTAGAAAAAATGCTCTAATTTTAATTTTATGCAATGCCATGTTCCTACCCTTCTTTAAAAATTAAATAACAACACTGTTCATACAAAATTTATTTCAGATTCTAGAGGGTAAGCTCTAGATTTTGAGTATAGAAATGAAATGATGTCTCATGGCCTTGAGATTAATTTAATTGGAATTCAGAACCTTTTCACCCATCATGTACAGTAGCAGTTTTAGACTCCTTGATTGTTCATGTCATAATCATGAAGTCATTGTTCTGCCCCAATTTATAACATGCTGGTGATGACTTTTGCCATGCTTCTATTTCTGCCTACCCTAGGTTCCGTGTTACTTTAAAATCATGTTAGTTAATGATCCTCTCCAGTTTACTAGTAAAATTTAATGAATAAAAATACAGCAAAGGACTATGTCACACTCTTCACACCATCTCTAGTGCCTGGCACAATGCCATTGTGGTAAGTGGGCTCAGAAATGCGTCTGCTCATCAGCCATTTACTAAGCCTCTGCTCTGGGCATGGGACGTGCAATGGAAGTCAATCAAATATATCTATAATATGAGGCTAATAATACAACTATTCATATTATAGTCTATAAATTTAGTGTTTGCATGTACAAATACGTAATGATATATCCCATCAATATGTACAAGTATAATGCACCAATAAAAAAGTGGAAAAAATAAACATTGATACAAAATCCCTAAAAGAAAAAATAAGTTTCATGAGGAACATTTTTGCCACTTTGTTTCCATGATTATATTTCCACTGCCTCAGATAGGTCTGTAGTACAGTAGGCTCTCAGAAAAAGGTGTTTTTAAATAAATGATACAGATATCAAGGTATATTTTTACATAAAATAATTTTATATTATTTATTACAGGCCATTTATTTTAATAATTAGAAGCTACATGCAAGTTTGCTCTGTTGGAATTGAACTAATTTGGACTTCTAACATATCAAAATAATCATTTTCTTCCAGGATCTTGCCATAGAAAGACTAAGTCCGCCACATAGTATAGGCAGTGCAGTGACTACTTCCATTAAAATGCTCACCTTTCTATACAATCTAAATAATAAAATCTTCAGATTGGTAGTTAGTATGGTAAGTTAATTAAGTATATTCTGTTAGACACTCAGAGAAGTCTTAACACATAAGAAATTGATAAAACCAAAAGATAAACTCTTGACTATCTTATTAATCTCTGGGACTATATAACAGATGTTTTTAACAGAAGAAATTAAAACTTCAATAATTCGATCTTATCTTCCAGAAATATATTTCAATCATTCCTAGAGGTTGTTCATGACAAACGTATAAACAAGGTCATGCTAAATGGGTAAAAGCTAAAAATGATGTAAGATCATAAACAACAAGAGTTTGTCCACTCATACCACTCCTATTCAATGTAGTACCTGAAGTCTAACTGGACACCCAAATTCGATAAGAGGAAATCAAATTTTCCCTAACAGATGACATGATTTATATATAGAAAACCTTAAAAAGTCTCCACCAAAGAACTGCTGGAACTGATGAATGAATTCACTAAAATTTCAAGATACAAAATTAATATACAAAAATTAGCATCTTTTTTTACACACTGAAAATTAACAAGTTGAAAAGAAATCAAAAGAGCAATCCTATTCACAATAGCCACATAAAAAGACAAAATTCACAGGCATAAATTTAACCACAGAAGTCAAAGATCTCCACAATGAAACCTGCAAAGCCCTGATGAAAGAATTGATGAGGATACCAAAAAAGGGAAAGGCATCCCATGTTCATTGATTGGAAGAATAAATATCATTAGAGTGTCCATATGACCTAAAACAACGTACAGATTCAATGCAATCTATATCAAAATACAAATGATATTTTTCACAGAACTAGAAAAAAAAATCAAAAAATATATATGGAACTACAAAACACCAAAAAATACCCAAAGCAATCGTGAGCAAAAAGGACAAAGCTAGAAATAGCACAATGTCTGACTTCCATACAATTACAAAGCCATATAATCAGAACAGCATAGTCCTGGCATAAATAGACACAGATCAATGAAACAGAATAGAAAATCAAAAATTAGTCCATGCATGTATAGCCAACTCATTTTGTTACAAAGGAACCAAGAACGTACATTGAAGGAAAGGCAGTGTTTTCAATAAACAGTACTGGGAAAACTAGGTATATGTAGAAGAAAGAAATTATATTCCTACCTCTTGCCATATACAGAAGGTATCTCAAAATGCATCAGAAATCTAAGTTTAAGACCTAAAACTCTAAAACTTCTTGAAAAAACATAGAAAAAATAATTTAAGACACTGATCTAGGCAAAGTTTGGGGTTTGGGGTTTTTTTTGTTTGTTTGTTTGTTTGGGATAAGCACAGGCAATATAAACAAAAGCAGATAAATGAAATTATATAAAACAAAGAAGTTTCTGCACAATGAAGAAAGTAATCAACAGAGTAAAGAGATAATCTACAGAATGGAGAAAAAATATTTAAAAACTATTCATCTGACAAAGGGTTAATATCCAGAGTATGTATGTATATATATATATATATGAAATTCCAATAATTCAACAGCAAAAACAAAACAAACAAGTATTCTCACTTTAAAATGGGTATGATTTAAATGGACATTAATCAAGAGAAGATACACAAATTCCCCACAAAGAATATAGAAAATGCTCGGTATTACAGATCATCAGGGAAATGTGAATCAAAACCATGGTATGACATTATCTCACTTTAGCTAGAATGATTCTTATTAAAAAGATAATAACAGGCCTATGGGCTGTGGCTCAGTGGCAGAGCACTTGCCTAGCACATGTGATGCACTGGGTTCGATCCTCAGCACCACATAAAAATAAATAAATAAAATAAAGATATTGCATCCATCTACAACTAAAAAGTATGCATTTTTTAAAAAAGGACAATTGCAAACACTGGCAAGAATTCTGAAAAGGGAGAGCCCTTATACACTATTGGTGGGAATGTATGTTAGTCTAGACATGGAAGATAGCATGGAAAAAAACTGAAAATGCAACTACCATATGGTCCTGCAATCCTAATACTGGAAATACATAAAAATAAAATAAAATAACTATGAAAGAGATATCTACCCCATCATGTTCATTGCAGCAGTGTTTTCAATAGCCTAGATATTAAATCAGTAAGGTTGTATATTACCCATTTATGGAAGAATGGATTAAAACTTATGGTAGGTACACACAATGAATATTACTCAGCCTTAAAAAGGGGTGGAATCCAGTCATTTGAAGCAACATGGATGCAACTGGAAGACACTATGTTAAATGAAATAAGGCACAGAAAAAAAATATTGCTTCTCATTCATTTGTAGAAATTAAAATAGTTGATCATATAGACATATGGAGTAGAGTAGAGGTTGCTAGAGGATAGGTAGGGAGAAGAGGGATAAAGAGAGGGTAGATAATGGGTATTAAAATAACATTGGGGAGTTATTCTGATATTTAATAGCAAAATAGGGTAAATATAGTCTACACCAATTAATCATATATTCCAAAATAACTGAAAAGAGTTTGAAGGTTCCTGGTATATAGAAATGATAATATTTAAGGAGGTAGAAATTTTCTTAATTCTGGTTTAATCATTACACATTGTATATGAGTATGAAATATAATAGTATACCCCATAAATAAGTATAAATAGTACATGTCAGTTGAAAAATTAAAATAATAATACTGTTATGATTTGGATATGAAGTGTTCCCCAAAAGCTCCTATTAATGTTGGAATATTTGGAGGTGAAATGATTAGATTATAAGAGCTGTAACTTAATGGTGGGACTGAAAACTGGTACAACCACTCTGGAAAGCAGTATGGAGACTCCTCAGAAAACTTGGAATGGAACCACCATTTGACCAGTTATCCCACTCCTCAGTCTATACCCAAAGGACTTAAAATGAGCATACTATAGTGATGCAGCCACATCAATAGCAGCTCAATTCACAATAGCTAAGCAATGGAACCAATCTAGGTGCCTTTGAACAGATGAATGGATAAAGAAAATGTGATATATATACACAGTGGAATATTACTCAGCCATAAAGAAGAATGCATTTGCTGGTAAATGGAAAGAATTGGAAACTACCATGTTAAGTGAAATAAGCCAATCCCCCCACTCAAAGACCAAATGTTCTCTCTGACATACAAATGCATGTCATAATAAGATGGGTGGAAGGAAGAACAGAAGTTCATTAGATTAGACAAAGGGGAATGAAAGGAAGGGAGGGGAGATGTGAATAAGAAAGAGAGTAGAATGAATAGGACATAACTTTCCTATGTTTATATACGAATATTGATCAGTATAACTCCACACCACGTACAACCACCAAATGGGAAATTGTACTCCATATATGTATAATATGTCCAAATACACTCTATTGTCATGCATATCTAAAAAGAACAAGTAAAACATATTTTTAGAAAGCTCCCGGTAATGTAGGAATATTTTGAGATGAAATGATCAGATTATGAGAGCTGTAATCTAATTAGTGGATCCATCCATCAGATGGATGAATAATTTGAATGGACTAACTGTGGTAACTGTAGGCAAGTGGGCATGACTGCAGGAAGTAGGTCTCTATTCTGTCTGGGCACCATGTGTGCACTCCCTTGTCCCCAACCCCCGACACCCCACCTTCCTGGCTGCCATGAACAGAGAATGCTCCCAGCCACACACTTCCACCAGGATGCTCTGCCTCACGTTGAGCCCAGCACAATAGAGTCAGCCCACCAGGGACCGAACCTCTGGAACTGTGACCCCCAAATAGACTTTCTTTCTCTGAGTTACCTCAATTGGGCATTTTAATCACAGTGATGAAAATTCAACTAACAAAGACTATTGGACAAATGATACTTCAAAATGACCAAAGGTAATTAAACTGGATCTTAGAAATAATAAGAAAAAAACCCCAGATATTTCCATCCTAAAAAGTGTTACCAGATGATCACCAACTCCATGATACATATTAATGTTTTCACAGCTACAGAACTACATATTTGGACATGGGGTTAAACAGTACTCACTGAATAATCACATACCACTTATGATTCTAAATTACCAACATTTTTAGGGGAAGGATACATTTAAAATGAAACCAATCAGTTAAATAAAGAAATTCCCCAATGAATCATTGTAAATTCCTATGTCAATAACATAAAAACTTAAACTTGGTCCTAATATATTCTAAGCACCCATCTCCATTTCTTTCTTATACTTATCATATATAAATAAGGGGCAGAAAATTATGAAGCAAATTCCTTTTTATATTTTATGAATACATGTGACACTGACCAATATGTCAACAATAATAAAGTACCCAAGACTATAAAAATAAATGAGATAAAATAAGACAAGGAGCACATGCTCTGAAGCCAGACTCTTTTCAAATTTGGTTCTGCCCCCTATGCGCTGGGGGACCTTTGCCAAGTTATTCAACACAAATTCATGTTTCCTCGTCTATAAAATGAATTATTGAGCAGTTAAAATATTTGAAATGTGGAAAGTACTTAGAACAACAGTATTTGACACAGAGCAAGCATTACATTAGTGTTAATTATTGTCGTTATTGTTGCTGCTGTTTTCTAAAACAGTTGATTCTGCACCAAGCAGATCGTACATTTCATCCGCGTGACTTAGTTTAAAATGCCTCACTGATTAGCTGATTTTAACCTCTCACTTTACTTCAATTAAAAAATGAGAAGCCGATCTGCCTGACAGATGCACAAAAGTTCATGTGTACACATCAAAATTAACGAAGCATCTAGCAATGTTAGTGGGATGAAGTGAGAACAGCACGGCCATCCCTTGGCCACTGCCCTTTTCCCTCAGCGGGAGAGTTATGCAATGGAGCACAAATTATCTGGCTGGGAACTTGGGCCTTAGACTGTGAGAACCCATTATTTTCTACAATCGTGAGATAATGTGCTAGGGAAAATGTTGCATCACGATCCTAGAAATCTCATATTCAGATGTGCACAGGACCAGGCACGCACTATCACTACCAGCAGCACTCCAGGTGAGCCCTTAAATTCAAAATGGTAGGGGGAAAAAAAAACTATAAGTTTTTTTTTTCTGCAGGCCACATGAGATGCCCAATGAAGACACCAAGTTGTACGACCAATACAAATCATCTATAATATTATTACCCAGATATTATTGTGTAATGTTATTATATCTGTAATATAATTATCTGGGTAATAATATTATAGACATACCAATGATTTGTATTTTTGTTTGTTTTTATTATTTTATAAGTGTTTTACCATATACATGATTTCCTTTTAACACCAAAGAACAAAAATATGCATAATATATGATTTTTTAGAAAAATTATAGGAATGTGCCTCCATTGATTCTAAGCAACTAATTTGTTAACTTGTGACATCTTAGAAAATCACACAGCAAACCTTGTAAGGAGAGGACAGAATGAATGAGCATTTTTAGGAACAAGAGAGAGAGGGGGAAGGGAGATAGAGAGAGGAGAGAGAAGAGTCAGTGAGGTTAATTTGAGGAGGTAAAGAACATCCTTAGATGATTATCTGACACAGAAAAAAGTCTACGGGCAGAATTTACAGCAATGAAAATACACTGAGCCTTGAAAGTGCTTTTTAAACATGGTGAAATTGTACTTAAGTATCCAAAACAGCTATCTAAAGAATGATTTCTTTCTTTAAAGCTACAACTAAGCGGTACATCTGCAAATCATGTTTCTTGACTGAGAATATTCTCAGGTATCTATAGTATTTGTCCATCAAATGCCAGGTGATGGTCAGAGGAGTCAACAACCTCCTGTGGACTCTGGATAGAAACAGGCCATGTCCTGGGGAGATCTGAACACGTGATGTGTATTTAAGCATTTTACCCTCTAAAATGCCATTTTACCGTCTAAAATGCTTAAGTTAAATACAAGGGGTTTGGAACCCAGAATTCGCCTCATTAGGAAACGTTACTCTATGATTGCTTGCTGACTCAAAGACAGAACCTATGAAGCAGGTGTGTGTGTGTGTGTGTGTGTGTGTGTGTGCACGTGCATCGTGGGTGTTGTGTAATTTATCTATCAGAGTTGAATTAGGGTCATAAAGATCATAAAGAACACTGAATCAAATTGCACTAAAAGCTCCACCCTTTTGAGATCCATGAGACTAGTTTCACAGAAAGGCAGCTGTCATGCAGAACCTAAATCAGGAAGTGGGTCAGCCCCAGAAAACACCAGAACTCAATCTTCAGTGCGATTTTGCATTTCAGAGGAAATAGTCTCTCTGCTTTAATGCTTTGAATTTTGATAAGAAATATGAAGAGGACTTATGCATAGTTTATAAACCAATTAGCATGTCTAAGAGTTTAACAATTTTTCAAAACAATGTATAAAAAGCTAGGCAAACGCAGCAAGCAATTTTTGTGTGCACTGAAAGGAAACTTCTGGACAGAGATCCGTCTCAGGCACTATTTAGTCTTGCTGTTCAAAAAAAAAAAAATCAATTCGACAACTGAATATGAAAACAATCATCGTGTTAAGAAATTTAATTCAGAAAGTTAGAGAAAGTAAACATTTGTAAAGAATCATACTCCAAAAAAACAGAAGTCCATCCAGTACCTTCTAAAGTGAAAATTGTGTATTCTACATTATTGCAAACTGTTTTAGGGGGAAAAATGCAATATAGCATCCTCAGGACCTTATAAATATTAAAAGTGAAAGCACATTTATTATTGTCCATACAAAATATTCTGCTCCAACTGTTTTCCAAAGTGATTTTCTGGAAGTACATATTCCACAGGGATTCTACAGAGAGCAGGCATTAAGTGTCGGAGTCTGTTTAAAATAGTAATTTAAAGCGAGGTCTCTAGGTTCAGAGAAGCTGCATTCTAGTTATGTCTACATACTTGTGTGACCTCAGGCAACTTTCTTAACGGCCTTATGCCTCAGTTTTCTAATCTGTGGAATAGGGATCAAATGTTGGAGTTATTAGAATAACGTCTGGAACATAATTACTGCTCAATGCATGGTAGCTGCCATTGTGGTTATTAGCTTGGGATATGTTGGGTTAATAAAGAAACATACCTGCTGAAGGATTTGGAGTCATTAATATACTAATATTCATAGTTATTCCCCATGAGACAAAAAGAGTCTATAGTGTTTTCCAATTTTTTTTTACCATGAAAAATTTATTTTCCCTCTACACAATTTTTTCAAGACTAAAGCCAATTAACACACTTGAGGAATATAATAAAAAAGAGAGTTTCAAACAATGTTTTTAAAAGATAACACAAACTAATCTTTCTCTTACTGTCACTTCCTACTACTGTCTCATAGGGATTTTTTGCCTCCCAGAGCTGTTCATGGTGGCCTAGTTCTTGTTCTAAAACAGACAACCTGGCTTGAGGTCCCAGCCCCATCACTTACCACATCTACGTCTATGATGGTAGACGAGGTAATGGACTTCTCTGGGCCTCTGCTTCCTCCTTTGTAAAACAGCAAAGGTCAGCGCCGACGTCTCATAGGATTGCTGGGAGGACTCATGGAACAGTACGTACGTGTCAAGCACTTGCCAGAAAGCTATCAACTGAGACAGAGGTCCTGGCCACTGCGGTGGCTCCATTCCTCCACCCTCACCCTAGGACCTTCTGCTGCTGAGCTTCACCTGAGAACCAGGAGGATGCAGATGTCTCCAGATATTTCCAGCTAAGGACATATTATAGTGAGTATAAAGATTTCTCAGGTGGTAACATAAATCGCAACCATAAAAAAAAAGCTGTGGTACAACAAAACATTCAGCTTCTCAGAGCCTTTGTGACGGAGCCCAACTGGGAGGGTGTCAATATCAGGGTTTTGGGGCCAAAGGAAGCTGATCTGAGAAATCTCACACCTCTTCCTGCCTTAGATGCTCTTGATTTTTCTACAATTCTATAATTTTTTTTTTTACAAATCTAGAAATATAATTAATTATCCTGGGGTTTTAGTAGGGGAGGGGAGGGATGTTCTCTCTATCCATAGCTCAACAGAAATAATACAACAAAACAGGAGTGCTACGATAAGCACATCTCAGCTGCTAGCTAGCACTTCCACTCAGGGTTGGATCCAGGGTGTGTGGCACTAAAAACCTGTACAATGTGGGGGCATTCTGTCTAGATTTAAAAAAGAGAAATGCAAAATAATGAGAAAATTAGACAAAGAAACTTAGAAGGAGTCCATGCAAGCTTTACTCTGGAACCACACAAGGGGCTACTGGGGATGAACTCAAGGTCAGAGCACTTGCCGAGCGTGTGTAAGGCCCTGGGTCTCATCCCCAGCACTGCAAAAAGAATAAGAGTTTAAAAAAATAAATCCATCAGGGGACAGAAAATACATGTCCCTGCCTTGAAGAAGTTTTAAATATAATAACAGAAACAACACAACACCTAAGGGTTTAGACAGAAATCAGAAATATACATATATACATATATATAGTGTTATATATAAATGCCAGAGAGCATAAGATAATAAATTTGTAAATGAATGGCACAGCTAACACATATTGCAGGAGCTCAAAAGATAATCACCATGAACTGGAGTTATCTTATAGCTTCACAAAGGAGGTAACATCACGGTTAGGTCAAAAATTGAGATTTGGATGAGCAGAAAGAAAAGGAAACTTGTATGTCTAGAGGTTTGAATCACTTAAGTTAAAAGAAACAGAGCTATTTGTTTGAGGCAGGGATTTCTGGAAGGACATTGATTGAACATAGTTGGGGAACAACCAATTAAAAGACTTAAATATCAATCTTTGAGTTTGATCTTGCAAATAAGACTAAGCTACTAATTTTCTGGGCGGGGGGGTGACATTATCAAAGTTGTGTTTTAGGATGAATACACAGGTTATTGAGGATGTGATAGACAGGATCCAGGAGACTCTGGCAACAGGTACACCACCTGAAAGCGAATGATGACAGGCTAGATGGCTGTTAAGCAATCGTACTGAGGGTGGACGTGAAAGGCAGGTTCAAGGATACCTGCAAAGAAGAATCAAGAGGATTTGATAACTACTTGTAGATAAAAATAATAATAATAATAAAAATGAGGTAAAAGTAAAGATGAGATCAATGATGACATCAGAATCTCAAAACTAGTACTTGGACAATAAATTAGCCAAAACTGAAAAGTTAGAAATATGTAGGACAAACTTCAGATGTGTGAAGGTTTAGGGTAAAGAAAGAATATATTCAGGTTTTCATATCGACAAAGAAGTTGTATATACAGTTTCAAGAGAGATTCCAAGCAATGAACTTCTACCAATTAAATTCTAGTAGCTTAAATAAAATGTCTTTCAACAGAATATCAGCATTTAAGAGAAGGTTCTGGATTGGAAGTCAAGAGGCCTCTGTTGAAGACACAAGTGTGTTTGAGAATGCTGAATCTCTCACAGGCACAGTGTTCCAATGCAGTGCGAATCCATGAAAAGGTCACTTTGTCTTCCCTAAATTAGTTCATAAAACCTGTAAGTTACAAAAATATAAATTACCTAGACATAAATCTTTCTTCAAAATAGTTAATTTTTTAAAAGTATCACCACACGGTGGTAAAATTTAATGAGTCCAGTTTTAATTTATAGTTTCTAGAACCTTAGAGCATACTGTCAATTTAGAGTCAATGATGCATGCTTTGCAAATACCACTCAGCACCTGAAATAAAACAATTATCTATATTGATTACTTAGACTAACATTTTCACATGAATTGCTAATTAATGCTGCCTTTGAATCATTTACTTAAATGTCTAATCAGATGGAGACTGTTCACTCCAAAATCTCAATTCCAGGTCACAAGATTTTTGACCCCCACTTTCTGTGTCATTGAATTTCAGATGTTCAGATTGAACAGCATGGCACATTGGAAACCCTGGGAGGAGCAGCCAATATTGTAAAAGTATTGCCATATGTCATAGCATGCATTCTTCACTTCTCTCAGCTCTGGCTCCCCAAATCTCTCATCTTCATACTCCCAGAGTCCATTAAAAGGTGCCTCTGGAGACCACCAAAGGAAGGAGCCTCCACTGCCATTGGTAAGCCTGAGCTCAGACTCGAAGATGAGAATCCCAGTGCCTCACTGGTACACCGTCACAGGCTGTCCCAGCTCACGAAAAGAAACAGAAGAGCAAATGCCATGGTATAAATAAAGGAGGGTATTTCTTGCTCCCCTGGTCTTGATCAAATTAAGCTTGAATAACATTTTTTACTGATATCCCCAAGACAATAAGTACTTCGTTACATTTTAAGGAATTCTATTAGTTACAGCAAAATATTTCACCCTTTGCAAAATATGTACAAAAAAATATTTTGAGGAACTGGATTGTTGTGACAGTATTAGAATGCATAATGACATGTTTTTATTCATCCCATAAATAATTGTTGAGGTCATACTATGTACAGCTTTTTGCAGTGCACACATCCTGCAAAGGAAATTCAAAGAAAGGAAGATATAATCCCTGCCCTAAAAGAACACGTAATCCGGGGGAATCCAAGATGACGGGCCAGAGGGAGGCAGCATTCTGTGTCGCTGCCTGATCTGGGACTCAGTTGTTGAGTGTGTGGGAGGCCCTGCCTTTCGGTTTTATTCTGCCCAACACCCCCAGTTGGGCTTCTCCCCGCTGAAGTTAAGTTTCCGTGTCTCTCGAGAAGAACATCAAGTAATCCCTCACCCCTCCCCCTCTTCTCTGAAGGGCACCAAAGTCAAAAGTTTTCTCCACCAATCCCCGCTGGACACAGCATCGGCTGGTGGTTTGTGAGTCACCCTGCCAATCAGCACCTGCCAAGTCGCCAAGCAACCCTTCTTGACCTGAAGCTTGCAAGCTCACACTCTCTGCTCTCTTCCTCTCCTTTCTCCCCCTTCAGGCAGCCCCCCCCCCCCATAAAATCTCTTGGTTGAATTTCTGTCTCGGGTGAATCACTGGCCTTTCACAAGTAGTGAGAATACTGCTTCTCTGTCAGAGATGTTCCTGCTTCAGCGCAGGAATCACAGCCACCGTGCCCTTGCAGGGCTCCAGGCCTCAGCGACATAGTAGCTCTCCCAACTACTCTCCACGCAGGACCACCGTGTGCCCCAGCAGGACCATCTGCATCAGCACCCACGCAGAACTTCCGGCCACCCACCTGAGCATCCTGGACTCCGCTCCCCCACACGGGACACCCAGTAGCGACCCAAGCTCAAAAACTCTGGCCTCCACTCCCATTAGGACCCCCATCTTCCAACATGGGGCTCCCCCGGGGTCCACCATCTTGGACTTTGTAGCAATGGAGATAGTCTCCTATACGCAGGTAGATTGCCTGCACTGGGAACTTCACACAGGCTCTGAAGACAGCCAAAACCACACCCAGCATGCCACAGAGCTGTCTCTGAACACATTGTCCACGTTCAACGCCATCACCCGGTTGTAGGGCCAAACGAGGCAAGGCACAGAAGATGCAGGAAACAGTTTTATTTGGCTGCAGCCAGGTTCAAAGGGCACAGCTTTTGCTGTAACCAATCAATCCCCTGAACCCCAAATTCAGGGATTTTCAGAATTTTATACCCAGTGTGTAAAGGGAGGGGCTCAGAAGTTCACAGTCTGCAGAAGTTTACAAAAAAAGCAACTTTTTCTTTCACTGTTTTTGGGCAAGTTAATTCATCAAGGACAATACCTGAGAAAGGGAGAGCTTCTTCTCCCCTTTCTTTCCTCCCCCTGCCAGCTGTTACCATGGAGCCCAGTTGTAACTTATCTTAAAAATGTAGACATCTCTGTGAAGCCCAGCTCAAGGCCAGAGGCCTTGTTTGCACATTTCTACAAACTACTATACTGGATACATTTGTGAAAAACTAGTAAGGGGTGTCCAGCACCTGGAGTTCTGGTAACTTCCTGGCCTGTGTCCAAGTAAAACAGGGGGGCACAAAAAATAGGAAGTTTATATACATTGAATGGTTTTGCAGAGACTCTTTTGTCAACCGTCCTAAAATCAGCCATGATGAAGATTTCTGGAGAAGCCCAGTTAATACTTTCCTGTGGAGAAAGGGGGTGCCACTTCTCCACCCAACCCGACACCCCACCCCTAAAAGTAGCTGCCCCATCTCGGGTCACCTTCACCACCATCTTTAGTAGGGACAACTCCCAGTTTGGAACTCCAGCTGGACAGGTACCCAGTGTCTAAATCCCCCCTCTCCCCAGCAGCCACTAACCCTGCACAGTGACACCCTGGTTACCTTCACCATCCTGAGCGTGGAGCTACCAGCTAACAACAGATCACTCCACCTATTGGATGAGAAGGGAAGCAGGAAAAATACTGATCTACAACCCAAACAATCCCTGTTTCTTCTTTCGAGATTTTTTTTCTTTCTTCTCCCTCTTTATTCTCCCGCACTCATATCCCCAACATATGTGAAACCAAGTACTTTGCATGAATTAGGATTTTGAGGACTGGAATGTCTGAATAGTATATTACAACCATGTTGTAAATTCTTTTTTTTTTCTTTTTCGTCTAATTTTTACTATTTTAACATTGTTTAATTTTTCTAAATATATATGTGTGCATGTTTCGCGTACTCTACTGTCTTCCCACTTACTTGTCTACCCAAAATTACTTCCTCTCTCTTCTCCTGCTACTAACCTTGTTTAGATTCCTCTTTCACACTTCCTAAGATATAATAGCTCTATGTCCTCACCTTCTGCCTCCTCAGCATATCATCCTACACCTCACCCCTGGTTCTTTGTCCACTGTCAGAAACTGTAAGTCCTTTTACAAAACTTCTGATTATATTATAGATAATTATTGAATTCACCATTTCTGTACATTTTGACCAAACTGTAAATGTCTTAATAGAAACTATTTATTTTTAAGGTTGTATATTTTTTTATATTGGGATCTATTAACATTGTCTTTCCCCTCAAATGGAAATATTGGAATCCTACAGGGGCACTATAAGTCTATAGGGTAAAAACGGTAATGCCTTGGATCCACAGTGCTAGAAGGGAAGACACACAAGCAACATGAAAAGACAAGGGAGGAAAGTGCCCCAAATAAATCAAGATACCACATAGTAGAATCCATGGCTAGCACAGCAGAAGAAATGACACAGAAGGAATTCAGGATGTACTTGATTAAAATGTTCTGTGAATTAAAGGATGATATAAGAGAGCAAATACAGGCAGCAAAATATAACTTCAACAAAGAGTTACAAAGACAAATACAGGTTCTAAAAACAAAACAAAACAAAAACCCAAACAGAAACCCTTGAAATGAAAGAAACAATAAACCAAATTAAAAGCTCAATTGAAAGCATCACCAACAGATTAGACCACTTGGAAGACAGGACCTCAGACAATGAAGACAAAATATATAATCTTGAAAAAAATATAGACCAGACAGTGAAAATGATTAAAAAAAAACATGTGCAGAACATTCAAGAAACATGGGATAGCATAAAGAGACCAAATTTCAGAATTATTGGGATAGAGGAAGGCATAGAGTTCCAAACCAAAGGAATGAACAATCTATTCGATGAAATAATATCAGAAAATTTTTGAAACATTAAGAATAAACTGGAAAACCAAATTCAAGAGGCTTACAGGACACCAAATGTACAAAATCAAACAGATCTACACCAAGGCACATTATAATGAAAATGCTTAAATTACAGAATAAGGAGAGAATATTAAAAGCCACAAGAGAAAGGAATCAGATTATATATAGGGGAAAAACAATTAGGTTATATGCAGATTTTTCAAATCAGACCCTGACGGCTAGAAGATCCTGGAACAACATATATCAAGCTCTGAAAGAAAACGGATGCCAACCAAGAATCTTGTATCCAGCAAAATTAAGCTCTGGACTTGATGATTAAATAAAAACCTTCAATTATAAACAAAGGTTAAATGAATTTACAGCTAGAAAACCTGCACTAGAGAACATTCCTGGCAAAATATTCCATGAAGAGGAAATGAAAATAAGCAGAGGGAGATATTACACACAAGGAAAAACTAATCAAAAAGAAACCAAGTCAAGTTAAATAACAAAAATGGCTGAGAATACAAATTATGTCTCAATAATAACCCTGAATGTTAATGGCCTAAACTCACCAATCAAAAGACATAGGCTAGCAGACTGGATCCAAAAAATAAAAAAAGAGACCCAACAATATGCTGTGTGCAGGAGACTCATCTCATAGGAAAAGACATCCATAGACTCAAGGTGAAAATTGGGAAAAATCATACCACTCACATGGACTGTGGAAGCAACCAGGGGTTTCCATCCTCATATCAAATAAAGTAGACTTCAAGCTAAAGTTAATCAAAAGGGGTGGAGAAGGACATTTCATACTGCTCAAGGGAACCATACACCAACAGGCCATAACAATTATAAATATATATATGCCTCAAACAGTGGAGCATCTTTGTTCATCAAACAATTTTTTCTAAAGTTCAAGAGTCAAATTGACCTCACACAATAATTTTGGGTGACTTTAACACACCTCTTTCACCACTGGATAGATCTTCCAAACAAAAGTTGAACAAAGAAATTATAGAATTCAATAATACAATCAATAAGTTAGACTTAACTGACATATGTAAAATATTTCATTCATCAACGAGGAAATACACTTTCTTCTCAGCAGCACATGGATCCTTCTCTAAAATAGACCGCATATTGTGCCACAAAGCAACTCTTAGCAAATACAAAGAGTTACTACCCTGCATTCTCTCAGATCATAATGGAATGAAATTAGAAATCAATGATAAAATAAAAAATAAAAACTACTCCAACAACTGGAGACTAAATAATATGCTACTGAATGAACAATGGGTTGCAAAGGCATTAAGGAGGAAATTAAAAAACTCTTAGAGGTGAATAAGAACACTGATACAGCATATCAAAATCTCTGGGATGCTATGAAGGCAGTACTAATAGGAAAGTTCATTGCATGGAGTTCATTCCTTCAAAGAAGAAAAATTCAACAAATAAATGACCTAACATCACATCTCAAAGTCCTAGAAAAAGAACAAAAAATCAACACCAAAAGCAGTAGAAGACAGGGATTAAAATCAGAGCTGAAATCAATGAAATTGAAACAAAAGAAACAATTGGAAAAAAAATTGACAAAACAAAAACTTGGTTCTTTGAAAGAATAAATAAGATTGACAAAACCTTAGTCATGCTAACAAACAGAAGGAGAAACAAAACTCAAATTACTAACATATGTGATGAAAAAGGAAATACCACAACAGACATTACAGAAATACAGAAGATAATTAGAAATTATTTTGAAAACTTGTACTCCAATAAAATAGAAAATAGAAAAAAAAATCAACAAATTTCTAGAGTCATATGATTTACCCAAATTGAATCAGGATGATATGCACAATTAAAACAGATCAGTTTCAAGCAATGAAATAGAAGATGCCATCAGAAGCCTACCAACCAAGAAAAGCCCAGAACCAGATGGATACACAGCCAAGTTCTACAAGACCTTTAAAGGAGAACTAATACCAACATTCCTCAAATTATTTCATGAAACAGAAAAAGAGGGAGGACTTCCAAACTCATTCTATTTGGCCAATATCACCCTGATTCCAAAACCAGGCAAAGACACATCAAAGAAATAAAACTTCAGACCTATATCTATAATGAATATAGATGCAAAAATTCTCAATAAAACTCTGGCAAGTCGAATACAAAAACATATCAAAAAGATAGTGCACCACAATCAAGTGGGGTTTATCTCAAGGATGAAAGGTTGGTTCAAATACGAAAATCAATAAATGTAATTTGTCATATCAATAGACTTAAAGATAAGAATCATATGATCATCTGATAGATGCAGAAAAAAAAAACATCCAACAAAATACAGCACCCCTTCATGTTCAAAATGCTAGAAAAACTATGGATATCAAGAACATATGTCAACATCATAAAAGCTATCTATGCTAAGCCCCAGGTCAACATTATTCTAAATGGAGAAAAATTGAAAGAATTCCCCCTAAAAACTGGAATAAGACAGAGATGTCCTCTTTCACCACTTCTGTTTAACATAGTTCTTGAAACACTGGCCAGAGCAATTAGACAGACAAAAGAAATTAAAGGGATATAGACAGGAAAAGAAGAACTTAAATTAGCACTATTTGCCGATGATATGATTCCATACCTAGAAGACACAAAAAATTCCACCAGAAAACTTCTAGAACTAGTAAATGAATTTCAGCAAACTAGCAGGATACTACATACAACATACATAAATCAAATGTATATCAGTGACAAATCCTCTGGAAGGGAAATGAGGAAAACTCCCCCATTTAAAATAAGGTAGTTTTACATTTAAAAAAAAATTAAATACTTAGGAATCAACCTAACAAAAAGAGATGAAAGACCTCTACAATGAAAACTACAGAACACTAAAGAAAGAAATTAAAGAAGATCTTAGAAGATGGAAAGACCTCCCTTGTTCTTGGACAGGCAGAATTAATATTGTCAAAATGACCATACTTCCAAAAGCACTATACAGATTTAATGCAATTACAATAAAAATCCCAATGTCATTCCTCATAGAAATAGAAAAAGCAGTCATGAAATTCATGTGGAAATACAAGAGATGCAGGATAGCTCAGGCTATCCTTAGCAGAAAGAGTAAAGCAGATGGCATCATCAGACCTTAAACTATACACAGAACAATAAGCATGGTATTGGCACCCAAAGAGACTGGTAGACCAATGGTACATAATAGAGGACACAGAGACAAACCCACATAATTACAATTATCTTATATTAGACAAAGGCACAAAAAACATACATTGGAGAGAAGATAGCCTCTTCAACAAATGGTGCTGGAAAACTGGAAATCCATATACAACAAAATGAAATTAAACCTCTATCTCTCACCATGCATAATACTCAACTCAAAGTGGATCAAGGATCTAATAGAAGAAAAATAGGTCCAAATCTCCATCATGTAGGATTAGGCTACTACTTCCTTAATAAGACTCCTATAGTGCAATAATTAAAATCAAGAATTAATAAATGGGGTGAATTCAAACTAAAAAGCTTCTTCTCAGCAAAAGAAACAATCAGTGAGGTGAATAGAGAGCCCACATCTTGGGAACAAAATTTTACCCCTCACACATCAGATAGAGCATTAATCTCTAGAGAATATAAAGAACTCAAAAAGCTAAACACCAAAAAACAAAACCCAGTCAATAAGTGGTCCATGGGACTGAATAAATACTTCTCAGAAGATAATACACATTCAATCAACAAATATATGAATAAGTGTTCAACATCTCTAGCAATTAGAGAAATGCAAATCAAAACTACTCTAAAATTTCATCTCACTCCAGTCAGAATGGCGGCTATTAAGAACGCAAACAACATTAAGTATTGGCAAGGATGTGGGGGGAAAGGTACACTCATACATTGCTGGTGGGACTGCAAATTGGTACAGCCAATTTGGAAAGCAGTATGGAGATTCCTTGGAAAACTGGGGATGGAACCACCATTCCAAAGCCCAGCTAAAGCTATCCCACTCCTTGGTCTATACCCAAAGGACTTAAAAACAGCATACTAAAGAGACACAGCCACATCAATGTTTATAGCAGCACAATTCACAATAGCTAAACTTTGGAGTCAACCTAGATGCCCTTCAGTAGATGAATGGATAAAGAAAATGTGGTGTGTATATATATATATATATATATATATATATATATATATATATATACATACATACATACATACATACATACAATGGAATATTACTCAGCAATAAAAGAGAATAAAATCATGGCATTTGCAGGTAAATGGATGGAGTTAGAGAATATAATGCTAAGTGAAGTTAGCCAATCCCAAAAAACCAAATGCTGAATGTTTTCTCTGATATAAGGAGTCTGATTCATAGTGGGGTTGGGAGGGGAATAATGGGAGGATTAGATGAACTCTAGATAGGGCAAAGGGATGGGAGGAGAGGGAGGGGGCATGGAGGTGGAAGAAATGGTGGAATGAGATGGACATCATTACCCAAAATACGCGTAAGAAGACATGAATGGTGTGAATATACTTTACATACAACCAGAGATATGAAAAATTGTGCTCTGTATGTGTAATATGGATTGTAATGCATTCTACTCTCATATATAACAAATTAGAATAAAATTTTTTAAAAGAACATATAATCTTCATAATTAGAAAAAATACACATTAGCACAATGATGAATTGTTTAACAAAGCAATGATGTAGAACCTGATTGGATAATGCAGAAAATTAATAGACACATAGAGGTAAATATAAGTTGGAATAGTCAGAAAACACCTCCTGAAACTTGAGCTGCATAAAAAAGGAAAATAGAGGGGCTGGAAGGAAAATATAGGCACTGTGATTGTAGCTCAATGACAGAGTGCTTGCCTAGCACGTGTGAAGGACTGGGTTTGTAAATATAAATAAATAAAGGTATTTAAAGGTATTATGTCCATCTAAAACTAAAAATATTTTTTTAAATACATATGCCAAACGTGGATGATTATTTTGCCAACTTTAAATTCAAACTTTGAAAAGCTGGAAATAACGACATCCGTTATTCAGCATATGTTAGTCATGTTCCATACTAGCTGCTGACTTCTGCATATTCCCCAAGTTCTATTAGAGTTTTGTTCTTGCGTAAGTACAAATTAAATGTTTAGCAAGTGCTGATCAATTAATAAAGTAAGTGTGCACTGGCCATACGTTTTCTGTGCTAGATATCAAAATTACAAAATAAGACACATTGCATTATGGTGACTCATAATTAGGACTGCAGACGCAGTATGATAGAAGTGTGGAAATGCCTTAGTGAAAGTGTGGGCACACAGCAGGAGCCCCTAGTTCTGAATGGGAATCACATGAGTGCTGTGCACCACCAAAGAATCCCCAGGACAAACAGGAACAGGAGAGTTAGAGCAAATCTGTGAGCCACAAATGGGGGAAGCAGCCAAAGCCCGAGCCCAGAGCCTCAGGGCAGCTGAAGGAGCCAGGACGTAAATGGAGCACAGGTGCCTGGCAGCCAGGCCTGCTGAGAGAGGGGACTGGCACTGGGCACTATTCTTGAGGCCAACTTCATGCTGAAACCATGTGGAACTCTAGAGGATTTGAAGCAGGGAACTTACTGGTGAGGTTTATATTTTAGAAAAATTACTTTGGAGCATGTGTACAAGAACAAAACTACCCTAAGAAATTTGAAGTCTTAGTTAAAAGGTATTTTTCATCCTAATTTCCCCTAACCACATTGTGAAGCTTTTATTTTCAAAGTCAAAAATCTCTTTATTGCAAATGGTTCTTATGCAATGTCTATTAAGAGAAAGAACCTTAAAGAATAGAATTGAAGTCAATTCAATGGAACTCTTGCTTCTCTCTCTCTGTAACAAGACTTTTCGAATCTCCTAGTGTTAGATACACTCATGCCTTTTTGAATTTTCCTTTTTCATTATGTAAAGAAAATTAACCAAAATGATTGTGACTGAAAGAAAGAAGCAAAATTTAGAGTCAAGAATAAATAAGTATTGAATGCTATAGGTTTGAATAGCCATTTAGAAAATGATCCCATCATAAGAGAAAAGAAATTTACATATACAAAACTTTAGAACTCTATATTCAGAGGTGTGATTGTTCTTTTGCTCCCAAACATTTTCACATTGTGTCTACCTCTGAGCTACTTTTGCTTAGAAAAAAAGTTGGGATAACTTCTCAAGTTTTATACTGAATTATTTTGCCCTTTCTTTATAAACAGATTATGTTCTATCTAATATTCCAGCGTGGTCAAAGGCATTCTTTTGGCAATTGGCAAATTTCAGAAAAACTGTCACCCTTGCTAAAAATTCAAACTGTCAAAATAAGGTGAATTTTAGTAAAAAAAAATTTCAGTTGTTTTGTTACATAGTTTAGAAATATCAAATGCCAACAAGAATTTTATAGGATAGAATAAAATGAGTATGTGTTGACATGTAGCACATATTTCTAAATCAAATGTTCTCTGTTACAAAAAAAAGTTTAAGTGAGATTCCTATTTCATAAAACTATTCTTATGTATAAAGTTTATGTGCAAAAACAAAATCCAAAAAGCCATACAGCAACACGTACAATTTGGGGCACAGTAACACTCAAAGTGTAACTATGATGTCAACTCCTTTCTAGAATAGCTTGACATTTATCAAAATTCTCAGCTGCTTAATGTCTGTTTTCTATTAAATTTGTGAAATTTTCATTTGAGTCAGTAACACATATCACAGTATTTGATTAGATGAGTTGGTTTTCAGTCTTGTTTGTTTTTTGTTTGTTTAGGGGTTTTGTTGTTGTTGTGTTTGTGTTTGGGGAAATTTTTTTTGAAGTTTTTGCAGATGGACAGCATGCCTTTATTTTATTTGTTTATTTTTATGTGGTGCTGAGGATCCAACCCAGGGCCTCACATGTGCAAGGCAAGTGCTCTGCCACTGAGCCCCGGCCCAGTGTTGTTTGGTTGTTGTTTGGTTGTTGAGTTAGGTTTTCACACAGGAGCATTTTTCCACCCATACTAATAGGTGTCATTGGGCCAAAAATGCTATGACTCCTGAAAAGCAAAGTTAAGTTTCTCTAAACTGGAAGAAACAAACTTCTAAAAGTTGATAAAAGATGCGTTAGAGACCTTTTAATAGACGTACATATTTTGTTTAGTTGTGTAAATTTTTTTGATGTTTCTTTTTTAAAAAAAAATGTATGGAGGAAACAGCAATGATTATCAAATGATAATAGTAGGAAACCAAGTTGCATTAGTTAGACTGAGTTATACCAGAATTAAAGATCTGTGTTTTAGAGTTTCCACCTGTATCTGCAAGTTATCAAGTTGTGCACTTACATTGAGTCAATAGAATCAATGCAAATATACAGTTTAGATAACTAAAATTCCTTGCTGTATCATTTCTTCAATTACAGAATTCTAAATTTTTTCTCAGCTTTTTTTCAAATAGTTGCCTCTGTTCTCTACCTTGGCTCCATTCACACAGCCCTAAAAAGAGTCCAAAATGTATGGGACCTTTTATAGCCAATTTTTATCATTCTGATAAATACATTTGAGGTTAGATTTTTCATATCTAATACTACTAAAAAATCTTTTGGAAAATTTTAATTGTAGATAACTGAAAAAAAAATCTTAAAATTAAACAAGTGTCATTCTCCTTGCAGGGGAATCAACTTATACATGAAAGCCAGCAACATAAAATTATGAATCTTAATGAGAACCAAACATGGCTAATATCATTGTATAGGCCTAGTAAAATCACTAAGATTATTGTTATGAATTCGGAAAAACAGGCATATACAGCTATTAAAACAAAGTTGCTTTGAAAAATAAAAAGGTGAGGTTGTTTGTAATTTGAATTTTTAATTTGAAAGTATATATGTGTATATAGACATATAGATGTTTTAGGTAATCTAGTAATTGCTATATAATATCAAACACATATCAAATTTAAAAAGGATTTAATGCAAAGCATTTTTACCCATTAAAATGTAAAATAAGATTTAACTTTGCATTTTAAATACATCATATTTGCAAGCAGGCATACAACACAGTAAGAAAATGAGGCTTTAAATTATATAAAGTTTCAAAAAACTTCATAATTTAAAAATGAGGGACTGGACCTGCACCTCAGAGGCTTGCCTTGCACGTGTGAGACACTGGGTTTGATCCTCAGCACCACATAAAAATCAACAAATAAGGGGCTGGGGATATAGCTCGGGGTTGGTAGAGTGCTTGCCTGTCATACACAAGGCCCTGGGTTCAATCCCCAGCACCACAAAAATAAATAAGTAAATAAATAAAATAAAGGTATGCTGTCCATCTACAACCACAAAAAAATTTTAATTACATAAATTTTCATAAGTGTATGTTCTTAGCAATTAAGACAGATAAACTAGATACATGTAATATCATAGTGATCAGATAAATCTGAATTTGAAAAGAAAAAGTTACAACGTCCTCAGTGAGTTATACATTATAACACTATAAAGCTGGCCCCACTATAGAACACGGTGATGGCTGAAATGTAAGGCAGTGAGCTCAGAACTATAAAAAGGAAATACTACTTCATAACCTTTAGCTAACCTGTAGCTACAGTTCCACAGCAGGTCATAAAATCAAATTCTGTGGTTGGATTTAAAAGCTGGATAATTTTATAGCCACTCATAATATCATGGTTCAAGCTCATTGCCTTCTGCAGCTCGAGTAGAATGCTCTGCTCATTTATATGAATAGACTGGAAGAAGGAGGGTGGTGCGAGGTACCCTCTTAAAGGTTAAATATTGGTTCCTGTGTTTTAAATGACAATTTACCACCTCAGTCTCCTTTCCGACACGTAAAGAGCAGTGAAGGAGAACTGAGGCCGCAGGAAGCTGCCTTTGCAAGTCAGAATTTAGGATTCCCTACGGAACCTGCCCGTCAGTTTCGAGACTCACCTGCACAATAAGCCAAGACTGCTAGGACCTCAGGATTTGCATCTCCCAATTAGTTCACCTTGGGTGACCTTCCATTTCCTAGCTGAAGATTTGCTTTTCCACATGTCTTTTCTTCTCCTCTTCATGGTGCTTTAGTTTATGAAGATATTTCCTGTACCTATCTTCTGTTTTAAAATACAAAATAGGGGCTAGGATTATGGATCAGCGTAGAGCACTCGCCTAGCATGTGTGAGGCCCTGGGTTTGAACCTCAGCACCACATAAAAATAAATAAATAAAATAAATATTGTGTCCCACGACAGCTAAAAAATAAGTATTAAAAAAAATAAAAATAAAATACAAAATAACTAGGCCTTCTCTGTGCAAACATTTCCCCCCGCCCCTACTGGGGATTGAACCCAGAGGCGCTTTACCACTGAGCTACATTCCCAGCCCTTTTTATGTTTTATTTGAGTCATGGTCTCACTAAGTTGCTTAGGGCCTTGCTAAGTTGCTGAGCCTGGTCTCTATCTTGCCATCCTGCCTAAGCCTCAGCCCCACCAGTCACAAGTCACTGGGATCTCAGGAGACCAGCCAAACTTTTATATTGCTTTTAAAATGTACTGTCCTTTCATCTTTTAATATTATTAGTGCCTTATAGTTATATACAATAGTTGGGTTCATCCAACTCACTCTAAGTGCATAAAATTCAATTTCAGTTAACCATCACACCCTCCTCTCACCCGTTCTCCTTCCTCCACTCTGCTAGACTTCTTTGTCTATTTATTTGTATTTGATGAGTTCTTTTTACTTATACATAAAGGTATATTACATGTGCACATAACATGATGTTTTAAGAATCCATCCTGCATTGCTGCCCCTTTCCCATCTTCTTTTATACCAGTGGTCTTCCCTGTGTCTTCAAGATCTCTTGACTTTCCTCCTCCTTTCCTTTATTTCACTCTAGCTTCCACATATGGAAGAAAACATTAGACCCTTGATTTTCTGAGTCTGCCTATTTTACTAAGCATGATATTCTCCATTTCCATCCATTTACCACTAAGTGCCATAATTCCATTCCTGATGGCTGAGTAGAACTGCATATTCCACGATTTCTTAATCCACTCATCTACTGATGGGCACCTGGGCTGGTTCCATAATTTAGCTATTGTGAATTGTACTTCTATAAATATTGAGGTGGCTTTGTCCCTATAGTATGCTAATTTTAGTTCTTTGGGGAAAATATCAAGGAATGGGAAAGCTAAGTCATATGTTGGTTCTATCCCTAGTTTTCTGAGGAATCTCTGAACTGATTTCCAGAGTGGTTGTACCAGTCTGCAGTATGAACAACAATGTATGAATGTACCTTCCTCCACCTTCAACCTCACCATCATTTATAATTATTTGTATTCTCGATCACTGTCACTCTAACTGAAGGGAGATGAAATCTTAGTGAAATTTTTATTTGAATTTCTCTGTGTGCTAACGATGTGGGATATTTTTTCATATATAATTTTGCCATTGTGTTTCTTGTTTTGAGATGCCTCTGTTTAGTTATTTTGCCCATTTTTTGATGAAGTTATTATTATATATTTTTGGTGTTAAGTTTCTTTAGTTCTTTATATATTTTGGATATCCATCCCCTATCAGAGGAGTACCTGGCAAAGATTTTCCTCCATTCTGTAGGCTCTCTCTTCACACTCTTAATCATTTCTTTTGCTCTACAGAAACTTTTTAATTTGACGACATCCCACTTGTTGATTCTTGGTTTTATTTCTGGCACTTTTGGGATCATGTTAAGGAAATCAGTGCCTGCACCAATATGATGATGTGTTGACCCTACGTTTTCTTTTTTTCTTTTATTGTACTGGGGATTGAACCCAGGTGCACTCAACCACTGAGCCACATCACAACCCTTTTTTATATTTTATTTATAGACAGGGTCTCACTAAGTTGCTGAGGCTGGCTTTGAACTCAGAATCCTCCTGCCTCAGCCTCCAGAGATGGTGGAATTATAGGTGTGCACCACCGCACCTGGCAACCCAGTTTTCTTCTACCACTTGCAAGGTTTCTGGTCTAATTTCTAAGTCTTTGATCCATTTTGATTTGACTTTGGTGCAGGACGAGAGGGATCTAGTTTCATTTTTCTACATAGTCAGTTTTCCTCGCACCATTTGTTTAAAAGGCTGTCTTTTCTCCAGAGTATATTTTTGGAACCTTTGTCAAGTTTCAGATGATCAGAAGTATGTGGGTTTGTCTCTGAGTCTCTACTCTGTTCTGTTGGTCTTCATGTCTATTTTGATGCAACACCATGCTGTTTTTGTTACTACAGCTCTGTAGTGTAATTTCAGATCAGGTGTTTGATGCTTCCTCCATTACTTTTCTTGCTCAGTATTGCTTTGACTATTCGGGGTCTCTTAGTCTTCCCAATTAATTTAAGGATTGTTTTCTTCTAATTCTGTGAAGAATGTCATTGGTATTTTAATGGGAATTGCATTGAATCTGCATACTGCTTTTTGTAGTATGGCCATTTTTGTTAGAGTCTGTAAACAAGTCTGGATGGCGCCTGGCATTTTGCCAGAGGGAGTGGTTTGTGAAGTAACTCCAGCGAGCCATTAAGTGTGGAGATTCCTTATTGGTTGACTGATGTATCTAGTTTATGCTAATTAAGATAAGCTGTGTGGAATGTATAAATACCTCTGTTGTCCTACAATAAACAGCTCCCACTCCTGCTGTATCAATGTACACCGGCACATTTTGACAATATTAATTCTGCCAATTCAGGAACATGGAAGATCTTTCTATCTTCTAAGGTCTTACATTTCTTTTTTCAGGGTTCTATAATTTTTTTTGTAGAGCTATTTTACCTCCTTGGTTAAATTAATTCCCAAGTTTTGTTTTTTTGTTTGTTTGTTTGTTTGTTTTTGTTTTTTTAAGGTTACTGTGAATAGGTTGTTTTCCTGATTTCTTCCTTGGCCAAATCACTGTTGGAATATGGGAAAGCTATTGATTTATGGATGTTGAACATGTATTCTGCTACTTTGCTGTACTTATATATAAGCTCTAGAAGTCTTGTGGGGGAGTTTTTTTTTTGGGGGGGGGGTCTTCTAGATATAGGATCATGTTATCTGCAAACAGAGATAGTTTGACTTATTTTCCTATTTGTATCCCTTTGATTTCCTTCTCTTGCCTAATGTTTCAAGGACTACACTGAATAGGAGTGGAGAGCCTTGTCTTATTTCAGATTTTAGAGGAAATGCTTTTAGTTTTTCCCTGTTCAGTATGATATTGGCTTTGAGTTTGTCATAAATAGCCTTATAATGTTGAGGTAAGGTCCTTCCATCCCTAGTTTCTGCAGCATTTTTGACATGAATGGGTGCTGGATTTTATCAAAGGTCTTTCTGCATCTATCAAGATGATCATGTGATTCTTGTCCTTAATTCTTTATAAGTGGTGAATTAAATTTATTTATTTGCCCATGTTGAACCAACCTTGCATCTCTGGAATGAAATCCACTTACCCATGCTGTATTTTATCTTTATGTGTTTTTGAACAAATTTCCTGATATTTTATTAAAGAGTTTTTGCTCTATGTTCATCAAGAATTTTAGTTTAGAATTTCCTTTCTTTTAAAAAAATATTTTTAGTTGTAGATGGACACAATACCTTTATTTTATTTATTTATATGTGGTGCTGATGATTGAACCTAGGGCCTCACATTTGCTAGGAAAGTGCTCCACCAAGCTACAACCCCAGCCCATAGAGTTTTCTTTCTTTGATGAATCTTTTTCTGGTTTTGGTATCAGGATGATACTGGCTTCATAGAATGTATTTGGGAGTGTTACCTCCCTTTCAAATTCATGAAATAATTTGAGAAAGACTAGTGTTAGTTTTTCTTTAAAAGTCTGGTAGAACTCAGCTGAATAATCCATCTGGTTTTGGGTTTTTATTTTCTGAAAGGCTTTTATTCAATTTCATTACTTGATATTTGTCTGCTTAGGTTTTCTATATCTCCCTGGTTAAATTTGGGCAGGTAATATGTGTCTGAAAATTAGTCAATGTTTTCTAGATTTCCCAGTTTGTTGGGGTATAAATTTTCAAAATAGTTCTGATGATCCTTTGGATTTTGGAAGGACCTATGGTGACTTCTCCTTTTTAATCTCAAGTATATCCATTTGGGTCTTCTCTTTCTTTTGGTCAGTTTGGCTACAGGTTTTCAATCTTACTTATCCTTTTGAAGAACCAACTCTTCACTGCATTGATCCTGCAAATTTTTTTTATTCTCAATTTCATTAATTATGGCTCTGATGTTAATTATATCCTGTCTTCTACTGGTTTGAGAATTATCACGTTCTTTTTTCTTCTTTTTCTAAGGACTTGAGGTAAAACATAAGCTTATTTATTTGGGATCATTTATTTTTAAATGTAGGCACTCAGAGCTATAAATTTTCCTCATAGAACTGCTTTCATATTGTCCCAGAGAATTTGATATGTTGTATCTCTATTCTCATTCACTTCTAAGAATTTCTTGACTTCTACTCTCATATCTTCTTTGATCCATTCTTTATTTAATAGAGTATTGCTCAATATCCATGCATTTGTGTGGTTTATATTAATTTTCTTCCTGTTAATTTCTAGTTTCATTCCATTATGTTTTGATAGGATGCATGGGATCATATCAATTGTTTTGTATTTGATAAGGTTTATTTTGAGACTTAGAATATGTTCTATTTTGGAAAAAGTTCCATGAGCTGCTGAAAAGAAGGTAAATTCAGCTGTCTTGGGGTAAAATTTCTGTAGATGTCTGTCTCATCCTTTTGATTTATAATATTATTTAGGTTGAAAATATCTTTATTGATTTTATGTTTTTATGACCTGTTTATTGGTGATAAGGATGTGTTGAAATAACCCAGTATTATTGAGATTTAATATCATTGAGTGTATTGTTGTTGTTGTTTACATAATTGGGTGCACTGACATTTGGAGCATAAATATTTACTATTGTTGTATCTTCTTGTTGGATTACTCCCTCTATTAGGATGTAGTAGCCTTCTTTGTCTCTTCTGGTTATTTTTTGTTTGAAATCCACTTTGTCAGATATGAGGATAGCTACTCCTGCTTGTTTTTGGAGTTCATTTGCATATTTTTTTCTATCCTTATTTTCCATGTTAGGCATTTTGATGATGATTTCTTGGAGAACTTCACATTTTATTAAGCTTATTTTGGGGTCCAGTATGTGTCCTCTATGTGAATGTCTGTCTCATTTCTAATATGAGAAAAGTTTTCTATATCTCATTGAAAATGTTCTTAATGCCTTTAACTTGTATCTTTATGTTCTCTTTTATCCCAATGATTCTCAGGTTTGGTTTCTTGATTTTGTTCCAGAATTCTGATATATTCTGATCGTGTTCTATAATTTTTCCCTTTATTGTATTCTATGTACTCAAGTTCATATACCCTGTCTCCAAGGCCTGAACTTCTATCTTCAAAGGCTGAAGTTCTGTTTTTCTATGCAATCTAATCTATTAGTGATGCTTCTAAGGGAAATTTATATTTATTTATTTATTCATTTATTCATTCACTTATTTCTTTATTTATTTACACATGCTGGGGATCAAACCCAGGGCCTTGTGCATGCTGGGCAGACATTCTACCATGAAATCACAGTCCCAGCCCTCAAGTGAATTTTTAACTTGACTGTGTCTTTCATTTCTATGAGTTCTAAATGGTTTCTTTTCACTGTTTCTATTCCTTTATTGAAGCAGTCTTTCATCTCCTGAATTTGCTCTCTAAATTCATTCCTTAGATCTTTTAGTTCATTGGACATCTTAATAACCATTTTTTTATAATCTTTTCTGAGATTTTATCCACTTCAATATCCATGGGATCCTTTGTTGGGGGATTGTGAATTTGAGAAGAAATTTTTTTGCCCATTTCCTCATGTTTTCAGAGATCTTGGATTTGCACATCAATTGATATAGGTTCCCCTTCCTCTTTTTTACGTGTATCCTTTTGTGTATAATTGTCTTATTTGTTTTGGGACTTCTCTTTGTTTTTGATGTATGAGCAGATATCAAGGGGTGGAACCTAAGGTCACTCTCTGATTATTCCTTCTTGGGTTCTTGTTGGAGTTTTTGGTCTCTCATTTTTTTGAGTTGAAAAAATGTAAAGGCTCAGGTGGGGCTAAACTGTGTTTGAGGTGAGATTCACTGTTGCTTGGTTGAGATGCATTTCTTAGCAGGAGGATCTCTATTCTGTGATCTTCAAGTGTCTCAATCTCCAGCCTCTCTTGGATGGGGGATTCAGGAATGGCAAAAATGTCAGCAACAGATGTGCAACTTTAAGATAAATGTCTGGTGTCTACTTACACATCTGTAACACTAATTGACACCTACATGGGAGTGGTGGGGTCAGCATTTAATAACAGTACCAACAATTAAAAAAAAACAAACCATGAACTAGTCAGGCATTCAGCAACAGTTTCTACTATTTTGTCCACTATATTAATGATCACAACCATTAGAATGGTGCAGGAATTGCATAATATATATTGTTTCTATTATTTAGTGAAATCACTATTTCCTAAGTAAGAGAAAATAGGGTAGGAAGGCAAGAGAAGTTTGAAGTATTTGAAAAAGTGATCAGAGGAGAGGCAGGAAGTGGGGAGCTGGTGTCAGATGTAAAGAAGGAATAACTGAAAGTAAAGTAAAAAGAGAGGAGGAGGGAACGGGAAATTTGGGGTGTTACTGGGGGAAAGAGAGAAGAGGTGAGATAGGAGGTTCCAGAACAAGCGTAGGTACGACTGAAGCAGAAAATGCAAGATTGGAACAATTCAAACCCTCACATAATTGTACCCCACGTAAGTGTAATCTAGGCTGAATAATGAACTCATTCGGGAGAGAGGTACTGATACCACCGGTTATCACTGACAATCTCTGCTTCCTCAAATGTTGAAATGTGAACATTAGGGAAGCGCCGAGGCAAGCACATAAAGCAGGTTTTATTTAAAAAGTAGCAATACTGACTTTTCCTGGGAGGGAGAAGGGGGCCATATCTGGTATCCTGGTATCCCAAGAAGTGGAAGTGTCCTCCCCTTTTTGCAGATTTTAGACTTTCTTTGTTCTCCTGCCCTCTTTCCTCCTTATCTCTCTCCTTCCTGCACAGGTGACTAGGTCCAGGAGATGCTGGTGGGATGGCCAAAAGGTGAGAAGCAGGTGGGCTGGAAGAGCCAAGGTGGAGAGAGGGCCAAGGCAGCAGCCCAGGGGCATTCATTAGCAGCTCCCTGTCTGTTTAGGGGGCGCTTCATTAACAGCCTTCTGGGAGGGGCAGTGTAGGCAGATAATCTTGGTAATCAAAAAGCTCAGGAGACATTAACATTCCCATCTCCCGGGGCCACCTCCAACTTCCTGAACTCAAACTGGCCTCCATTTTCTCAGTCCAACCAGATTACCTATGTACCCTTACTGCCTGTCTTTAATCCTTGCTTCATTACAAGTGTATGGAGTTATATATCTTCAAACCTATTCATGCAGTCAGAGCGTGCGCACACACACACACATCATGCATAATGAAAAAAAAGATGAAGAGTAATACAATTGATAAAATGATGTTTGAGAAATTGAAAAAACATTAAAATTTAAAAAGAGTAAGAAAGTGGAATTAGAGGAATATAGAGGAAAAATAAAAAGAAGACTTGTTTCTGCGTGGTGGTCAAGTCTGTTGGTGGGGATGGATTTTCGGTCTTTATTTTTGGCTCTGTATTTTTGGCTGCCCTCCTGGTGTTCCTCACCTAGCTGCCAGCTGGGAAGTAGCTCAGCTTCCAACCTCCCGGAGTGGGTGGGTAGACTGGGGCGTGCTCATGTGTTTAGTAATCCTGGGGGTGAGGGGGGACGCTGAGTTCTAGACTGGGGCTTCCAGTGGTTGGGTTTGGACTTGGGTGGGTTTGGAACTCCGTTGGTGGGTATTTGAGATTCGATCCACTCCTCCTATTGGTGTGGCGCTTCCTGCCTGCTGGGCTTCTGGATCTCTGAAACCCCATCAGGAAAACCCACTTTCAGGGCCTAGGGACTGAGCCTCCACAGGCTTCGACTTCACCGTGATGGGTGTGACCACAGGAGTCCTCCCTGGAGTAGAGATCCAGCCCTGGACAGCAGGTACCCTCCCTGGAGTGCAGGTGTCTGCCCTGGAAAGCAGGTGTCTGCGCTGGACAGCAGGTGTCCACTCTGGATAGCAGGTGTCCACCCTGGAGTGCAGGTTGCCCTGGACAACAGGTGTCCATCCTGGACAGCAGGTGCCCGCCCTGGAGAACAGGTGCTGCCCTAGAGAGCAGGTGTCCACCTGGATAGCAGGTGCCCTCCCTGGACAGCAGGTGTCCACTCTGGAGTGCAGGTGCCCTCTCTGGACAGCAGGTGTATGCCCTAGAGAGCAGGTGTCCACCCTGGAGAGCAGGTGGCCTCCCTGGACAGAAGGTGTATGCCCTAGAGAGCAGGTGGCCTCCCTGGACAGCAGGTGGCCTCCCTGGACAGCAGGTGCCCGCCCTGGACAGCAGGTGCACTGCCGGGTGCCTGGCGCAGCGGGGGTCTTCCAGCTTTCAGGGCGCCCGCCAAGTGGGGTTCTTTTCCCAGGGTCCCGAGGCTGATCCAAGGAGGGCGCGCTCTGGTGCCTGATTCCGTCGGTGGTTCTCTGTGGTTCGGGTGCACCCTGGGAATACTTTGGTGGCTGCTGGCTCCTCTGGGCTCCCAGTCCGCACCCCACCCGGCCTCTGTCCACAGCTGCGCAGCCCTGAGGGGGCGCTTCCCGCCCAGGGGCGGCCGGGGACTGGGCCCTGCGTGGGGCTGGGGGGCTTGCCCCGCGGCTTTGCCTTCCCCCGACTCCGCCCACGGGTCACCCTTTCCCTGTCCCCAGGGCTGTGGCTCACCCGCCGCCCACGTTCTCTGGTCCGCTCGGGGAGCTGGGCGGGAGGGTTCCCCTTCTGGTGCTCAACGTGCCCTCTCCCTGCAGCTCTGGGACCCCCGACGGCTCAGCGTCATGTCTCAGGGAGCTTCGCCACTCACCTCGCGGAGGTCTCAGCTTCGTGGGTGCTGCCAGAGGAGCTGAAGGCCCTTCCCTTCTCTGCTCCTCCATCCTGTCTCCCCAAGCCTTGGTTTAAATCTGTTCTTTCCTCTCAAAACACTTTTTTTTTTTTTTTAATTGGCAGTTCCTGCATCTGGGCCTTTGTCCATTTTTCCTCTACTGACGAAATGCCACTCTCTGCTCCTCTGGCTTCGTGCATACAGTTTAATTCCAGTTTCTTCCTGAAGTTATTCTGTTCTCAGGTGAAAACAGTACTTCAAACCGCCCTCCCCACCCACCTTGTACATCCAGAATATTGCACCAGCGTTTCTGCCATTTCTCTCTTAGTCTCTTTCCCTTTCTCTCTTAGTCTAAAGTGCTTGGGCATTGGGCTTGCCTCCTGCTTAGCTCTCTCACAGCGCGAGAAGCCTTGCTAACAGGGGTGTACCCCATCCCCTGTGTCTCCACCTTGCCTGATCTTCAATGTGCCAATTACTCTGTACGCATTTGTGGCGCAAAGAAATAACTGAATGTGGCTTGATATTTTTTTTTATTGCTCTGCACTTCCTTAGACCACAATGTATTTACCAATATCCTGATGTAATTTTACCTCTCTTTTTCCACCTACCATTTGTTTTGTTTCTTGCTTACTTTTGGAATTTTGAATTCTTCAAAATAATAAAAAGAAATAATCTCTATAAAAATTACTGTTCTTGGATTCAGTATTCACGTGAAAATAAATACTGCTGTTAAGATGGCTAAGTAAGAGAATGCTGAGACTGTCCTTATTTTAAGCACAGGTCTGTGTTTGTTTCTGGGTAGAGTTGAATGAAGCACCAAAAATATCATTTTGTTAACCTGCTTCTTCCATCTAGTGGCAAAAGGCAGTAAGAAACAATGTCCTTTAAAAAACACTGTGATCAAATGGCATCTCTAGATGCCATTTCAGGAAATACTACTGATGGCAAGGTTCAACATCCAATGTTTAAATTATAAATACATAATAATTATAAAAATTAGTTTAGCAAATTGGAAGCATCCAGCTGGGATAAATCTCAAAGTCAGTTTAATTCATATGTGTATTTGCATGTTTTCACAAATACCTCAGCTACACATGTAAAGCCATGTGTCACCCCACATTACACTAGGGTGGATTTGTTTGGGAATACAGTTACATATCTGGAACAAGTTGTTGGGTATCTAGTTAGAATTCCATAATTTCGCTCAGCGATGGGCATATGGCTATTGTGATGGTATAAATGTAAGAGGTTCAATTGAGAACCACTGGAATTGAACTGTCCCCATGAAATTTTTAGTTAAAATACTTTTTTATGACCTGAGGCATGGGGTAAATTGGAGTGCGGGGAAGAGGCAAAGATGAAAGGAGGCAGAATCAGCTGCTCTGCATTGTTGGGACTGCCTCAAAGGCATTAATGAAAAATGATATGTCCAACATAGCATGATTGTGCATACTCGGCACTCTCAAAGGCTACCAGCTGATCCCTAATACATGAGATTTGACTGCCCTTCTAATACTTTCTCTTTGCCTCATTGCAAATGTAATTAATGTTTTAGAAGTTAAATGTGGGTTTTGCAAAAAATGGAAAGAGCATCCTCCAAGACAGCAAACTTCTTCCCCTCCCCTGTTTGAATGAACAAGTTAGCAATGTGTAATGGCAATATAAATTAAGAACTGTCAAACTTTTAAAATATGTTAAGGCTATAAGGAGAAAGTAAGTGTTCATGAATATTTTTATTATTTCAAACTTAATACTTTTTATTAAAAGAATACAAGTTTGTATATTTGTTTTTCCTGTTTTCAAGAAGAGAAAAACCCTGCCAAACACCTTCGTCTCTCAAAGCAATTTGAGATTAGGAGGAATGTCTGTGAGTTTCTCTCCTTTCCCTCCAGTGGAAGCAGTCTAAACTTTTTATCTTCTGCTATGAGTTGGGAGGTGGTGGGAAACAGAGGAAATGGAGTGACTATGTGAAGGACAGGGTGAGCCGAAGAAGATAGGATCACTGCGCAATTCCATCTGGGAAAAGAGAGAGGCCGGAGGTGGTTCCATTGTCCCTCCCCACATCACAGGCTATTGAAAAGTGTGGGTCCCCCACGTGTGTTATAATGTGGTTTTACTCAAACCAGAGGCTTTGCATAAGCTCCTCAGTAATGAATTTCAGGCAAACTACCTACCTCACCACTGACATTACTATCTGATTCAAATTTTGGGAGAACAAGCAAGGGAGAAGGGAAGCTGTTCTGCAGTGAGAGGCACAGGAATGAACACTGTGGAATGGCTTCCCGGGCTGGCGCCCCAGCTGTCATTCAGCAGCTCTGTGAGCTTGGGCAAGCCGCACAACTTCTTTTGAGTCTCAGTTTCCCCAAAACTGGTTCATTCAAATAAGGGAGGGGAGGAAGCTTGCAGTCTTGGAGAATGTTCTTTCCATCTGCAAAACAGAGAAAACGATAACATACCTTTATAATGTTGTTAGGATGAATTAAATGAGAAAATGCATATAAAGTACTTGACAAATAATAGAAGGCACTCTCTCTCTATATAAGAAATGTTATTATTTACAGGATAACTAATATATACCACGAATTTTATAGTACATTATCTTTCATATAGCATCTAATATTTGTTTGAGATATGTTTGTAAAATAAATTTTAAGATGCTCTTTTTGGTGCAAATATTTCCTTGTCACTGCTTACCTTTGTACAGGGGGTGATTTTTAGAAGTAATTTTCAAGGCTGCCTTCAAGTGTTTGGGTAGCCAATATCAATTACAGTTAATACTAATATTTCTGTCTGGGAATTTCTTAGAAAAATATTAGCTGAAAACTATAAGATTATTGAGGTATCTTAAAAAGATATAGTTTAAACAAAAGAAGCAAACATGTGAATTTTTAAAACATATCTGAAAGATTATCTCTAAATAGGGAATAGGGGTGGGAGGGAAAGGGAGGGAGAAGCGGAATAGCATGGATGGTGAAAGGAGACCCTCATCATTATACAACATACATGTATGAAGATGTGAATTTGGTGTTAATATACCTTATATACAAACAGAGAGATGATAAATTGTGGTATAAAGGTGTATTAAGAATTGTAATGCAAAAAAAAAAAATAAGAGAGCTCATGTATAATGGCATAATTTGGCGTGAACACACTTTATATACAGAAATATGAAAAATTGTGCTGTGAATGGATAATTATGATTATAATGCATTCCACTATTGTCAAGTATGTAAGAAATAAAAATAAATTTAAAAATTTTTTAAAAATTTTAAAAAGAATAAAAAAGATGAAATGATCATTTTAAACTTTGAATCCCTGAAAAATAGAAACTACTGTGAATTTCTAGAAGTATTATAGCCTGTGTTTTTTTTATCACATTGTGAGCTTATTGAATAATAAAAATAAAACCAAAAACCAAACCAAACAAACAAATCATCAAAACCTAGGTATTCCAAAGCAATCAACAAATTTTTATGTCCCCATGTAAGTCTGGGCTAGAATAAAGGTGTAATATGATTTTAAAATTTTTGTAAAAGCATACTTAAATAAAAGAGGCATGTTTTCATACTGGATAGAATGAAAGCAATACTAAGTGCCTATTCAAGATTTGAAAGTTTATTCTTTATAATTAAGGAGAAAGAAAGAAGAAACTGCCAAAATTTTCATACAACTGCCTCTGGGTTATGATGCCCATTCACCCTCATTCACTCTTCTGAAATCAACTTTTCATTATTAATTGCTCACCTTTAACATACAAATTATTTTTGGAGTACTTTCAAAACCAGAAGAAACACAAGAGAACTTTAAACATTTTATATCCCCTACATGAAAGATTTTTCACTTTCTGCATTATTCTTGCTTTTTCTTTCTACAAATAATTATAAATTAAAACAGACGTAATAATTTGTTTTAGTCTTGACTAAAACTACTGGGCCTTACATAGAATTTTGTACAGAAATCAAGCCTCTCTATTTTATCCATAGTGAAAGACAAAATTTTGTACAGAATATTCTTCAACAGTTTTCATTGTTTCTGCTAATTCTTCATTAGTAAAAGGGCTTCTATCATTCAACTCTCTCATCTTTTGAAATAAAATTCTTGTAGAAATTTCTGTAGATGCTCCTGAGATGCTCCAACTCATCAACAATTTAAATATAACCCCCACCTATCTCTCTCTCTCTCTCTCTCTCTCAAACACATACACACACAGTGTTTATCTAAAAGTCCAATAATCAGAAGTATTTGCCTTTATGACCAATAGATTCCATTTCTCTATAATGTGTAATAGGATATTTACTAAACCAATTTTATTATTATAAACACCTGGTAAAAACAGGGAAAAAAACAGAAGAATTTTCATAGGACAAGAAAAATGACCCTTCTTAACAAATAGTAATTTTGCCAAAGGATTGAAAATTGATAAAAACGAGTCAAATACGTCTTTGGAAAGAGTAGCCTGGGGTTCCTCCACAGCAGGCAGCAGTAAGAGCTGGATCCGAGGGCCTTCATTTTTAAAGGCCAAAACGAAAATCATTTTCTACCTTATTTATACTTTAATATCTATATCAAGATGAAGGCATTAAGTTTCAGTATTTACTAGAAACCTTATGATTAATCATGTTCACTGTCCTTGGTTGTTCACTTATTGATAATGGTGACAGATCTGTGTGGCAAATACACCATCAGATTGAGGTATCAAGACCAGTATCACAAGCCCAACCCAAGAGGGCCATTCTTCTTTTATGGTTCTTTCTTCTTTAAAAACATGAGAGCACTATTAAGGAAGAGAAACTACTTACCTGTTCAAAATCTGTGTAAGTTTAAAAAAGCATTTTCATCAACTTCTGTAAACATCCCCTGGCCTTCAATATGACGTTTGTTATACATTGTGCACTGAAACTGGGAAGAGATCTTCATTAATTAAATCATTTTTATTTATTCAAAATTATTTCCAGGGCACAATGGTTATAAAACATTATTCGAACAATAGCATCCTCTCCGCCCCCAATTCATATTGGTAAGTGGGCATCCTGACCCACATGCAGTTGTGTGAAAATGTTGGCAATTTCTTCTTTCTTTTTCTGTCACCACTATTTATTTGGGGGGTCCATACCAGGAATTGAACCCAGGGGTGCTTAGCCACTGAGCCACATCCCCAACCCCTTTTAATTTTTTATATAGAGAGACAGGGTCTCACTACACACAAAAAATACATCCACTGCATCCCAAGAGCTTCCAAAGTTCTTCACTTATTCCAGCATCAACTTCAAAATCTAAGTCCAAAATTTTATCTAACTATTTGTAAATCTGATATGGGTGACTATGTATGGTTCATTGTGAGGCAAATTCCTCCACAGATGTGAGCCTGTGAAACCAGACAACTTTGTGCTGTAAAAATAGGATGGCGGCTGGTGGCACGCCTGCAATCCCAGCAGCTCAGGAGGCTGAGGCAGTAGGATCACAAGTTCAAAGCCAGTCTCTGCAAATTAGCCAGACCCTGTTTCTAAATAAAAATAAAAGGGGGCTCGGAATGTGGCTCAGGGGCTAAGCACCCCTAAGTTCAATCCCTGGTACCAAAAAAACTCCTACAATGTTGACAGACATAATATAAATATTCATATTCCAAAGGGACATACAGAAAAGCAAACGGTGCTAACAGGTCCCTCCAAATCCAAAACCCAACAGGAACAAGGTTAAATCTTAAGGCTTGAGAATAATCTTGACCCCATGTCCCGCCTTCTAGACGCACTGGGGACTGGGGTCTGGACCCCAAGGCCCTGGAGCCCTGGTCCACAGCTGTGCCCAGGAGTTGGAGTTCCATGCCTGCAGGTGTCTCCCAGGTGGGTGGCCTTCTACTGGTTCTAGTTCCGGAGCCCGAAGGGCAACCATTCTCTCCCAACTCAATTAGACACTGTCCTAGCAAGGACCGTCTGTGACGGCCCTGTCTCCAGAGCTCTAGGTATTGCTCTGGTGAGGACTTTCTGCCACGGTCCCAACCCCCTGGCTCTGAGAGGCACTTGTCCTCGCAAGCACTCTGTGGCACCCCTTCCTGTGGCATTTCTCTACTGGCTCAAGGCTCTCTGAAAGCATCCTTTGAAATCTAGGTGGAACTACCTTCTGCAATGTGTGCACTTGGAGAGGCCGCACCCCGTGGACACTGCTAGGCCGACAGCTTCTGCTCTCTAGTGCAGCAGCCCAAGCCACTCCTGGGCCCACCGGAGCAACATGGGCAGCTAAGTAGCACAGCACCGAGAGGAGGGGAGTAGAGACTTGAGGTGGTCCTGGGGGGCAAGCCCTGAGTCTCCAGGTGCCCTGGGCTGCTCCCTGGAAACCATCCTGTCCCTGGCACTCTGAGCCTGTGATGGGAATGGGAGCCTCAAAGACCTCCAGATGCCTTCGGGGTCATTGTCCTGGGGTCTTGCTAAAAAGCAGCTGGCTTCCTTCTATTCACACCAATTTCCTTATTGAAGGGTAGCCTGGTGTCGGCCTTTGCTTTCTCTCTGAACCAGGCCCAGGCTGAGAACATTCTAAAAATCTTTATATTCAGGAACCATTTTCTTCAAAGAACATACATTTTTAATCATACATGCCAACAGAAATCATTTTGACATAATTATGAAAACATAGAGTATCATTTGCTCTAATTCAGTCCCCAGTACCTCCCCTGCCCCTTCCCTGCTCCCTCCCCTGTTCCCTTCCCTCTTCTCTACTGATCTTTGTGCTACTTACTTACAGTTTGTTTTTTTTTTTAATTGGTGTCTTGTGGATGTGGATGATGTGAGATTCACTGTGGTTTATTCACATATGTACACAGGAAGGTTAGGTCAGATTCATTCTACTCTTTCCCCAACCCATCCTTCTTCCCTTCTCTTCATTCCCCTTTGTCTACGCCACTGACCTTCCTTCTGTTCTTTTTATTTTATAATTCTATCTTTAACTCATTCCAGCTAAGACCACATCAGAATGTGGTCTTTTATGTTTATGTTTCTATCAATTTTCTGCTCATGACCACTTAACTAATCTCTCAGGCCTTGGCTTTCTCTGGCAATTTTAAACCATAGCAATCTGTTTCTCATTATTCTGGAGGCAGCAAAGTCCAAGTTCAAACACAGCATTTTATATGCATCAAAAGGTAACTAGTACAATATACGGAATTAAAATTAACATTATAGTATTGCTAGCAGATTAGCTTTGCAAAGAAACAGCAAGGTGACTGTGAATATGTAGCAATACTAACTCTCAAAAAAAAAATCATAGAGACTGGAAAACATGGGCAGAGACTCAGTGACACATGTGACGAGACCAAGTCTTGACTGATAATGGGGACACAGAAAGAGAGTAATTTAGAAAGTAATGGCCAAAGCTTCCCAAATTTTATTAAGACTATAAATTCAGGTATTTAAGAACCTCAAACTCCAATTAGAATAAATACTAACACATGCACACCACGGTACTTATAAACAAATTGGCAAAACCCAATGACAAAAGGAAAACCACCACAGTGAGAGGCCAAGTTAAAGAAGAAAAAAAAAAGACACTTTACAAACTTTTAAAAACCATATATATATATATATATATATACATAAAATATGTCAGAATGCACTCTACTTCATGCATATCTAAAAACAAATTTAAAAAAAAATAAAACAAGAATACAGTGTATTTCATCAGAATTTATATAAGCCAGAAGGTAATAAAACTTCATCTTTTAATTTTTTTTAATTGGTTGTTTTTAGATATACATGACAGTAGGGTGTATTTGATTTATTATACATACATGGAGTGCAACCCATTCCAATTTTGATCCCATTCTTGTGGTCGTACATGATGTGGAGTCACACTGATCATGTATTCACATATAAGCATAGGAAAGTCATGTTCAATTCATTCTACTGTCTTTCTTATTCCCATCCTCTCTCCCTTTGCTTCATTCCCATTTGTCTAAACCAATGGACTTCTATACTTCCCCTCCCTACCCTCCCTTTGTATAGGTTAGCATCCACAAATCAGAGAGAATATTTGGCCTTTGGATTTTGGGGATTGGCTTATTTCACTTAGCATGATAGTCTCCAGTTTCATCCATTTTTTGGCAAATGCCATAATTTTATTTTTCTTTATGGCTGAGTAATATTCCATTGTATATATACACCGCATTTTCTTTATCCATGCATCTGTTGAAGGGCACCTAGTTTGGTTCCATAGCTTGCCTATCGTGAATTGAGCTGCTATAAACATTGATGTGGCTGTGTCACTGTAGTATGCTGATTTTAACACTTTTGGGTATAAGCTGAGGAGTGGAATAAGGTCAAATGGTGGGTCCACTCCAAGTTTTCTAAGGAATCTCCATACTGCTTTCCAGCGTGGTTGCGCACCAATTTGTAGTCACACCAGCAAGGCGTAAGTAAACCTTTTCCCCACATCCTCGCCAATATTTATTGTTCCTTGTATTTTTGACAATTGATATTTTGACTGAAATAAGATGGAATCTCAGTGTAGTTTTAATTTGCATTTCTCTAATTGCTGAGATGTTGAACATTTTTTAAATATATTTTTTGACCATTTGTATTTCTTCTTCTGTCAAGTGCCTATTCAGTTCCTTTGCCCATTTATTAATTGGATTATTTGTTTCTTTGAAATTAATTTTTTAGTTCTTTTTTATACCCTGGAAATCCATATGTAGTAGATTAAAACTGAATCCTTATATATCACCCTGCACAAAACTCAACTCAAAGTGGATCAAGGACCTTGGCATTAGACCAGAGACCCTGCACCTACTAGAAGAAAAAATAGGGCCAACTCTCCATCATGTCAGTTCAGGAATAGACTTCCTCAATAAGATTCCTAAAGCACAAGAAGTAAAATTAAGAATCAATAAATGGGATGGCATCAAACTAAAAAGCTTCTTTACAGCAAAGGAAACCATCAAGAACATGAACAGAGAGCCTATAAAACAGAAAAAAAGTCAACCTAGAATCTATGCCCAGTGAAACTGTCTTTCAAAAATTAAAATAACTTTTCAGGCAAAAGAACAAATTTTGAAAGAACTTCTACCAGAAGGTCTATACTATATTAAATATTAAAGGAAGTTATCGAGGCACAAGAAAATGATATTAGATGAAAAAAACTTGGATCCCAAAGAAATAAAGAGCAGTAGGAAGAGTAAATATATGGCATATATTAGAGTTATTTTCTTATGGTTAAGTTTTTATAAAATATAATTGATTATTTCAAGGAAAAAAATTATAATAATGTTTTAGGACTAAAAAGAAAACATATATTCTAATAGTAGGATGTATTGTGGATTCAAAGAGTAGAAAAAAGTCACAAAACATCTAGCCTTTGAAAGAGATATTTAAGAAAATGAAAAGACCAAACTGAAAACCAGGAGAAAAAATTTGATACATACACATCACACATACACAAATCCTTGGTTTCCTTTGCTGTAAAGGAAACACACACACACACACACACACACACACACACATACACACACACACATATATATTTGTACAAGGACTTGTATTCTAAATATGTAAGGAAAAATCCACAGTCAATTATAAACAAACCAAAAAATGGCAAAATACCTGAACAGAACTTCAAAAGGAAAATATGAGTGCCCAATAAGGACACAGATAAATAATCAAAATCATTGGTCAACCAAGAAATACAAACAAAAACCTCATTAAGAAGCCAGTATGTGGGCTGGGGTTGTGGCTCAGTGGCAAAGCACTCGCCTAGCATGTGTGAGGCACTGGGTTCAATTCTCAGCACCACATAAAAATAAATAAGTAAAATAAATGTCCATTGACAACTAAAAAAAAAAAAGAAAGGAAAGAAAGAAAGAAAACCCGCATGCCCTCATCCAAAGACCAGGAATTTAAAGGATCAACAGTGCCAGGGTTGATGGAATGTGGAACATTTCTAACTCTCATGCCTTGGTGGTATTACAATATGGTTAGAAACACTTTGTAAATAGTTTGTCATTTTCTTTAAAGCTAAACATACAGTTAGCTTATGATCAAGTAATTTTGATCTTAGATCCTTAGATATTTACCAAAACAAAACAAAAACTTACATTCACAGAATATTAATTTATACAAATGTTTTTGATAGTTATATGCAAAATAGTCAGAAACTGAAAGCAACCCAAAAGTCCATCAACAAGTGAATCAATCACTCAGTCAAGAGTAGTACGTCCATACAACAGATTACTACTGAGAAATAAAAAGGATTAATCTACTGGTAGAAGCAACAAGGTAGAGAAACTTCAAATGTATCATGCCAGTGACAGTTTCCAGACACAAAAGTCTGGAATCAGAGAATATGACCATATTTGTGTAACATTTCTAGAAAAGGCAAAACTAAGAACAAAACATAGATTAGCATTGTGTGGGGCTGAGGGATAATATCAGGAATTAGCTGTAGACAAATACAATGATATTTTAGAATGATTAAAACATACATTTAAATAGGACATTGTATTCTATGTAAATTTTACTTCATTGATGTTGTTTTTAAAAGCTAGATTCCAGGTTCTGTGTAGACTAGACTTGGTAGAAGATTGAGTAAGGAAAGGGGAGATGCAGAGACCAATTCAAAGATTATTCAGGGTTGCATTCATGCAGAGAAGCGACAGTGGCCTGTGCTAGACTGGAATTACCGTGAAGGGGTTAAGAAGTGGCGGGATTCCAGACATATTCAAAAGGGTAGTTACCAGATTTGCAAAGGAATCAGATGTGAAGGAATGAGAAGGAAATTTTTGTCCTGAGCTACAGGAAGACTCGTCACTTACCAAAATAGGAGAGACTTGTTTGGGAGTTTCCAAGAGTTCAGTATGGGACATCTGAATTTGTGGTGTTCATTTGGTGTTAGAGGCAATATCAAGAGGTTCAATGTTCAGGCACCCATTAAGAAGATGAAGGTATATATTTGGGATCATTAATATGCACATTGTATTTAAAATGACAATGTTAGCTAAAATGACCAAATGAATGAATATATAGAAAGTAGAAATCTAAGGACTGAGTTTTAAAGAATTGCATTTTTTAAAGTTTGAAGAGAGAGGAACTAGCCAAGAAGAATTAGAAGGGCTGGGGTTATGGCTCAGTGGTAGAGCGCTTGCCTAGCAAGTGTGAGGCACTGGGTTAGATTCTCAGCACCACATATAAATAAATGAAAATAAGAGTCCATTGACAACCCCAAAAATTTTTTTAAAAAAAGAAGAAGAATTAGAAGAATGAGAACTGAAAAAGTGATATCCCAGAGAAAAGTTAAGGAAATGTGGATAGGAAGGAATAATCAGCATTATCAAATTCTTCCAATATTTAAGCAAGATGGTGTCTGAGTAGCTTATAATAAATAAATGCAAATTTTCTGAGATAACATTTCTCACCCATCAGAATAGCAAAAATCTCATTGAAGAAGCTTTGATATAAGAGGAACTACTTTGATGGGTGGAATATAGATTTTATTTTGGAGAGTAATTTTGTACTCTCATACAAAATTGTATATACATTTGCCCTTTACCTAAAATATATCACTCTTAGGAAGAGATTCCAACAATATACCAGCAAAAGTACAACAATCTTTGTGAAATAAATAATTAGGCAGAAGGCTATAGTTTGGATCGTGAATGTCCCCAATGGTGCACATGTTGACGGCTTGGTCCTCAGTGTGAGTCACTACTGAGAGGTGGTGGAACCTTCAGGAGGTGGGATCTAGAGGAAGGACACGAGGTCAGTGGGGGCATGCCCTTGAAGTGGATTTTGATACCTCCAAAATGTCTCACTCTTTCCTTCCTGGCCACCATGAACAGGCCTCTTCTGTCACACACTCCTCCCGTGAAATACTGTGGAGCAGCCACAAGCCCAAAACAACAGGGCCAAATGATTATAGACTGAATCTTCCAAAACTACACGCCAAAAGTAAACCTTTCCTCCTCTTAAACTGATTATCTCAGGTACCTTGTCATAGTAATGGAAAGCTAACTAGCACACAGCAGAACAGCAACTTGTTTTTCCTCTTTTATATGGGATGCACTGGGAAAGAAAGAAACCAGTTAAATCTGCTTGGAAATCAGATAATGACAAAACTCTTGGCAAACAAACTAATGATGTGTGCTACCAGAAAAGTCCTTATCTATGGTTTGCTTTTTTAGCAGGATATATTTGGTTGGTTTAAGATGGCTTATGATGAAAAAGACTGAATGTTTTCTTAAGGGGCATGAGTTCTTAGAAAATATTACATAAGCAATATAATTAAGTGGATATAGAATGGACATGTTTACTGACTAAGGTATAGCACTTTGTATGTTCAGTCCAGTAGCTGAAAACATGGATCACACTGTCTTCACCTTTCCTACATTACTCATTCTTCAGTATTAATTTGCCATGCTAAATGATAAATCTTGGCATTGACTGAATCCTTCTCCATAGTAAACACTAAGTAATATGGAATTCCAGAAGGGCATCAGCAGATCACATTCTGCCGCAGTCTGGCTAGGCACAAAATCACGAGCCACTCAAGCAGGAACAAACTTTATTTTTTGAAACTGCCCCCAATGTTCGGTACACCCCCGGGAAGATCGCCGATCCACCCACGCGGCATTCTCCCGGAACCCCCAGAGGAAGTTCCTCCCCCAGAACTCCCTCCTACTGTACTTCCCCAACCAATGGGAACTCCCCAGGAGTCCGTAGCAGGCCGAGGTGAACAGCAGGAGCCCAATATCCATATGAATGCAAATCTTAACATAATCATATCATCTCAATGGCTAGCTGGCGTCACCTTTCAACCAAAAATGCCATGCATCATATACTTGGCTGACTCTTAGCAACATTCTAATTAATGAAATGGCTAGAGTAGGAGTTCTGATTCCCACTCGTAACCATCCTTCTACCTACTACCTAAGACAGCTGGCTCCTGGAAATAAACAGTAGACTGTCAAGGACCAAACAAGGTGGGTTCCTCTGGCTGCTTCAGCTATGCAAAGAATACATAGGACGTGCAGTAAGCACATCTGGTATGCCTCTTTTCAATTCCAAGTTCAGAGTCCTGCCAGGAACAGTTTGCATTTCCATGGAATGGAAATCTTGCAAATTTACTACATTACCACAATATGTGAATTTCCTGGCATATTACGATAAACCAGTGTGTCAGTCTAGTGGACTTAATAACCATTGAGAACACGTTGGTGGACTGCATTGAAGCTATCATACTAATTGCCTCCTCAGAGGAAGAAAGTCAAGAAGAGTTAAAGACCATAATCACTGTAGCAGAATCTGAGATGCCTAAAGCAACTAGAGATATTCCTCAAACTGTGAGAACTAAGTCACTCCTTCCCACAGACACTTCTAATGAGCAGGAAGCTCAGAGCTAACAGGGCTATTTGAGTTTTGGCAAAATCTCATTACTCTTAAAAGAATACTGTTATACCCTATCACAAAGTCATAAAAAAATCAATGTTATTTTAAGTGGAGTCCTGAGAAGAAACAGGCATTAAGAGATTTACAGGGGGTGGTGGCCCAGGGAGTCCCAGTAATTCAGATTATATGACCCAGCCATTCCGACTATACTGGACCATCTGCCGCTAGGACACAGGCAGACTTGAAGCTTGTGGAAGAAATCATTAGGGATGCCCACCAAAGACCTCATGGATTTTGAACTTGAAAACTAACTGAAGCAGTTGCTCACTAATGCCCATTTGGAAGATAACTGCCAGCTTATTACTGGGACTTGGTCAAAACTGTGTCCGTCACAGAAGGGCATCAAATAATTCTGAGACAGATGCCAAGTTTGCCTTGAATAGTTTCAGAGACATTGAATAGAGAGGGGGAAGCACAGCAAAGCTCACTGACAAGGAGGAAATGCTACAGGGACAAGTGGAGTAAGGCAGGAAATTCAGGGGGGTGCATGGCACAGCTGAACAAGTTGCCCATACAGCCAGTGATGGAGTCCCCCAAGGAGCTGGTCCGTGGTCCAAGCTCTCGGATCCTTTCCCAGTTGAGACAGCCCCTGCTTGGTTCCCTGATGGGAGTTCCTGGCTTATGTTTAGAAATTGGCATCCGTGTGTCTTACTGATAGAAAAAAGTGTTGAGGAGAGAAGGAATGGGCGACTGTGCGAATTTGGCAGAGTTGAGAGCTGCTGGTTTAACGATGGGAGAGGAATTACAGACTTGGAGGAACATTTGGATATTTACAGACTTCGGGCTACTGCTAATGATAAATGGGTTCTAGATGACTGGATAATAGAGAATATCCAATCAAGGAGATCTCTGTGGGAATTAGGAATTAAAGTGGATCATGCAGATGCTCAGAAAGAAGGATAAAATGCTAACCCAGATGCCCTAACAGATTCCTGAGATAGCTTCCTGGATTCTTGAAATCAGCAGTAAGCAGCTTCAGATATAGAAGCAACACTGTATCATCCCCACTGGGGGCAGATGTTATCTAATGATACCTGTAAAAACCTGTTCTACTATATCTGAAACCCATCAGATGGGATCTAGGATTGATTGACAATAGACTCCAGATACTACCTCTATAATAGGGAATATGGTGAAGCTTTTTCTAATGGAAAGGATCCTGAAATATGATCCTGAAATATTAACTGATACATGTTATATTGAACATCACTTTAACCCCTGTTCAATCTATACGGTATAAAAAGTGATGGGTACATTTATTTATATCATAAAATAAAAAGCAAGATTTCTATAAACACTGATTCCCCAGGATGATAAAATATTTGGAAAATGAATTAATCTCCTGATAGATATTACTATGTATGGAAATTTGTTGGTCAGAGAAGGAAGTGAATTTAATTTTAGAGAAAATGTATATTCAAGTTAAAATGCCTCCATCAACATATTATAAAATGTTTCAAATAAATGTGGATAAAGAACACAAGAAGGTAACTGAGTTAATAGAATACCAAAAGATCTATGAAGCAGTGTGATCATTAAGTTGCTTTCTTAGAGGGAATTCTTACTCCTCGATAAGTAAACTGAAATCTTGGCAGTTGACCTAGTTAATTGGTATATCCTTTGTGTAAAGCACCACAGACATGGTGAAAGACAAATAATGAAAAAATACCTGAGAAATCCACGGCAAAGGTCAGAAGGAGAGAGCAAGGAAAGCTGCTCCCCTGTCTCTTGTTCCTCTCTGGTTCCCAGGGGACGCTGTTCAGGAAAGGAAAACAGTCAGGTGTTCCACTCTAACCTTTCATGGTGCTGACTGACTTCCTTGGGCTACAGATATTTTCCAGCAGGACTGTCCTTATCTGTGGAATGCTCTTAGTCAGGTTTTGCCTAGACTTGGGATTCACAGGGTGTGTTTCCCAGGAAAATGTCATCTAAGTCCTTTACCACTCTGAATGCAAAGTGAAAGTAGCTCATGACTTAACCCCCCTTGCCATGTGAGGTCACCCACAAACATCATATAAAGATTCCATCTATTACTCTAGGTCAGAGAGAGTATGCAATGCAGAAATAGAAAAAAATAGACTCATGTGAGAAGATTCAGGGACCAATTTAGACTTCCACTGGCCACAGATGGAAGCATCAGTAAGGAAACTGTGATGGATTGGTGCACACTGAGCATTTTTAATCCATGAGGTCAAAATTCTGTTTTAAAATTTCATTAGTTGTCTTTGTAGGACACTAGAAAAATAGATATTCTGAAAACTGCTAAATGAAGGGAAAGAATTCCACATTTATCCTCTAAAAACAGTGCTTTATGTTATCCCAAAAGATGAATCAAGAAAGCATTTACGTTCAGAATCATTCCAACTAAGAAATATGGAGGCAATGAAAAAGTGGGAGACCAATGGAACACCATGGATCCAGGTGATGCTCACCGATGCTTTCAGCCACCACAAAACAGGAGCCAACCAGATGCGGGTCTCCTGATAGAAAAACACACTACCACCCAAGACATAAGCTTCCTAAAAATCGAACTTGAACATGGCCAAGCTTCTAGATTTAATTCACAAAAAATATAGGAGGCATATGAACATCTGAAAGCAGGAAATAACATTTACCCAAACCCAGACAGTAGAAAACTCTACAGTTTTCTAAAATGTGTGGAAAGTGTCCTAAATCACTGAATAGTTTCTCTTACACCGGATTTTACGATCTGTGAGACCTGCAACAGCCACAGATATTTTATCCTCATGAAGAAAAGCTGTATTTGACCTCAAGGACGCAGAGCAAGAAAGTCATGGAGCTAGGGACCCAGAGGATTGTCAATCTCTGGACCCAACACTGCTGCAAGTCCACCTGCCTCTGGTTATGGCTCACGCTGGCTTAAGTCAGCTTTATTTTTATTTGTAAACTGAATCATCCTACCATATAGGGAAGGAGCTGCATATTGTGAAAAGGAACCACTTTTAATGAGTAGATTTAACTTTAGGGTCTCTATATAGGCAAATCATTAACCATCTATTTATATTCTCAATTTTCAAATAAAATTTAAATTGAAAATTGCTTTCACTTTTTAAGATGCATCAAAGACAAATTTGGGTGTGAACTACACCTTTAAATCTTTTCCAGTGACTGATCCTGGAGATTCTTTTGGATATTAACTAGTTACCCAAGAGATACTGTAGCAAACAGAGCATTTAAAACATTTTTAACAAACATTCTAAATGAACGCATTTTAATTTTTACGATTAAATTCAAAATAAGAACAAAAGTCTTCAAATAACAGACATATGCAAACATGTAATACATTGATATTTTGTTATATTTACTTGTTACAACCCACTTTATAGGCTCTGTAATCTATTCACTAATGTTTGTAATGTGTAGTTTTAAAATATCACTAATATAAATCCCTCTACTTCATTAGTTTTGAAAGATATTCCTTTCAAGAGAAAAAAAAGTTTCATTGTCTTCATGCAAAAAGTAGAATATTTTTCTTTACTATAACAAAATACCCAAAGCTGTATAAATTTATAAAGAAAAAAGACTTATGTAGCTTTGTTTTGGAGGCTGAAGGTTCATGACCAGATGGCCCCTTGGTTCAGCCTCTGGTAAGGGCTCAAGGGTGGATGCCGGCACAGTGGCAGCACATGGGAGTGAGAGCGCCTACCACAAGGTAGGAAGCGGAGAACAATTCAGGGGGTAGGTTCAGGCTTTTATAACAACTCGTTCTTCCACGAACTCTCCCAGAAGAACAGCATTCCCTTCTTAGGGCAGGCCTCCCAAAGACCGAAAGATGTTCCTGCTAGGCCCCTCAGGTGACATTTTTGGTTGCTCAATTTCCAAGTCATCTGATGCTTGTCTTTTGATCTTTGAAAAAAACAAAAATCAAGTAAAAGTATTTAGTATGGATGAAGCCTGGACTCCCTCCTCTCTAACACAGGACCACAAAAGGATTCCTGTCCTAGCAGGGAGAATCCTAAGAGAGCCACATTCAGATCAGACACCAAAGTACATCTGCTGCGGGCATCGCTTCCGCGGGCATCGCCTCCACGGGCATCATTTCCACGTACATGTGGCTGCAACAGAGACCCTCCAGGAGGCCTGGAACAAACAGGTCTGCCTCAGCCCATGCATTGTAACAAGGGTGCCTTGCTCACCCCGTGTCCCATGAGCAAGTGAAGGGATCATGAACCTCTCTCTTCTCCCATGTAGTTTTCTGTTTAGAGAACTGGGGTTGGGGTGGGGAAGGTTTCCTGGTCCAGTGGTGTTATCTTGTAGAAGAGTCATTATGATTCAGAGAGCCATAGTCCAGGGCTTCCAGTAGTCCAGGGCCTCCTCTTGAGAATCAAAGGCTCTGGGTTCAAATCTGCTGCTCCTCAGTTGTGTGATTCTAGGCAAGACACAATCTCTATAGGTCTTAGTTTCTTAAACTAAAAATAAGCATTCCAAGGCTATCTGACTCTCTCTGAGGTGGCAGTCAAAATTAAATGTAAGGTTATTAACATAAACAACATGTATAATATGTATAAATAATATTAAAATATTTAAGTATTTCATATTTTCATGAGGCAACTTGCACAACGTTAGGTAGTTAGAAGAAAACTCAGAACTGTCCTGGGAATGCAGGGTACTTGATGTTTCTGCAGTATATACCAAAGCATACTATCTGTAATATTCTTTCTTTTTTTTAGAATTTTTTTCAAATCTCATTCAAAAATATACATTCATATCCACCAACCGTTACTTCTTGGAGTGCTCAAACTGATTCATAGCTTGGTTTTCTATCTCATCAAAGCTTTCTTTTCAGAGACCTACTCTGGTCATTTGATGCTTCTGGGCACTGCCACTGACATGGCTTCCCAGTGCACCACTCCTTAACAGACCTCCTGGGGACGGGGCGCCAGCGGAAATTAGCCTGAGCTAAATCTTCCACCTCCTGTAGCTCTTCCCAAGAAGACAAAGTAAAAGTGAACAGAAATAAAATTCTCTTAAGAGCCAAGGATATAACTATATATTACTTTATTATTATTCAAACAAATGGTTAAGTGAAACGTCATTTCACAATATTTCCTTTCTTCATTTTATTATTAGATTGGATCTAATTACATAGAGAATTTTTATTACTGGATGTTTATCACAAGATCATAAAATAAAATTTGTACAGACACTCTTCATGTTATTTATTTATTTATTTTGATACCAGGGATTAAACTCAGGGGAGCTTACCACCAAGCCACTTCCACTCCAGCCCTTGTTTATATTTCATTAGAGACAGAGTCTCACTGAATTGTTTAGGGCCTCGCTAAGTTGATGAGGCTGGGTTTGAACTTGCCATCCTCCTGCCTCAGGCTCCCGAGTCGCTGGGATTACAGCATGCACCACTGTGCCTGGCTTCCTCACTTCTCATAGATTCATGACTTCTGGTTTCCTATATGCCTCATGCATCTCTTATCCTAGCCTGGGGGAACTCCTTTTACTATTCCTTATATGATAAATGATAGTTGGTGAAAATAAATGGTTTTGATAGTCGATTTTATAAGTTCTGCTCTTTCCAAGTAGAATTAGGACAAGAAGTGATCAGAAAATGGGTAGAGCACAAAAAAGATGAGTTAACAAAATTATGTGTGTGTGTGTGTGTGTATATATATATATATATATACACACACATGTGTGCATGTATGTATAATTCATTATATATGAGATTGATCTTAATTAAGATTCATAAGGCAAACATATTCCTATCAAATGCAAATGCTACCTCTTAGACTTGAAAGAAACTTAAGTTGGATTCTTTCAGGGTTGTTTTTTTCTAAGCAAAAAAAAATAAAATAAAATACCCCAATCTATGTGCAATTCACTAATTTTGAAATGAGATTCTAAGAGATATGAATTTGAACCTCAAAGAAATTAAATATGGCATCTAAGGTTGTACAATTAAAGCAAGTCACTGCTGCAGACAACTAAAGCTCCGTTCACTAGGCACTAATGGGGAAATGTATGGAACATACCTCAGAATGATCTGCCCAAAGGGTAGAAGAGGGGGGTATTTATTCACTGATCCCTGTTCCCGTTGCCCAAGAATATTAATTCCTCAAACTTCCAGGTTTAACCTGTCAAAATAGATTATAATATTTCTGCAGGTGTTCCATATGGCAGGGGGTGTCAGAAAAACACTGAGAGAGAAAACAAGAGATACTTGGTAAAAGAGAGGGAATGTGAAATTGCTGGACTTAAAAATGGCCTGATGGACATGAGGTGGAACACAGGAGGTGTATCCAGTATAATCCACTCTGTGCAGCATTCAGAGCCACACAGCTTCCATACTGAGTCCAGTCTGTCACAATCTTCAAGGTGGTGGCTAGCCTGCATTCAAGACTCAATGCAATGAATGTAGTGGAAGTAGCTCTTAGAGTTATCACTGATACTTACCATCTCTCTTTCCTACCACAAGTTCTACTGAAGCTCTTCAGTGGGTCCCAGTTTTTGGAGAGGTAAAACCTAGACCGTCATGGTCAGGGTCAGAGTCATTGGTTGCTTTACCTTGTCTGGCTTTGGTCGCTATAGTTGTCTATTTAATGTTATGACTTGATCCTGAGGCACAGATATGCCCTAATAAAGCCCCTACGAAGGGCACATTCTATCCTGCCAACATTAATAGCTATAACTCTAGTTCTTCATGCTAGACAGCATCAGCAATCTCCCCCAATATCATGGCTCTATTTGCCTACTGAGTTGTTGACACAAAGAGTCACTGTGACTAGGCGGTTTTCATAGTTTCTGATCCAGCGGAACATTTCCTGGGTCCTGTAGTGGGCTACTTCCCACCCTACTTTTAATCCAGAAGAACCAATGGCTGCGTCACTGTGAGTGAGGTAGAGGAGTACCAATTTCCTGGTTCCCGGATATTTGGCTCAGTGGCCCCCTTTACAGGGAACTTCCTTAAGTGTGTACTTAGCCTTTAATAAGCCATTTCATCGGGTTAGCTGTTTCCAGGTGACACAAATATAGTAAGATATGTGGATCTTCTTATACACCTATTTTCTTACCTGCCATCAACAGGCCAATTGGTCTGAGGTGAAGCTATAATAGGATCCCACACCAGTAGATCAGCAGTCTCTAAGCTTTGACTTGGTGGTGTTGGCAAAGGCATTGTAGGCATGGAAAGAAAATCCAAGTGTGGTGTAGGTGTTGACACAGAGCAGATGAATTGATGTCTTCCTCAAATAAAAGCCTGATAAAATCAATGTGCAACCAAGTGCCTCGCAAGTGTCCTCAAGGGTCAGTATCATATCAATGTCTCAGTATTAGTCTGGGCTATCATGAATTTGAGCATATAGCACTAACTAGCACAGCAATCAGGAATATATACTATTGGGCCTGTTCACAGATTCTAGCCCAGTCACCATAGTTATTTTGTTCATGGATAACTGTGCAAACTTATGGTGGCCAAGGACAGAGGTTAAGTCACTTTGTCTACCTGGTTGAGGGCCTCCTCTATAGTGGATTTTCTTTAGTGGGAATTAATGTAAGACATTACATTAATACCTGTGATTTCTGCTCATTGCCTTAAGTTCATCCACAGGTCTCTTTTCCAGACTTCCTTGCCTCCCAACTTCAGATTTTGCCCATAACTAACCAGTGAAACCATCCGTCAGGAATTCTTAAATATTTGTCCTTAAGGATAATTCTCTAGAGTATAAGTGAAGGATTAAGTAGGCTCCCAGATCTGCTAACAAAGGCTTTTCCATAATTCAGGGAATTCAAATTGAGGAAATGAGAGAGTTGAAGCCATATTTGAAGAGAAGAGCATTATTTATGCAACACCTGCCTCAGGTTACTTTTGTGGTGCTTCATAGGTACATCTTAGTATAACTTGATCATTCACAACAATATATGACCTATCAATAGGGCCCTCGCCATCAAGTTTGAGGGTAATCACCTCCAAAAAATAATAACAATAATAATAAAAAGAGTTAATGGAGCTTCTCTGCTACTGCAGAGAGCACACAAGTGTCTGGGATTCAAGATACGTCATAACAGGCTCATTCACACAAACATCCCATCCCAGGTCTCAGGCTTATAAAGCCCCCACTTCAACACAGGAAACCTGCCAAGGTTAAGCGATCGTAGCTACTTTTACCGTTAAACCTGGAGAGCAGTGTCCCATAGCCTGCCCTGCAGCTGCTAGAAACCAGGGTTCCTTTAAATGCTGCCAGGCAGCTCTCACAGTGGGTCTGCAGCTTGTCGTTGGCTCCTTTTTTTTTTTTTAAGGCTTCTAAAGCCTTTTTCAGAAGTCAGGCAACTCCACAGTCCTTACTCTTCCTACTGCCTCTATGCCAAGTGCTACCTGTCACAGACGCTCATGTTTCACCTCAATGGGCACCTCGCCTGCACCTCGAGCCAGTCTTCTACCCAACGGGAGTCTCAGTAACTGCCATGTGACCCCACCAGGCTCATTACCACCAGAAATGGAGACCTTCCCACCAAGTACACTGGGTACTACCATCCCAGATTCCCACCTTGATGGGCTGCTTTCGAGAGTCAGTTTAGGTATCAATCAACTTAGCCTGGATTCTCCATAAAACAAACCAGGGACAATGGCTTGCACAGATGTCGATTTTGGCTAAGTAATTCCAAACAGGAGGGAGGCTGGGAAGAGAAAATGGGAAATGATAAAAACGAGGGAAAGACAATGCAAGGTGTGCTTTTAGATGTGGGAAGGGACCTCAGTGTTGTCAATCAGAGGAAGGAAAAAGAGAAGAATGTGTCCGTTCTCATCCTTGGTCAGGAGTTGCCCTGTGGTGCAAGCTCTTTTGTATGCCATGAGCAGCTCATGTGTGAGAACAGCCAAGTGGACTCCAGCAGGAGGTCCATGTAGTAGAGAGGCCCTGGGGGCAGGAAGCAGGGGATGCACTGGGCAGCCCAGGCAGCTGCCTGTCCGTTCACAGTGTGCAATTGGTTTCTGGAGGAAAAGGCTGAGAAGACGGGAAGAGCTTTCCAATGCGTGGCAGGTAAGTGCTGTAGAGCAACGTGTAAAACACTGTGGGAACTCAGATGGGAAAGAAGGGACAATCCTTGGGCTTCAAGGTGTGAGTCAAAGTCCTGGGGGCTCACTGCAACTGCTCCACCCAGTTATTGCTACTTTTCCTTTTTGAATATCAGATTAAGTTTATTCATTATCCTCTGTTCCCACAAAGCCTAACATTCAAGGGAGGAGGAGGGGGGTGGGGAGTTGGAGTACTAGTAGGAGGAGGGGAAGAGAAAGAGGAGAAGGGGCAGAAGAGGAGGAGGAATGATCAAATGGTTTTCTGTGACAAAAATATTACAATGTTAAAAAAAAGTAGTTTGAAACTAAAAATAAAAAGGCATATTTCTCTCTGGACTGTGACTTATACTTTATTGGAGTTGGGGAAAAGCACAAGAAAGCATCTGAATAAATACACACTGTGTAATCTATTCAGGTGGTGACAAGAGAGACTGCTTCTGCTGCTGAGAACAATTCAGAATAGTGCAAGGAAATGCGTTTGTGCATATTTTAAACAAAGGAATGATTATTCTTTCATGGTCCTGAAATTGAAAAACAAATTTGAAACAGCTATTACTAACACCCATTTTCAAATATCGAGTTTCTATACAGTACATTATTTGTTTCTGACTAATGGACAAACTTTCCAAAATTCTGTGGTTGAATGTAGTGTTCCTTACAAAAGAAAATATTTATATATATTTTTTGCTTGCTTGGTATTGGAAAAAGAAAAATATTTTTTATCCATATGTTTTAAAAACATCTTAGATAAAAGAAATAGGTGAATAGCTTCAGAAATCTCACAAACCATAATATTCAAATTCAATACTTTGTATGGGTATGACTATCTGTATTTGTGCTTTATTTTTCCAAATATAAAGTAGTTATGCTTAATATCTGAAGCTATGATTCAAAGTGATGGATTCACTTCTAAAATCAGGATACTGTCTTATTTTTTTTCATTTCAATAGCTTTATATTCTTTATAAAATGATTTCCAGTGATTTATAAATTAATCAACTGACATTATTTTAAATAGACCTTTTCTATCCGAAACTGGCAGACAGTTACTATATCAAACACCTTAGTTGCTATTATCGATTTTAAAATCATTTTCTGAATTCATCTAAGATGCCTAACACTGCCACCAGGATAGGTGGTCACAAAGACACTTAAAGATTCCTTTTGGAAAAGTCAGCATTTATGTCACACCAGTTCTCTTTGCAGATAGAGAACATATTTAATAAATGAAAAGAAGGAATTGCTGAACCATATTTAACTAGCACCAGTAACTGTTCAATGGATGAATATAAACTCAAATAAACTTAACGTTAACTATTTAATTTCCAGCTTATTTTATTTTATTAAGGCATATTTTAAATAAACATCACAAATTTAAATATACATCTAAGAAATGCTGACAAATTTATGCAGCCATATGCTGACAAAATTATGTAAAACACCGCAATCATACCAGATCATTCCCTTGTACTCCTCTTCCAGGCAAACTGAATTCCTGCTCTCACCCACAGGAATCACCATTCTAATATCAATCACCATATGCTAGTTTTACTATAATTGATCTTAACAATAAAAATTATATAGTATGTTATTCTGGGTTATTTTGTTCTATAAAACTTTTGAGCTTCATTTAGGTTGTTACATGTATCAGGACTTCTTTATTTATTTTTATTTGTTCTTATTAGTTATACATGACAGTAGAATGCACTTTGATAAATCATACAGAGATGGAGTATAATTTCTCATGCTTCTGACTGTACATGATGTAGAATCCCACCAGTCATATGTTTATATATGTACATAGAATAATAATGTCTAGTTCATTTTACTGTTCTTCCTATCCCCACATCCACTCCCCTCCCTTCACTTCCCTCTGCCTAGTTCAAAGTACCTCTATTCTTCATCCCCACCTATTGTAAATTAGCATCTGCATATCAGAGAAAACATTTGGCCTTTGGTTTTTGGGAATTGGCTTATTTTGCTTAGCATGATATCCTCCAGCTCCATCCATTTACCTGCAAAGACCTCTACAATGAAAACTATAGAACACTAAAGAAAGAAATTAAATAAGACCTGAGAAGATGGTAATACCTACCATGCCCCTGGATAGGCAGAATTAATATTGTCAAAATGGCCATACTACCAAAAGCATTATACAGATTCAATGCAATTCCTATTAAAATCCTAATGACATTCTTCATAGAATCAGAATAAAAGCAATCATGAAATTCATTTTCAAAAATAAGAGACCCAGAATAGCCAAAGTAATCCTTAGCAAGAAGAGTGAAGCAGGAGGAATCACAACAATAGACCTTAAACTATACTACAGAGCTATAGTAACAAAAACGGCATAGTATTGCCACCAAAACTGACACATAGGCCAATGGTACAAAACATTTACTGGAGAAAAGATAGCCTATTCAACAAATGGTGCTGGAAAAATTGGAAAGCCACACGTGACAGAATGAAATTAAACCCCTATTTTCACCCTGCAGAAAACTCAACTCTAAGTGGATCAAAGACTTAGGCACTAGAACAGAGATCCTGTGCCTTACAGAAGAAAAAACAGGCCCAATTCTTCACCATGTCAGCTTAGGATCTGACTTCCTTCATAAGACTCCTAAAGTGCAAGAAGTAAAATCAAGAGTCAATAAATGGAATGGCCTCAAACTAAAAAGCTGCTTCTCTGCAAAGGAAACAATTGAGATATGAAGAGAAAGCCTACAGAATGGGAGGAAATCTTTGCCACATGCACCTCAGACAGGGCAGTAATCTCCAGGATATATAATGAACTAAAAAAATGTAACACTAAAAAAAAAAAAAAAAACCCAATAACCCAATCAATAAATGGGCTAAGGAACTGAACAGACACTTCAAAGAAGAAGAAATACAATTGATCAACAAGTACATGAAAAAATGTTCAACATCTTTAGCAATTAGAGAAATGCAAATTAAAACTACTCCATGATTTCATCTCACCCTAGTCAGAATGGCGATTATCAAGAACACAATAGTAAATGTTGACAAGGATGTGGGGGGAAAGGTACACTCATACATTGCCTGTAGGAATGCAAACTGGCACAACCATTATGGAATCTCCATACAACCAGTATGAAGATTCCTCAGAAAACTTGGAATGGAGTCACCATTTGACCCAGCGATCCCACTCCTCTATATAAATACCTAAAGGACTTTTAAAATCAGCAAACTACAGTGATGCAGCCACATCAATGTTTATAGCAGCTCAACTCACAATAACTAAACTATGGAATTAACCTAGGTGCCCTTCAACAGATGAATGGATAAAGAAAATTCTTTTTTATTTTTAATGACTCATTGAAGGCTTGGTCCCCAACTGTGACACCATTGGGAGGTGACAGAACTTTTAGGAGGTGGAGCCTAGTGGAAGGAAGTTACATCATTGTGGACATGCCCTTAAAGAGGATACTGGGACCCTGGCTCCTTCTTTTCTCTTTGCTTCCTGGATGCCAGGGGCAAACATGCTTCTTGTCTCAGTTTTGTAAAAAAAAGTAGTCTCTAAGTAGAGTATACTCTATTTCTGTTGGTAAAGAAGAGGAGACAGTACACTGTTGGGTAGGTAACCAGGGGTCTCCACAAGTAACAAAGCTTCATTTTTGGAAAGCTGCTGGTCTTTGAGTTAAGAATGCTGAGAAGGACTAAGTTTGGTGAAGATGCTCACAGATAAGTTACTAGAAGCCTTGAACTGTGAAACATTACAACACAAAATTTTAAGATTCTGTAATAGAATTATTTGCCACTTTGAAAATAAAATAAATACATTTTAACATCTTGTTTAATGGTACTAAAAAATGTCAATATGAATCTGTTAATTCTGTAAGTAATTTTTATAATTATGATATAACTCTATCTTATCCTTAAAAAATTTTAAATAAACCCTTTATATGCAAAAAAGTCATTTATTTGTAAATGAAAGTAGAGTCCACTGCCTGAATATAAGACCACTTCATTTCTTTCTGAACAGTCATAAACAGTCTCAAGTCAGAAAAAAACAGCTGTTTACATAACTCGTGTATCTTAGTGACATCTTAACAGATGTAGACTTCTTGTTTAACTGAACCAGGACAATGTTTTCTACTAACTTCAAGAATGGATAGTAGATTCATGGAAAAAAATACTCTATATTACTTGGAGCTTAAAAATTTGCAGTTAAGATTTCTTAGTCTTAGGCTGGCTAAAATATAAAGAAATGGGAGAGAAATAATGATTTTGGTTGACAGAATAGGGATTTGGGGGTGACGGTGATACAGGGCAGAAGGTAGAATGACTGGACTAAATGACTCTGAGAAACATTTTAACTAAAGATAAAATCATCTATAAACTCTCTATTTTGTTAATCATACACAATCTTCCACAGAGATACTACATTTATGGTGACGACTATGAAAATATTTTTTGTTGAAAAGCGTCCATGGTGTCTGAAAGAGACTGTACTTATTGGTTTACCTTAAAAGGTATAGAGGAACAATGACTGATATAATTATTGATTGTACACCTGTACGTCAGGTTTCTCTATTAGCCACAGGTCTGATTCTGGTTGTCTCCATTCTTTTCCAAACAGTGTGTTAAAAGTGAAAGGCTTGAAATATTCTAGACGATGGCTAAAAGCAAAGAAAAGGTGGGAGTTGAAATGAATTATGCATTTGTGAAAAATTAGTCCTGAAAAGCTATTTATTTTGTCACATCTGTGATAGGACAACATTCTATTTTAAGAAATATGCAAGGTAATATATGTTCTATATGTACAATTTTCTCATTCTAGCTATCAAACATTCAGCTCTCAATGCATTCACCTATTTTTCAAAGCACTCTCCTTTCAATTCTACAAATATCTCCCTCAGAGTCAAAGGGAGAAATAAAAATCAGCCCTCAAAAATCTAACTCATTTCATCTAGCTTTAAACGAATCATAAAATACTCTTGTATATGTTCTGAAATGCAAACTTGGATATAATTTATATCAGTCATATAAGCAATAAAAAGTTTCAACTCAATGTTGAAGGACAGATTAATTCCCTTCTTTGCCGAAGCTAATGAGGCCAACGTGTGAGAGTGCTCATCTTTCTCTTTTCTTTCCAGAAGAACCAAACATAGGGAGGTATTTGCTAGTGAAGAGCCAGAGTGATGTGCCACCTTGGTATGTAGGCCCAGAGTCAGCTGCACCTGGATTTCCATCCCTTTATGCCCACCTGGCCAGGATGGACCAGTTTTAGAATAAAATCAATGATCCCAGAGTAAGTAGTTAAAGAAACAATAGTGAAGGATGAGAGAAAAAGAGAAAGAGGCTAGGTAGGAATGATCAGGACTGGAAAAAAAGCAAAGGTAAGTGGCAAAAGTGAGCCAGGTAGAATAATCTATAAAAGAAGAAGGCAATCCTAGAGCTTAAACATGGACGTGCACCTGAGGAACTTCCGGATGCTACGGCCTAAACATGGAGGACTGAGGAACTTCCGGTCCTAGAGCCTAAACATGGACGTGCACCCGAGGAACTTCCGGATCCGGGGGCCTAAACATGGATGCCCAAGGAACTTCCGGTCCTAGAGCCTAAACATGGACATGCACATGAGGCACTTCCGGATCCGGGGGCCTAAACATGGATGTCTGTGGCACTTCCAGATCCGGGGGCCTAAACATGGACGTGCACCTGAGGAACTTCCGGATGCTATGGCCTAAACATGGAGGACTGAGGAACTTCCGGTCCTAGAGACTAAACATGGACGTGTACCTGAGGAACTTCCGGATCCGGTTGCCTAAACATGGACGCCCAAGGAACTTCCGGTCCTAGAGCCTAAACATAGACGTGCACATGAGGCACTTCCGGATCCGGGGGCCTAAACAAGGACGCCCGAGGAACTTCCGGTCCTAGAGCCTAAACATGGACGTGCACATGAGGCACTTCCGGATCCAGGGGCCTAAACATGGATGTCTGTGGCACTTCCGGATCTAGGGGCCTAAACATGGACGCGCGCCTGAGGCACATCCGGATCCGGGTGCCTAAACATGGACGTGCACCTTTGGAACTTCTGGATTCGGGGGCCTAAACATGGATGTGCGCCTAAGGCACTTCCAGATCCGGGGGCCTAAACATGGACGTGTCTCTGGAACTTCTGGGGCCTTTTTGCCTATAAAGGGCACGGCGTGACTCTCAGAAGGGACGTGGTCCATGAAGAGAAGCAGAGTATGGAGCCTGTTGGCGGCAGACTGAGCTGTTGTACCCTGAACTTGATGATGGTAGCCTCACTTCCCGGCCTTCCTCTGGGTGTCACTTCCTCCCCTTCCAGGCAGTGCCAGGGAGGAAGTGAGACCAGGCGTAGGGGCCAGGCCCTGAGGAGGGACACGGTCTTTCTCCTTGCTTAGCCAGGCGCCCGGCCTGGCTGGGGACAGGGACGTCTTGTGACACTGGCTGCCTCCTGCATCCCTGCCCCAGGACCTCAGGGACCACAGGCGGGGACAGTCGTTGATTCTCCCCTGGCTGCTGACCCTCAGCCCTGGGGTCTGCCCAGGGAGAGCTCTGTCTCCTAGAGGGTCAGGGGGCCCCTGTGACCTGCTGCTCCTTACCCACCATCATCCTGGGTGAGCACAGGTCAGGACACCAGACGCTACTGAGAGTGACATCTCCTAGATGGGTGGCTGGGTACTTTGCCTCTGTCCCCAGGCCTCGGACACCGGATGATCCCCCCCAGAGACAGAAAATAACCCCACACTGCCAAGACTTATTTTTAAGCTTTGGATTCTGAAATTTTCCTGCTGCCACATTATTTGTGAAGCCAGTTTTTCAACAGAGACAATATTCGGGGGGCGGGGGGGGTGGTGTGTGGCAGACAACAACATGGAGTGAATCAAACCAAGCTGACACATCTGGTCCTCCAAGAGAAATCTGGATTGGAGGGAGAACAGCCATTCTCAACTGGTGAAACAGTGAAGTTCCCTTGTCCTTATTTTGTGTAAGAAAAATAAATAATCTGATGTTACCTCATCAAATTATTTTTGATGAGTGCTTGGCTCATAGGAAAACTGATTCTGTTTTATGGAATGAAGTGTTACCTGATTTTAAAATTAAAAATGAAGCCAATTAGGATTGTTAAATTAAAAAAAAAAAAAAGATGAAGGCAAGGTAGAGTGAATCAGGAGCATGCCAGCAGGAAGGTGATGAATAGGGAGAGGAAGGACAGTGTTGTACATCCCAAGGGCATATCAGTCTACCCTGGTATCATGCTCACTGGGATGTCTCTGATCAGCTCTTCCCCGCAGACTCTCTTGACCACACTGTACACCCTCAGAGGCAGAAATCAGTTTGCCCCAAGGACAGTATCTGGCCATCCTCCCCAAAGGGGGTAGTCCTTGCAGCCATCCAGGATGAACTACAGAGATAACTGAAGTACAGATTCTTTTGCAGAACAAAAAGGATTCACTAGTCCTTTGTTCACACGAGGAACCCTAATTCCTCTGGCCCTGTAGCTCTAAAAGGGCTCATAAATGAATTTGAAGCCATATTTCTATAGCAGTTGATGCAACACTTGCTAAACAAAATTTTTCTCATAGTGCTAGAGAAAACTAAGGGCTGCACTTACAGCAGAGAGACTATCAGCCCAAAGGCAACCTGTAATGCACCTACTGAGACCATCACGGAATTCATGACCCACTAGGAGCTGGTACACATCATCTTTGTTGACCAAAAAGTGTTACTAATGCTCTACCAAGAATTAATTCTCCAAAATCTCTATAGTTGTAACATGTCTACATTGATGGTCTACTTACAAGTCAGGTTTCTGTCCTTGCTGCAGTTCATGCTGAGGTACGGGATAAAGGGCTTCATAACTTCTTTTTTCCTTTGATCCATGAATTGCAAATGCGTTAAATTTTGTCACATTTGGTGGAAAATAGCTCCAAGGAAGATAAGCTCTGCCTTCCCATTTTGTCTCACCTCTGGACACTTTGAAAGATAAAGTAAGTTCTTGCTATGGAAATAATATGTGATACACAAAAGTTAAATTCAGACTTGTACCTTAAACACACACATACTGCTTGCACACTTAAAGATTGTGTTTCATAATTTTATTAACTTACTTTCCACACATTTCTTCTTCCAGAGAGTAGAAGCACTAAATGCTGCCCATGGCTGTCAAAATTAAGGTTCCTCATAAGTGTTTGAAAGAAAGAAATTTTATTTTTTAATTCTTTTAATGAAAAAGTTTTATTGGTAATGATATCCAAGATGAGGGGACCAAACACAGAATATGCAGAAAAAGAAAGCCTTTACATCACATGAAATGAATATTCTTTTCCTAATCATCTTTTATTTCTGGAATATGTGTGCTTATAAATAAATTTGTAAATAAATAAAAGAAGCAATACAAATATTACATCATTACAGGGAGAGCCAGTTTGTTCAGCTACTTAGAAATGATATCTTTGAGTTTCCATTTCCAGACAACTTCTGTGAAATGCAGTTTCACATTCTAAGATGGCTTTTTATATATTTTAATAAGAAATAATATAAAATATTTCATTTGGTTTGATGACACAAAGTATGAAAAAGGAGTAAAGGATATCACATTTTGTGGGGTTTATAATAAGATAAGTTTCAAAAACTGAAGTGCCCTAAGGGGAACTGGGACCAATTTCTAAGTCTAAATGTAACAACTTTACTAAAGGTTATTTCTGCAAAAAAACTACTTTGATGCTCATTAGGAAGATAGAAAATGCAAATCACAGACCGACTAAATTTACTAATTTAAATCACTAGCCAACCCACTAAAGATTTTAATCTGTCTCATTTTTCTCATACAACTACACTTGACCTATGTGCCCTGTGCTTCTTCCAGCATCTACCTGTAGTTCAGACAGCAACGTCACTTTCAAAAATAACCCAATATATCCTCAAAAGGAAACTCTAATGAGAATGCATAATGGGGATTAGCAGGTCAGTAAGAATCAAAAGATTTCACATATTTACATGGAGCAAATTTATTGTTTCTGGAAGACTATCGAACATTTCCACACGAATTGTCTTTTGTGATACTGTGAGGGAAGAGCTTCTTCAGTTAAGTATCCCCCCACTTTTTTTGGTATTAAGGATTAAACTCAGGGGCACTTTACCACTGAGCCACGTCCCTAGCCCTTTTTATTGTTTGAGTCAGGGTCTCACTAAGTTGCTTAGGGCCTTGCTAATTTGCTGAGGCTGGCTTTGAACTCAGGATCCTCCTGCCTCAGTCTCTGCAGTCACTGGGATTACTGTTGTGCACCACAATGCCTGTCTTCAGTTAAGTATTCTACCAGAATACTTAAATTTAAGTATTTAAAATTCTCTGATTATTTTTATTGTTTTTATGCAGCCTAAGGAATATCCTATGAGGTGTAAAATTTCTTACAAATGAAAACAATGATACTCTTCATGTTATTTTCTTAGAAGTTAATGAACCATTATAGGAATTGGTTGCCTGAGGCAAAACCATGACTCTTGATTAGCTTTCCTGTTGTATATAAAACCAAACTATTCTAAGGATTTTAATTTTTTAAATTTATTAATTTTATAGGCAATGTCCACTGTGTTGTTTCTTAACAAAAAAAAAAATCTGATTAGACTACAGTGTTATGTCATCACTTTATCAAAATAAATTAATATTATCATCTAATAAAATTAAAACTAAGGATTGAACTTGAGAGTTCTGGCAGCTCCAATTTCTTTACTTTATAGACAAATGATAAGTGCCTTAGCTTTTCCGTGTACAGAGTGAGAATAATCACACAGTAGTTGAAATTACCTTACCTTCCATGACAGTTTACAAGACTTCAACATATTTTCCAATAAAGATTTTGTCGTGTTAATAAAGAGATGACACACAGAGACATATAATTGTACTTCTTTTTAAAAAAATTTTCCACACTAGAGTTAGTAAAAAATCAAGAGGAGAGAAAATTTAAAAAGATATCTAAAGCCTCATTTAGAAGAATTGTTTGCAGCTCTCTGAACAGTCCACTAAGGAATAAAAACTACTGGATACTGATACTGGGAGGCGTCTAAATGGCATTTGAAATTAATAATAGCAATACGTAGGACTATTTTGTTCATTAAATACTTTACTAATTTAAAATTTGCTATAATTTAGATGGCAAGTGAACATACTTTACTTTTTCACATCTATATAAGAATAAAAAAAAATACAGTTTGTAAACAAGGTAAAGAAATTTCCCAGGGAAATAAACTTCAACAAAGACACTCCAACGTTAATATTTTCTGTGAGTCTAGGAAAATCTATGTCACTGAATAAAAAATTGTCATAGTACATACTAGAAAAAAGAATGATGAATAAAGAAAGGAATACATAAATATACAATTATACAATATATGAAATTAAAATTTAATATATTTATTTTAAAGTCCCCTAAAAGAAACATTTTCGTGAGTTACATTCATTATATCTACATGCCTCCCTTTATTTAGAGTGTTTGATATATAATAAAACAAATGTATAGAGTAAACTATGAGGGAATGAGGTTTTGTTTTATAATTTTTTATTTTGCAAAAAAAAAATTTCTTTAAATTGATCACAAAAATTAACAATATTAGTGAATTAAAAGTTACATTGATATGATATATTCAAACACTTTGAAATATGTATTTTAAATATATATTCTGAATATAAGCTTTGTATTTGACAATAAAAGAAATGCAAGTTAGCATTGTCTCTAATAGCTAGAATCAGTGAGCTCTACTATAACCATATGATTTATAATTTTAAAATAATGTGTTCAAATTATGTAGTAATGATTAAGAAAAAATATTTTATACTTACGGACAAAGCTCAACTTCTAAATACTGTTCAGTTACATCATTCAAGAAAAATACTTCCATGACTTTTGAAAACAGAGATAAGACATATTGAAGAAATTAATTTTGCTTCAACAATACTTTTGTATACCTTTAGAACAAAATTAATTACATTTTTAAAAATTATTATACTATCCTCAATAAGAAGAGGGGTTAAATAGACACTGCCTGCAAGAAGAAATACATAGGAAATAAATCATCATCAATTCTTTTCCATATCATATTGCCATAAATTAAAAAGATTTATTAAACCTACTGTTGGTGAGGTCATAGAGAAGTCAACATTGTCACATAGACTTTGTTGCAGTTATCTCTTTTTAGGAATTTATCCTAAGGAAATAATCAGACAACTAGCAAAAGATGTTAAGTACAGCTTTATACATCAAAGTATTACTTGAAAAATAAAAATGATGACAATTATTATCTCCTCTTACGTAGGATTAGCTCCTATTTTTCTAAATAAATCTCTTATCATACAGAAGAGCTGATAAATGAATCATGAAATTTATGTATGCTATGCAATGGAATACAATGGAACCATTACAATCAAAGATACAGTTAAATATTTGTTGGCATGTGTTATAGGTTAGACATTAGGTACCCCTTAAAAGCTCAAGTGTGAGACGATACAAGAGGTTCAGAGGAGAAATGATTGAGTTATGAGAGTCTTAATCCAATAAATAGATTAATTTCCTGGTGGGATTAATTTAGTGATGACTATAGGTAGGTAGTATGTGGCTGGAGGAGGTGTGTCCCTGGAGGCATGCCTTTGGGGTATATATTTTGTATCTAGTTAGGGGAGTCTCTCTGCTTTCTGATCCTCATGTGAGCTGCTTCCCTCCACCACACTCTTCCTCCAAGATGTCCTCCTTCACTTCAAGCCCCAAGGAATGGAGCCAGTTTCTAAGGACTGAGACCTCTAAAACCATGATCTTTCAAATAAATTTTTCCTCCTCTACAATTGTCCTGGTCAGGTCTTTTAAACCCAGCAGTGAAAAAGCTGACTAAAACAGCATGGGAATCTATCCATGATATTTGACAGGTAAGCTGCAGAGCATCTGTCGCACGTACATGCAGTTAAAATGTGCACGAGTGCCTATGGCTAGAGGTCTGCAAAATGTGCACAAAAATGTAAAAACTCTTTATCTGTGATTGTGGAATATGGGTCAGTGATTTTAAAAAATTATTATTATAATCTTCTGGAATTTCCTAGGTATGTGTTTTTTTTTGTTTTGTTTTGTTTTTTTTTTTGGGGGGGGGTTGGGGATAACGGGATTGAACTCAGGGGCATTCAACCATGGAGCCACATACCCAGCCCTATTTTTTGTATTTTATTTAGAGACAGGGTCTCACTGAGTTGCTTAGCCCCTCACTTTTGCTGAGGGTGGCTTTGACTTGCTCAGCCTCCAAAGCCACTGGGATCACAGGCATATGTCACCGCACCTGGAATATTTTTTTAAATTATTTACTTATGATTTACTTATGAAAATACTACATATTTCCTGTAAATAATTAAGACAATACAAACACATATGAAGTAAAAAGCCAAAGTGTTTTTTACCCCTTTAGTCTTAAACCTACCAGGCTTTTTTAGTCTTTCTACAAACTATTTTACCTTTTTAGATTTTTAAAAAATAAAAATAAAATCATATTTGCCTAGAACTTGTTTTCATAAAAATCTTTCCAGCATATGAATATATTCTTTTAATGACCACATTATTTTTCTACAGAATATTATAATTCATTTATCTAATCCTTTATCAGTAGACATTTAAATTGTTTCTAATGGTTCATGTTATTTTTACAATACAATAGCTAAGACACAGTTCCATTAATAATTCTGAGAATTGAATTATCCCTCTCTAAATCTTTTACTTAAACAAATTAAAATGTCTACCGTGAGGACTGGGGATATAGTTCAGTGGTATGGTGATTGCCTTACCACGCTACAAGCCCTGCCCTGGGTTCGATCCCAAGCACAAAAAAAAAAAAAAAAAAAAAAAAAGAAAGAAAGAAAGAAAAGAAAAGAAAATGTTTACTATGGTGGTTACTTTTATTTATCAACTAATCCACAGTACCCAGGTATTAGGTCACACATTATTCCAGATGTTCCTTGATAGTATTCTGTAAGATTAGCATTTAGATCATCAGACTTTTAATAAAACAGATCATCCTTACAGTGTGGGTAGGCCTCATTCAACCAGCTGAAAGTCTTAATAGAAGAAAAAAGACCAACTGCTCTCTCTGAGAGAGCCTTCAAATTTGAACTGCAAAATCACCTCTTCCCTGGGTCGCTAAGCCCCTGCCCTGCAGATATTGGACTTGCCAATGTCTACACCTGTGTGAGACGATTCCTTAAAGCAAACCATTGCCTTCCCCTTGCCAACAGACGCTTTCTTATTTCTATTATCCATCATCACCTTTCAAACACTTTTGTGGCTTCTCTGTACTAAACACAATATCAGATTCTACAAGTACCTTGATTAGTTCACAATACAGTCTGACACTGAGTTGGAAAATTTTAAAAAATTTAAAAATAGAGGAGCATATATGTTGTTATAGGAAAGAGGAAAATAGACTATTAGCTGAGGTGGGGAAGATTGATTTAGCAAAGAATTCCTAGAGATGATGCTAGCTAAACTCCATCTTGTAAACTGAGTTGGAAATGGGTGAAGAATGGTGAAAACAGCATTCTGTGGGACAGGGCCATAGACTCAAAGGCACACAATTAGGAAAAATTGGGATTTAAAGAACTACAAACAATTCAGTCTTACTTGGCAAAATGTAGTAAAAACTGGTAATGCTACAGAAAGAATAAGGGCTGGGTCAAGGAAAACCTTGCACAGAGATCATATTAAGAAGGATAAAATTTATTTTGAGAGGATAGGGAGCACAAAAAGGTTTTAGCTGATGGATGAGTTTAAATTTTCATTTTAGACAGATCACTCTGCTTCTGAGTGAAGGGGAAAAGGACTAGAGAGCTATACCCTAACCAAAGATAGAAGATGAGAAAGGCCTAATCCACAGCAAGGATGATAAGGATGAAAAGGAGGCACTGAATTAGAGAAACTGATAGGCCTTAGTGAATAAATCCAAGTATGGATACGTGAGAGAGGAATATCTTGGAAAGATCTTACAATTTTCATATTTGATGATTTGAGTTATTGTTAGTTTCATTGATTGAGATTGGGCAATTAGGGAAAGAAATAGGTTTATGAGAAAAGTAGATAAGCTAAGATGAGGATCTGTTGAGTTTGGTGCCTATAAGTATCTAAAGAGAGGTCATATTGGTGTGTTTACTATGAGAAACCTAGTATACAAATTTTGTATCAATAAAAGAAGGTAAATGCTTAAAATATGACAAACTAACACTGACAAAGGCATGCTATACAAAAGGTGAGAGAAAGATGTTAGCATTAACTAGAAGATTCATTAAAACATCTCTGAAGAAATGGAATCTAAATTACACCTGGAACTACGTGCACTAGAGGCAGAGAGCGCAGAATGAGACCATATGTGGGTGAGAATATGTTTGGACGATAAGACCATTAACCTTTCAGAAGTTAAGAGCTTTTGGTTGAACATGAAGGCCCAATTCATGAGTGTACAGAAAGCTTACAGGAATGGTTTGAAATTTATCCTAGAAATATTTATAATGACTCACGATCTGCAGAATGGCATCATTAAGCATTTCAGAAAGATTAATCCAGTAACTTGATTAGGAAGATATTATGGTTTAGATGTAAGGTATCCCCTTGTGTGTTAGACAATACAAGAATTTTCAGAGGTGAAATGACTGGGTTATTACAGCCTTAATCAGTGGATTAATTTACTTTATGGATTAACTGGGTGGTAACTGTAGGCAGATGTAGCTGGAAGAGATGGGTCACTGGGGGCATGCCTTTTCGATTTATATTTTTCCCTGCTGAGCAGAGCTCTCTCTGCTTCCTAATTGTCATGTCCTGAGCTGTTTTCCTCCTGCACACCATTCCACCATGATGTTCAGGTCCAGAGCAATGGAGCTGGCTGTCTATGAACTGATACCTTGAAACCGGGGACCAAATCAACTTTTCCTTCTCTATAATGTTCCTGTCAGGTCTTTTAGTCACAGTGCCAAAAAAGCTGACTAAAACCAATGAAGCACAGGATATCACAGAATAAACCTAAAATCATGTATTTTTGTGACATGTTTTTTAGCCTTAATTTGATATGTGAGATTACTTGCCAGTATGAAGTAAAAATTAAATTTCATGTTGGGGTTGACATTGTTTCTACAATAAGTAAAACACCCCAAAACTTCCATAAAGGTTTATAAAGCTTCAGTGATAATTTGAAAATAAAGGCAAAATAGCAATTTCTCAACTCCTCTCAGAATAGGAAATATGGCAGCAATCTAAAAATATGGATTTGTAATTGCCATTTTTCACTGTTCTAGTTATATAGCTGAAGTCACACAGGTAATAGAGAAAGAGTCAGAATGAGAGATGCGTAGGAAACAGCAGACACTGCACAGTCAGCCACTCAGAGCACTGCACTCCCTTGCTAGCAGCAAGATAAAATAATAGTTCTGTGAGAGGCTATTATAAAGAGATTTATGTTTGTAATAAAATACAGTACTTCCACTTACCTTCGTAATCCCACAGTCCATTGAAAGGCTTTCCTGGTTCTCCAAGTGGGGCTGGAGGATCGTTGAAAAATGGGGCACTGACTTCCACCATCACCCCTCCCTCACCTGGATTCAGCCCGACAAATGCCGGCTCATGCTTCACTGGAAAACCATCCCAAGTATGTTCGATTTTAAAATCCATCTAGAGACCGTGAAGGAAGAAACATATTAAAATAAACTCTTTCACAAAATACAAAAGCTTCCTTTAGTTAGAAATGAAATGAAAATTTCATTACCAAATAATAGGAGGGCAACTTAGTACAAGAACAGGGTCCTGGGAGTCCAAAGGCCATCTGTGTTTTGGCAAGTCATGAAATCCAAGTTCTATTCTAAAACAGCTTATAGGGAGGGTCCTAAAAGCTTTGAGACTTGTTTGATCTAGATCATGGTCTATTCATGAAGAATGTGATAAAATCATTTTCAAAAGTTCTAATTCAGTCCATGGCAGAACTTGTTAATATACTTAACAATAAACACTATGAATTTATATTTTCTCCTGTGTCTTTTTTCACTGTAACATACATAGAATTCTGAGTTACTATATCCTCTGGAAATCAAGATCATTATAAAAAATTCAACTTGATAAAAATCATTATAAATCAGTAGATGCTGGACAATTCTTTTGGCTAAAAACTTTTTCTTTGAGGTCAGGGAGGACTCCAACAATTTGAAGATTGGTAGAGCTGAATTTTGTCTTCCTTTTTTCATATATATATATATATATATATATATACACACATATATATATATACACACACACATATATATATATATATATATATATATATATATATATACATACACATATATACGCACACACATATTTTTATGCCTTTTCAATTTCTGATACTTCAATTACTAAATAACCTCTTGTTTGGTTAATCACTTCTCTACAACTGAAAAATGGGAACAGAATATACTCTTTTAAACTTTGAAATAGACTGAAACAAACAGACTTTGCAGTTTTAATTATTTTTGCAAGTTTCCAATGTAAGGACATAGTATTAGATCAGAACAATTACATTTGCTGAACATCATGAGTCCGTCACTTTGTAAACATTATGCCATTTAATGTCACTACAAACTTGCAGAGGAGCTATTATTATCCTCATTACAAATGAAGAAACAGACTAGTCCAAGATCACATAACTAGCATGATTAGCAACCAGACCAATGTCGGCCATGTTTTCCCAAAGACACTGCAGGACAAAAACTTTATTTTAGAAGTGGTGGATTCTCCAAGTTATTACTGGTTTCTATATCTTACCCAGAAGATAATCCTGATTTAGTATCTGATGATATTTCCAAACTGTAACTTCCCTTATCTGCAATCTCTTAACGAATCCCCTTGATTCATGTTATTTTTACATCAAGGAATGAAGTTATTAAATGTGAATGAATTTAATTCAATCAATACATGTTCTACTATGTGCCAAGCAGTGGGAGGCCAAATAGCTAAGCTCTGTGTCACATAAGGATCCAAAATCTCTGTAATCCTTTCTCTAAAGTATGTAGTTCTGCTAACTTTCATCTCTGCTAACAAATTTTAATAAGCTCTAAAATTAATAGTTCTTTTATTACAATTCATAAAAAACTGATAGCACTTCAGAAGAAATGTTCAGTAATTCATATTCTTCACTACTGAAATAGGCTCAAAGAGCACCAAGACTATAAACTGACTCTGATTTATATGGAATGCAGTCTTGGTTTGTAGGGAATAAAATAGCTCAAAGATAAATTTATCTTCTTTAGTTGAAACATCAGGGACTATTCTACAAAAATAAATCTATAACTCCCCATCCAAATTTTGGTTGGAATAAGTATCCTCTTGAGGCCATAGGAAGAAAAAGAAATACAACTAATCAAGATGTTAGAAGTGTGGATTAACTTTGATTCTGGCACCAAGAATGGTGACAGAGTATGCTCTTTTCCTAATTTGGAGCATGACCATCCTGACAATTCTGACAAACTATAATATAGCTCAGTAACTGGGAAGTTCTTATGGACTCACTCATTCTTCATACAACCACCATATCCCCCAAAGTGCTGCATATATTAAAGGGATTCCCTATCCAAATCCCAATACTCAGGCAATTGTCTATATGTCAAAATGGAATAAAACCCAATTCACTTAATATGCTCCTAAAAGTGGCCTGTCACTTTCATGTACACAGAGTGAGCAAACATACTTTGTAGGTTTCAAATTACTTTAAAACCTAATCTTAATCTGGAAGATAAGAATGAAAAAAAGCAGAGATTTTCTTTCTGTGAATGAGGTAGTGATAGCTCCAAACCTTTCTACTGGGGTGTTGTTTTGTTTGTTTCCCTTTTCCCCTAAGGTTTCTTTGTGCATTTTTTTTTTTGAAAACTATTGCAAGAAATAGTGACTAGATTTTCAACAGTACAGAGTAATGCCATGGCAGAATGTAAGTCCAAGGGCAGAAAATAAGTTTGACTTTAATGGTAAAAAATAACTTATTTTTAGGATGACAAATTAATTTTTAAAACTTTATTATTGCTTAAGAACACTCATGTCAATCTAGGTATGACTGACAACTCCCTCAATTCCTGAGTCTTACTTAACCCCTCCTTTCAGTTTCTCTGCCCACATGCTCATTAATTCAAGAGGATTTGATAGCCACTGTCCTTCACCCCTGGCCTCGCATTCCCCTTGGGTCATTCTCTACTGGATTCTCCTTACGTCATTTGCTATTAGGGGTACACTGCTCCATTTTGAATCAGAGAACTTCTCTGATTGACTGGCTAGTTTATTGTCTCCCTGGCCACATCTAGGATACCTGTCAGTAACAGGAGCTAACCGTTTATCCATTAAGTGAATATTGTTTTGGGTTCTGCATCTGGAATTCTATGACTGTCAGGCTACGTCCAGGAGAAACCTGTTAGTGGCACCTCATCCCTTTAACAGTACACATCAGTACAAGAGCTAAAATGATGATTTCTCATACCCAGAAATTCCCTTTCCTTAGTTCACTAAGCTCTTATCAAGCACTCATTTTGTTTGGATACATGCCAGGTGCTGGGGAAATATGTGGAAGAATTCTCTGGGGAGTTTGGGATGATTCTCAGAGCAATCAGCCAGGTCACCACTTCCACTATCAACGGCTTCTCTCTGCAATCCAGTGAAATACAGTAGGATCCCTTCATCAAACTAAGTCTTAGATGAATTGAAGATTTAAACATAAAATATCAACCTATATAAACACAGAAAAACTTAATCCCTACTAATACAACAAAAAGAGTTTAAAAGAAGATTGTTTTAGTAGAGAAGCCTTTTAAAATATATTCCCAAACCGAAACACTTGACTCCTTAAAAATAAAAGCAGCAGCCTCCCTCCCCCACCACCAAAAATGAACCTCTCATTAACAAAACCAAAAGAAGTCTTAGAAAAAGTATATGTGTTTTATATTTCAAACAAATAGCTATTTGTTTACGCATAAAGAGCTTCTAGAATAAAACCAACAAAATCCCAACAGAAAAGTGGATTAAAGATATGAACAGCCATTTCACAGAAAGAAAACACAAAATATTCAGTATCACTAACAATGAAAGAAATGCAAACCAAAACAACAGTAAATTTTCACTTAGATTGGCAAGGATCAGAAACTTTGATAATATGCTGTGTTAATGAAGACAGGAAAAAACCCACATAACTGCAGTTGGAGTAAAATTGGTACAGCCTCTTGTGAAGAGAAAAATCAATATCTATCAAAATAAAAATGCAAATATCCTTTGACTCAGCAGTTCTAGTTCTAAGAGTTGTAATACCTGGGCATAATCAAAATGACAACAGTGTAAGTATTTTGTGGTAACAGTGTTTAGAATAACAAAATATTAGAAGCATCTTTACCTTTCTGTAGAGGACAGGCAAAGAAAGTATGCTATCATAAAATGAAATACTACATAGTTTTCAGAATCAATGAGGCAGTTCTATATGTCCATCTAAAGAATATTGTGAGGTGAAAAAAGCAGGTGTACAATTGTGCAGTTATTTAATAAAAAAGCAAGCTTTTCTGCATATACGCTAGTGGTGGTTTTCAGGAAGCATATTAAGAAACCAGTGGTAGAGCTGATTGATTTTCTCGAAAGAATTATCTGCTGGAGACATGAAGGAAGGCTTACTTTCAACTTTATCACTTTTTTCTTGTTTAACCTGTTTGAATTTTATACTATTAAGTATGCATTGCTATTTTAAAATAAATAATTTAAAAATACTTTTAAAGTCTAATTTAATGTCAAGTGTCTTAAAAAGTATGATGATCGAACATTTCCAAAAAGCCAGAATTAATATTATCAAGGTGATTCAGGTCCTACTCTGTAATTTTAATTTCTTAAAATAGTGTTGTTAATTTGAACTTTTGTGCTTTTAACCTTCGTTCTTCATATTATTCATTCATCAAAAGAAGTAAAAAAGATACTCTTGTCAATTATTTTCATTGTTTTATACTTAATAAGGAAAGACCCTTGAAAGGAAAAGCAGGAAAAGACGAACAGACAAAACTCTGGGCCGTTAAGAGCGCGGAAGAAAAAATATATATATATACATTTCAGAAGGTTTAAAAGAAAGAAGTTAGGGGAAAGGTGCTTCCTTAATAAACTATTTGCAAGGAGATTTCCAAATTCCTGTCTTCGCAGCGGTCCGCTGGTCATTCAACAATACTTATTTCTTTTCAGTTTGCACCCTCCCGCCCCGCTCACTCATATGAGAAACGGAGAAAGGAGGAAGGCAGCCAGGAAGGGGTGGACTACGCCAGCGGGAGGCGGCGGCGGAGTAAAGCACCTCGCAGGATTTCCCAGGGAGAAGACCGAGGCCCGACGGGCGAACCCGGAGCAGCGGAGCGGCGGCCCGCAAGCACCCGGACCGGAAGCCGTGCAGCGCCCGGGCCGGCGGGCTCCCGCGGCGCCCGGCGGCCCCCGGGGGGCGTGGCCTTGCCCGCCCGCCGCGCGCACGTCCCGGGGCGGGGCTCGCAGGGCCGGAGCTGACGCGAGGCGGTGCTAGGGAAGAAACGCGTGCTGGGGCCGCGGAGGAGCGCGTGCGCACTGTTCGTCATGCCGCTGAAGTTTGAGCGGTTTTCTAAGGGAAGGAAGGGTAATTCGGCTGCATAAATACTATGCAACGATTCGAAAATCGGCCGTCAGCCGTCCAGGCAATCGTTCACGGCCTGCAGCTAAAGGCCCCGACCCGTACGTCCAGCTGCTGGTTACGTTAGGCTTCTGCACTCGTACTGCACCGTGGGAGACCACGGAGTGGTGCACACTGCGCAATGGAACTGTACCTCCTGGGCGCAGATCCCAGCCCGGAGGCTTTTTAACTGTGTGATCAGCTTGGAACCTTGCTTAAACGTCAAGCTTTGCGTTCTTTGCCACTTTATAGTCATATTTTTCATAATGGCCTGCATACAGTACTAGATGTCAGTTGATTGAATGAATTCATAAGAGTGAAATCTGTCACTGATTTTCAATCTATATAATTTTCAAGGGTTTTTTTAAATGAAGAAAAGTAATATAAAACCATGACATGGTGGTTTGAGAATAAATATATTAAGTCATTTTCTTTTCCTCTTCTCATTCATAGAGAGTTTTACATTCACAGTTACTTTCCATGCACATTCACTGAATTCTTTAACTCATGAGATTAAACAAAAACAAAACAAAACAAAACAAAAAACCTCATGATAAAGCCTGGAAACAAATCATGGATTAGTTTGATGAAGATTGCAGGAAGAATTTGAGAGCTTTGGTGGCAACTACCTTTTGATGGCACCTACCTTGGGGAAAAGTGTATAGGGCGCTCAGGAGAAGATTTAATAAGGAGAAAGACTACATAGGATACTTTAAGGATAAATAGAATCATTACAATTTTGTTTACTAATGATGAAAGTTATTTGGAAAATACTCTTAGAATCCAAGCACTAAAGTCTTGTAACATAAAATATAAATAAAAACCAAAAACTATGGTTTGTGTTCACTTTCATCACAATCACATGAGCCAAACAATTAAAAATGTAGACAAAAATATTTCCCATTTCATTATTCAGTTTATTTGAAAACAACACATCATTTACACCCAGAAGGAACTCTGCTTTTACTCACACTTTTTTTAATCTGTCAGCTTTGAGTGTAAATACAGTTAAATCTGCAAGGACTGGCTTAATATCAACTTAAATCACAATATGACAACATACAAGGTTCAAATGTAGGAGAAGTTATAAGCAAGTCTTTGGTCAGTCAGTGAGAAGTTCATGAAGAGTCAGTGAACTTTAAGAAAGAGTTTGAGCTTGCACATTCAATTTTCCCTTTTAATAAGTTTTTGTGTTAACTTCATGGCCACTAAAAACCAGAACACTTTCAATCTTAACTGACTCAAAACCAATTAAATCTTTCTGTGGTTATTGCCTACACACACATATTTAACCGTCTTTAGAAGAAAAAACAATCTCATTTTCTTAATAGTCAGATGGAGTAAAACCTGTAACAATCCTCAAATACCTAATTGGACATACTTGAACATATTTTTAAAATGTCTTGATAAATTTTGCTAACATTATTTTGTTTATATGACAGTGTGAATGCAGGGGAAAAAAGACTTCTTAAATTGTTAAACGGAAAACCAAATCAAGGTGCATTTATGACACGTTGGTTCAGTGGAACTTTATTTCAATCCACAAAAATACTATCTATTAAAAAGCACTAAAACTAGAGGCTATTTCAAGTTAAGTTTTTATTACTAGTGTTATAATTTCTTCCAATGTTATGTGTTTTGTGAAAAAAAAATGGTTCAAGCTCAGACAGAATTACTTTTTAAAACTGGACACTAATCTATCCACAAGTGTAAATTTTACTTATTTTTTTTTCTTGCACAAAATGTAAATTTTCTCTTTCCTTCTATCTGAGGAAACAAACATGTTGGAAGAAATAACTGCTAACTGTGCAGGATCTTCGGGGTACTTCTGAGTGCATACCTTATCACCACAGAGTTAAATATTCAGTCAACAGCTGTGTTCTTTCTCTAAAGACCCACGAGGAGCAGACCGTACTATCTTCCGGAGACGAGCAAGTCCGTGCCCCGAAATACTCGAGAGGGGCAGCCTGATGAGGGAGTCTGACAGTCCGGGTTCCCCCGCAGCGGTGGGAACCTACATGCTTTCAACTCCTTTGGCAGGTGGGTGAAAAGCGGGCTTTCCCAGTCCAGAAATGCTCAGAATATCCGCAACTGTAGATGAAGAATCTGAGAGCTTTGGTGGCACCTACCTTTTGGAATTTAAAATAGGGGCCTAATACGCTGACCACTTGGCGCCACCCGCCCGCGCGCTCGCCGGCCGCGATACTAGGGTGGCTCAGCCTGCTGTCAGCCAGGTTCCCACGGACCCGCCCACCTCTTGACAGCCAGCCAATAGAGTGCCGGGTCCGCAGGAAGCGCGGTGACGTGAGCGCTGACGCCCGCGTGATGACGGAGGAGGCGTCGCCGTCTCCAAGGAACGGTCCGGGGCACCGGTTTCAAAGTCGCAGGGCGGGCCGAGTGGACTTCGGCTGCTGGCCCGGGGCTTCGTGGAGGTCCCAGCGTTGCCCCTAGCTTCGCGAAGGTCGCCGCCGCCGAACCGCCCGCCCGCCCCTTCGGCGAACGCGCCGGCGGCCCGCCGGACCCCGAGAGACCCGCGGGACACCTCCGCACCCGGGTCCCCCTCGCTCCCGGTGGGATTCGGCCGAACGTGCAGCGAGTCCACTTGGTGAGCCCGCAGCGGCTCTGAAATCTGAAGTGTCCGCCCGGGCGAGGGGCTCGCTGCGCCTCGGGGCCGGGCGCGGGGCCGGCGGCCGGCGGCGGGCGCTGCGTGAGTGGGATGCCAATGCCCAGCTCCGGCGCCTGACAGCCTCGCGAGCGCGGCCGGAGTTGTGTTTTCCCGCATCGCGAGCTCGGAGCAAGGGAAAGGTGCTGGAAGCTCCCAGCTGAAACTGTGTCGAAATGGCCACAGAAGTCGACCCTCTGGGAGACCAAAGTAAGCTTCACATTCCTTTATTGGGAATTCATAAATGATGCCGAATGTCGTCATCGTGAACCAGGGTGTTTTGAATGCCTGCTGGGTCCCAGCGTGGACATTTGTAAGAAGTTAAAAGAAGTTAGCTGCATAAAAAGCGTGGTGATGTGTGCTCGAGGATGGGCAGAGCGTTCGGTCAGTGCTTGAAGGTTTACTTAAGCTTACTGGGACGCTGAACGTGTTTGTTATGCGCCTCTTGTGCTCTGAAGAAATGAGAGGGCTAATGGCCAGGAAGGGTTTCCAAGTCTGCTGAGAACTGAGAACCCAGAGGCACAGCACTCGCCATTTGTTTAGAAGATGTTCATTGAACTACTGTTTCTATTATGTGCCAGGCACTATACAAGCAGAGATGAAGAGAACAGTGTTAAATTCTTGGAGGGAAATATATGAATCCCACAGATACATCAAAGTGGCAGCAACTGCTGGCTCTCCAATTATCAGTTTCCTCATAGGATAATTGGAATTATTAAATAGGCATCAAAATACGTAAAGGGTTTAGAGTAGTGTCAGATACATTGTGCTAAAAAAAAATATTATTAAACTATTGTCAAGGAAATGCTACTTGGGCCGAAACTCGAAGTATCAGCATATTTTTTTTGTGTGTGAGAACTACATGGATATCCCAAATAGTACACTATTTGCAGTATTGAAGGATTAAGAATACAGTTTGTTTAAAGATTTGCAACAAGGTTGGCATGAATGGAATATGGAGGTTTGTATAGGGAAATAGTAAATGGTATTGAAGTGCAGGAATGGAACTGGATGGTCAAAGGCCTTGTCTTCCATGTGCTGAGGAATTTGGATCATTGCATAGGTTATATATAATAACACTGCAAGGAATTCAGTTGAAATTGACATGATCGAGTTGTGATTTGGAAAGGCCAGTCTGGTGGTTTTGAAGGACTTGCTTGTTAGAAGAATGCCATCAAGTAACTGTTGTCATTACTCAGGTAAGAACTGAATTAAGGCAGATTCAGATAGATTGAAGATCAAGGAATTTGGAAGGAGGAAGGGGGACAACTTAAGTTTTTGGCTTGAGCAATGGGGATGGTAGAAAAAAGGCTGTAAGTTCCATTTTGGAATCATAAGCCAGTGGTTAAGAATTTAGCCTCTGAGTTTAGTCTGTGTGGGTCCGTAGTATTCCTCACTCTGCATGTTTTCAAGTCTTTGGCCTTGGGCAAGTTTCTTAGCTTCTTTGAGTCTGAGTTTTCTCATTTCTAAAATTAGTATATAAACACAACAACCCTTATGGAGTTCTGAGACTTAGATGATGCAAATAAAGCCCTTAGCCTGATTTCTGGTTTATATTACATACAGTACACACACAGTGTCTGACATAATTGACATCACTGTAATACTGTAACATTAGCATTAGAAATAACCCTGCTCTGTAGTATGACTAACGGGCCACCATCTGAGTGATGTGGGACAGGAATTGCATGGTGAGGAGATTGGCTAGGGTGGAGAGAATACCTGAGTTTTAGAAAGAATGAGTTATAGAAGAATGAGCCAGTCATTATTCTTAGATAAAACTGAGATCTAAATACTAGACCAATAACCAAATAAGACAGTCAAAGCATAGTAATTTACTTCTTGAAAAATGAGAGCTAGTTCAGAAGACAGGTGGAGCGAGGAAGGAAATCTCAAATAGAAGAAGAAAAGATTCACAGTATTGAAATAACTATTTATGCATGAAAGTGGAGCATAGAATGGTAGGGTTTGCATGAAGACATGAGAATGAGGGTCTATGACCCTTCTTCTTTTTCCTTTAAATATACCTTACATGCCAGTTAAAGGTGATAGGTTACCCCACTAAGAAAACCAACCTATATACAAGCTCAGACAGAGTAGATGGGCTCTGTCTTCCCACCTGCCTCTCACCTTCTCTACATTGACGTCTGTGGATCTTGATTTCTTCTTTTCATTTTTTCCATTTGAATTTGGTAGTCTCATTCAAGACAGTTTGGTTTGGTTTGGTATTTTTGATGTGGTAGCTCTACATTACATTACCTCTAAGAATTACTTTTTCATCTTTACATGTGATAAGCACAGACTACTCTATATCCAGTCATTCTTCTAGTAGAGTAAACTTCTAGCATATTGGCAGTGTACCATTTTCCACCTCCATCTGGAAAGGGGGGTCTGATAGTCCTTAAGGGACCTGTTCAAAGAGGGACTTTTTAAAAATCAGTTTGAGGAACAATGTTTTCATTCCTGTAGGTATGGTCAGTGATGTACTCATTTTTTTCTTTTCATTCTCTTAACTGTGCCTTTATTAGAGCAGAAATTTTTAATTTGTTTCTTTTATGAGTTGTGCTTTTGGTGTCATATCTAAGAAATCATTGCCTAGTCCAGGGCTGCAAGATTTTCTTTAAGAAGTTTTGTAGTTTTAGGTTTTATGTTTAAATCCACTGTTAAATAGTAAAATTTTGTCCAAGGTATAAGGTAAGAGTCCAGGTTCACTTTTTTTTGTGCATGTGATTGCTCAATCAAAAAGACAATTATTTCTCTACCAGATTACTTTTGTACCTTTGCTAAAAATCAGTTGTCTAATGTGTGTTGATTTATTTCTGAACTCTGTTCCACTGATCTATTTGTATACCTGGATACTAGTACCCCACTATCTTGATTATTGCAGCTTTACGATAACTCTTGAAATCAAAGTTTAAGTTTGTTCTTGTTCATCTACCTTGTTCTTGGATAGGCAGAATTAATATCATCCAAAAAAAAAAATGACCATACTACCAAAAGCACTATACAGATTCAATGCAATCCCATTCAAAATCCCAATGACATTCCTCATAGAAATGGAAAAAGCAGTTATGAAATTCATCTGTAAAAATAAGAGACCCAAAATAGCCAAAGCAGTTCTTAGCAAGAAGAATGAAGCAGGCGGCATCACTATTCCAGACCTTAAACTATACTACCAAGCAATAGTAACAAAAACATCATGGTATTGGCACCAAAATAGACCTGTGTAGACCAGTGGTACAGATTAGAGGACACAGAGACAAACCCACATAATTACAGTTATCTCATATTAGACAAATATGCCAAAAACATATATTAGAGAAAAGATAGCCTCTTTAACAAATAGTGCTGGGAAAACTGGAAATCCATCTGCAACAAAATGAAATTAAACCTCTATCTCTTACCATGCACAAAACTCAACTCAGAGTGGATCAAGGACCTAGAATTAAACCAGAGACCTTGCACCTAATGGAAGAAAAAGTATGCCCAAATCTCCATCATGTCAGATTAGGTCCCAACTTCCTTAATAAGACTCGTTTGGCGCAAGAATTAAAACCAAGAATCAATAAATGGGATGGATTTAAACTAAAAAGCTTCTTCAATCAGTGAGAGAGCCTACAGAATGGGAGCAAATCTGTACCACAACACATCAGGTAGAGCACTAATCTCTAGGATATATAAAGCACTCAAAAACCTTGACACCAAAAAAACCAAATAACCCAATCAATAAATGGGCCAAGGAACTGAACAGACACTTCTCAGAAGAGGATATACAATCAATCAACAAATATATGCAAAAATGTTCAACATCTTTAGCAATTAGAGAAATGCAAATCAAAACTACTCTAAGATTTCATTCTCACTCCAGTCAGAATGGCAACTATTAAGAACACGAACAATGATAAGTGTTGGCAAGGATGTGGGGGAAAAGGCACACTCATATGTTGCTGGTGGGACTGCAAATTGGTGCAGCCAATCTGGAAAGCAGTGTGGAGATCCTTGGAAAACTGGGAATGGAACCACCATTTGACCCAGCTATACCCAAAGGACTTAAAAACAGCATACTGAAGAGACACAGCCACATCAATGTTTATAGCAGCACAATTCACAATAGCTAAATTGTAGAACCAACCCAGATGCTTTTCAGTAGATGAATGGATAGGGAAACTTTGGTATACATATACAGTGGAATATTACTCAGCATTAAAAGAGAGTAAAATCATGGCAGGTAAATGGGTGGAGTTAGAGAATATAATGCTAAGTGAAGTAAGCCAATCCCCAAAAAGCAAAGGCTCAATGTTTTCTTTGATATGAGGATGCTGACTCATAATGGTGAGGGAGGGGGTGGGGAGGAAGGAACTTCAGATAGGACAAAGGGGAGGAAGAAAAGGAAGGGAGCATGGGAGTAGGAAAGATGGTGGAATGAGTTAGACATGATTACCCTAAGTACATGTATGAAGACACGAATGGTGTCTTTGTGTACGGAATACTTTGTGTACAACCAGTTACTTGAAAAATTGTGCTCTATATGTGTAATATGAAATGAATTGCATTCTGCCATCATATATAACAAATTAGAATAAATAAATAATTTAATTTTTAAAAAAGTTTGTTCTTTTTCAGTAAAGGTGCTGGAATTTTGAGAGGCATTGTATTGAATTCATTGTTCAATTTATGTAAATTCATGACTTAATGATATTGAGTCCTCTGACCAGCGAAAATGCATACTTCTCTGCAATATTTTATAGTTTTAATATATAGGTTTTGTCATCTTTTGTCAAATTTATCCCTATGTACTGAAGTTTTTGATGCTGTTATCAATGGTATTCTTTTACTTTCAGTTTGACTTTTTTCTTTTTTTTTTTTTAATTTGTTTTAATTAGTTACACATGACAGTGCAATCATCTTGACATATCATACATGTGAATCAGATGGGGTATAATTTCTCATTTTTCTGAGTGTACAAGTTGCAGAATCACATTGGTCATGCAGTCACGTATATACATACAGCAATAATAAAGTCTATTTTATTCTGCTGCCCTTCCTTTCCTCCCACCCCTCTCCTCCCCTCCCCTCCCATCACTTCTCTCTACCCAATCTAATGTGACACACTTCTTTTTTTTTTTTACTTCTTTCATTGCTAATATATAGAAAATTTTTTTTGCATGCCACCTTGTTAAACTCATTAATTACAGTAAATTTTAGGTAGGCTTTTTAACTTAGACAATCTTATTATCTGAATGAAATGCAATTTTGCCTCTTCTTTCTAATCTGGATGCCTTTCATTTCCTTTTCTTGCTTTAGTGCTCTCACTAGAATTTCCTAGAGAATTGAGCAGAAGTGATAAGATGGGAATTGACATCCTATCTTGTTCCTGTTCTTGGGGAGAAAACATCTTTTATATGTGTAAGACTTTTTAAGATTTTTTTATAGGTGTAGATGGGCACAGTACCATCTATTTATTTATTTTTTTTTATGTGATGCTGAGGATCAAACCCAGTGCTCATACAAGCTATGCAAGTGCTCTACTACTGGGCTACAAGCCTGTCCCCCTATTTTTTTTATAGGTATCTTTATCAGGATGTTGAGAATGTTCATTTCCATTTCTAGTTTGCCAAGAGATTTTATTGGAATAGATACTAGGTATTTTTTCAAATGCTTTTTCTGAATCCACTGATATGATCATATTTTTTCAATTTTTACTTCAATAGGGAAAGTTATGCTGATTATGCTGATTAATTTTCAGATGTTAAATCCACCAGCCTTTCTGAGATAAACTCTACTGTGTAATATAAACCTTTTTCTACATTGTTGAATTTGATTTTATCCAAGTTTGCTTAAAATTTTAATATCTATGTTCATGAAACCAACCATCCCCTTTCTTTTTTACTTGCTTTCTTCTAATGTCTGTCTTATTTTTGATATCAGGTAATGCTGACCTCTTAGAATTACGTAGGAAACATTTTGTCCTCTTGAATTTTTTGTGAGTGTTTGTGTAGGATTGGTATATTTTGTCCTTTAATTGTTCGGTAGAATTCACCAGTGAAGCCAAGTGGACCTGGAGTTTTCTTTGTGGAAGGATCTTAAACTACAAATTCAACTTCTTAAATAGAAAGCTATTCATTACTTTGTTGTGTACTTAAAGAGTAATCTCTTTAGGTCTTAAACTCCCAGAGTTCTTCCTCTGTGCAACCTTCTCTCTTATATAGATTGAGCATTGCTATTTCAAAGATGTGAAGTTTGCAATGCTTGGAAATCCAAAACTTTTGAGCATCGACATGAAAAACTTATGGATTCTGGAGCTTTTCCGATTTTTGATTAGGATGCTTAACTATTAAAGTCTATGCAAATATTCCAAAATCCAAAGAACTCCCAAATCTGAAACACTTCTGTACCAAGCACTTTGGATAACCTATATTGTTTCCTGCCAGTTCTAGTTCAGTTGGGCTCCACCAAATCTCTGCTCCATCTTTTTGTTGCAGCCTGATGGTGTTTGCCTCCTGTCCTCTCCCTGTACCATGAGCTGAAAAGTCTCTCCAGTCATTCAATGGAGGCAGTCCTAGAGCTTATCTCATTTGTGTCATATCTCTAGTCACCATTATCTGGTGTCTGATGGCCTACACACTCAACTTATTTGGGTTTTGTTTGTATCGTTATGGGCATAAGCAAAAGTACTCTTAAGTTGCCCCACTTTTGATGTTTTCAACTCTAGTATCTTACTCCAGCTACAACTGTTCTTTGACCTCATCGAGATTTCTATTCTATGAACTCTTTATTGTCTTCCATTCTCCTAATGCTTTCCCCAATTCATTTTTATTACTTTCTTGCACAGTCTATAACTGCTGTGCATTAGTCCATCTACTCTTTTGTAAGTTATTAGTATGATTATTCCCCTACTTCTCTATAGTATATGCCCAGTAACACCTTATCCAGGGATCAGCTGCTTACTTTGCCTTACTGTTATGCTCAGAGCCTGTTGTCCCATACCCACAGATCTCAACTGGATAAGTACCACCTCAAACTCAAGGTTAACTAATAACCAGTATGTGGCTGACCTGGGAATTGAACCCAGGTAGTCTGGTTTTGTTGTCCATGTTTTTAACTATTCCCTAAAAAACAGACTTGCAAGAAAGGAAAATTATAAACTCATGTTACTTATGTGTATTGGAACTAAAATCCAAAATAAAGTTTTAACAAATCCAGCAGTGAATTTGTGTGTGTGTGTGTGTGTGTTTATGTACATATACATACATTCATTTAATTATTGGGCTGATTCAAGCAATGAAAAGATAGCTTGCCATTATAAAATTATATAGTTTACAAAAGAATATTTAGATTCACGAAGAAATATCAAATTATGTCTTAGAGAACTCAGTATGGTAAATATGTCAGTTCTCCCACAAATTAATGGATAGATTCAATGCAATCCATTTTGACAATCTAGTTCTAAAAGCTTTGTGAACAAGTGATCAAGAGTTTAAAGAGAAGCCAGGTGGGAAATTTCGTTTTACTAGGTGTTAAAACTTACTATAAGCATCCAATTATTCACTCAATATAATCCTTGCAAATTGATAGATCATAGGTCAGTGAAATAAAAATTCAGAAATGGATTCACATGTTCACAAATACTTAAGATAAAGCAATATACAAACCAGTGGGAAGAGTTCAAATTGCTAAGTGAATGATACTAGGGTAATTGGCCATCCAAACAGGAAAGAAAAATAAAAGTATCTTTCCTACAGTATGTAAAAAAATCATCTCCAGATTGATTGAAGGAATAAATTTTCTTTAAACTTTCAGAAAAAAAGCATAAGAGGGTATCTTTATGTCTTCAGGATGGGGAAGATTTCCTCAATAGAGGTTTTTTTTAAGTGAAAGGACAAAATATATGAATAGACTACATTAGAAATAAAAACTTGGTTATCACAAAAGACATCATCAATAAATGACTACACCAGTTACAGAAGCAACTGGTTAATATGTATGTATTTGGTTATCTGTAACATAACACAACAGAAAATATGAATATAAAGCCTAGTGAAGTATTACAAAGTACAATACTTATGAAACCACAACTAAGGTCAAGAAATAGAACATTGCTAGAACCTCAGAACAACCACTCCTTCTCTTCAAATATCGTCAAAGGTAACCAGGGTCTTTAATTTTACACTATAATTTAGTTTTACCTGGATTGAAGTTTAAAATACAAGATCATAAACTGTGTGTTCTTTTATGTGTGACTTGTTTTCTCCAACCTGAGATTTCAGATTTATTCATATCATTGTACATATACATAATTTGTTCATATTCATTAGTCTTGGCTATTTTCTTTGCATTTCCATCTATATTTTAGAATCAGATTTTCAATTTCTATAATTTTTTTGAGTATGATCGGAATTGCACTGAATCTATCGATCAGTGTTGGGAGAATTGACAGTTTTACGGTAAACCATGAATATCTCCTAAGTCATTTATTTAGGTCTGTAATTTCTCTCTCCTGGGTGTTTCAGGGTTTTGTTTTTTTCGTGTGTGTGTGTGCACGTGTGTGTGCACGTGTGTGTAAGGGTCTTACACTTCTTTGGTTATATTTATTCCTAGGCATTGATGTTATTTGATGATACTGCAAATGACATCTTTTATTGTTTTCTAGTATTATATAACCTGTCATTTTTTTGTATAATTATTTTTTTTATTTCTTGTCTAACAACCTTATTAAACTCGATTATTAATTTTAAGATTTTTTCCCTTTGTATTCTTTTGCATTAACTGCATACACACTTTTAATTATAAAAATAACAGGGTTTTCTTTATTTATGGCCTTTATACTTTTTGTTTCTTTTAGTTATTGCCTCATTGCATTAACTTACACTTCCACTAGAGTGTTGAGTAAATATCATGAAAATTTATCCTTGTGTCAGCCTGATTTCCAAGAGAAAGTTTTCAACATTTTTTACCTTACTATGATATTTATTCTGTGCTTTTGTAAGTTTTCATTATCATATTATGAAATACTTTGTCATAAAATTATCTTGAATTTCATCAATTCTTCTTTGACATTCTTGCTTTTTTTTTTTTTTTTTTTAATACTGGGATTGAACCCAGGGGTGCTTAACCACTGCACATCCCCAGCCCTTTTTATTTTGAAACAAGGTCTTTATAAGTTGCGTAGGTCCTCATAAGTTTTTGAAGCTGGCTTTGAACTTGTGATCCTCCTGCGTCAGCTTCCTGAGACTCTGGGATTGTAGGTGTGCACTACCATGCCTGGCCGAGATTAGTAGTTTTGATCTTCTTTTTGTAAGTTTATTTTGTATTTGTCCTCTGGGTTTATCTTTATTAGTTCCCTCATTTAACTTTCTTTAGGTTTAATGTGCTGTTCTTTTTTTTTTTTTTTTTTTTTTTAGCTTTTTTGGAATGGATTTGTAGCTTCAGGCTTTTTTTTCCCCCCTATTACAGATTGAGCATTTCTAATCTGAAAATCCCAAATCCAAAGCTTTTGTTTCCCCATTTACAGTGGTTAGGTTGTATAGGTATACAAAAGGGACTCATTTTAAGTTCTTAAATAGTATGTTGAAATTAATTGTTCATCTTATGTTGAGGAGCAGTGGAAGTGGACTCTAGCCATTTTTCATAGGTTATATCAAATAACTACTACTATTTGTCTAGTTTTAAAAAGCTGAACATTACCCAATGAGCTTAAATTGGTTTTTCCCTTTGTTTCAGATCAAAGACTAAGTGAAGATTTTGGGACACATCAAATGGAAAAATTTTCCAAACATTCATCTATACAGGTATGTAAATTAATTAAGGTCTAATGAGCCAGATTCATATTTAGTTGTAAATATATCTACATAAATCAATATACATATAGTATAAGTTCTACTTAAAATTATTCTCATGTGAAGTTGTCTACAACACTTTCAAATTTTGCTTACAACTTCGATTTTTGTAAGAGGAAAGTTTGTTTTTGCTTGATGAAATTACACTTTTTGTCCACAAGAATTGCTTATTCTCCCTCAATGTTGGAGGAATGCGTGGTGTTAAAATGTCTTGTGAGTTCCAAAAATAAAATTCATTCAGGTTTTCAAACATCCTAAATTTGTTTCTAAAAATGTATCTAGTTGTGTGCTATAACTCTCAATTCTCATAAATTGTGATAGAAGTATAAATTAACTCAAATAGTAATATATAGAATTTTTTAAATAGTTATTTCCTTGAATATCATGTTTTAATAAAAATGTTGGGTGTAAAGAAATTTTTTAACCATTAAGATTTCTTATTGAACTCCATGTATAGAGTATTAAAAGAACAGTGGTGGCTCCTAGGTTAGCAATGGTTCTCTTCTGAAACAATGAATGTTTTGTTTTGCCTAAGTGTATCTTATAATTGGAACAGAAATGTTTTTAATGTATAAAAAATGAAGAAATCGTTTTTGAGGTATTAGAAAGGGCCAGTTTATTGTTGGCTTGAATATAGTTATAATTTTTTTAATGTATCCTCAATGTTCGGTTGCTGCTCTGTGTTTTTATTTCCAAAAATTGAACTCAAGAGTCCATAGAATCCTAAAGCTATCCATCCTCTATTCACTGTGATTATCATGTTATTTTTTATATATATTACTTTTTTATGGATTCTTAACAAAGAACTGTAATCATTTAAATGATAGAAAATCTTTCATAATCCAACAACCTTTAATTTCATTAGTTTCTTAGGGTTTTTGTTTGTTCTGTTTTGTTGTGTCTCTGCTGAATATTTTGTAGCATAGACCTGAAAAGATCTCTGGGCAAGTTATTGCAATGCATCTGCTTGAAGCTATGACTGACTTGATTATTAAAGATGGTTTTACCAGATAGCGTAGCAGTGATCCAGATAGCTCTTCAGATGTACCTGCATTATGCATTGTGATTATAATTAGTTGAAGCCTGAGGGTAGCAGACCAAGAGGGACAAATCTGCACTCACCCAAAAGTATACCCTTTCAGAGCGATTATACCTCTTTTAATTCTCTGAAGGTGCAGGTTCTCTTATACATACATCAGTCAAATCCTGATTCCTGTCTCTTATTTTTAGTGGTAGCATTTTGTTCCTTCCTAAGATTCCTCTACAGTCCCCCATATCTTTAGCACATGTTGCTGTTTCAAAACTCCCATCCCCATGGGTCTTGCTTTTTACTACATAGTTTGTGATCGTGAGAAGGGAGGTGATACAAAAGCAGAGAGGGAGATTAGTCTGCTTTCTCCATAATGCCCATAGTCTCGGCCTATGCAGTGAGTGTTCCTTTTGAGGTTCTTTACTCCAGAAACATTAATTGAATTTCTGGAAAAAAATCCTCAGGAGAATTTTGTTTGTTTGTTTTCTGTTCATTTTATAGTAAGGGGAAAAGTACACAGGAAATTATTATCAAGGAGCACAGGGGACCCAGAAGCGCGGGCTCAGATCTCTTATCACTGTCATCTGGTTGCTACTGCAAGCAGTAGAAATCCTTCATGAATTTTTTGCCTCCTTTGTACAGCTATGTGTCCCAGATGTCTAGAATAGTTCTTATCAGGAGGTGCTTGATCAATATTTCTTGATCTTTCCCCTCCATCCCTACCTGATGATCTTTCAACATGATTTGAATTGTCACATATAGTGAAAGTCAGGGAGATGTGAAATGTTATGATCAGCTTAGGAAACACAAGTGCATATTTTGTCATTTTATTTTTCAAGATGGTACATGAGGTACCCTAGAATTACCAGGACTTGTGTTAGATGAACATATTTTATGGTTTTCCAATATTGGAAAAATAAAGTTGCAGGAATTTGATATTTCTTGTATTTTTAGTTTGAACTTCAAAAATATTTTTTTATGTGTGAAAATTAGATGTGTAATGGTGAAAAATCCTTTAGTGGTATTAGTATAAAATGTTCATGTGAGCTTATATTGGAGCAAAGTAAGTTTTGTGAATTGCTTTTTAAAATGACCATTTGAAGAGTATTGTTCTTAGAAGAATACATGTTATCTTTAGAACTAGCTATACTTAAATTCTCTGAACATCTCTGAATTTTGGAGTCTTTCAATAGGTTGAAAAACTTATATATTTAATATATTAAGTATCTGGCTCATTATATATTCATAATATAATCAGCTTTTTAAAGAATCTTATTTCTGCATTTATAATTATTTGTAACTTTTAAAAGATGTTTTAAATAGCAACTGTTTATTAAATGATCCCTTCAGGATTCTTATGAAATTTAGTTTCTTTTTAATTATTTTGTATTTCTCTATATAAGTAGAAAATATTTCCAGTGGCATTGCACTCTGAGAGTGTCATAATGGGCACTAGATGAAAAATATGCAAAGATTAGAAAATATTTCATTTAAGGAAGTGAGTGGGAAATTAATTTCTGTCTTTTCCTAATTCTTTCTTCCTGGGTTTTTTGGTTTGTTTGTTTGTTTCTACTGCATACTTGCCTTTTCTTGCACCCAGGCTAATTGAATCCTCTTTGTAACCTATGCCATGGCAGTATGTGTGTACTGAGAGGTGAGGCTAATATTTTGGCTCTCTTTGGATATGCTGAGGAGACAGGGTGAAATATTAAAAATAAGTTACTTTTTCTGAAAGCTAACCTAAAAATATTTTCCTCCTCTATCTTGGGAATTCTCTTTTTTCCTCATTATCACTTGTAAACAAAATTTAAATTTAAAAAGAATAGTCTGCTAGGAAAAAAAAAGACATATTAAGCTGCAATTAAAAGGATGTAAGGAATAACCTAAAAGCACAGTGCCAGAGCTGTGTGAGTGTGGTCTGGTGGGGAAGGACATTGGCTTATTCAACAAACACTGTGCTAGGTAAACTCTGGAGCCAGAGCTATGAAAAAGATAGACGAAGGATCCTCCTCCCATGGAAGAGATATGAATTAATTAAATAATTAAAATCACAAAATTCTACAAAGAAAATAAATAGGGAACTGTGATACAGTCTTTGTAGGTCATCAGGTAATAGAGACCGGTTTTTGGAAGGTCAGAGAAGGCCTTTCTAACTCAAGATAGAACAGAAAATAAAGAACTAACCAAAGACTGTACCAAGAAGAGGCCCTGAGAAAGGAAAGGATTTGGCATGTTTTATGCAGTATGCAGGAGTCGTTCCCAACTCAGATCAAATAGTGGATATATGAAAATCGCATGGAAGCAGACACTGAGGCGTTGTGGGTTAACAGATATAAGACTCGGCAGGTTAAATACAGCACTCTATCTGTACTCTTTGACTTGAGTCACATACCGAGCTTTCAGGACATTGTTGTCTGATAGAACTTTCTCTGATAGAAATATACAATTGTGCACTGTCCATTTTGGTAGCTACTAGTCTCATGAAACTTTGAGCATTTGAAATTAGGCTAATACACATGAGAAAGTGAATTTTTAAATTTAATTTGGCTTTTAAATTAATGAAATTAGGTTTAGCTAGTCTTGTATGCTTAAACTCCCAATCTGATGAATCATCCATGTAAACCCTGGAAGCACTGATTTTTCATCATCCTGTGACAGTAAGATATTATTTAACACATTTTTTAAACAAAGATCCACCTGAGTTTAGCAATTTCTTATGCTGTTTATCTTATGCTGTACTGATAAAAGATGAAGATCACTCTCCCTATGATCTGAATAAAAAGCTTAAAGGATTTGCTGAAATCCTCTAAAATGTACAAGAACATCATCACAAAATGCTAGTTAGGCTGTACTTTATTTGGGGAATAAATGGATGGGGAGTATGCCATTTACTTATTTGATAGACAATACTGATTAGAATCAAAGGCAAAATTAAAAACTCAGAATTGTAATTAGAATGTTTGATGAGTGCATAATTTTGTTAGAGGAAGAAAAATATCCAGAGAATGTGCTTACCTAACTGCAATCTATTGACTTTTTTTTTTCTGTGTTTCACGATCACCATCATGTTACAAAGTCATCATGAAATCAAAGATTAATAGAAATTAATGAGGATCAGTTTTTTTAAAGATTCAGTGTATAAAAAGTTCTATAAATATTTTGTTTATTTAGCATAGTTTGTTCAATTCTTTTTAGAGAGTGTAGAAAGGTCATTTACAAATGTTTATATAGTCAGTTTTAGTCTTATTCTGCCCAGCATGATTTTTTTCAACTACATCTTGTATTATTAAGTAATGGAATCTTTTTTTCTAAAAATTTCACTATCAAATGGGAAGGGATTGCTAAATCTACATTTTTTATTCTTCCAAAGATTTTTAAAAAATATAAGTAAATGTATCATGTTTATTCTAGGAATCTTATAACTTTTATAATTGCTTTGGATTATCGGGTCATTCATTTTTATTTCTCAGCAACTGTTACTACAAAATATTTTTAAACATTGTTTTCACAGAATTCAATTTATTAATACTTATTGAGTACTACATTTATGCAAGGAACCATGCCAAGTTCTTTAGTGATATGAATAAAATAAAATGACCGTATCAAAGGAGCGTAAGAATAAGATGTGGGGTTACAAATATTAAATAACTAGGTAAAAGGGTATGTTATTATATCTTAAAAGCATTAAAACCAAATATGCCACAAAAGAAATATAGTTGAAGAAACAGTTTGAAGGATATAGCATATTTGTTAGGCAATAAAGAGTAGGTAACATTGCAAAAGAACTTGACTGGAGGCCAAAAGAGGGGGTGATGGAAGCATTTTAGATGCACCCACTGAGAGGCCAAAGGAGGCAAGAAAGTGAGAGCTGTATTTAGTGAATAAAATAGACTTCAGTTTACGTGGTGTTTGCATACACGAGAGAAGTAAAGGAAAGTAACATTAAAAACAGTATGTTGTAGAGAGTCGTGAATGGTTGAGTCAAGGGGTTTGGACTTAATGTGTTAAGCATTAGTAGACTACTACATTTTTTAGAATAACAACTACTTTCTGAATAATCTGAGAGGAATTTACTCATTATTCATTTAGCTATCACTAATCTGGTGTATTCATATATGAACATAGGAAAGTTATGTCTGATTCATGATATAACTAGTTATGTCTACAGTCTTTCCCATTTCCATCCTCCCTCCTGTCCCCCCAACTCTGCCCTGTCCAATCTGGCACACCTCCTCACTCCTCATATCAGAGAGAACATTTGGCCTTTGGTTTTTGGAATTGGCTTATTTCACTTAGCATGATAGTCTCCAGTTCTATCCATTACTGGCAAATGCCATAATTTCATTCCTCTTTATGGCTGAGTAATATTCCATTGTATGTGTATACCACAATTTCTTTATCCATTCATCTGTTGAGATTGGTTCTATAGCTTAGTTATTTTAAATTGAGCTGCTATAAACATTGATGTGGCTGCATCACTGGAGTATGCTGATTTTAAGTCATTTGGGTATATACCAAGGAGTGGGATAACTGGGTCAAATGGTGGTTCCTTTTCCAATTTTTTTTTTTTTTTTGAGGAATCTCCATTCTGCTTCCCATAGTGGTTGCACCAATTTGCAGTCCCTCCAGCAATGTATAAAGTGTACTTTTTTCTTCACATCTTCACCGACATTTATTGTTATTGCATTCTTAATAATTGCCATTCTGACTAGAGTGAGATGAATTCTCAGTGTAGTTTTAATTTGCATTTCTCTTGCTAAAGATGTTGAACATTTTTTCATATATTTGTTAAATGACCATATTTATTCTGTGACATGTCTGTTCAATTCCTTAACCCATTTATTGATTGGATTATTTTTATTTTGGGTGTTAAGTTTTTTGAGTTCTTTATATATCCTGGAGATTAATGCTCTATCTGAGGTGTGGGTGGTAAAGATTTTCTCCCATTCTATAAGCTCTCTCTTCACATCTTAATTGTTTTCTTTGCTGTGAAGAAGCTTTTTAATTTGATACCATCCCATTTATTGATTCTTGATTTTACTTCTTGTGCTTTAGGAATCTTGTTGAGGATTTCAGTTCCTAAGCAGACATGATGGAGAGTTGAACTTACTTTTTCTTCTAGTAGGTACAGGGTCTCTGGTCTAATGCTTAGGTCCTTGATCCATTTTGAGTTGAGTTGTGTGCAGAGTGAGAGATAGGGCTCTGTTTCATGTGGTTACATATGGATATCCAGTTTTCCCAGAACTCTTTGTTGAAGAGGCTATATTTTCTTCAGTGTATGCTTATGGTGCCTTTGTGTAGTATGAAATAACTGTCTCTCTGTCCTCTATTTTGTACCATTGATCTTCATGTCTATTTTGATGCCAATACCATGCTGTTTTTGTTACTACAGCTCTTTAGTGTAATTTAAGGTCTGGTATTGTGATGCCTCCTGCTTCACTTTTCTCACTGAGGTTTGCTTTGACTATTCTGGGTCTCTTATTTTTCCAAATGAATTTCATGACTGCCTTTTCTATTTCTATGAAGAATGTCATCAGAATCTTAATAGGAATTGCATTAAATCTGTAAAGTACTTTTGGTAGTATGGTCATTTTAACATTATTAATTCTGTCTATTTAAGAACATGGAAGATCTTTCCATCTTCTAAGGTCTTCTTCAGTTTTATTCTTAAGAATTCTGTAGTTTTCATCGTAGAGGTCTTTCACCTCTTTTGTTAGATTGATTCCTCCCACCCCTTTTTGAGGCTATTGTGAATAGGATAGTTTTCCTAATTTCTCTTACAGTTGATTCATCACCAATGCATAGGAACACAATTGAGTTATGGGTGTTGATTTTATATCCATCTACTTTGCTGAATTTATGAGTTCTAGAAGTTTTCTGAGCCTTCCAAATATAGAGTCATGTCCTCAGCAAATAGTGATAGTTTGAGCTCTTCTTTTCCTATTTGTATCCCTTTAATTTCTTTCTTCTGTCTAATTGCTCTGGCTAGAGTTCCCAGAAGTATGTAGAATAGAAGTGGTGAAAAAGAACATCCCTGTCTTGTTTCAGTTTTTAGTGGGAATGCTTTCAACTTTTCTCCATGTATAATGATGTTGGCCTTTTTAGCATATATACCTTTTATAATATTGAGGTATGTTTTCCTAGTGTTTTGCACATGAATGGGTACTGTATTTTGTCAAGTGCTTTTTCTTTAAGTCTATTAATATGATAAATTACATTATTGATTTCCATATGTTGAATCAGCCTTGCATCCTTGGGATGAACCTCACTTGATCATGGTGAAATATCTTTTAAAATATGTTTTTGTATGGAATTAGCCAGAATTTTATTAAGAATTTTTCCTTCTATGTTCATCAGGGATAATGGTCTAAAATTTTCTTTCCTTGATGTGTCTTTGTATGGTTTTAGTATCTGGATGATACTAGCCTCATAGAATGAATTTGAAAGGGTACCTTTCTTTCCTATATCATGGAATAATTTGAGGAGAATTGGTGTATGTTTTTCTTTGAAGATCTGGTAGAACTCGGCTGAGAATTTGGGCCTGGGCTTTTCTTTATTGGTAGGCTTTTGATGGCATCTTCAATTTCATTGCTTGAAATTGATCTGTTTAAATTTTCTATGTCCTCCTGATTAAAATTTGGATAGGTCACATGGTTCTAGAAATTTGTTGATTGATGTCTTTAAGATTTTCTATTAGAGTATAAATTTTCAAAATAGTTTCTGATTATTATCTGTATTTCATTAGTGTCCATTGTGATATACACTTTTTCATTGTGAATTTTAGTAATTTGAGTTTTGTCTCTTTTTCTCATCATTAGCTTGGCTAAGGGTTTATCAATTTTGTTTTTTTTTCCAAAGAATCAACTTTTTATCAGGTTTTTGAATTTTTTTGTTTCAATTTCATTGGTTTCAGCTCTGATTTTAATTATTTCCTGTCTTCTGCTCTTGGTGTCGATTTGTCGTTCTTTTTCAAGGGCTTTGAAATGTAATGTTAGGTTATTTATTTGGTGACTTTATATTCTTTGAATGAATGAGCTCATGTACTGCCTTCATCGTGTCTAAGAGACTTGATATGTTCTATCACTGTTCTCATTTACCTCCGTGTGTTTTTAATTTCATCCCTGATTTCTTCTGCTATCCAGTGGTCATGCAATAGCTTATTATTAAGTGTCCAGGTGTTAGAGTAGCTTCTATTTTTAATTTTATCATTGATTTCTAATTTTATTCCATTATGATCTGCTAGAATGTAAGGTATTATCTCAGGTTTTTGTTTTTGTATTTGCTAAGAGTTGCTTAGTGGCCTATGATATGGTCTGTTTTAGAGAAGTTATGTGTGTGTTGCTGAGAAGACAGTTATTCAGTCATTGATGGGTGAAATATTCTATATATGTCTGTTTAGTCTAAATTCTTCATTGCATTTTTTTTTAGTTCTGTAGCTTCTTTATTTAGTTTTTGTTTGGAGGGTCTGTCCAGTGGTGACAGAAGTGTATTGAAATCACCCAGTATTATTGTGTTGTGATATATTTGATTTTTGGAGTTGAGAAGGGTTTGTTTGATGCTCTATTGTGTGGGGCATAAATATTTTATTATTGTTATGTCTTGTTAAGATATGATTCCCTTAAGCAATTTTGAAATGTCCTTCTTTGTCACTTCTGATTAACTTGGGCTTGAAGTCCACTTTATCTGATATGAGGATGGAAACCTCTGCCTGTTTACAAGATGCATGTGAATGATATACTTTTTCCCATCCTTTTACTGTCAGTCTGTGGATGTCTTTGCCTAGGAGGTAAGTCTCTTAGAGACAGCAGATTGTTGGGTCTTGTTTTTTTTTTTCAATCCAATCTGCTGGTCTTTCCTTTTGATTGTTGAATTTAGTCCATTTACATTCAGTGTTATTATTGAGATATGATTTATATTCCCTGTCATTTTGGTTTATAATTTGAATTATTTTTTCCTCTGACTGTTCTTCTAATGTAGTCTAATGTAGTCTCCTCCTTTTCTCTTTTATTTTTCATTTCTTCTTCATGAGATATTTTATTGAGTATGTTTGATAGACCAGGCTTTCTAGTGAATTCTTTAACTTTTGTTGATAATAGAAGGTATTTATTTTATCATCAATTATGAAGTTTAATTTTCCTGGTATAGTATTCTTGGCTGGCATCCATTTTCTTTCAGAGCTAGTATATATTTTTCTAAGACCTCTTAGTTTAGGTTTTTTTTTTTTGTTTTTTTTTTGGCAAGTGATACCAGGGATTGAACTTGGGGCACTCAACCACTGAGCCACATCTCCAGCCCCTATTTTGTATTTTATTTAGAGACAGGGTCTCACTGAGTTGCTTAGCATGTCACTTTTGCTGAGGCTGGCTTTGAACTGGGGATCCTCCTGCCTCAGCTTCCTGAGCCACTGGGATTACAGGCATGCGCCACTGTGCCTAGCTCAGACCTCCTAGTTTTGAGGATCTGGGTTGAAAAATCAGCTGAGATCTGGATTGGTTTCCCTCTAAATGCAACTTGACATTCTTCTCTGCAACTTTAATATTTTATCCTTATTCAGTATGTTAAGCATTTTTATAATAATGTGTCTTGATGTGGAACTGTTGTAATTTTGTATATTTGGGGTCCTGTAAGTCTACTGTATCTGATTTTCCATTTCATTCTTTAGGTTTAGGAAATTTTTTTATATTATTTCATTGAAAAGCATTCTTTTGGTTTATGTCTCTGAGCCTTCATCTATTCTAATAAATCTTAGATTTGATCTTTTCAGGTTATTCTGTATTTCTTGGAAGTTCTGTTCATGATCTCTTAACAACTTTTCTCCATGGTCAACTTGATTTTCAAGATTAGATATTTTGTCTTCATTGCCTGAAACTTTGTGTTCCAAGTGGTCTAATCTGTTAGTGATGCTTTCTATACAGTTTTTAATTCTTTTTGTTGATTCCCTCATTTTGAGGATTTCTACTTGAGTTTTTCAAAATTTCTATCTCTATTGAAGTGATCTCTCACTTCCTGTGTTTTCTCTCTGCTATATTCCTTACATTGTTTTTTACTTTGCAGAGTAGTCTAACTATGAACATTCTAAACTCTTTCTCTGACATTTCTTTCACTGTGGTAGTGATAGATTCTATTATTGAAGAATCTTAGTTTGTTTGGGGTGATTTGTTTCCTTGTTTTTTCATGTGTATTTCTCATTTGACAGTATGGATGTGAGGCAGAAGAGTTTCTCCCCAAGAGACTTACAGTGTCCCTGAAGGTTTCCAGTACCTCACTGTTTAGGGGGAAACAAATAATAACAACAACCAATACAAGCAATATGCTGCATTAAACTAAATAATTCCTGCTGTGATTTTTTTTTTGTGACAATATTGTCACAATAAACAAATGATTTGATTAGTTATTCCCTACAATAAAAATAGTGAGTTTGCAAAAGGGTTTACTTTTTTCAATGATGGACAGGGAGAGAACAGAAGTGATGCAGGATGTGATGATTATGAGGAAGGAGAGAGCATAGAGTAAAATATTAAAGGAAGAGTGGAAGAACAATAGAGATTGCCTATTAGAAGAAGAAAAGAGAGAAAAAGATTCAAGGGAAACAGGTAAGTGAGAGGAAAAAATATATATATGTAAATTAAAAATTTTAAAAATTAAAAATAAAAGAATACAAAATAAAATGAAATATACTAGTCAAACTTCCTAATACTCAAAAAAACTGATCCATGAAAACTAACTGGTTTCAAAAATGCTAGAAATGAGAAAAGAAAAAATGAAATAAATATAAATATGTGTAAATGTCCGTGAACAATAAGGTCACAGAGAAAAGGAAACAGGAAAGAAAAAAAAAAAAGATCTCGAAGAAAAGTTAAAGAATTGTTTCCCTTGGAGTTCAAAGGATGCTCAGCTTTTCTTCTCAGTAGTTGGTGGGGATGTTTGGAGTGTGATGCTTGCTCTACCGTCAGGGTCATCTTGCTAGTGTGGGAAAGGTAATACCCTAGGCAGAACTTCTGGAGGGGAGGTGGTTTAGGCTTAGGCGTGCTCCAGGCTCTTCGCTGGATGCCACTTGATCTGGAGATTCTAAATCAGTGCACCTCCAGGACCCAGCAATTGCCAGTCCATGCTGGAAGACCGCCCCACAGGATCTCCCTTGGGTTCCACTTTTGTGGTGGAGGAGCCAATTCTTAGTCCACTACCTTACCTACAGACCCCATGTTTCCTGGTCTCATGGTAAGTCTTGATAACCTAGGGTAAATCACCTTCTGAGATTACATAAACTACTGGATGCATTTATAGTCATGTGGTGTCGCTTAACAAAGGGGGCACATTTTCAGAAATGCATTCTTGTTATACAGACGTCATACAAAGTATTATGCAGACCTACACACTATGATGTCAATAATAGGTGGTATTAACTTATAGAACCCCCATTATATATGCAGTCTGTTGTTGACTAAATGTTATGCAGCAAGTGATGGCATTCTTTAACTCTTTAAGCTTACCTTTTTGTTTTATCCAGTTCTTATTATGTTTCTCCTGGAACCATGTGAACATGTCATTTTGAAGATTTTTTCATTTTGTGAGCTAATTCTTCCCATGTGGATTGAATACTTATAATTATGTACTTTGGGTTAGCCATTACATTTGGGGTTTTGTTTTTTTTCATATTCAGAAAAGAAATTAAAAATTAAAGAGCTAAGGTTTGTTAAGAGCCTGCCATGTGTTGGGAATTACATTAAATACTTTCTATATAACTATTATTTATTTTTTTAAATTTATACATTTTTAAGCATACTTTCAAGTACAGAAATAAACACCTGTGTACCCACTACCTGATTGTGTCATTTCTTAACTTTTTGCCATAATTATTGTATTGTATTGTTTCTGTTAAGAAAAAAAGTATTATAGAAATGATTGAATCGCTCTGTGTACCCTTTTCCTTGCTTATTTCTTTCTGTCCTCTGCCAGTGATAGTCACTGTCCTGAATTTACTGCTTTTCAATACTCCACATACTTTAATACTTTTAATATGTATGATCAAGTCTGGATAGCTTTATGTTACATTTGTCACATTTTTAAACCCTAACATAAGTGACAGTATTGTATTACACATATCCTTCTGCAAAACTGCTTTTGCTATTTGGTACATATATTACCAATTTGTACACTATTGCTGCTATCTACTACATTCAATTAAACTATTTTGACTAAATCTATTATCTGTTGTCTTTTTGAGAAAATTTAGATTTTGTCCAATTCTTTAATTTTTGCCATATTGTTTAAATACATTATTGGACATGTCTCCAAATGTACATCTAAGAGAGGTTTTTTTGGGGGGAAAAATATACTCTTAAAACTTAACAGTTTTTAAAAAATAACCAGTAGAAAATGAGCAATAGAGAGCAAGAAGGTAGGAGTTTTCTACCATCATATCCCTTCGGTCCATACATTTTGACAACCATCCACAGATAAGAGTACCTTTTTAGGAATCCAAGGGTCTAGCAGCTAAGTTCTAGCATTCTGTTGGAGGGGCAAAAAACAAAACGAAACAATTTAGAGAATCAATGCATTGAAGAGACTAAACAATGTCACTTTATCCACATTACCTCTCCCCCAAGTAGCACTGCTTAGTAACAAGAGAGACCCCCTTGGCCTGAAGGTCTTCATGTGGGCATAGTAAGAGAGCTGTGGCTTCCCAGCCGTGCAAGGTATTTCCAAGAGGCCCACTTTTTTCTTGAACCACTCAGAATATTGAGGGTATCAGCATAGCTGAATGTCTAGGAGAGGTTAGAAACACAGAAGATAGGCCAGGACTCATAGCAACGTAACAAAGTGCTGTGTATTCTACTTAGTGCTCTGCAGACTCTACCAGTGTGACTGCTCACAAAACTCTTAGGACCCCTCATCTACACATCCCACCACCACTGGCTGGACCACAGGTCACTCCAGTGAGTGCTTCATGTGCCTCATTCTTCCCCTGCCCTGTGACTGGCTCCCCATATTTGCACTGCCCTCCCCCATTCAGGGTGGGCATGAGCATTTGTAGATGGCTTCTAAGCACATAAGATCATCTGGCTGAATTATTCAGGAGAGAAAACACAACAAACTTGAGCATTTCAGTGTACCACTCTTAGGGGGAAAAATGGAATAAGGCACAAGACTTTAAAAATAATGTCTGAAAACTTAACAGATCTTAAGAGAGAGATTTAGACATTGAAGTATATAACAATCAATGATCTTACTACATATTCAACCCAAAGATGACTTTACCAAGATGTTATAATCAAATTGTCAAAAAATCAAGAGGTAGGACTGGGGATATAGCTCAGTTGGTAGAGTGCTTGCCTGGTGCACAAGGCCCTGGGTTCAATCCTCGGCACACACACACACACACACAAAAATCAAAAATAGAATGTTGAAAGAAACAATAGAAAGACTCATCACATACAAGGTAATTTCCAGAAAACTGTTAGTGGACTTCTTAGCAGAAAATTTACAGGCCATGAAAGAATGGAATGATGTATTTAAAGTATGGTGGCGGGGATGGATTGTCAATCATGAATACTTTGCCTGACAAAACTATCCATCATAAACAAGAGATAAATACTTTTCTAGATAAATAAAAGTGAGGGGGTTCATTATAGAGAATTCTTTAAGTTGTGTGTTGAAATATGAAAATATCAACTAAAAGTTAAGTTTGGGTCAAATTAAGAATACTCTAATGCTGTAATGATAGTGTATAAATCACTTTCCGTGGTTGTATAAAGGTTAAACGACAAATTTTTAAAGTAGCTATAACTATTTGCTAAAGGATACTCATGAAAAAAGTAAATTGTGAGATTTAAAAACTTAAATTATGAGAAATCAAGGAATAAAAGCACAAATTTTTTACGCAATTGAAGATAATTTATTATAGGCTTAAAGTGGACTATTGTAATTATGGGATATTTTATGTAAGGCCGTGGTAACTAACTACAAAGCAAAATCCTGTAGTAGATACACAGAAGAAGAGAAGAAAATTAAAGCAAACTGTTATAGTAAAATTATTAAACCACCATGGAAGAAAGCAAGAGAAGATGAGAAGAACATGAGAACTACAAAACACCGATAAAACAATAAAATGGCATTAGTAAGTATTGGCAGTAATTAATTAAAATATAGAAGAACTAAATTTCCAATTAAAAGATACAAAGTGACTGAATTTAAAATAAACTGCAACTATGTGCTGCATATAAGAGATTGATTTTTAACTTTAAAGAACACACATAGGATGGAAATGAAGGATTAGGAAGAGATACTCCATGAAGGTGCAAACAAGGCAGGCAGAGAGCAAGATGTGAGCACTCACGGGGGAGCTACAGTGAGGCACACAGACTAAGTAAAAATTGTCAGAGACAAGATAGAAGTCAAGTCATTAAGAGAATACAGCAATTGTAAATACACATATACTCAAAATTGAAGCACCTACATATATAAGGCAGTATTATTATATCTGAAGAGAGAAGTAAACAGCAATACAATAATAATAGGGGACTTCACTTTCAACAGTGGATAGATCATTCAGACAGAAAGTCTACAGGAACATTGCACATGAACTGTGCAAAGGGCCTAACATGGAACATTCCAACAGGAACAGCACATTTTTCTCAAGCATACTTGGAATATTCTTAAGGATAGATCATTTTTGCCACTTTTAGTCAACATAGTAGTGGAAGTCCTAGCAAAAGTCTGCAAGAAAGTTGTAGCAGTCAGGCAAGAAAAAGAAATTAATTGGATCCAGATCAGAAAGGAAGAAAAGAAAACTTATTTGTTTCTGTGACATTATATTATATACAGAAAAAGTTAAAAATTCCACCAAAAAGTGTTAAATTTAATTTTAAAAAACTGGTAAAGTTACAAGATGGAAAAGTAACATTAAAGTCATTTGCATTTCTATGCACTAACAATAAACTATCTGAAAAAGAAATTAAAACAATCTTATTTACAATAGAATCAAAAAGAATAAACTACTTCAGAAAAATTAGCCAAGGAAGTAAAAAAACACTGAGAAATTGAAAACTAAGGCAGTGATGAAAGCAAAGAAGACCAAAATAAATGGTAAAACACCCTGTGTTCATGGATTGGAAGATTTAATGTGTGGAAGTGTCCATACTACCCAAAGCAGTATAGAGTCCATGCAATCTATATCAAAATCTCATGGGCATTTTTTACAGAAGTAGAAAAAGAATCCTAAAAATTGTATGGGACCACCAAAGACCCTAAACTGCTAACCAAATCTTGAGGAAGAACAAGGCTGGAGGCATTTCACTTCCTAATTTCAAGCTACATTCAGAACTATATTACTGTATTTATCAGACAGTATGAAAAAAGACACATAAACCAGTTGAGCAGAATAGAGAACACAGAAGTCAACTCACACGTTGGCAACTAATCTTCAACAAAGGTGTCAAGAATGTACAACGAGGAAAGAATTATCTTTAATAAATGGTGCTGGGAAATCTAGATATCCAAATGCAAAAGAACGAAAGTAGATTTTTGTGCCATACCCTCCCACAAAAAAAAAAAAAAAAAAAAATCTAGGACCCGAAACCATAAGATTACTACATGAAAACAGGAGAACTCCTTGACATTGGTCTTGGCAATGATTTTTTGTCATATGTATGGAGAGAGTGAGTTCTTCATTACTCAGTCTTAAGAAAGAAGGAAATTTTACCATCTGTGACAACATGGATGTAACTTGGAGACATTATGGTACATGAAATAAACCAGACAAATACTTTATGATATTACTTAGATGTAGAATTTTTAAACATCAAACTCATAAAAACAAAGAGTAAAATTGTGGCAGAAAACAAGATTTTGTTCAGGTGGTGTAAACTATCAGTTATAACAAAAGTAAGTTCCAGAGATCTGATATACAGCATGGTGAATGTAGTTAAGAATAATGTAGTATAGCTGGCTGTGGTAGCACACACCTGTAATCCCAGCAACTAGAGAGGCTGAGGCAGGAGGATTGCAAGTTTGAGGCCAATCTCAGCAACTTAGCAAGGCCCTCAACAATTTGGTGAAATCCTAACTCAAAAAATAAAAATAAAAAGGGCTTGGGATATGCTCAGTGGTAAAGCCCCTCTAGGTTAAATCCCTGGTACAAAAAAATGAAAAGAAAAATGTGTCATATACTTGAAGTTTGCTAACAAAGTAAATCTCAGGGCTTCTCACCACAAAACAAAACACAAGGGTAACTATGAAGAAATGGATGTGTTAACTACCTTGATTGTGGCAGTCACCTCACCATGTATATGTGTGTATCAGATATCACATGTACACCTTAGAGACACAGTTTTCTTTTGTCAATTATACCTCAGCACAGCCTAAGTAAATGGCTAAAGACATGAAAATGGATAATATTTTCACTGAAAAAGAGATACAATGTCTCATAAGCACAGGAAAAGATGTTCATCATCATCATTTTTGTGTTGCTGAACAAATCGCCATAAACACAGACAATTAAAACAACACAAATTCTTATCTTACAGTTCTGGAGGTCAGAATTCTGAAATGGGTTCACTAAACTGAAAGTGTACACAAGGCTGTGCTTTGTCTGAAGTCTCGTATCTTCACATCTCTGTGGGTTTCTTCTTCATGTAGCAGAGTGTGTGGAAAACAAGATTTTGATTCTAATTCCAACTGCCTCCTTCTTTATAAAGACCTTATGATGACATTGATTATCCATCTGGATAATCTAGAATTTTCTTCCATGTTTGAATTCTTAATCACATTTGCCAAATTCCTTTTGCCATATGCCATAGCAAATTCACAGGTTCAGAGTTTAGGATGTAAACATTTTTGGTGGTCATTGTTCAGCCTACCACAATTAAATTAAATCATTAGATTTAAAACAAAACATGGTGAAATGTCACTGTGTACCTTCCAGGATGGTTACAATAAAATATAGTGACAACACCATATGTTGACGAGTATGTGAAAAAATGGATCAATCATTACTGTGATTTGGATGTGGTTGTTCCCCAGGGATCATTATTGGAGGCATGGTGTTCAGGGTGGTGGTGTTCAGAGGTTGGAACTAGTGGGAGGCCGATGGCCATTATGGGAGCTGCTCTCAGAAGGGTTAATGCCAATCTCAAAGTGAGTGAGTTGTTCTCATGAGAGCAAGTTGTTAAGAATCCCTTTCTGGCCTTCGGTCTTGCTGGGTGATCCCTCCCATTTCCATACTTTTCACCATGATGCCATGTGCCTTGTGGTAGAGCCAGGAAAGGTCCTTTCCAGAATAGAGCATGCTCTTGGTCCAGAAGAGTGAGCTAAGTAAACCTCTTTACTATATTACACAGCCTCAGATATTTTGTTATAGCAACATAAAATGGAATAATAATAATCATGTATTGTTGGTGGGAATATAAAATGTTATGGCTACTCTGGGAAACAGTTTGGTAGTTTTTTTAAAACTGGAAACATGGAACTAATATTAGAACCAGCATTTGTATTCTTGATCATTTTATATTCACAAAAAAATCTGTATACAAATGTTTATAATAGCTTTGTTCATATATCCCCAAACAGAGAACAACCAAGATACCCTTCTGGGGGAAGGGTTAAATGAAGTGTAGTACATGCTTACAATATAATATTGTTCAGCAATAAAAATGAATTAATTATTGACACAGGCAACAAGTGTCTAGGATAGTGTACTGAGTGGTGGGGGGAAGCCAATCCCAGGAGATTAGATATTGTTTGATTTCATTTATGTACACTGTAAAACTGACAAATATAAATGGAGTCCAGACTGGTGGTTGCCAATGTTCAGGGGCAGTGAGGGTGAGAGGTAAGTAGGTATGGCTAAATTGGCTGCATGAGGGACCCTTGGGTTATGGAACTCTTCTGTATCTTGAGAGCATCAGTATCTTGGTGGTGACATTGTACTACAGGTAGTCCCCAACCTACCATGGTTTGCTTTTAAATATTTTTTTACTATGGGATGGTAAAAAACAATACATATTCAATAGAAAAACTATTCTTTGAATTTTCATCTTTTGGGGCGGGGTAGCAGTATGTGATGTAACACTCTTTTGTCATGGTGGGTAGCAGCAGTGAGTCACAAATCCCAGTCAGCCACATGATCAGAAGGGTGCAAAACCTGTGCTTTTCTGTGTACTGTGTTGCTGAGCTATGATGTTTGGTAAGTTAAGAGTATATTTCAACTTATTATGTTTTCATCTTACGATGTATGTATCAGGACATAAACCTATCATAAGTTGAGGAATATATTACACTGTATATTACACTGTAGTTTTACAAGGTGTTACCATTGGAGAAAACTGATCAAAAGCTATATGACTTTTTTTTCTATTATTTCTTACAGTTGCTTGTGAATCTTTTATAATCATGTCAAAATTTAAAATCTAAACATTTTTTTTAAACTTATAAGATGTAACTAAAGTCATGCTCAGAGGGAAGTTCATAGCCTCCCTTACGAGTATTTAAGGAGAAAAGATAGAAAAAGTAGAGCAAATTAGCACACCTCCCCCCCCTCAAAAAAGGAGAAAGAGGTAGAAATCAAGGGGGTGGGGAACATAAGACTGAGAAAAACTACAAAGCTAAAAATGTTCATTGTTTTAAAAGGTTGATAGAATCATAAAATTTATGAATCTCTTTCAAGGTAGATCCAGGAAAAGAAAAATACTAATGTTTGAAGAATCTACTGATGTGTTTTTATGTTGATATTGTATCTGGGACTTGGTGTATTCTCTTATTAGTCCTAATAATTAGCAGTCTATATGGCATTTTCTAGGTAAATGGTAATTTGTCTGTAAATAAGAATACTGTTATTTTGCTTTTCTTCCTTTAATTCTCCCCCACATCATGTTGTATTGACGAAAACTTTTAGTATGATTGTTTCAGTCAGCTTTTCACTGCTGCTACTTGAAGACCAACCAGAACAATTGTAGAGGAGGAAAAGTTTATTTAGGGGCTCATGGTTTCAGAGTTCTCAATCCATAAACAGCAGGCTCCATTCCTCAGGGCTCAAAGTGAGACTGAACATCATGGAGGAAGAGTGTGGCAGAGGGAACCAGCTCACGTGATCCAGAAGCAGAGAGAGAGGTTACAAATATATACCTGCCAGATACAAATATATACCCAAAGCCACGCTTCCATTTCCCACCTCCTCCAGCCACACCCACCACTTTAGTTACCACTCAGTTAATCCCTATCAGGGGATTAATTCACTGATCTGTTTAGGATTCTCACAACCCAGTCATTTCTCCTTTGAACCTTTTTGCCTTGTCCTACACGTGTGCTTCTGGGGACACCTCACATCCAAATCATAACAATGATGTCGAATGTCAGCAGTGAGAGTGGGCAGCCTTGTATCCCTGCTGAATGTAATGTGGTGCCTCTGCTCGGTCATCGTGAAGAATGGTCATTAATGTCGGTTTCTAAAATCAAGAAAAATTACTTATATTTCTAATTTGTCAAGAGTGTTCTGTTCTGATTTATTTTGTTTTGGCATATATGATTGGTAAATTTACAAAATGAGTTTCAATATCAGTTAAATTGATTTTTCCCCTTTTTCTCTCTTTTTGAATTACATCAATAGATTTTATAAATTTAAAATTTTTAAATTATATTTCATTTAAACTGTCAGTTTTGGCTAGAATGATGTGAGAAAACATTTAAAGATTCGTATTTTTTATTATAGAAAACTTTCGTCAAAGGAGATGGAGATGACGTATCAGTAAACTCAGTAGTTGACCAAAGGTAAAGTATTACCAAAAAAATGTGATTTTCTTAATTATATCAATTATCATTTAAAGGTTTCTTTTAGTATTAGGGAAGTTTTGTCATGGTCTGCTAAGTTCGTTTTAAGTGACTTGTATTGAACTGATAAAAAAACGCAAGTGTTACAGAGTCTGTAAGAGTGGTTCACAGCAGAGGGTGATTTGGCCCCTGTCCCCCAGGAGACGCTTGGCAATGTCTGGTAACGTTTTTATTTCTTACCACAAGCAAAACCCAAGGACAGGGACATAGCGACTGGCATCTACTGCGTAACGATCAGGGACACTATTAAATAGCCTAAATGCTCAGGAGCAGCTCCCTATCCCACACATGACAAAGAACTTTCAGTCCAAAATATTGATTGTGCTAAGATTCAAAACCCTTAATTTAGGAAAAAAGGCCAGGTATTGATTCCTATTAAATGTTAATGTGTAATTTATTTCACTTGTTAGATACTTATTAAGCTAAATAGCATTTAAAATATAGCATATTCATTTTTTTCTTTAGTTTTTTGGCTCCTCTCATTACTGAGTATGATAAACAACTAGAAGAGCTAAATGGCCAGCTGAAATATTATCAGGTATGAAATCTTAATTATCAATTTTTTTGTAATATTTTATTTTGAAAATATTAAAGATTCACATTCTTTTAAAAAATTGTCAGAAATAAAATATTTTGCTATATTCATTCAATTCTTGGCTCTCTGTAAGCATGCATGTGTGTTTAAAGTTTCTCTGCAGTTTTGTTTTTTAATTCAGTATTTCCTTGCTCTTGTCTGGCAGGAACATCTTAGATGCTTAGTAGAATCTTTTGGTCACATTATTGCTTGCTTATATGCTTTTCTCTCTCTCAAACTAACTCATCCTTTAAGACCCTTCTTATTTGCCTTCTATCTGTCTTTCTTACTGTTTGCATAATGGACTTTCCCCTCAATTTGAAATAGTGTCTCAGTCAGATGCTTTTGTTTATATTTTTTACATATTTTTATTAATCCACTTCTAATATAGACTTGAACTGCAACAGTTTTTATTTTTTTTTTCCTGAAATCCTCTTAGCAATGAGTGCTTATTTTAGGAATGAAGGAAAAAAGAAACAGAGAAAGCTGTCTCTTCAGACAGATGATTATTCTGGGTTCCAGGGCTTCTGAAACTAGAATCATGGAAAATTAGAGTAATAGCACAGAATTGTTCAGGATACAATCTGAGTTTCAATGCATTACATTTTTAGAATATAACTAATATTTATAATGTGTTTCTTTGAACTGAGAATGTCTTTTACATTTTCTCCCCCAATTTTTTGATACTGGGATAATAATACAATAGAAGAATTTCTTAATTAGAATTTACACGTCTGAAGCTAGGCCCACCAGCTGGCAATGACTTCTCTTTGTTAGAGCTTGAATATACTCATGATTGTATTTGGCTAAGATACCAATCCCTGGATCAGTTTTGTTGTGGAAAGGCAAGTAGGGTTGACTTAATTTAGTGCAGATGGAAGAAAGTATAATGAATTGACATAAAAACAACCCTTGAGACTGATTTTTCTCAGAATGGCACTTTAGACATGGCAGACACTAAGCACTTGCTGTCTTCATTACTTTTCTCTTTATGCATTGGTAGGATAAGATCCTGTGTTATGCTTTAAAGTGTAGCCCATAGTAGGTCTTTAAATATCTGATGAATGATTAAATGACAAGGCTTATGGAAACATGATGGTTAGAGCTAGTTTAACAGTCTCTTATTTTTCAATTAATGGATTGATATGTAGCTTTACCGAGAGAATACATGCTTACAATTCCTAAGCATAAAGTTAGGTTATTCTATTGCATTTGGAAATACGTAGACTTCCATTTACAAACGATTATTCCTCTAATATATAAAGGTAAAAAATGAACCTAAGTTTCAAAAACAGGCTTTTCTTTAAATTGCATTTTCTATTTTATCATAAGCCAATTCTTAATTCATTTTCTAGTCTTTATTATGTACTTTTTAGCCTGTGGTCATTTAAATTTAAGCTAACCACAATAATGCCTTTTCATCTTTCTAATTGACAATTAAAGAACAACAGAAAGCTCTTTTTTTGCACAAATGATGTTTTGCTTTTATCTTTAGTGAATCTAAAGTTTTTCTGAATCTGCTCTCTATAAATTGCTGAAATGGCATATTATGTGCTCTAATAGTTATAGCATAGAATAACTTATTATCTTGAAATTAGTCTTTTAAACTTTTTATTATAAGTTTCATGCATCCCTTTAGTCAGCTATTTTACTACAGTGTTTAGTTTTATTTTCATTTAGCATTCTCACCATCTAAGGGTGATTACTAAATTAATTACTAGAAAGTCCAGAATCTATGATGATAAATAGTTGTTACTTCTTTTAGAGAGGAAAAAAAGATATTGACAGCTTCTTCTAGAATCACTGCTCAAATCAATATCATTAATTAGTAGAACTAATTCTTATGACTTACTGACTTGATCCAAAAATACTCTATCTTCAAAGCAGGAAAAGAATTGCTGTAATTCTCTATAGAAAGACTTTCTGCCAGAAAAATGTAAATAGTAGGGGGAAATTAGATGATGTGAGAACTACTGTGTCAATTTCCTTCCCTTTCAAATATTAAATGTTTTGAAATGTTTTACAGTAAAGAATTTTAATGTAACCATTATTATCCATCTATAAATGTAACTGATGCATATGTATCCTTTGTAAGTTTTTGCAAATAAGAAATACTTTTCAAGATACACTTATATTTAAAAAATTTTTAAAGATCAATTTTTTTAAAGAATTATAAGGATAATTGCTATAGTAAAACCCAGATTTTTCGGCAGCACATTGAAGATCCACATCTTCCTTTTCCAGTTTTATTTCTTACTCCATGTCTGGTCAGTGCTCAGTTATCTGGTAGTAAGTTAATTCATTTTGGTTTAAGTGTGATTCAGGCATAGCAGGGTTCTGGGAAAAATTCACCTTTCACGCCAGCTTTATAGTTAGAATTGAGTATTGCTGCTTTCTGAGAGCAAGCTACCTTGAGCTTCTCTGGTTGGAAGGGAAAGAGGAGGACTTGGAGAATTGTCTGTCCTATGTGTCTTTTGCCAGGGCTCACTCCAGGCCTGGCTCCTGTCCTTCACCAGGGTGCACAATCAAGGTCAATGGGCGTGTCCAAGTTGATGGCACTTTCAAGTGTGATTTTTACCTGGCCTCCTTCTTCCACTCACCCATTTATTCTTATTGAGAGCCAACTAGTTATTCTTTGCCTTTATGCTTTTACTTATAGTTCTCCTTCCTTTTTGTTTTGAAATCCTAGGAGTCCCTTTATTCCCTCAGAGAAAGTTCATCAAAACTTCAACTTGTTCCCTGTGCAGGATGTGTTTTATTCTTCAGAATGTGTTTTATTTTATTTATTTATTTATGTGTGTGTGTGTGTGTGTGTGTGTGTGTGTGAGAGAGAGAGAGAGAGAGAGAGAGAATTTTTTAATATTTATTTTTTTAGTTTTCGGCGGACACAACATCTTTGTATGTGGTGCTGAGGATCGAACCCAGGCCGCACGCATGCCAGGCGAGCACGCTACCGCTTGAGCCACATCCCCAGCCCCAGAATGTGTTTTATTTTTAAACTCTCTTTCCTGCTAAGTATAAGTCAGTAACCATGCCTAATTTCCACAGCAGCCTTGCATAGGGCAAAGGTTTAGATAGTTAATGAAGATGCTGAGTCAGAGACTAAATGAATGGCTGCTGAAGAAAACCAAAATGCTCACACTTAAGGGGGCTTCACCTAAGCTGAATTAAGATATATCCAAGATATGGGAATCATCTGGTGTTTGTTATAATATGATACTGAGAGGTAACTTTCATTCTTTTTTCATGGCTACAAATGTTAGGAATTATATGTACAAATATTTTTCAATGTGTTACATAAAGTATTTTATCTTATTTATAGCCTATTCAAAATGAATGTTTTCTTATGTTCTGTGAATTATCAAACTATTCACATTTAAAGTTGATTATTGAAAGTAATGAGTAAGTTTATCTGTAGACTAACGTTAAGTCAGATTGCTTCCATGTGAATAGACTAGTTGATGGAGATTTAATCATCTGGAAAAATGTATCGTTACACCATATCTTATTCTTTCAGCAACAGATGGGTGAGATGAAACTACAACTTGAAAATGTCATCAAGGAAAATGAAAGGTAGATCATTTAGCTTTTGGGGTTTTTTTTTGCTGTTTTTGGTAACTTTCAGTTTTGTTATTTGATACATAAAATCTGCTGGTTAAAGGACTATGCTCTGGCATCTGATTTTTTTGTTGTTGTTGTTCTACTCCTGGCTCCAATACTTGTGACCTTAAGTAAATTGTCAAACTTCTTTCTGCTTAGTTTTCTCATCAATGAATTGGAAATATTAACGGAACCTTTTTCATAGGGTTGTCTGTAAGGGTAAAGTCATTTTTCAAGGACTTGAAATAGGGCACACAATAAGTATCTTATAAATATAATCAATTGAGTGTCATGTATTATATATTTTAGGAAACATACTGATAAAGCAGAAATTTGTCAACCCCCATCCTGCTTCAGAGGGACTAAAAATGTTGCCAGTACTGATATGTCTACCCATATTTTCATCCCTGTTTCCATTCTTCTTCCCTTTGCCAGAAGTAAACACTACCATGAATTTTGTGTTTATCATTCTGTTTAAAAATTTTATAGGTGTGTCTATCCACAAACAATATGTTGCTTAGTTTTTCATGTTTAAAAACTATATAAACATCATGTCATCTAGTAGTCTGGTACTTACTTTTTTTCACTGAATATCATTCACAAGTACGAGAGTTTCCAGGGATGAGATTACTATGTCACAGATTATACAGCGGTTTAACCTTACAATATAATACCAACTTAATTTTCAAAGTTACATTCTCACCAGTGATATTTCTAACTTTATATTGACTAATACATTTTGCTAGCACTAGCTCTTATCAACCTTCTTAAATTTTGTTACTTTGTTCATTGTGGTTTTAATTTACGTTTTCTAAATACTAATATGGCTAATCATTTTTCATGTTTGTTTACCCATTTGGTTATCTTTTCTCATGAAATATTTATTCATCTTTCCCATAATTTTCTATTTATCTTTTTCTTATTAAGTTGTCTGTATTTCCCTTACATGCTTCCTAGTGGTAAAATTTTAATCTTATCTGTAACTCCAGCTTCAGAGATATCTGAGAAATATAGTTTCAGGCTTTTGGCCACTCTTATAAGAGGCAGAAATATGGAAATGAACAGAAATGAATAATAAGTGGCAATTATTCATACAACATAGTAGACCATAGATGTTTAAAATATCTATTCCCAGGTTACAGGATTTGAGGAACAGAACTTTCTTTTTCTTTCAATCTTAAGATAGTGGAAAAAACTACCTTAAGATCTTTATTTGGGAATATAAGGAAATTCTAAAAAGCTTTCTGTTTTTAGAATCAGAAAACAGAAAGAATATAAAGTTAGTACTTAATAAATTAAATTAAAGTGACTTATTTTGCATTATTGTTTAATAAGTTTGTTGGTTTTTGTTTTCTGATATATAAAGTTTTAAAATTTGACTTCACTTTTCCTGATTATCATATCTTTAGTGCCAATGTTAGTCAGAAATGTTCAATTAATATTTGTTGTATTAACATAAAACATTTATATATATTCATATTTACATATATATTCCTGTTTAGATCTAGATGCTTCAAGAAAGAGAGGCTCATGTTATTTTAAAGCAGTTGGAATATATAACGAGGAAATATATGTACTGTAACTAGAACTGGGAAAACGTCAGGATCATCTCTGAGGATATGCTCCTCTTTCCAATTCACAGGATCTCACCCTGCCTTCTGTGTAGCAGCTCCTTCCACTCTTCTAACCAAAAGGAGAATTCTGTCTCTTCTATAGTTCAAATTCAAGACACCCAATCCTGTTGGTTTAACCAACTACCAACACTTATATTCATCAGAGCTCTTCATACCAGCCAGCTTATGGTAGACCTTGATTGATAGGGCTGCCCTTGACTTAATCATTGACTTCCCTGTACACAGTATAGCTCATGCAGTTTCCTAGAGTCATGGGCTATGGATGGGGTGACTTAAGTCTGGGCATGGCAGACACAGTAACTACAGCATATCCTTGTAGATCAGGATGCAGTTGTGAAAGACCTTTCTCTGACTGGAGATATCAGATAAGGCTCAAACTGCTGGGTGAAATTCAAGATGACTCTTTCAGAATGAGTGGTATTTCATTAGCTGAAAATAAAATATACGTTCCATAAATTACAGGTCTATTAATATGGCTATATCTCAGCATATTTAGGGAAATTATTCATGATGAGACTTGGATGAGGAGTGGGGACCAGATTACACAAGATTTTACATATTTTGCTAAGGAGTTTGAACTTTTCCTACAGATAGCAGCAGTACAGTGAGCCCTTGAAGGATTTTAAACATAGAAGAGGGTGAGGGTGCACTTTAGAAGGATTGTTTCCAGTTATACTTCAGAGCTGGAGAATACCCTTCCTTGGAGTGGCCTAAGAAGAGAATCAATAATTTGCCTTATCAGGCTATTCTGCATTAACCCCCAAAATAAAGCCTGCCCCATAGTCATGGTGTGGACATTGTCACTGAGCAGGCTTGGATTTAGAGGATGAAGAAAGTTTGTCCAGTGAAAGGAGAGGTCACACAAAGCAGTTGTCTAGAATGTTTTGTATTTACGTTTATTTGTCTAACTCTCTCTTCCGTCTCATTTAATTGATTCTAAGATGTGCTTTCTCCCCTTTGTCCATTGTAACACCTCCAAAGTGAGATGTAGCCAGAGTCCATGGTATGTCAAAGGTTGTAGGCAGCAGTTTTTGTTTTTCTTAGTACATAAAAGAACAGTACATCTTAATATCAAGAACAAATCCAGTTCAAAGACATATAGGCTGGAATTGTGTTTGATTCTTCTTTGTCTTTATTATTCACATTATAGCTGGCATCAGATATAGTAGACACCCTCTTATCTTCTGACAGACTAGTTGGTTTTTTGTTTGAGAGTCAAAAAAATGGTGGATAATAAAAAAATAGAAAATTTAAAAATTTTGACTTTGAGTTAATATAAAGGAATGTGCATTCCTTAATTTTTTGATATGCCAGGGTCTTAACTTTAAGTCTATTAATTGTACTTTTTTGTTGTCTGTCATGTGTAAACCATATAAGTGTATTTCATTTATAATTTCCTTTTCAATTTCTTTGAAGAAGAATGAGAACTCAGAGATCCTCTTTATTTCCTTTTAATTCTATGTGACTGTAATTTTTCTGACTTCTTGTAATTAATTATCTTCACTACTTCCATTTTAACAGCAATTATTCAATTTATATTTATTGAGATTTTCACATTTGGCTTAGGTTTTACAGAAAAAATAACTTCTATACTTTTATTAGTTTGTGTCATATTTAATTCAATTATGCAGTTATAATAACAAATTTTGGCAGATATTTTAGCTTGACTTAAGATCTGCTGCAACCTCCTTTTAATATGTTTTCCTATACTTCAGAGGCTGTAAAACTGTTAACTAGTCCAGGATATGAATTGGGTGCTGCTAATGATAAGCACTTGAAGAGACCTACTTTGAGACTCAAGTAGGAAGAGAGGCTGAGCCTCTGGCATGTATTTGAGGGTGAGGATCTAACAAGTGTAGTATGGCTCTTGAGCCCACTGCTTTAGCAGTCACAGCTCTCACAGCTGTGACAGGGTGTTCCTGTGAATGACAGCTCTGCCAGCAACTTCCTGATCTCAGGATCTCAGCCAAACACGTGTGATCCTGTAACCACTAATTGGTATAACTATTTCCCTATAGTCCAGCTTTCTCACAGTGGCCATTGTAGCAGTTCCCTCAACAAACTAGTTCTGCAGTTAGCTAAACCAGTAAGATTGACTTTTTCCCCCAGAATTTGTAGTGCACTATAGAAACCAACTAACTAATGGTAACAGCCAAAAAAGCAACTATGCATGTTACTATTGGATGTGTGGTACTATTAGAGTTATTAATAACAAGGATAACACTATTTGCCTCCTGGAATCTTTACATGATTTCTCTTCTTACTATCAAGCCAAGTAAGTATGATAGAATTTTCTCCTTTCTATTTTCCTATGGCTCTTCCATTTTGATTTGCTCATGTATTTGAATGAATATAAATAGAACCGTAACTGTCTTATTAACCTGTATATAATCTGTTCAGATATTTGTTGAACTAAAATCATGGACTTTTATGGATTTTTTAAAACCATACTGCATTGCCATTTTTTCATTGCTGTGGCCAAAATACCTGACAAGAACAACATAGAGGAGCAAAAGTCTATTTTGGCTCAGTGTCAGAGGTTAGCCCATGGTCAGCTGAGTGCATGGTTCTGGGGCCAAGGTGAGGCAGAACAGCATGGCAGAAAGGCATGATAGAGGAGAACTGCTCCATTCATGGTGGCCAAAAAGCAAAGAGGGAGGGGAAGGTGCCCCAAGGAAGAAGAGTCCCTCTAGGGCACACCCACCGTGACCCACCTCATCCAGCCATGCCCCGCTGGTCTACAGTTACAATCCATTTAGACCATTCTAACTAGGTTACAGCTCTCATATTCTAATCATTCCACCTCTGAATATCCCTGTTTTAACATAGGAGCTTTAGGAGTACATCTCATATTCAAACTATAACACATACATAAAAATAAATAATACCTTAAAATAGATTAACTCCCTATACCTTTATGGTACTTTAGTGGTTTTTCTCAATTATATTGCTAATATCTTTGTAGAATCAGATAAAATTTATCTAATCAGTATTTACAAATATGTATTTGTATGTTTCAAAGAAAACAAGGCCAAAAATAAGCAAGGACATAGAGAATATAAGGAGCGAGTTCCAAGTACATGTGCATGTATATATCTTTTGCAAAAACTCATGTATTAGCCAACAACAAATACTTTATTTTTCAAAGATGCTTGAAACATTTACAAACATAGTTATAAATTGCAAGCCCTCCCCACCACATGCATGCATACAAATTAAAAATTAATAAATAAATCACGCCTATAATAAAATAGCAAAAGATGGACACAAAGAATTTCTCTTTACAACATTTTCAAATAACTTCAGATAAAAAGAATCAAACACTAAAATTAAAAACTACTGAAAATGGACAGACTAGGCATGTCAGTGCACATCTATAATGCCAGCTACTTGGGAGGCAGAGTTAGGAAGATCCCTTAAGCCCAGGGGTTCTGGCCAACTGGGTGATATAGCCAGATCTTGCCTCCAAAAAAGAACAGAATATCAAACTAATGAGATATAGCCAAAATAGTTCTCATAACAATTTGTCATTTTTAATAAATTGAAAATAGATAGTATTGTTTCCATTAATGGCAGAATAGGTAATTAGTCTTCTTCCGAGAAAAACTACAAATCTGGACAAAATATAATATAAATCAAATCTGTTTAAAGGAATGAGAATTAATGAGGTATTATAGAACTAAGACCAGGAAAAGAAAGAAATGCAGAAATGTAAACCTGCATTTGGGACTCTTTTCTCTGGTGGTACACTGTCCCTAAAGAGGTGGAAAGAGGTTTAAAAACTAAGATGAACTTGAGACAAATTTACATGGCTAGAAAGGTGAATATTGACTTTCACTGTCCTTGGAATTGTAATTAAGTGTCTCACAGCCTCTGGGTGTTGGGTTGGGATAGCCTAGGAATAGGAGTGACTCCAGGGGCTGGGGATGTGGCTCAAGCGGTAGCATGCTTGCCTGGCATGCGTGCAGCCCGGGTTCGATCCTCAGCACCACATACAAAGATGTTGTGTCTGCCGAAAACTAAAAAATAAATATTAAAAAATTCTCTCTCTCTCTCTTAAAAAAAAAAAAAAGGAGTGACTCCAAATGGACTAATGTAAAAACATGGCTCTGAAGTGTCTTGACTCTTTGATATTGGCATAAAATGATCAGGATTTGAGAAAAAGAAAGAAGATCATTTTAAAGGAAAATGACCATAATTGTTAGGCCACAAAATATCACTGAACTTATTTATATGTAATAATATAGCTTATATGTGGCATAAAAAGAACAAGTGACTGGAAGATTAGAGTTAGCATGGTAAAACAAGGTTCTAAATCATAATAATGGGAAATAGAAACAGATCCACAGGCTGGTCTCCAAAATATGCTTAATAGTTTCAATGAAATGAGATACAAAATTGAGAACTTTGATAGGAGAACTAAAACCAGTTTTAAAAAAAGGACCAAATACAAATTCTAAACTGAAAAAACATACATTATTAGAGATGTAATTGAAGACAGAATTAGTGGAATGCTACAAGATCAGAGAGACAAGTGGAGAGAATATGAGAGTAAGGTAAGAGATGCAGGGAAAATAGTGAAAAGAGCTAAAATTCATGAGTATTTAACCCTTAAACAACATGGGTTCAAACTCTGTGGGTCCACTTAGAGACTTTTTTTAAAAAATGGAGTAGATTTCCAACAATTTGAAAAAGTTGGCAGATTAACAAACTATGTAGCCTAGAAATATTTTTTAAAAGTATGTCATGGATGCATAAACTATATGTAGATAAGAGTATATTTTACCATTTACTATCATAAAATCCACGCAAATAAACGGTAAAATTTTATTAAAACTTACACAGAGACCATACATGGCACCATTTATAGTTGAGAGAAATAAAAACACATGTAATGATACATAATTAGATCTTTGTTTTATTATTTTGTCCATTTCATTTGCTATTGATTTAAAATCATTAGGAGAATTGATAGATTATGATGCAGTAAATTTTTGATGAAGAAATATATGTCATTAAAATGTTTATAGAAAAGCTTTCATAATAGAATGTAAATATTTTAATAATAGTTTCAAAGCAGACTATATCAGCGGCATGACAAAAATCTGTTTATTTTTAGCAGTAAAAATTTTCCTAGAAAATACATTCTGCTAGAAAATACAGCATTATTGTTTTTCCTCTGGAATTGAGCATGTCTTTCCTGAAATCTTACCATATTTCTGTTCATTTTTCTCTATTAAACATAATTTTATATCTATATGACAAATCTTTTAAAAATACTGTTAGATATTTTAAAATAAAAACATTCCTGTTATTGATACTTCTAAGTACTTTTTGATTATAAAATAATTAGCAAGTCTTGTCCTTCCTTAGAGAGTAATTTTCATTATTTTTAAAGTAATTATTTCCTTCTTTTTATTATATTTGAGAACTTTGTTTTTGATAAGTATGATCTGAAAATTAAGGTTGAATTTTTCTAGTTTCAGAGGAGATTTGTAGTATGAGATACTTCTCTTAAAGTTTTAAGTGGATGGGATGTGACTTGCATTTTCACCTTGAGATGTATTTGCTATAAATAATATTTTATGCTAGCAATTATATTAAATATGTATTTTCAAAATTTTTTAATATTATAAAATTTGATTCCTTTTAGTTTTATATGATTAAAAATTATATAAAACTATATATATAAAAGTCTCTCAAGTTATACTTTTACATAAAATTAAAGTCTCAAGTTGTGCTTTCCTATCCTTTTTTTTTTTTTTTGGTAATTGTTTTAAAGCTTGAAATATCTGTAATTTAATATTAAGATTAAAGGCTCTCAGAAGTATGATCAAGCTTATGTAAAGATGTGCTAGAAAGAAGAGTTTCTAACAGGCTTCGTTTCTAACCAGCAACCATTTTATTCTGCCCTGGTTTTTTTTTTTTTTTTAGATTGACACAACACAATGCCTTTATTTTTTTTATGTGGTGCTGAGAATCGAACCTTGGTTCCGCCCGTGCAAGGCGGGCACTCTACTGCTGAGCCACAATCCCAGCCCCACTGCTCTGTTTTTTAACTGAACTAGTTAATTCAAATGAGTTTTGCAAAATACATTGAAGAAAGTAACAAATAATTCTGCAAGATATAAGGTGCCATTTATCTGACTACATGATACTAACACTTGATATTACTTTCTAAAATGGCTTGTTTTTATCATTTACTAAGGTATAACATCTGAATTTTGCCTTTTTTTCTTGAAAAAAATAAAATCAAGGACAAACTGAGTTCTGCTTCAGTTAATTATTACAATTTAATGCATTTGAAATTGTTCATCTTTTTATTCACAAAACACAGCATTTAATGGTGATTAAGCACTTTAAATTTTTTATTTGAAGTCTACTTAAAAATTATACAAAGAATTATTTTGGAGCCATGTGTTTATTTAATTGATCCCCAAATAGTAATTACTGCATTAAAATAAATTGAAATTATTGCTACATTAATTGTTTTTCCCAAAGGTTGCACAGTGAATTAAAAGAAGCTGTTGAAAAGCAATTGGAGGCCCTTCCCTTTGGCTCAGAGATAGGAAATGACATATATACAGATGAAGAAACAGTCAAGAACCTTCAAGAACAATTGCAACTTGCCAATCAAGTAAGTGATGGTATTTTTTAAAGCTTTAGACTGATTTTACAGAGATTTTTAAAAGTTTGTGTTTATTATTATTTATGAATGATAGAAAGTAACAAAATTGTTAGCACTTAATGATTTTCTTTAATTTGTCAGAATTGCTTTAAAAAAAAACTTGTATAAATACCATTTGGTATTTGCCCAGTATACTTTTTAAAAATATATATATATTTTTTAGTTGCCAATGGATTTTTTTACTTTATTTGTTTATTTATATGTGGTGCTGAGGATCGAACCCAGGGCCTCACACATGCTAGACAAGCATTCTACCACTGAGCCACAACCCCAATCCCCCCCAGTATCCTTTTTAACTGAATCATAAAGCTTTTGATATGATTAATTTTTTTGCCCTATAAGAATATTTTAATGTGAAAGGAAATTTTTAAAAGAAAACCACATTAGCTGGGTATAGTATTACATACCTGCAATCTCAATGAATTGGGAGACTGAAGCAGGAGGATTAAAAGTTCAAGGCCAGCCTCTACAATTTAGCAAAACCATGTCTCAAAATAAAAATTAAAAAAAAAGGAAGGTTGAGAGTGTAGATCAGGGTGTAGATCAGTGGCACAGTGTCCCTGGATTTAGTGCTTAGTACCACACACAAAAAAATAATAAAATAAAATAAATAAAAAACAGAAAATAATTTTATCCCACCTCCCTAAGTTTACATTTTTCATTTTTCTGTGTTTTCTTCTGGTATTCTTTTATTCAATTTTCAAAGATTATACTATTACATTTTTCTAAAGTCATAGTTCTCCTAGAATTATACTTTTTCTCTTTTTTTCTTCCCTCATAGTGATTAAAATCTATGGGAAGCTGTAGCTGTGTTCTACATATCCTGTTTTTCAACACTATAAATTTTTGTCAGTTTATACATAGGAGAATTTATTTTACACCTTCATATTCTAAGTGTCTCATATCTTTCAATTGCTATTCTGCTATTTTCTAGCTGTGTAATAATAGAAAAACTTCTTTGGACCTCAGTTTCCTCACTTATAAATGGGGTTAGAATCATAGATCACAATTTGACTTTATAATTATCAGTGAAAAGTCACATTCTTTGGGAGTTTGGTTTTGAAATTCTTTACTTATGAAAGTGATATTTTAGTTAAGTCAGAAAGGCTATAGTCTTGAAAAGAAACATGAATTTAACATTGAATTTTTTTTTAAAAAAAAAAAAAAGGTAAATTGAGGGAGTTTAAAAATTAATTAGGAAAAAATGATGAGGAAAGCATAGTCTTTGTTCCAGACTAGGAGGGATTTACAGTTGTTTTTACGAAGTAAGTAAGTAAGTGGAAATTAGTTTATACTTAAATGACTTCTTACCAAATATTAAATCTATCCTTCAAAAGCTGTGGCACAGTGTGCACTTCTTACTACTTCAGAAGTATTAAGAAACCCATTAAACAGAATTGTCAAAGTGTCACTTATGCTTATTACTTATAGAGGACCTATTTTTGCATTTATTTATGAAAGTCTTATAAAACACAAACAATTGCATTTTTATCCATTACTAATTGAAAGAACTTGTGTCATGTATCAAAAATTACATGAACCCAAACTAATCAGATAAAAATTAAATATAATTTAAAGTCAAATATTGGGAGAAAAAAAGAATTCTTAGTAACATTATACTTCATCAAAGTACAGCCAGCCCTTTGTATCTTTGTATTATATATCAGTGAAGCAACTATGGATCAAAAATAGCTGGAAAAGCTGGGTGCAGTGGTGCACACCTTTAATCCCAGCAGCTTGGGGGAGGCTGAGACAAGAGGATCCTGAGAGTTCTAAGCCAGCCTCAGCACTGCTAAGGCGCTAAGCAACTGAGTGAGACCCTGTCTCTAAATAAAATACAAAATAGGGCTGGGGATGTGACTCAGTGGTCGAGTGTAGCCAAGTTCAATCCTTGGTACTCCTCCCCCTGCCCCCAAAAAAATAGCTGGGAAATTTTTTTTTTCTGTGCTGAACACATACAGACTTTTGTGTTATTTATTGCCTAAGCAATATGTCATCAAAGTATGTAACATTTATATTGTATTAAGTGAACTGCAGATAATTTAAAGTATACAAGGTGATACACTTAAGTTATATACAATTATATATACACTTAGGTTATATACAAAAGATAATTTAAAGTATACAAGGTGATACACTTAGGTTATATACAATTACTAAGACATTTTACGTAAGGGACTGTCATACACAGGTTTTGGTATCTGGGGAGGCAGCAGTGGGGTGAGGCCCTGGAACAGGCACCCTGTGGATACAAAGGGAGGACCGTAACAAGCACTCCATGGTGGACTGCCAGTCTAAACATCTTCATTCATTCCATGCATATTTATAGCTCCCTGTCCCATGGCAGACAGACCTGCTGAGCCAGGTACTGGCAATGCAGTAGGGAGTGCTGGTTCCTGCTCTGGGTGCAACAGACTTAGAAGCTAAGTTATGGCAAGATGGTGGGTGTTGATTCTAGTCACATTGGTTCCATTTTACTTTCACACACTGTGATCTTGGGAAACTGTGTGTGTCTCACCTTCCTCATTTATATATGGAGATTATAATAATTTTTATCTTATGGGGTTCTTATGGCAATTAGGTTTTTAAAAATCCCCATAAAGCACTTTATAATGCTGAGAATATATGTAGTTAATTAATTTACTGTATTTTTATTATTACTGAGCAGCAAGATAGACAAATAAGAATTAAAATTATGTGCAAAAGATATAGTGTAGAGCAAATATATTGCCTTAGAAGCTGATAGCAAAAATACAGTATTAAGTAACTTACTTAATATTTTTAGTTTCGAGTATGTTGTTTTGTTACAGTAGTGTGATTTTAAAAAATCTTTGTGGAAGGCAACTTGACACTAAGAACTTTAGAAATGTTTGTATCCTTTGACCAAGTAATTAATTAAATAATGATATCAAGTAGATTCTAGGAATCTCTCCTGAAGAGTTACATGTGAAAATATATAAATAAACGTGTTTATATAATATTTCTAACAGTGAAAATTTGGAAATAGTTTAAAAATCTAAGATGTGAAATTAGTTAAATTATGGTTGGTCCAAATGATAAATTCATACTATTTAAAAATAATAATATATTAGTTTTAGGGTTTTGTTTTGTTTTTGTTTTGTACCAGGGATTGAACCCAGGGGCACTTAACCACTGAGTCATATTACCAGTCCTTTGTTGTATTTTATTTTGAGAGAGAGTCTCATTGAGTTGCTGAGGCTGGTTTTGAACTTGCAATCCTCCTGCCTCACTCTCCTGAGCTACTAGGATTACAGGCATGTGCCACCACACCCTCTTAAAAAATAACATATTAGTATATAATGTGGTACTCAAGATTTAGTTTAGTATCCACCATGATCATCTGAGAGGTTGTTGAAACAGATTACTACTCTCCTAGCCACACTCAAGTTTGTGACCCACGATATCTGAGATATCAATAGTTTGCATTTCTAACAGTTCTGAGATGAGGCTGGTGATGTAGTCTTTTTTTAAAAAATATTTATTCTTAAATTTTAGGTGGACATGATATCTTTTTTTTTTTTTTTTTACACTTATGTGGTGCTGAGGATCGAACCCAGTGCCTCATGCATGCTAGGTGAGCACTCTACCACTGAGCCACAACCCCAGCCTGCCTCCATGTTAGTCTTTTGAGAACCCACTAATTCTAGGAGAGTATGGGTTTTGTAACTACTAATGCAAGTGATGCTTGTCATCAGGCAGATTGGGGGAAAAATAGAACCTTTTGAAATATGAGACATTTCTATGACTTGAGTAATTAAGAAAATGAAATGAAAACTAAGTCTTACGGAAATGAAGAGAATTGTCTGGGATTATTCAGCCGAAATTTTTAAGGTATCATAGGTGAACTGCAGATAATTTAAAGATTTCAACCCAAGTCTTCGGGCTTCAGATTCTGTGTAGGTCTACACTTTTTAAAACTATGGTAATATTTAGGCAAAACCAATCTATGGCATTAGAAGACAGGACCACGGTTTTTTGGTGGGATTCCTGACTTTCAGGTGATGGTAATAATGCTCACTCTCTCAAACTGAATGCTGATTCTATGACTGTGTTCACTATGAAAGTTCATGATTTCCGACTTTTCTGAATGCACGTTATACTTCACTAATTGTTTTGTAGAAACTCAGAAACCTATATTTACTCACTGTGTTCTTTTTAAAAATGCATACTGTTCCCTTTCACCTTCTTACTGAAGCTAAGAGGGTGGATTTGCTCTGACCTGGTATTTGAAAGGTTGGACTTATGGACAAAGCGATGAAGATTTCTTCCAGAAACTCAGTCAACAACTTGCTGAGGGACCTTAGGCAAGTTACCTGAACCTTGGTTTCTACTTCTATGTAGACAGTAATGGCCTCTACCTAATAGAGTAGCATTCCTCAACCTTTTAGGTTCCAGGATCCTTCTTCAGAACACTTAAAAATTATTTAGAACTTTAAAGACCCTTTTGTTTTTGTTTTGTGTTTTATATATCGATCAATATCAATTGTATTACAAATTAAAACCTACTTTAGAATTTCTAAGGTTTATTCTTTCTGTGAAACAACTAACAGTTTTCTTTTTATAAGTTAATTTTTTTCTTTGTTAACTTTTTTCCTTCTTTTTCTTTATTTTCTTCTCATTACTATTGTGTTGTTCTTGTTGTTGTTGTTGTTTTAAGAGGGGTCTTGCTGTGTTGCCCAAGCTGGTCTCAAACTCATGAGTTTAAGTAAGCCTCCTGTAGAATAGTTTTAGTCTTTCTCTCTGATAAGGCTGTGAAATGTGAGTACAAAGATAATTTCAGAGAAAGAAAATTTTTATCTTTGGGGTTTTTCTCTAAATTATTGTTAATACAATTTTAAAACATCAAAAATTATAACTTGGATTGGAGATGATGTTGCTGAGAGGTAGAGTACTTGCTACTTTGTGAGAGGGCCTGGGTTTGATCCCTCGGACTATAAAGGAAAATATGTATATAATACAACTGTGATATAGTCATGTACTACAGAATGACATTCAGTCTATGATGGACTACATGTCCAATCATGGTCCCACAAGATTTCATCACCTCCTCACCAAGTAGCCATTTGTGTAAATATATGATGTTCACCAATGGCAAAATTGAATTTCTCAGAACCTATTCCTGTCATTAAGCCACGCGTGACTTTACCCCTTCATGCAAGTTCTATTTTCAGTCTCTAACTTGATAAGAACTCATTTGTGACATGATCTATTTGCACTATACAGTAAATAATCTGCTAATAATTTAATGAATTTTTCCCCATAGGAAAAAATTCAGGCTATAGAACTCTGGCAGACTGTTGCCCAGGAATTGGACAGACTGCAGAAAATTTACCAGGAGCACATGACCAAGGCCCAGATTCAAGTATTTGAAAGCCAAAAGCAAAAGGTAGTCTTAGATTTCATGATTTCCTTGTGTATCTATAAGAAATTGCATTCTGAAGAAACTGCATTAGAGAGGAGTACCAAAGTCTTTACTGTGATTTTATGTTAACAATAAATGGATCTCTGCTGCTCAGAAATCCCTTAAACAGATAAGATAATTAAAGCACTGCCCCAGTGCACATTTGCTTTTATAATGGGATTAGCAATAAAAGCTGTATTTAGTTCTAAGAAGCAGCTATTAGATTATTTTATATAAATAGACCTCTGAAGCTTTCTTTGCTTGATTTCCTACCTAATTTGAAACAAAACAGAACCATGCCTTAGGTTATGGTGACAGTGCTATGTAGAATAAAAATGTTTCTATCATTAAATGTGGCCTATTAAAAGTAGATGTCAAGTTTATCTACCATAAATTAATCAAAATCATATAATACAAAGAGATCTTAATAGTTATTAAGATAACTGTTTTAACTTTTCCTACCAAAAGCGAAGTCATTTTACATTCTTTCAAAGAGTACAGCTAGATTTTGCTTTACCTCTATCACAAGAACTTGCTGCCTCAGGAGACCATTCCACTGGAAAATCTGCCTTCTTTAATCCTTTGTTGGTTTTTTGACTGCCAAGTACATTGAACACTATGGACAAATTCTAATTCTAACCTCTTTTCTGTGTATCTTGAGAAGCAGTTATTTAGGTTGGTTCTCATACTTTTTTAAACTTACATTATAGACTTTCTTAATTTTAATTTATGGATATTTCAATAATAATAATTATAGTTAATTCCTACCTGAAGAAGTCATATAACAATGCTCACATGATGCTTTACAGTTTAAAAAATGACTTTTTCTATACATGCCCTGGTTTTAAAAAACCCACATGTAATTTGAGCCATAACTTTTACCTTTCAGGTCTAGAAACCTTTTTTTTTTTTTTTTTTGGTACCACTCCCCAGACTATGTTGTATTTTATTTAGAGACAGGGTTTCCCTGAGTTACTTAGCACCTTGCTGTTCCTGAGGCTGGCTTAGGACTCATGATCCTCCTACCTCAGCCTCCCGAGCTGCTGAGATTACAGAAGTGTGCCACTATGCCTGGCTAGAAACCATTTTTTAATAAAAGTAAATTCTTGAGGATTGTTGCCTCATTTAGGTCAGGAAAACCCATGAAGTTTTTGGGTTTTTTTTGGTTTTTCACCTGAATAAGATCATTCTTATACTATACCTATGCACTAAGATTTTTTTAAAATATGTGACTTTTTAAATAACACTTAATCTTTATTTCCCTGCTTGCCTATTGATTTGGTTCTGTCTTCCCACTTATTAACAGCCTCTCCCAACTTTGTGTTACCTACACAAATAGTGTTTAATAGGATCATAACAGCTAATCAAACAACTTTATATGTGTAGAACATGAGAATTTTTAAAAAAGCATTGGGCAGTAATTCCTCTGCTGTGGTTTCTTTTGTAGATTTTTTAAATAGTTTTGAATGTGGTTTTCCAATACTTGACAGGGTTTCTCTAGCATTTGGAATTTATGTCTTTAAGTTTTAAAATAGTATTTACTAATGGATTGATTTCTAGAAATAATGATTTTTACATGAAACATAAATAGCTACATTAGTATCAACATTGTTTCCTTATTATTTAGTCATTTAAATTTTTTATTTCTTTGAATATTCACACAATAATAGAAGAAACACTAAATTTATGCATAATGACTTTAGATTTAATTTTAGTTTTATTTCAAATATGGGTTGCAAAGAAAATGTTATTCATATTCTCTTCCTACCTTCCCACTAGGATCAGCTGACCAGATTTCAACAGCTAACTACGCAACTCAATGTTGGTAAAGAGAGTGCAGAAATGGTAAGTGAAAGATCCATTTTACTGTACTTGTTGATATAAACTAGAAATTGTCATGTAAATATTCATATTTATTTATGCTGATTTAAATTAAAAAACCACAAAACATTCATGACATTAAAATAGGTAGACAGTATTTTTTTTATCTTTCTCTTATACTTTCAATCATATGACATAGTTCACAGTATCTGAAATATTCCTAATCTGAAGACCCTCTTAGTGTCCTTGGTAAGATCTCCTAAGATCAGTAATATAGACCTGAACTTTCATGAGTAGACTGTATACTTTATGCATTGTAGTGCATCTAACACCAGGTATATGACAAGGAGAGTATACTTCTTTGTTGAATGAATGAATTGCTCATTTTCTCCAAAAAAATAGGAAACCAAGAACCATGTGTCAATTAATTATCAGTACTAACTTGGATATACCTAAGTTTCTCTGCAGTCTCCTACAACAAATATAAATAGTTCTTCCAGTTGCATTCTTTACCTTTTTGTTGTCCTACTTGCCTTTTGTTTTCTTTTCTTCTCAGAATTTTACTTGTCTCTATTGTTGAGTAATAGAATGATGACATGCCAGGTCATCTCGCTCCTTCCTTTCTTCACTCTTGCTTATTTACTTTGCTGATTCTTGTTAGTATTCAATAAAAATGTCCTTGTTTAAGAGTAGAGTTGCATCATCAAAAGTAAGTTATCCAGTTTTATTCTACTTTAAAATTTTTTCTCCTTGAAACATATAAAATTTATTCAACAAACATCTCCCTGTTCTACTTATACTAACATTAGAATTCTAGTCACTTAGAACTTTTAACAATATATGTCTAGAGTTTTAAAATGCTCATGATGTACTCTAAACAAAATGATTAGTGATTCTTGAAACTAAAAAGAGTATTTTTAAAAATATATTTCTGTAGGAAATTAATACTCTAACCTAATCACAATTATTTGTAATTTCTTTTGGTGTATCTCCTAGACCCATGGGAATTATATAATCCTTTGGTACCTTATATACCATACAGACCCTACTTTATTAGAGATAGCCCAAAATGATTTTGATGAAAGGAAGCCATGGAGAATGGGTGTTTGATTACAGATAAGGAATACCTAAAATCTAAGGCAGAAGAATTCATGGTGTCAGGCCAAAGCTCTGAGTAAATAAAGTGATAATGATAAAGGAGTGGCAAGATGGATAAAGGAAAGTGTTATAAAAACCAAAGTAGGGGCTGGTTGTAACCTCAGTGGTAAAGAATCTGCTTAGCATATGCAACTCCATGGGTCCAATCCTCAGGACTAAAACCAGAAAAATAAGAAAAAAAAAGGAAAGAAAAACTTTTGTAGTTGGTTAAAATAAAGGAAAATGGTTGGGAAATTTTCAAATGAGTTTTTTTAAATATATATATAAATGTCAAACAAGACTACTAAGTATAAAAGGAACAGCCTTAAGTGCCCATAAAGATGGTGCATATCCCAGAGAGCACTCAGAGCATAGTCAGAGGAGCCAGTTTGAGTCAAGATCAAATTTGAAGAAAATTTCCTCTAAAAAATCAAGCAGTTTAGGGGTTGGGGATATGGCTCAGTGGTGAAGTACTTGCCTACTATGTGTGAGGCCCTGAGTTTAATCCCCAGCACTGCCAATAAATAAATAAATATCAAGCCGTTTCCATTAAAAATTGTTTTCTGATTACATGAATAAACTCATTAAAAATGAGTAGGTTCCTAGAGATGTATAATGAATTAATGTGTGTGTAGTGAATAAAACTGGGGCAGCATGGCAGAGGAGGGAAAACTGGACCCTTCTTTCTCCCCACAAACACTGATTGAATAATTATTCATGGACAAATTTCTTTTGTGAGAAATCAGAAATTAATTCAAAGGCTCTTGCATCCCAGGAAAACGTGAAACCAAACTCCTGGACCACAGGAGAGGGATTTGGACTCTTACTGGAGACTCTGCTTCAAATGAAGCACCACGTTATCTAAAAAGGACCCCCTAACTCCTACCAGCATCCAGAGGAAGTAAGAGTTTGGTATGCACATTAGGAGCCCCAACTTTTCTGAAAGGGCTCCAGACAGCCTTTCATCCTCCCACCTTTGGAGCTCTAACAGATCCAGCAGTCTAGCTTCCCACAGGAGAATGCAGGCACTGACTGGGACTGACAAGTTTCCGTGATCCTGCTCCTTGCTCACTATAGAGCAAGTGAATGGAAAACCAGCTTTCAGCTTCCCCCTGAAGCAAGAAAGAGATCTGTGTGTCTAACTCCCCAGCTTCTCAAAGGTTTTCCAGAGAGCTAGTCTGTCTTGCCAGTCTTAGGCTCTGTTCAGTCCACCACGGTCTAGCCAAGCAAGGAAGAGTGGAGAAGGGGGCTTGGGATTTTATAGGTCATAGCTCTCTGCACACTCCCAGTTTAGCGTAGAGAAGGACAACAAAATCACAGCTGCCACCCACCATCTCCCTGGGGAGGAAAAGAATTGATAAAGGCCTCCCAAATCTCTGGTTGACTGATTGGTGGGGTCTTCTATTATAAAAGGCAAGTCTGTAAATACTATGAGGATTATCTGCTTTCTCTAAGACACAAACACCAAAATAGAGTCAGAAAAATAACCAGCCAAAGATGTTTCAAACAAAGGAACAGATAAATCTCCAGAAATCAGTCTTGCTGAAAAAAGGTTGTGGTTTACCTGATAGAGGATTAAAAGTAACTCTTATTAATTTGTTCACCAAAGTCAAGAGAACAATGTATGAGCAATATGGGAATTTCAACAAAGAGAAAATATATAAAAATACTAAATAGAAATCAAAGAGCTAAAGAACACAGTACACTGAACTTGAAAACTTCACTTAAGTTTCCATAGAAGGCTAAGTCAAGAGGAAGAAAGAATGCGAGAACTGAAAAACAAATTAGTGAAATCAAGAACAGCAACAACAACAACAACAAAAAGTGAAGAAAAATTTAAGGAATACCATTAAGTAGACCAATATATACATTACGGAAGTTCAAAAACAAGAAAAAAAAAGGACCAGAAAGTGATTCAAAGATACAGTAGCTGGAAACATCCCAAGTCATAATAAGGAAACAGATATTTATGTCCAACAAATCCAGGGGACACTACATAAGACAAATCCAAAGAAATTTACATCCAGACACATTATAGTCAAATTTTGAAAGCCAGCATATTTTGAAAGCTGCAAGAGAAAAGCAACTTAGCCATATAAGGGAACCCACAAAATAACAAATAGAAGATTTTTTAGCAGAAACCTTGCAGACCAGAAGGGAGTGGGATGATATTTTCAGAGTACTGAAAGAAGATCACTGCCAAACAATAATTCTATAGTCAGCTAAACTCTTCTTCAAAATGAAAGAGAAACAAAAAAAATCAGGGAGTTTATCACCACTAGATCCATCTTATTAAGAAATGGCAAAGGGAATTCTTTAAGTTGAAAGGATGTTAAACAGCTACACAATAACATAAGAAAGTGTGAAACATGTTAGCAAAGGGATATAAAGAATACTGTTTTACTCTAGTGGTAGTGAGTAAATCATTTTTAATTCTGATATAAAAGTTAAAAGGCAAAAGTAGTACAAATATGTTAGAAGATACATAATACGAATAGATGTGAATTGTAACAAAAATAACAAATGTGGGAAAGAGAAGCTAAATATAATAGTCTTTATATGCAATTGAAATTAGTTATCAGTTTAAAATGCATTAATATGAGGTACCCCCTCACCTCCAACCTCCACACACATACAACCAGTAGTCCCAGCTGAATACAGCAGTGTTGTATTCAGCGCTGCCAGGTGGCCTGTGTAGTTTCATAAGAAAGAGAAAATAATCAGGATATTAACAGAAAGTATCAAAAAGGAAGATAATAATAAAAAAGACAAAAGAACTGTAAGATTAACTGAAAACAGCCAACAAAATGGCAGTATTAAATCCTTTCCTATCAACAACTACTTTAAATGTAAATAGGTTAAACTCCTCAGTGAAAAGTGACCCAATGGATTAAAAAAAAAAAAATTATATGCTATGTACAAGAAATTCACTTTATATTTAAGGACACACACATAGGCTGAAAAAAGAATACTTAGCCCATTTTAAAATCAAGTTGTTTGTTTTTTACTATTGAATTATAAAAGTTCCTAGAGTATTTTAGAGATTACTTCTTTGTTTGAGGTGACATTTGCAGATATCTTTTCCCAGCCCACGGGTTGCCTTTTCAACCTACTTAGTATTTCCTTTGCTATACAGAAGCTTTTTATTTTGCTATAGTTTTTACTTGATCATTTTTGTTCTAAATCATGTTGTTTATTTAGGAGATAATACCAAATAACACCAGCAAGGTAGTGGGGAAGAGAAGGAAGCTAATAAAGGACTTTGGAAATTGAGCGAGTTAACTCTGTGGCTGAAACTTAATACCACTAATGAAATCTGAAAGCCAGTGAAGAACACAGGCTCAGGTTTCCCACCCGCGGGCCAAGGGGACTTGGGTTACTGATACACCAATACCTTTAGTCATGTCGGGCGGAACGCTGGTTCTACATGTGTAGGCTTCACAGGTAGATGAGCAAAAGAGGACCAGGTTTCCAGATCAAGTGAAGACAGAAACGCAGATCAGGCTGTCTGAACCGAATCAGGTGTCCATTGAAGTAAAGATGAGGAAAGACAACTACAGATGTGATTCACCCTCAAAGCACATAATCATTCTCATTTCATTTTTTTCTACTTATATGCCTTATGGTTAATCTTTAAAAATAGTTCTTAAATGTTCTAATACTGATTGTCTTTCTTCTTTTCCTGTGACAGAGTAACCAACACTATCTGAAAGCATTATCCGAACAAAGTGTGGAAACTGAGCAACTCCGAACACAACTTAGGTATCTTCCAAACTGAATTTTGTTATTTTATTAGTAATTACTTTTTTTTACAGGAGCTCGTGATACCATAATTTGCTTATGGGTTCTTTTTTTTCCTTTTATTAAGTATCTGTCAGTAGCTTCTTATATATCTGATCATGTGGGACAGGAAGAGACTAAAATCAAGATGGTTAGTCAGGAAGTAATTATAGCATACACGTGAAGGGGTGTGATAACAGAAGAAAACTAGTTCCTTTAAGAAAATATTTTTACACACAGAACACTACTTCCTGTCTTTCTGTGGACTCCTGTGCAGTTCCCACATCTGCTGTTTCTCTAGTAGGTAGTACCAAGGAGCACCACCAGTAGAGGAGTGGGGAGTGAGCCAGGGAAGGGAAGTAGAAGGCAGCCAGCACAGATGCTCCTTGACTTATGGTGGGTCGTGTCCCAATAAAACCACCTTAAGTTGAAAATACTGTAAATCAGTAATGCATTTAACGTACCAGCCTACCAACACCATAGCACACTACATTATAGAGAGCCCACTGTTAATCTGCGTGATTACTTGGCTGACTTAGGGCTGTAGCTCTGTGCTTCCACCCAGCCTCGTAAGAGTACCAGACACCTGTCAATAGCCCCCAAAAGATCAAAATTCAAAGTACGGTTTCTAATGCATATGTCTCTGTTTCAGACCTTTATAATGTCAAGCCATCATAAATAGGGGCCATCTGTATGGGATTTTTTAAAATTGCACAATTTAGAGCCAGGCATGATGGCATATGCCTGTATTCCCAGTGGTATGAAAGGCTGAGGCAGGAGGATCGTGGGTTTAAAGCCAACCTCAACAATAGCAAGGTGCTAACCAACTCAGTGAGATCCTGCCTCTAAATAAAATACAAAACAGGGGTAGGGATGTGGCTCAGTGGTTGGGGGTCCCTGAGTTCAATCCCCAGGATCCCCCCCAATTATACAATTTAATACTGTTTGTATATTTAGTATTCATTTGTTTAATAATCATTGCATTTAATAGTTTTCACGGGCAAATCTCCAAATAACTAAAAAAATAATTTCACTTTCATTTCTCCTAGTCCTAATACTTAAAATTCAGAAGTACAATCATGTAAGATTTGTTCTTGAATATTCATTTGAAAATATCTTTAATGTTTTAATAATGTAATATAAATTATGGTTTGTTAAATAAACTATTTCATTATGGCTTTCAAAATACAAGCATGTGTTTTACCGCACAAAATAAGATATTGTTTTCTAAAAACAGAATCTTTTATTTTTTCAAAATTTTATTTACAGCTTTTTATATTTTGATCTTATTGCCTTTGTCAACTTTCAAATTTAATATAAGATATTTACTTTCTATTTCCCTAGACATTTTACTTGTGGCTTTTACATGATTCACTTTTTTTAAAATATTTTTTTATTGGTTGCTCAAAACATTACAAAGCTCATGATATATCATCTTTCATACATTTGACTCAATTGGGTTATGAACTCCCATTTTTACCCCGAATACAAATTGCAGAATCACATCGGTTACACACTCACATTTTTACATAATGGCATATTAGTGACTGTTGTATTCTGCTACCTTTCCTTTCCCCTACTATCCACCCTCCCCTCCCCTCCCATCATCCCTCTCTACCTCATCTGCTGTTGTTCAATTCTCTCCCTTGTTTCCCCCCGCTTTCCCCTCACATCCTCTTCTATGTAATTTTGTGTAACATTGAGGGTCTCCTACCATTTCCATATGCTTTCCCTTCTCTCTCCCTTTCTCTCCCCCCACTCGTCTTTGTTTAATGTTAATCTATTCCTCATGCTCTTACTCCCTGTTCTGTTCTTAGTTGCTCTCTTTATATCAAAGAAGACATTTGGCATTTGTTTTTTAAGGATTGGCTAGCTTCGCTTAGCATAATCTGCTCTAATGCCATCCATTTCCCTGCAAATTCTATGATTTTGTCATTTTTATTGCTGCGTAGTACTCCATTGTGTATAGATGCCACATTTTTTTTTATCCATTCATCTATAGAAGGGCATCTAGGTTGGTTCCACAGTCTAGCTATTGTGAATTGTGCCTCTATGATCATTGATGTGGCAGTATCCCTATAGTACGCTCTTTTAAGATCCTCAGGGAATAGTCCGAGGAGGGCGATAGCTGGGTCAAATGGTGGCTCCATTCCCAGCTTTCCCAGGTATCACCATACTGCTTTCCAAATTGGCCTTACCAATTTGCAGTCCCACCAGCAGTGTACAAGTATACCCTTTTCCCCACATCCTCGCCAACACTTATTGTTGTTTGACTTCATAATGGCTGCCAATCTTACTAGAGTGAGATGGTATCTTAGGGTGGTTTTGATTTGCATTTCTCTGACTGCTAGAGATGGTGAGCATTTTTTCATGTACTTGTTGGTTGATTGTATGTCCTCCTCTGTGAAGTGTCTGTTCAGGTCCTTGGCCCATTTGTTGATTGGGTTATTTGTTATCTTATTGTTTAATTTTTTGAGTTCTTTGTATATTCTGGATATTAGGGCTCTATCTGAAGTGTGAGGGGTAAAAATTTGTTCCCAGGATGTAGGCTCTCTATTTACCTCTCTTATTGTTTCTCTTGCTGAGAAAAAACTTTTTAGTTTAAGTAAGTCCCATTTATTTATTCTTGTTATTAACTCTTGTGCTATGGGCGTCCTATTAAGGAATTTGGAGCCCGACCCCACAGTATGTAGATCGTAGCCAACTTTTTCTTCTATCAGACGCAGTATCTCTGATTTGATATCTAGCTCCTTGATCCATTTTGAGTTAACTTTTGTGCATGGCGAGAGAAAGGGATTCAGTTTCATTTTGTTGCATATGGATTTCCAATTTTCCCAGCACCATTTGTTGAAGATGCTATCCTTCCTCCATTGCATGCTTTTAGCCCCTTTATCAAATATAAGAAAGTTGTAATTTTGTGGATTGGTTTCTGTGTCCTCTATTCTGTACCATTGGTCCACCTGCCTGTTTTGGTACCAGTACCACGCAGTTTTTGTTACTATTGCTTTGTAGTACAGTTTGAACTCTGGTATCGCTATACCTCCAGATTCACACTTCCTGCTTAGAATTGCTTTTGCTATTCTGGGTCTTTTGTTTTTCCATATGAATTTCATGATTGCTTTCTCTATTTCTACAAGAAATGCCGTTGGGATTTTAATTGGCATCGCATTGAACCTGTAAAGAACTTTGGGTAATATCGCCATTTTGATGATGTTAGTTCTGCCTATCCATGAACAGGGTACATTTTTCCATCTTCTAAGATCTTCTTCTATCTCTCTCTTTAGGATTCTGTAGTTTTCATTGTATAAATCTTTCACCTCTTTTGTTAGGTTGATTCCCAAGTATTTTATTTTCTTTGAGGATATTGTGAATGGAGTGGTTTTCCTCATTTCCATTTCAGAAGTTTTGTTGCTGATATACAGGAATGCCTTTGATTTATGCGTGTTGATTTTATATCCTGCCACTTTGCTGAATTCATTTATTAACTCTAGCAGTTTCTTTGTAGACCCTTTTGGGTCTGTTAAATACATTATCATGTCATCCGCAAATAGCGATAATTTAAGTTCTTCTTTTCCTATTTTTATGCCTTTAATTTCTTTTGTCTGTCTAATTGCTCTGACTAGTATTTCAAGAACTAAATTGAATAGAAGTGGTGATAGAGGGCATCCCTGTCTTGTTCCAGGTTTTAGAGGGAATGCCTTCAGTTTTTCTCCATTTAGGATGATGCTAGCCTGAGGTTTAGCATATATAGCTTTTACAATGTGGAGGTAAGTTCCTGTTATCCCTAGTTTTTCTAGTGTTTTGAACATAAAGGGATGCTGTACTTTGTCAAATGCTTTTTCTGCATCTATCGAGATGATCATATGGTTCTTGTCTTTAAGTCTATTGATGTGGTGAATAGTATTTATTGATTTCAGTATATTGAACCAGCCTTGCATCCCAGGGATGAATCCTACTTGATCATGGTGCACAATTTTTTTGATATGCTTTTGTATTCGATTCGCCAGGATTTTATTGAGAATTTTTGCATCCAAGTTCATTAGAGATATTGGTCTGTAGTTTTCTTTCTTTGAAGTGTCTTTGTCTGGTTTCGGGATCAGGGTGATGTTGGCCTCATAGAATGAATTTGGAAGAGCTCCTTCTTTTTCTATTTCTTGAAATAGCTTGAAAAGTATTGGTATTAATTCTTCTTTGAAGGTTTTGTAAAACTCCGCTGTATACCCATCCGGTCCAGGGCTTTTTTTGGTTGGTAGTCTTTTGATGGCTTCTTCAATTTCTTCCTTTGTTATTGGTCTGTTTAAATTGTGTGTGTCTTCCTGACTCAATCTGGGCAGATCGTATGACTTAAGAAATTTATTGATATCTTCACTATCTTCTATTTTATTGGAATATAGGTTTTCAAAATACTTTCTAATTATCTTCTGTATTTCTGTAGTGTCTGTTGTGATATTGCCTTTTTCATCCTGTATGCTAGTAATTTGAATTCTCTCTCTTCTTCTCTTCGTTAGCATGGCTAAGGGCCTGTCGATCTTATTTATTTTTTCAAAGAATCAACTTTTAGTTTTTTCAATGGTTTTTTTTGTTTCAATTTCGTCTCTAATTTTAATTATTTCTTGTCTTCTACTACATTTGCTGTTATTTTGCTCTTCCTTTTCTAGGTTTTTGAGGTGTAGTGTGAGTTCATTTATTAGTTGGTTTTTTCTTTTTTTGAGGAAAGAACTCCAAGAAATGAATTTCCCTCTTAAAACTGCTTTCATTGTGTCCCATAGATTCCGGTATGTTGTGTCTGTATTGTCATTTGTCTCTATGAATTTTTTTATCTCCTCCTTTATGTCTTCTGTAACCCATTGATCATTCAGTAACATATTGTTCATTTTCCATTTGATGTAGGATTTTTCCTTCCTTCTTTTATCATTGATTTCCAGTTTCATTCCATTATGATCAGATATGGTGCATGGTATTATCTCCATGCCTTTATATTTACTAAGAGTTGCCCTATGGCATAATATATGGTCTATCTTTGAGTAGGATCCATGTGCTGCTGAGAAGAACGTGTATCCACTTGATGATGGTTGATATATTCTGTATATGTCGGTTAAGTCTAGGTTATTGATTGTGCTATTGAGTTCAATAGTTTCTTTATTCAGCTTTTGTCTAGAGGATCTGTCTAATGGTGAGAGCGGTGTGTTGAAGTCACCCATAATTATTGTGTTGTAGTCTATTTGACTCTTGAACTTGAGGAGAGTTTGTTTTATGACCGTTGCAGCTCCATTGTTTGGTGCATACAAATTGATAATTGTTATGTCTTGTTGGTGGATGGTTCCTTTTAACAGTATATAGTGTCCTTCTTCATCCCTTTTGATTAACGTAGGTTTGAAGTTGATTTTATTCGATATGGGTATGGCCACTCCTGCTTGCTTCCGAGGGCCATGTGAGTGATATGATTTTCCCAACCTTTTACCTTCAGCCTATGTATGTCTTTTCCTATCATATGAGTCTCCTGAAGGCAGCATATTGTTGGATTTGTTTTTTTGATCCAGGTTACTAGCCTATGTCTCTTGATTGGTGAATTTAGGCCATTAACATTTAAGGTTACAATTGAAATATGATTTGTACTTCCAGTCATGTTTATTTATTTATTTATTTTAGTTTGGCTAGTTTTTACTTTTTGGTTATTTTCCTCCCCCTTTACTGAGATACCTCCTGCTGTTAGTTTTGGGCACTATTTTTCAGTTCCTCTTCTTGTAGTATTTTGCTCAAAATGCTTTGCAGTGCTGGTTTTCTGGCTGCGAATTCTTTTAGCTTTTGTTTATCGTGAAAGATTTTAATTTCGTTGTCAAATCTGAAGCTTAATTTTGCTGGATACAGTATTCTTGGTTGGAATCCATTATTTTTCAGCGTTTGAAATACATTGTTCCAGGATCTTCTCGCTTTCAAAGTCTGTGATGAAAAATCAGTCGTTAACCTAATTGGTTTACCCCTGAATGTAATCTGCCTCCTTTCTCTCGTAGCTTTTAATATTCTCTCCTTGTTCTGTATGTTGGATATCTTCATAATTATATGTCTTGGAGTTGGTCTATTACGGTTTTGAATGTTTGGGGTCCTGTAGGCTTCCAGGATTTGGCAATCCATTCCATCATTCATCTCTGGGAAGTTTTCTAGAATTATTTCATTTAATAGGTTGTCCATTCCTTTGATTTGATTCTCTGTGCCTTCTTCTATCCCGATGACTCTCAGATTTGGTTTTTTTATGACATCCCATATCTCTTGAATAGATTGCTCGTGGGATTTAAGCATCTTTTCTGTGTTGACTATATTCTTTTCAAGTTGATAAACTTTGTCTTCATTATCTGATGTTCTGACTTCTACTTGATCTAGTCTATTTGTAATATTCTCGTTTGAGTTTTTAATTTGGTTTATAGTTTCCTGCATTTCTAGGATTACTGTTTGATTTTTTTTAAGATCTCTATCTCCTGGTAAAGCTCATTCTTTGCCATTTGAATTTGTTTCTTTAATTCATTTTCAAAATATACTTGTATTACTTGGACTTGCTGTCTCATGTCTTCTCTAATATTCCTTTCCATCTGAGTTAGGTATGCCTTGAATTCTTTCCCTATCCCTGTTTCTGATGCTTCTAGGTCCTCCTGTAGATTTAAGTTGTCCTGCATTGTTTGTACTCCTTTTTTCCCTTGTTTTTTCATGATGTTCACTCTACTTTCCAGTTCTGTTTGATTGCTGTGTTTCTGCTCTCTTCTATAAATTTGTTTTGGTTTTTTATATCTCTGTTATCTCTCTTTTGTGTTGGTAGACTATGCTTGCTAAAGTGGATTCCGCTGAGATGGAATTCCGACGGCCGAGCTCCAGTGACGTCACCTCCCTGCTATGGCGGGCCCCAGGCTCCTTACTGGGGTGTCCGAATGGAGGGGTGGGACTGGACTGTCTCTGGTTGGTTTCAGCTCCCGGACGTGGGCGGGCGGGCGGACTCCAGCTGCCCAGTCGCGCGGACAGTGGGTGGGCTGTCGCTGGCGGGCGGGTGATCTCTAGCCGCCCAGTCGCGGAGTTGGTCACCAGCGGGCAGGCGGTTTCCAGCCGCCCAGTCGCCCAGGCAGCGGGCGGATGATGGGTCGCCGGTGGGCGTGCAGTCTTCAGCCGCCTAATCGCACGGGCAGCGGGCTGGCTGTCGCCCACGGGCGGTCGATCTCTAGCCGCCCAGTCGCCGGGGCAATGGGCCGGCTGTCGCTGGTGGGCGGGCGATCTCTAGCCACCTAGTCGCAGGGGCAATGGGCCGGCTGTCGCAGGCGGGTGGGCGGTCCCCAGCTGCCTAGTCGCGCGGGAGCCGGGGGGCGATTGGTCGCCGGCGGGCGTGCTGCTTCCAGCTGCTCAGTCGCAGGGGAATGGGCCGGCTGTCGCTGGTGGGCGGGCGATCTCTAGCTGCCCAGTCGCGCAGTCGGTCGCTGGCGGGGGGCGGACTCCAGCCACCCAGTCACGCGGGCAGCGGGTGGAGTTTCGCCGGCGGGCGTGCGTTCCCCAGCCGCCCAGTCACGAGGGCCTGGCCTCTAGTCCCCTGGTTTCTCCTGCTAGTCCTGGTTTCTCCTGCTAGACCAGATTTCTCCTGAGTGATGCCTCTCGGCAGTTCAAACTGTACTCTGGGCCTGCCGTTTGTTGGGCGTGGAGGGTGGCTATTGAGAATCCCCCCTCCACTCTATTGTTTTGATTTTTTCCGCTTGCCCCTCCCCCTGCGCTGGCAATACAGGTTTCGTTTTCGCCGCTGATGGGAGGGGGAGTTGAAGGTCGGATGTCTCTAGTTTTCCCCGCGTCTTTATGCAGGCTTGTTCTGATAATCCCTCCCCCAGAGAGCCTAGGAGAGATTTTATGCAAATTCCCCGCTGTATGGGAGATGAGCTGAGTAACACGCACCTGTTTTATTGTTGCAATCTGTCGGAGAGTGGCGGTGGTTACTTCAGCTCTCCAAGATGGTGGCCGCTGGTTTCCTTGGTGGAGTTTCCGTTGTGGGGGATAGAGCTGTCCCGCTTCCTTCCCCGTCTGAAATCCCGAACTCAGCCCGGGGCTCCATGAGTGGTCAGACAGCAGGATTCCACAGAATCTGCAGGAATCTCCCTGCTTGCTGGTCGCTTCTCGGCGGCTCCCCGCCATCTGTAGCCGCGGGGCGGGCCGAGCAGATCAGTCAGCCCGGATCTCCGGTCGCACAGTTGGCTCGTGTATGAGACTCAATTACCTGACCTCGGTGCTGGAAATCCTTCCTCTAGGTTTCGGTGCACCCCCATTTTGTTGTAAGTTCCTAACAAGATAGTTTTTTGTTGTTTTAACTCGTTATTCACCCACGCAGTGGCACGGTACACGGGGTGTGATGCACTCTATTCGCAGCCATCTTCTGTGTCCCCGATTCACTTTATTTCTCTTGCTGTTACTGATTTTGTAGCTTAAAATAACAATGGTTTATTTAATTACAAGATCTTACTGTCTTCAAGATGGAAATTGTTTTTTAAATTATGAAACCATGGACTGGAGTTGTGGCTCAGTTGTGGCTCAGAGCGCTTGCCTAGCATGTGTGAGGCACAGGGTTTGATTCTCAGCACTGCATATAAATAAATGAATAAAATAAAGGTTTATCAATATCTAAAAAATATTTTTTAAAAAATTATGAAACCAATATAAACTCTGTTATTATAAAAAACTCTAGATAGTAGATTATGTCAAATTACAATGTGATTCTCACATTAACTACCCAGAGTTAGTATGGATTCCACAGATTTAGGGCACAGTCCCCATTAGGGTTACCCTCATTCAGATACCACCAGTTTGGGGACCTCCCAGGTCATCTCACTTCAAACCAACAGGCTGCAAATGTGGACATTTCCCTCATCTGCTGTGGCTCAGTAACTCTCTGGAATGACTCACAGGACTTAGAACAGCATTATACTTATGATTACATTTTAATTATAAAGGATATAAACTGGGCCCACCCAAAGAAGACACCTATAGGGTAAGATTTGAGAAGGTCCCCAATGTAGAGCTTCCATGTCCTATGGTTATGGAAGCAAGATGTGTCATCCTACTAGCACCACGATGTGACAGTGTGTTCACCAAACAGGAAGTTCACCCACGCCTCTGTGTTCAGAATTTTCACTAAAGTTTATTACATGCATATCACTGATTAGATCATTAATCGCATTATTGAATCAGTTCTGTAGCCCCACTCCCCTCCCTGGAGATCAGGAGGTTGGGCCTCAAAGCCCTAACCCTCTGTTCCTGTGGTCAGTTTTGCCACCACAACCAGTCTGGTTCTGGGGGCCTGCCACAAGTTATCCCATTAGCATGAACATAGATATGATCCGAGAGGTTCAGCACAAATAACAAAAATAATTCTGATGCTCAGGAAATACCAGGGATCTAGAATCTGGGACAAAAACAAGATACACTGTTATACAACTATGATATAACACAAAAAGAAATAAAAATCTCATGATTTTATTATTTAAAATAACTTGTTAACTTTTTAAGTTTAGGCTTGTGTGTGTACTTGAATATTTTAGTAAAAGGATAATATAAACACGGTTGAATAGCCTTTTTCACTTATTGATATATGAGGATCATATTAGTATTATCATTCTTTTTTTAGTGCTGGATATAATATTATCATTCTTAATGTTATGTAGTATAATATTAAATGAATGTGCTATATTTATTTCTTGAATTCTTATTTTCTATCCACTGATATTTCTGTATCATTCTTAGAATAACTTTTGAAGGCTGTCTGTTCTATTCTATTCTATTAATATTTAGGATTAGTACAGCACTAGAATATTAAGTAAATGATAAACAACCCAAAATTAGTCTTCGTTATTATTTTAATGCTACTGTTAAATAATATTTTGGTTACTAATATTTATAAAGTGAAACCTATTTAGGACATTTAAAATAAAGGTCATCTTGGTTGAATGTTTTGTTATAATTTTTTTAAACTTCCTTTCAAAATGGCTGTATAGTAAAAATACTAATGTTAAAAGCAAAAACTGACAAATACAAGGCAGTGGACATAATCCTTGTAAAGATTTCAACTCCATGTCATTGATAAATAAAATAAACAGAAAACAATTAAGAATAGAATGTGATCAACAAATTGATCTAATAGGCATCTCTAGAACATTGAATTCATTCATTTACTCAGTAATTATTTAGCAAGCATTGACTATGTACAGGGTTTGATCTTGATACCTGGGTACATCAATTTATAATAAATACCTTTCTCTTTTTGAAACTTACTTTTAGCAGGAGCAGGCAAACAATGAACAAATACAGTGTTCAAGTAAAATAAGCTAAAAGGCCAAAGGAATACGGAAAACAAATAAAAGATCAGGGTGGGGTTACTGGAGTGCTAGGATAATGGTGGGGTGGCATTTTAAAGATTTGGAGTAGTCCTTACTGAGAGGTTGTGATTGATTTGAACAAAGATGTGACGATGTTGATAAACCAGATTTATAACATAGGGACAGGGTTCCAAGTAAAGACAAAGCCGTTGCAAAGGCAGGATTGAACAGCAAGGAAGAACAGGAAGGAAGTGAGCTCTCTCCGCTATCTGTTGCTGATTAACAAACCATTTTAAACTGTTATGACTCAACACATTGATTTATTTAGAATATTATTTTGGGGACCATCAGAGCAGATTTTCTTGTCTGAGCCTACTCAGCCGAGATCTACTGAATTTGTCTGTGTGTCTCCAGCTATCTTCTAGCAGGATGGTCAGATAGTCAATAGTGATGGTCAGTCTGTCTGCAATTGGCAGATTTCCCCGAGGTCGTGAGAAAAGTCCTTCTTTTCTTGGCATGGCAAGGTTCTCAAGAAAAGCCGGAGAGCAAATCACAATATGTAAATACTTCTCAAGGCTCTCTTGAATTATGTTTGTTAATACCGCATAGCAAAGAAGGTCACCTGACTAACCAATTCAAAGGATGGGCAAGTAGATCCCCCTCTCGATAGGAGGATTTTCAGTGTCATATTGAAAAGTTGGGAATGTGGAGAAGTAAAATTTGTGGCCACTTGTACAGTCTTTCCTGGTATACCTGGAACAGAGTGAGCAAGGAGGAGAATAACAAAAGATGAAGTAACACAGGTTGTGGAGAGAGGGCACAAGATGATATGGAGCCCTGTAGGCCATTATAAGGACTTTGGGTTTTGCTGTGGAAAAATAAGAGTGGTTTTTAGTAGGAGGATTGACAGATCTTCTATTTTGGTAAGATATCACTCTGGCTGCCATTTTGAAAGTAGACTGTAGAAAGGTAAAATTGATAACAAGGGGAGCAATGAGAAGGCCGTTGCAGTAACCCAGGCAAAAGATCCTATTGACCAGGAGGACCCTGAGGGAGGTTAGTGGGAAATGTGATTGGTTTTTATGTTTTTTAGTGTTTTGTATTAAAGATTCAAGAAGTTTCTTTGATAATTTGTCTGGAGGCAACAGGGACAGATAAAGAGGACTCCAAGATTTTCTCTTGAGCAACTGGAAAAATGATAATGCCATGGACTGGGAAGTCTGCAGGGGCCAAATTGGTGAGGTGGGGGTGGTGTTTGGGCAAGAGTGAGTTTTCAGTGACTGTTGGAGATTCCAGTGAATATATCCAGTGAGCAAGTAAGTCGTTCAAGTAAACATTTCAGACTGGAGATATGGATTTTTGACGATGAACATAAGAATAGTGTTTAAAGCCATAAATCTAGAATGGATCATCTAGGGTATAAATATGATAAAGAGAACTCTGACTTAAAAATACTTAATATTGAGAAGGGAAGAGAGTAGGAATCAGCAAAAGAAGCTGAGGAAAAAACAGTGAGTTAGGAGGAAAAGTAGGAAGTACAGTGTCCTAACAGCCAAGGGGAGGAGGAAGGAGTGGCCATCAATTAAATCAAGCCAGTGATAGAGGGATGAGGTCTACGCACTGACCACTGAGGTTGGCAACATGGAGGTTATAGCAGCGTTCCAGGCAAACTACTACAAACACAGTGACGGAAAATAATAGAAAAGTATGCTCCCAGACTACCTTCTAATTCTGAAGACTACAAATGTGAAATCGAGGCAGCAGCATCGAGTCATGGGAAGGTTCTTCCTGAGGAGCACCTGGCTGGAGCCTGCAGCATTTCCTTGACACTGCAGCCAGGTTCTCCCGAGGGGAAACTTTCCGTGCCTCGCCAGCTTTCTGAGGCCCCGGCCTTCCTTGGCTCATGGCAGCACAGCACCTATCTCTCCCAGTTTTCCTTCACACGAGCTTATTTTCTGTGTCTCTTTGTGTGTCTTCTCTTCTTGTGAGGACACTAGTCATTGTTTTAGAACCCACTTACATCCAAAATGATCCTTAACTTAATCATATCTCCAAATAAGCTTTTTCTGTATTTCCAAATAAGCTTTAGGTCAACATGTATTTGGGCTAGTTGTAGAAGGCACTATTCAACTCAATACAGAGGTCACTGTGATTTTGACAAGGACACTTTAGAACCCGCTTCCCTTTTAATCATATCTCCAAATAAACTTTTTCTGTATTTCCAAATAAGTTTTTAGGTCAACATGTATTTGGGCCACATGGAGAGGGTACTATTCAACTCAGTACAGAGGTCATTGTGATTTTGACAAGGACACTTTAGAACCCACTTCCCTTTTATATCCCTACAAAACATTTTTTTAAAAAATGATCTCATTCTGGACTGTAAACATAATTCTTAACAATTTTTGAAGGACGGAATTAACATAAACCACAGTTTCTTATGACAATACTAGTAAGTTATAAATCAATAACAGAAAAAAATGTAGATAATTACCATATGTTTGGAAATCAAAAGCACATTTGTGCACAAGCTTAATATTATTCCTGTGTTCAATGAATTTCCAGTCAAAAACAGTAGGATTTCTGTAGAATTTGGAAAGCTGATTTTAAAATTTATATAGTTATGTAAAAGGTTAAAAATAGACAAGATACTTTTCAAGAGGAATAATAAGTTAGGGGGACTTCCAAAGCCAAATATCAAGACTTAATATAAAGCAAAAGGTATACAGTGTTGTTGGAGTAAGGATGGACAAACTGGACAGACTTGGAGAGGCCAGAAGCAGAACCACACTGATAGGAACTGTAGCAGTTCCCAAACGTGGCTGCGGTCCTCCTGTCTACCTCTATCTACAACCTTTGCAAGATGACTTTTATGGCATTAAGAGGTATCATGGTTAGGAGAAGTACTTAATTTTCTGACAGGATGTTTAGGCAAGATACCAACCTAAGGAATATGTGAATAACATTTTGCTTATACATGGTCTGAGTAGAACGAGCAACGATACCCATCAACTAAAGAAGGAAGATACAATTTAAGTAGAATTTTAATTATAGTACAGAATTTTATTTAAAAAACTGTGGGCATACCAGATATGCTGGGGTATGCTGGGCATGGTGATACATGCCTGTAATCCCAGGAGCTTGGCAGACTGAGGCAGGAGGATCACAAGTTTGAGGTCAGTCTCAGCAGGTTAGTAGTATCAAAATTAAAAAAAAAAAAAAATTAAAAATAGGGGGGCTGTGGCTATGGCTCAGCGGTAGCACACTTGCCTGGCATGTGTGAGGCACTGGGTTCGATTCTCAGCACCACATAAAATAAAGGACTTTCAACAACTAAAAAAAAAAAAAAAATGTATAGTAAGGGCTTGGGATGTAGCTTCCTGGCAGAGTGCACCTGGATTCAGTCCCCAGTAACAAACCAAAACAAAACAACAGTGGGAAGGAAAGTGGAGCAGTACTTTTTCCTATTCCTTCTGGGAAGTACAACTAAAAACCTTGGAATCAAGACTAAAAGATGGAGAAAGAACAACAACACAAAAAGGTCAGGAAAGTACCTCAGGAGCCAAGGCATGATGCCTATTTTGTTTTTCTTTTTTGCCTCCTATACATAAGACTTGGAACTGAAGAAACTAGAACTCTGGCAATACCAAGTGCAGACCAAATAAAAGCTCCCCCAGAGACCTGCTCTCTCAAGCCAAAGGCTGGAGAGGGGCAACCTAGCATGACAAGTTTTAGAAAATAACTGTCCACAGCAGCCAGATGATACAGGAGCAAACTGTGGACCCACCTATATACCCATGTCAGCGGAGGCGTAGTTGGGAGGCCGAAACAAGGCCACCTCCTTTCCCTCTAAAAGAACAGAGTCACAGGAAGTCAGTCAAAACAGGCTTAAGTAATATTCAGTCTCATAACACTAAAAATACTTAAGTTTCTACTAAAAATTATTCATCTCTTAACGATTCAAGAATAACTCAATTTGAATGAAAAAGATAATCTATTAGAACCAACTCCTAGATGACAGATACTAGAACTATTTGACAAAGATTTTTTAACAGCCATAATGAAAATGTATCAGTGAGCAGTTATAAACAAGTTAAAACAAATGGAAAAAATAGAAATTCCCAACGAAGAAATGAAAAATATTGACAAAGAAATAGAAGATATGCCAAAGAACTAAATAGAAAATGTAGAACTCCCATACGTGGGTAAGAAAATTTAATTCTTTAATGAGAATGTATTTTCAAATCCTTATGATTGAAATCAGTGTAATCATCTAGTGTTTTCAAATGTGCAGTTATGTCAGTTATGTATGTGTAGAGAGGCAGGTTTGATAATGTAATCTTAACCAGGATCCTTGTGTAGAGGAATAAAATGCAAGTTATTTCTAAGTGTGAGTTTTGCAAATATAATGAAATATAAAGTACATGTAGAAGGTTGGTATATAACAGCATTGGCATTGTAAATCAGTAGGGAAAGAATAATGTTAGGAATGGTTGTTATTGATGAGAAAAATTGATAAAATCTTGCCTTTCACATTTTGTATTTATTTGATTTTGTGGAATAAATACCTAAATGTGAGAAGCAAAACTTCACAGATTTTATTTTTAAATATCCAAGAATCTTTCTTTAACATTTTGCTAGAGAAGTATTTATTTTAAAGACAAAACAAAAAACTTTTTAATTATATTTATTTTTGAACCAGTCCATATAAACATAAAGTTTATACATATTAATGAAGTAACATGGTGTTTTTTGTTTCAATGTAGGTATACATTGCATATAGGAAAATATTTCTTTTTTTTTAAATTTTTTTTAGTTGTAGGTGGACACAGTACTTTTATTTTTACTTATTTATTTTTATGTGGTGCTGAGGATCAAACCCAGTGCCTCACACATGCAGGGCAAGCACTCTACCACTGAGCTACAACCCCAGCCCAGGAAAGTATGTCTTAATACGATTTAAATACAAGTCAAAGAGGAAAAGATTGATGTATTTGACTATGTTAAAATGTAAAAGTTGTTACAAAGAATAGTATCAATCAAATGAAAAGGCAAACCACAGTCTGATAGAAGACATTCATAATGCACATAACTGACAACAGATTAGTATTGTGGACATATTAAGCAGCAGTAAAAATAAATAAAAACGCATAGAACATTGAGCAGAGAAAGTGAGCAAACATTTCAAAAATCACAGCAGTCAGGAAAATGCAAGTTGAAACAATGTGATACAGGTTGAGTGTCCCTCATCCATACTGCATGGCACTAGAAGTATTACAGATTTGGGATTTCTTTTCAAATTTTGTAAAATTTGCATATGTATTATGAGATATTTTGGGGTTGGACCCCAGGTCTAAACAAAAAACTCACTTGTTTCATATAGACTTTAATCCCCATAGCCTGAAGGTAATTCATATAGTACTTTTAGTTCACTTGCATTTTTACTGTGGCCTGTCACATGAAGCCAGGTGTGGAATCTCCCATTTGTGGTATCATGTTAGTGCTCAGGTTCAGATTTTGGAGCATTTCAAATGTCAGACTTTTGGATTAGGGATATTTAACATGTAACTCTTCATATTCAACCATCAGTATCAAAAATATAAAATAGAGTGTAAAAACACAGTGCAAAAGACTATATAGTATGATATGATTTATATAGATTTCAAATGGCTTAAACAATTATGTGTATTGATTATGGATATATATTTTAACAATATATATAGAGAGATTTATTTTCAATATATATATAGTAAAAGAATGCAATGCGTATTTTGTGTATACTTGTATCTATAAGAGAAAAAAATAAAAACATTTCCAGAAATTATGTACCACAACTTCAAGCTAGTCATTGTCTCTGCAGAGTGACGCTATCTGTAGAAGCGGGAAATTGAAGGCAGCCTAGGTATTCATCACTAAAGGAATGGTTAAGAAAGTGTAATAATATCTCTTTGGAAAAAAATTATTTAGAAACAAGTGTTCATGTGTAAAGATATAGTTATGTCAACATAAAAAGAAATTTTATATGTGGAGATATATGTCTCATAAAAACACGTATGTAACATGTGTTTTACCCAGGCATGTAATGTAGGCAAGGATATTACCATATATTTAATGGGAATTTAACAAATGGAGAGAAATTTGAGAGGATTATAAAATAAGAATAAACGATAATAGTCTTTTATAGCTAATAATGATAATGGGTCATGGAATTGTGTAATCAACTCAATTCCACATTTGAGGCACAGAAAAGAATGGAAGGAAAAACAAAGACACAAGACTTGTGGCACATCTAGGCTAAATCAGAATGTAGAGATCCTAAAAGTAAGATGGTAAGAAAAGTGGCTCATAAAAACTTGTAATCATGTAATGATAATGGAAATAGAAAATAAAAATGCATATGAAAGGTTCTGTACAGGAAAATGGGTGGAACTTTGGTGCTATTAGGCTTAAGGTCAAGGGAAAATATCCTGGAATTTTGTTGCAAGACAGAAACTTAATGATCATCTAATTTAACTCCACTGTTAAATTATAAAATAATATTTTAAATAATTATAAAATAAGTGAAACTGAACCAAAAGCTGAGAAGCTCTCTTGTCCAGGGCTCATGGAAGAGTCAGATTAGAACCCACATCTTTTAACTGCTAATCTAGAGAGCTTCTAAGCCTGGCTCTCTGACAGTATTCACAGCAATAAGTAAGTCAAGAATGAGAGTGGACTGGGGAAGAGAGAACGGATATGTTGATTTTTGACATCTGTGTGGAAGATTCCTTTGGCTTGTAGATCCTTAGACTAAAGATTACAAATTGAAATAAAATAAACTGAGATTGATAAAGCTATTTGGGGTTTTCTAAAACCTAGAAGGTCTCAGTATAGAGTTGTCCATGAGCAACTTTGCCATAATATTTACTGGCAGCGTTCCACAGCTTAACATTAAGCAGTTCATAGTTGTATACATAAAACTATGCTTGCTTTTCCTGCCACAGATTTGAAGGAACAGAAGGATAAGCAGATGCTTCTTTTAGGGAAAAGGGTGTTGCTTTCAAGTTTGACAGATTCTGAATGATGGGCATATTGACATTACCAGAATTTAGGTTTTGAGATGCTCTATATCACCATGCCAAGAATAACTAAATTAGAACTCTTTAAACACAAGTTTTTACTTACTGAAACATATTAGTTTCATTTGTTGCCTGATAATGTGTAAAAAAATTAAAATCCTATGAATCTCTAATTGAAGCTTTTGTGATTTTCCTTTTGAGAGTATTTAGTGATAACCTGTCAGTAGATAAAACTCTTCAGCCTATTTTCTTAAGAACCTTCATTAACCTGATCCTCCCCGGCTTCCATTTATGTATAAACTGCTCACTTTGCTATTTCTCTGGGAAGATCTTTTGCTTCCTTCCTTTTTGCCTTTTATCCTTAGTCTTTTTAAATCTGGCCAAAGCTTGCCTTCTTCATGAAGACGTATCTCATTCATTTTTAGCAGATACTCACTCTTCTCTTCTTTTGGATCTACTCAGTGCTTAGTCATTTAAATTGAGATTGAACTGCTGGTTCTCTTTAGATCCCTTTTCATTCTGTATATTTGTTTACAACATATATCCAGCAGAGTTGTGAAATGATTATTTTCCAAGTCATACGTACTCAAAATTTTACATTGCCTTGTAAAGTCTTTAAAGGAAAGGATCGTCATTTGTGTATATCTTTTAACACTAACTTGTGAAGAATGTGTCTTAAAGGTAGACTAAAGTATTTGCATAGGGGTGCATATTAATTTCTTATTCAAATGTTGGTTAAAAATAACTTTGCCACTGAGGAGTGGTCTTCTTAGTAATGGACATAGATACTGTCTTCATTTAAAGAATATGTAACTTGTCAATCAATTTATAATTTCTGAGAACTTAAAAATATATTTGTGCCCTCTGAGGATAGAAAAGAGTCTTTAATAAGTTTCTGTATGGGTGTGACATGATAGCCAAATTAACTTGCCCCATTTCATTTCATGCACACTTTTGTGACTTAGAAAGTCTCTGTGAGGGTGAGATCTCATTAAATTTTTTTAGCTTAGAGTTCTTTAGGTTAATGAGATCTCATTCACCCAGGTGGCTCTGAGGCACTTGAAATACAACAGATTCTAAATGGAGCTTATTATCATATTTTCTGAATCTTTTCTTTGTATTTGTGAATGACACCATCCAATTCCTGATTCAAAAAACTAGGAAGGATCATAACTTCTATTTTCCAATTCTACCATATAACTGTCTCTCAGACCCTTCATTTTTCCATCACTGTATTGTTTCTGCCTTTGCTCAGTCCATCCCATCAGAGCTGCTACAGTACCTTCCAAATTGACGCCCTTCAACTATACAAGAATGTGTGACCACTTAATTTGATTTCTAAAATTGTGCACTTGAAAAAAATCACTTTTAATTAATAGAAGCTTCTCACAATAAATTAAAAAATTCTCATTGTGGATCCAGCCTTTAAGCTATGTACTTTTAGATTTGTTTCTGTTATCAGTCATCTCAAAGTTTCAATGAGTGATAGAGGCATTTAATTTTCTTTATGTTTAGTGTTCTCTGTATGTAAATTCAAAGTAAAATCCAAGAAGTATTTTAAATTGAGAGTGAAATGACTTACAAGTAAGCTATTGTATTGAAGAGCAGACATGCTGATATGATAGGATTACAGTTCTTGGTATCACTCTGTTATACTGAATGCAAGAGGTAAATTGTATACATCCAAGTTTATATATACTCATGGTATTCATTTTAAAATCTTTTTTACAAAGATTTAGCTCTTTGTTTTTCACTAAAATGTTTCATATGCCAATAATTTTTATATACATCTTAAGGTATTTATACCAGGTAATAGTTTATTGAGACAACAGATTTTTCTCAGATGTTTCATGTTTCAACTTGAATAATATTGTGTCTTCTATTATAAAAATGCCATGGAAATCTGGAATTCATGGATCACTAGTTTTGATTCATAGTGTCTTTGGAAACTGTCCCATCTGAGCAATGGCCCTGAGCAGATGTGCTTAGTCATAGAATTGCCAGACAGTTCCTTATGTGTTGGCAGCTAGTTTTCTGAGCATAGAAAACAGGTTTTAAGATGAGAGAAATGGGGCTTTGCTGTCATTTTCCTATCTCTTCACACTGTTTTACTTTTATGTTATGTGAGATACTTGTATCACCTCTTATTCAAAAATTGTATCTTTCTTAATCTTTAAAGGGCAGAAAAGAATTTTTTTATTTTTACTTCTTGAACAGATTGGTCAAGCACGGGGTCTTAGCTCCATTCAACTATAACTAATTAATATTAAGATTTCTTGTTTGGGGGCTGCTGTTGTAGCTCAGCTCTAGAGCACTCTCCTGGCATGTGTGAGGCACTGGCTTCAATTCTCAGCACCACATAAAAATAAATAAATAAAATAAAGGTATTTTGTCCATCTGTTCTTGTTCAGAGGTTTGGCAAAAATAAAACAAATTCATGACACCATTGTTCAGAATGCGTGTCTCTAATAGTAGATTACCATTTTATTTCAAAAACTATTTTTAACTAATATTTGTAACTTCTTTTGCAAATACTGTGCATCTGTATGCCTTCCTAAAACTGTGCTATTATGTGATAGAAAGTATAAAGTGTGTGAGCTTTGACTTTAGCTCTGTTTGTTTGTTTGTTTCCTTAGGCTGCCATTGTCTTAGTCCATTTTGGCTGCTGTGACAAAATGCCATAGACTGGTAGGCCATAAAGGACAGAAACTTGTTTCTTTACAGTTCTGAGGAGTCCAGGATGAAGACCCTGACAAACACAGTGTTAGTGAGGGTCTGTTTCTTGATACACAGGAGTACCTTTTTGCTGTGTCTTTACATAATGGAAGGGAGGCATACAAACCCCCTAGGGCCTCCTTTATAAGGTCATTAGTCTCATATTTGAGGACTCTGCAGGACCCTAACCCTAACCCTAATTACCTCCCAAAAGGCCTCACCTCCTCCTACCATCACATTTACCACTGCTATCATTAGATTGATGACAGTGGTCAGGATATAGTTCAGGTAGGGGCTCAATGGACAACACTTAGTAAAGGTCACATACTGATCATTAACTCTGGAGTGCCTGAAATACAGTTCAAACAAACAAAATACTGATAGACTGAATGAATGACCACCACTTTGAAATAACATGTCCAGACTCTATTCACAGTACCTGGTATATTATAATCATTCAATAAAAATATGTTCAAAGAATGAATGTAGAAAATTCCTAAAATTCCATTTTTGTAAAATCTATGTTCTCTCTCCAAGTATTGGTGACATCATTACAGTTTGGACCTTCCCTGACTCTTGCTTGGTAACTATATTGGTTAGACAGACAAAACTATCATTCTAACCCCCCCCTTTTTTTTTCACAGTGTCAGTGTTAAGTTTGTAACGCGCATCACTGATTCCATTATTTGAGCAGTTTCCCATTTGCCTTTAAATTAAAATAGGTAACTTATCCATGAAGGCCATTGGCCTTGTTGTCCCCTTGACCTTCACAGAGGTGGCCCTATCTTCCCTAGGTATGCCCCACCCCTACCCCCTTTTCTGCCTTCTTCTTGCACTCATCTCCCTCCTTTCCAAAGATTTCTTTTGGTCTCTCCTTGGGAAATACATAATTCCTCTGCCAGTTTTTAATTTTAAATACCTCCTACTTCAGTATTCTCTCAGCTAAATGCAGATGTACTACCTACTTTCAGTATTCTCTCAGCTAAATGCAGATGTACTACCTACTTTAAGCCCACACTTTATTTTAATCTCTCGCGTTGCTTGAAGCATGCTTTATGGGCCTCCTAAAGGTTACTGAATCTCACCCATCTTTGTGTGATTTGAACCTTCGTGTGTTTTGCCACAGTGTCTCAAATGTCGCAGACACACGGTTAACATGTTTTAAGCATGTTCATCACATAAAAGATCTGAATTGTCTGCTTGTTAGTGAATACAAATTAATATTTTGTCCACTTTGCCACATGACACTAAAATATTGTAATCATTATTTACACAAAGAGTAACATGTCAATTATGTAATTATTTTGTAAATTCCAAGATAATGCCTATATGAAAGAACCACCTGTTCTGGATAACAGAGATGACCAGACTTTCTGGATGAACAAGTTTCAAGGAGAGCCTGTGCAGAGATAGTTACAAAATGCCTGTGCACATGTAGTGTCAAAGGTACATTTCCAGTCACAGAGAGTAGAGAGAAACTACCACTAGTCATATTAGACAAGTCTAATTATGAATTACCTTTAAGTGTATGATTTTAATTAATTAAATTGTGTATATCTTGTGTGCAGATAAACTGCTTAAAGACTGAAGAGTTCCTGTTTTTAAAAGTTTTTAATAGTTCAGTATATAGATCATTCATATCCATTGTTTAGGGTTTTTGTTTTTGTTTTTGTTTTGTACCAGGGATTGAACTCAGGGGCACTCGACCACTGAGCAACATCTTTAGCCCTTTTTTGTATTTTATTTAGAGACAGAGTCTCACTGAGTTGCTTAGCACCTCTCCATTGCTGAGCCTGGCTTTGAACTCACAATCCTCCTTCCTTAGCCTCCGGAGCTGCTGGAATTACAGGCATGTGCCACCAAGCCAACCATTGCTTAGTTTCTTCATAAGTCTCTATCAAATAGGTTTAACCATTAGACTACCATGTGAAGATTGGTAAAGGGAAAAAATGAAAATAAAATTTTTCAGTTTGACTAATAAGTCAGTTACCTAAAGACCTACTGATTTTAAAAGTTTTAGAACTTTGTCTAAAAATATGTTTAAGAATTTTCTAAAGTCTTTAAATATAAGTGATTGACTTCATTACACTCTGTAATTTCAGGAGGAAATCTTTGAGAATATATAGCAAATCAATAAAAACTGTTTTTTTTTCAAATTAACTTATTTATTTTTTATTCTAATCTGTTATATATGACAGAAGAATGTATTCTAATTCATATTACACATATAAAGCACAATATTTAGTATCTCTGGTTGTATACAAAGTATGTTCACACCATTTGTGTCTTTATACATGTATTAGGATAATCATGTCCATCTCATTACCACCATCTTTTCTACCTCCATCCCTCTCCCTTCTTCCACCGCTTTGCCCTATCTAGAGTTCATCTAACCTTCCCATGCTCCCCCTCCCAGTTCCACTACGAATCAGCCTCCTTATATCAGAGAAAACATCTGGTTTTTTGGGATTGGCTAATTTCACTTAGCATTATATTTTCTAACTTCATCCATTCCTGCAAATGCCATGATTTTATTCTCTTTTATTGCTGAGTAATATTCCATTGTGTGTGTGTATGTGTATGTGTGTGTGTGTGTGTGTGTATACACATACATACACACACCACATTTTCTTTATCCATTCATCTACTAAAGGGCATCTCGGTTGGTTACACAGTTTAGCTATTGTGAATTGTGCTGCTATAAACATTGATGTGACTCTGTCCCTGTAGTATGCTGTTTTTAAGTCCTTTGGGTATAGACCGAGGAGAGGGATAGCTGGGTCAAATGGTGGTTCCATTCCCAGTTTTCCAAGGAATTTCCATACTGCTTTCCATATTGGCTGCACCAACTTGCAGTCTCACCAACAATGTGTGAGTGTGCCTTTTTCCACGCATCCTTGTCAACACTTTTTATTGTTTGTGTTCTTAATAGTTGCCGTTCTGACTGGAGCAAGATGAAATCTTAGAGAAATTTCTCTAATTGCTAGAGATGTTGAACATTTTTTCATATATTTGTTGATTGATTGTATATCCTATTCTGAGAAGTATCTGTTCAGTTCCTAGACCCATTTATTGATTGGGTTATTTGGTTGTTTTGGTTTTTTGTTTGTTTGTTTGTTTGTTTGTTTTTGGTGTCAAGGTTTTTGAGTGCTTTATATACCCTAGAAATCCGTGCTCTATCTGATGTGCTTGTGGGAAAGATTTACTTCCATTCTATAGGCCCTCTATTCACCTCACTGATTGTTTCTTCTGCTGAAAAGGAGCTTTTTAGTTTGAATCCATCTCATTTATTGATTCTTGGTTTTAATTCTTGCACCAAAGGACTCTTATTAAGGAAGTTGGGGCCTACTCTGACATGATGGAGATTTGGGCCTACTTTTTCTTCCATTAGGCACAAGGTCTCTGGTTTAATTGTAGGTCCTTGATCCACTTTGAGTTTTGTGCATGATGAAAGATAGAGGTTTAATTTCATTTTGTTACATATGGATTTCCAGTTTTCCCAGCACCATTTGTTGAAGAGGCTTCTTTTCTTTAATGTATGTTTTTGGTGCCTTTGTCTAATATGAGAGAACTGTAATTATGTAGGTTTGTCTCTGTGTCCTCTATTCTGTACCATTGGTCTACAGGTCTATTTTGGTGTCAATACCATGCTGGTTTTGTTACTGTTGCTCTGTAGTATAGTTTAAGGTCTGGAATAGTGATGCCACCAGCTTCACTCTTCTTGCTAAGGACATCTTTGGCTATTTTGGGTCTCTTATTTTTCCAGATGAATTTCATGATTGCTTTTTCCATTTCTATGAGGAATGTTATTGGGATTTTGAATGGGATTGCATTGAATCTGTATAGTGTTTTGGGTAATATAGTAATTTAGTAATATTAATTAGTAATATAATATATATTAATTAATATTAATTAGTAATATATAATATAGTAATATTCTGCCTACCCAAGAACAAGGTAGATCTTTTCATCTTCTAAAGTCTTCTTTAATTTCTTTCTTTAGCATTCCGTAATTTTTATTGTAGAGGTCTTTCGCTTCTTTTGTTAAGTTGATTTCCAAGTATTTTATTTGTTTGTTTGTTTTTTGTTTTTAGGCTATTGTAAATGGGGTGGTTTTCCTAGTTTCTCTTTCTGAGGATTTGTCACTTATCTTCAAAAATGCCTTTGATTTATGGGTGTTGATTTTGTATCCTGCTACTTTGCTGAATTTTCTTATTAGTTCTACAAGATTTCTGGTGGTATTTTTTGGGTCTTCTAGGTATAGAGTCATATTGTCAGCAAATAGTGATAATTTGAGTTCTTCTTTTCCTATCTGTATCCCTTTAATTTCTTTTGTCTGTCTAATTGCACTGGCTAAAGTTTTAAGAACTATGTTAAATAGAAGTGGTAAAAGAGGGCATCCCTGTCTCATTCCAGGTTTTGGAGGGAATGCTTTCACTTTTTCTCCATTTAAAATGATGTTGGCCTGGGGCTTAGCATAGATAGCTTTTATGATGTTGAGATATGTTCCTGATATCCCTAGTTTTTCTAGTGTTTTGAACATGACTGGGTGCTGTATTTTGTCAGATGTTTTCTCTGCATCTGTTGAGATGATCATATGATTTTTATCTTTGAGTCTATTGATGTGATTAATTACATTTATTGATTTCCGTATATTGAACCAACCTTGTGTCCCTGGGATGAACCCCACTTGATCTTGGCGCACTATCTTTTTGATATGTTTTTGTATTCAATTTGCCAGAATTCTATTGAGAATTTTTATATCTATGTTCATAAAAGACATTGGTCTGAAGTCTTCTTTCTTTGATGTGTCTTTGGTTTTGTACTCAGGGTGATATTGGCCCCATATGTGTTTGGAAGCGTTCCCTCTTTTTCTATTTTATGACATAATTTGAGGAATATTGATGTTAGTTCTTCTTTAAAGGTCTGTGAGCTTATCTGGGCATTTATCTGGTCCTGGGCTTTTCTTGGATTGTAGGCTTCTGATGGCGTCCTCTATTTCCTTGCTTGAAATTGATCTGTATAAATTGTGTATATCATCCTGATTTATTTTGGGCATGACTTTAGAAATTTGTCGATGCCTTCTATATTTTCTATTTTATTGAAGTACAAGTTTTCAACATAATTCCTAATTATCTTTTGTATTTCTGTAGTGTCCATCGTGATGTTTCCTTTTTCATCACAAATGTTAGTAATTTGAGTTTTCTCTCTTCTTCTCTTCATTAGCATGGCTAATGGTTTGTCAATTTTATTTTATTTTTCAAATACCAACTTTTTGTTTTGTCAATTTTTTCAATTGTTTCTTTTGTTTCAATTTTATTTATTTCAGCTCTGATTTTAATTATTTCTTATCTTCTACTGTTTGGGGAGTTGATTTGTTCTTCTTTTTCTAGGACTTTGAGATGTAATGTTAGGTCATTTATTTGTTGACTTTTTCTTCTTTGAAGGAATGAACTCCATGCAGTGAACATTCCTCTTAGTATTGCCTTATAGTGTTCCAGAGATTTCTATATGTTGTGTCAGTGTTCTCATTTACCTTTAAGAAATTTTTAATGTCCTTGATATCTTTTGCAGCCCATTGTTCATTCAATAGCATATTATTTAGTCTCCAGATGTTGTAGTAGCTTCTGTTTTTTATCATTGATTTCTAATTTCATTCCATTGTGATCTGATAGAATGCAGGGTAGTATCTATACTTTTTTGTATTTGCTAAAAGTTGCTTAGTAGCATAATATATGGTCTATTTTAGAGAAGGATCCATGTGCTGCTGAGAAGAAAGTGTATTCGCTCATTGAAGGATGAAATATTCTACATATGTCAGTTAAGTCTAAGTTATTAATTGTATTATTGTTCTGTAGTTTTTTTGTTTAGCTTTTGTTTGGAAGATCTATCCAGCGGTGAAAGAGGTGTGTTAAAGTCACCCAAAATTATTGTGTTTTGGTCTATTTGACTCTTAAACTTAGAAGAGTTTGATTGATGAACATAGATGCTCCATTGTTTGGGGAATATATTATTTATAACTGTTATGTCTTGTTGGTGTATGGTTCCCTTAAGCAGTTCGAAATATCCATCTTTATCCCTTTTGATTAACTTTGGCTTGAAGTCTACTTTATTTGATATGAGGATGGAAACCCCTGCTTATTTACGCAGAATATGTGAATGGTATATTTTATCCCAGCCTTTCACCTTCAGTCTGTGGATGTCTTTTCCTATGAGATGAGTCTCTTGAAGGCAGCATATTGGCATATTGTTGTTGTTTTTTTTTTTTTTTAAATCCAATCTACCAGCCTGTGTCTTTTGATTGGTGAGTTTAGGCCATTAACATTCAGGGTTATTATTGAGACATGATTTGTATTTCTGGTCATTTTTGTTTATTTTTGATATTTAACTTGACTTGTTTTCTCCTTTGGTTAGCTTTTCCTTTATTGTTGTTCTTCCCTTTGCGGATTTTCATTGTTGTTTTTCATTTCCTCCTTGAATATTTTGTTAGAATGTTCTGTAGTATAGGCTTTCTTGCTATAAAGTTGTTTTAGCTTTTGTTTATCACGTAAGGTTTTTATTTCATCATCAACTCTGAAGCTTAATTTTGCTGGATATAAGATTCTTGGTTGGCATTCATTATCTTTTAGAGCTTGGTATATGTTGTTCCATGATCTCCTGGCTTTGAGGGTCTGGGTTGAAAAATCTGCTGAGATAGGAATTGGTCTTCCCTTATACATAATCTGATTTTTCTCTCTTATGGGCTTTAAAATTCTATCCTCATTCTGTATGCTAGGCATTTTCATTATAATGTGCCTTGGCGTAGATCTGTTGTAATTTTGTACATTTGGTGTCCTATAGGCCTCTTGTATTTGATTTTCCAATTCATTCTTCAGGCTTGGGAAATTTTCTGATATTATTTCATTGAAGAGATTGTGCATTCCTTTGGTTTGAATCTTTGAACCTTCCTCTATCCCAATAAATCTTAAATTTGGTCTTTTGATGGTATCCCATAATTCTTGGATATTCTCTTCATGGTTTCTTATTATCTTCACTGTGAGGTCAACTTTATTTTCAAAATTGTATATTTTGTCTTCATTATCTGATGTCCAATCTTCCAAGTGATCTACTCTGTTGATGATGCTTTCTATTGAGTTTTTTTTTTAATTTGGCTTATTGTTTCTTTCATTTCAAGTGTTTCTGTTTGTTTGTTTGTTTCGGAATCTCTCTTTCCTGAAGTAATCACTTGCAACCTGTATTTGCTTTCTTAACTCTTTGTTGGTGTGATTGATGGTTGCCTGATTTGTTCTCTTATCTCTTTGTTGGAGTGATTGATTTTTGCCTGTATCTGCTTACTTAGGTCATTCTTTATTTCCCAGATCATTTTAGTTATGTATATTCTGAACTCTTTCTCTGACATTTTACCTACTGCACTATCAATGGATTCTATTGTTATAGTATCTTGGATTGTTTGGGGCACTTTCCTCCCTTGTTTTGTCATGATGTCTGTGTGTCTTCCTCTCTTGCAGTGTAGATCCGAGGTATTTCAGCCTCTGCCCTATTGTCTTACAGTGTGTCTACAGGTTACCAATATCTCACCTTTAAGAGGGAGATCAGTATTACAGCACTCAATGTACCCAACGTGCAGCCATAAATCAGTTAGCTTCTATTTTTACATTTACAGGTTTGTCACTATAATCAGAAATGATGAGTTTGGTTATCTACTACCTTATAGTCTATAGGTTTGCGTAATGGTTTACAGTTTCTAATGGTAGAAGGGGATCTAGGGGGTTGGCTGAGATGTTTATGAGGTAAGATGTGAGAATATGGAAGTATTAGATTATGTGACTAGTGAGAAGGTAATCATAAGAAGTTGGCTGTTAGTAGGAGAAACAAGAGAGAGGCATCCCCATGCAAGACTCCCTGTTACCTCATCAACAGGATAATTGTTAACACCGGTAGTAGAGATAACTTCTGGTGCAGGCAGGCCCACAAGGACCTTGGTGATGTCTTACCAGGTCTTTATTGTCCCTTGTTAGAAGCAGTGATATCCCAATTTCATGGCAGCAGCAGCCTCAAGCCTATATGTACCCTTATGTTGGGCTGTGGAGTCACACTTTGGTGAATAAGGAACCCCAGCGTGTGGTATAGGCACGGGGCGGGCCTATCTTGCCACGGGGCAATGAAAATTGGGTTTTATTTCTCTTAGAATCTTACCATTTTTAATTATGTGAAAATATATTATAAACATTTATAGGATTTCCTTGATAGAATTTAGGAACACAGAAAAAAAAAACAGGTAAATTTATCTTAAAATAGGCTCATTGTGTTTGATGTTGTCTCAAAAATATATTGATAATTAAAGTATTTTGATTTCTGTCCAAGTGGATGCTGTAATTAAATCTATAATTAATCTTTCCTTTATGCTATACTTGATTATACTTTGCTTAGCAGAGCAAAATTTTGTTTTTTAAAGATTTAATTCAATTCTCTTTACTATTTTAAGTATTAAAAAATTACATTAATGAAAATCCCAGTAATTTAAAATGGATTAATAAGGAAGCATACCCCCAAATGAAATAATGTACTTCTAAAAATATTTATTTGAGGACTGGAGGTTATGGCTCAGAGGTAGAGCACTTGCTTAGCATGCATGAGGCACTGGGTTTTGTTCTCAGCACCACATAAAAATAAAATATATTGTGTCACCTATAACTAAAAAAAAATATTTTAAAAATATACATTTATTTGAATGGCAGTCATTTAGAACACAAATATTAGTAAATCCTGACAAGGATATGTGGAAAAGGAGCTTTATACACCGTTGGTGTGATTGTAAACTACTATAATTGCTATGGAAATCAGTATAGAGGTTTCTCTGAAGAGTAGGAATGGAGCCACTAGGTGACCCAGCTATCCCACTCCTTTGTATTTATCCTAAAGAATTAAAGTCGGCATACTATAGTAATACATGCATACCCATGTTTAGATCAGCATGATTCATAATAGCCAAACTTGGAACCAGCCTTGTGTCCATCAGATGAATAGATAAAAAAAATTGTGGTGTGTATACATAGTGCAGTTTTACTAAGCCAAAAAGAAGAATGAAATTATGAAATTTGCAGGAAAATTGAAGAACATCATCCAAAATGAAATTAGCCAATCTCAGAAAATCATAGAGTTATATGTTTTCTCTCGTATGTGGAATCTAGGGAGAAAAAGCAGGAGAAAGATCTCATGAAAATAGAAGGGATACCAGTAGAGTGGAAGATGGGAATTAGGGCAAGAGAGGAAAAGAGGGAAAGGGATCATATTATGCTATGTGTAGGTATGAATGTGTCACAACGAAGCGTACTGTTATATGTAATTATAATTCACCAATATAGAATGAAAAATAAAACATTTGGAGCAAAAATAAAATGCTTGGTTACTTATGACATTGAGATAGTTAATATCTGTTATTTTGTCAACATGGGCTTTTATTTAAAGCACCTTGGGCTTTTATTTAAAGGCAAAGAATGTTGAACAGCAAAGCATTTTCCTAAAATGATTAACCTTATTAGATATTATTAGGGTCATTCTTTGGTGGACAGCATGTCGTAGAGGACTCTGTTTAAATACCAATTTCATTATTTATTATGAATTCTTAGGCATATTGGAAAAGCAGCCCAAACGTCTATAAACCTCACTCTCCTCAACTTCAATAATACACAATTTGCAATTCTTGTGTCTTAAGTGAGATGATTATAAAGTATTTACAACAATTCCTGGTACCTACTAACTAGCTGGGTTATTATTACCTATTTATAAATTTGTATTTTCTATTATATTATGCTAACATAGAAAGTAGTTATAAATACTGTTTAAGATTCAAAGGTTAATAAATTAGAATATATTTATGAATTTTGCATTTAATACTTTCTATAAGTTCAATAGCAGTAATGATTTATATTTAAATATATTCGTGAAATGTAATAAGGAAACAAATGACAGTTTACACTCTAGTTTTCTTCCTAAAAGTTTATGTTCTTTTAATAATCAAAGAGTTTTGTATGTACATTTAGTACTAATTAGTATAATATTTAAAATGTTTCTGTTTTAAAAAGTCATATTATTGTTCTAAAATTGTTTCTATTGGGAATCAAGAAAATATTGAAACTTACTTGATTCTGTTAGAGTACTCTGTTTTTTCCTTTGCAACTATTATCTCTGAAGAAAGTAAATATTATCAAGGGCAAATGTTTTAATTTTTATTGTGATGTTCAAGGAATGATAAAGATTTCATGAAAATAGAAGGGACACTAGTTCATTGAGTTCATTTTCATAGAAAGGCCAGTCAGCAGTGTTTTTTTTAATTATAGATTCAAGAAATTATAGACATAACCATAGTCTACTTTGTGTACTGAAACTCCTTAATTTATAAAAATGATCAAGTTCTTTCTCATGAAATACATTGAATTATTTGTACATTAAATATATTTTATCCAAATAAAATGTTAATGACTCACACTTTGTACCTCTCCCTAATCAACTGTACTTTTTCTTCTTTACATTTTCACATGCATTTTGTTAGTGATAAAGGAATCTTTATCACTAACAAAATTTACCCCTCAGATCCATTTTTTTAGGCACATGAGTTTGTAATGGTTTCCCCAAACTTAGATTTCTTCCCTAATTTTTTTATTCTTTATTGTCTATGATAACAGAGTTCATTTGTTTACTTTGTTTTTTAGGCAAACGAAGTTAGATCTGAGGGTTGCAGTAGCAAAAGTAGAAGAGTTAACTAAAGTGACTGAAGATCTTCAGGAACAAATGCAAAAGAAGGTGTTTTCTATTTCTTAAAATATTTTTTGGTATAATAGACTGACTCTTGTTATGTTTTAGAGAAATTTCAGCTTATCAAGGAAAGATAGGTGTTGTGGTTTAGACATGAGGTGTCCCCCCAGAAGCTAATATGTGAGACAATGCAAGAACATTTAGAGGTAAAATTATTGGATTATAAGCACCTTAACTCAATCAGTGCATTAATCCAGTTGAATCAAGTAAATGGGTGATAACTGTAAACTGGTAGGGTGTGGCAGGAGGAGGTAGGTCGCTGGGGCCTGTCTCCTGGTGAGAGAAAGCTCATTCTGCTTTCTGGTGGCCATGTCCTGGGCTGCTTTCCTCCTGCTCACTCTTCTGCCAGGATGCTCTGCTGCACCTTGGGCCTGGAGCAATGGAGCTGACTGTCTATGAACCGAGACTTCTAAAACCGTGAGCCCTAAATAAACTGTTACTCCTCTAAAATTGCTGTTGTCAAGTCTTTTGTTCATAACAGTGAAAAAGCTGACTAAAACAATTGGGTTAGATTTAGATAGACTTAATTATTAAAAATTCTACCTCTAACACTTTTTAGCTATATAACTTTCTAAGCCTTAGTCCCTGATCTCTAAAAAACTAATTTCAAATCTCCAATAATGTTAGATTTATGAAGGGGTTACAAGAACTTTCCCATGAATATCCATTATAAAAACTGAGTCAGGCAAAATGGCACACATCTGGAGTCCCAACTACTTGTGAGAGTAAGGCAAGAGGATTGCAAATTTGAGGCCAGCCTTGGCAACTCTGAGACCCTGTCTTAGATAAGGTACAAAGGGCTGGGGATGTAGCTCAGTGCTAGAGCACTTGCCTAGTACTGGGTAGGGGAGGGGAAGGAATGGATAATTTTTTAAGAACACTAGAAACTATCCCAATACAAAAAAGAGTAAAAGAAGTAAGAATTGTTAAAACATTTTAAGGTCTTCTGAAGGCCTTTAAATTGCTTTCATGTATTCAAGACCAAAGTTTAGAACTAGAAAAGCTATTGGAAATTTAGAAAATATTGGTAGTAAGAGTCACAAAAAAAAATAGGACCCTGCTTCCGAGTTTATATTCTTTCCAGATTTATACATAACATTCCAAATCATGCATATGGGTAGAGGGGAGGGACCCCAGGAAGCAATTCCAGTGAAGAAGCAGGCAGAGGTCCTAGAGAAACCTGCTCTGGAAAGACAGAAATACATGAAAATAGGTATTTGAGTTTGCTACCTTTTATAATTGAGTACATTCTAATTATGTGTACACCTGAGCAACAGAAAGCTGAAGCTTTATTCTTTGAAATATCAAAGGGAAGACCCCAAAGCTAGAAGTCACAGGGGAATCTCTGCAGCGAGGAAATCACACAGAGAGTGAACCCTCTCTGCCCACATCTGGCCAGATGCTCAGCTCATGCACAGGGTACTCCCACAAACTCAGCTCTAGAGATAACCGTAGGCAACAGCAAGGACTAACCACAGACAGACATCAGATGCTCCATACTAGGAAAAAGACTTCAGCACTCAAGTCCAAGTAAGGTGATTGTCTCCCTGGGCAACAATAGCAAAGCTGCAATCCTCAAAAGAACAACGCAGAATACAGAGTAGCTCAAGTATATCATCTACCATGTCCAGTTTTCAACCAAAAATTACCAGACAGAATTGTGGGATGTATACTCGAGGGACAGGAGTTTGGAGAATGGAAGTGGGACTATCAGTAGAGTCTCTCAGTGGATGCTGCTGTTGAGTTTTGTAGGCAAACTTCAAATCAAGAATTATAAATATGTTCAGGGAATTTTTTGAAACATCTGTTTTTAAATTAGAGTAAATTAAGTTCTCAGAGAAAGGAGAGATAGAGAAATTTGATTGAGAACTAGAAAATAATTTTTAGTACAGCAATTCTAGAGCTTAAAGTATAGCAAATGAAAAATAATTCATTTGATGGACCCAAAAACAGACTGGAAAGGAGAATGATTTATGAAGTCAAAATCAGAACAATAGAATTTTTCTAATAAAAAAAAATGTTTAAAATACTGAAGTAATCAATGGAACAATATGAGCCGGTAAGTATAATTGAAACTGCACAAAGGAGAAGAAGAACAGAAAAACAGAGAAATAATGACCGAAACTTCCTCAGTTTGGTGGGAAACTAACAGATCCAAGAATTTCCGTGAGCCAAACACAAAGCAAATCCCTCCTGGACACACCATGATGGCACTGACAGTTAATTTTAAAAGAAAAAAAAAATTGAAAATAGCAACAGAACACTGACCTGCATGGGGAAACCACAACAAGATCAATGGCCGAGTTCTCGGGAAGAAGCCGTGGATGCAGAAAGTATTGGAATAATAGATACAAAGTGCTGAAGAGAAAAAAATGCTCGCTCAGAGTTCTGTATCCAGAGCAGCTATATTTTTAAAATGAAGACAAAATAAAAATACTTTTAAATAAACTAAAACACAATGGATGTGTAACTGATGTGATTCTGCAATCTGTATATGGGGTAAAAATGGGAGCTCATAACCCACTTGAATCAAAGTGTGAAATATGATATATCAAGAACTATGTAATGTTTTGAACAGCCAACAATAAAAAATTTAAAAAAATAAATAAATAAATTAGAATGCTGAAAAATAAAATAAAATTAAATTAAATTAAAAAAAATAAACTAATACAAAATCCCCCCACACACACACACACAGAACTACATTTCAAAAAATTCTGAAGGAAGTTTTTTAGGCTGAAAGGAAATTTGCACTGATGGCAACTCATATGTAGGAAGAATTAAAAACAAGAGGAAGATGTGAAATAGGATATGTCTATTTTTTTCTTTTCTCAACATATTCAAGTATGCAGTTATAATAAATGACAACGATGACACTAAGGACTAACCTAGTACATGGAGGTATATTGTTGCAAGGTTCCAGTGTCATTTCTGAATTAATTTAATATTAACTTTACATAGGGATAAATTAAAGAAGCATATTATGACCTCTACAGCAGCACCCCCCCACAACAAAAAGTAATTCAGAAACACAGTTAAAAGCAAGAGGAATTTAAATAGCATCATACAAATATTTAACATAAAAGAAGGCAGGGAAGAATAGACAAAATTTTTTAGGAAGATGATAAAATAAAATCTATGAATATATTTCAGAGCATCATTATATCAGAGGAGAAACACCCTGAGGTTACTGTGGTAGATAATGATTTAAAAGACCATATCCTAAAGGCCAGCTGTCTGAATGAAAATACCTGTCTTGCTGTTAGATTCCCACTATAGAATCAGTTTGAAATCTTTGTAGAAATCTATGTTTGTACAAATCTATATGCAATGACTGTTTTGATTGATTGTCTAATATAGTATTGATGGTGAAGTTCTCTCCTATCTGTGTTATATATGTCATTCCTTTCCAAAGTCACATGGCTTCTTTAAACTTAGTTAGAATTATAGCAGCATAACTTCGTGCTGTGAGCTGTTTTCTTCAGGCTCTAAAGTGGTGTATTAAGTTTTCATGTACTTGAAATAAGCTTCCAGTCTCTCTATTTTCTAGGAGGAGGATATGCTGTCTGCCCAGGGAAGAGAAGATGCATCAGATAAACGCCTACATCAGTTACAAACAAGTATAAAACAATTAGAAGTGCGGTGAGTTGTTAAATATGTGTGGCTTTGTCTGTATACTTCCACAGATGTGCTAAAGTAGAATTTATATTTATGGTGTTAGAATATGTATTATAAAGTGCTAAATCAAAACTATAATTGTCATTCAATATTTTGGACATTATTTTAAAATTCACATTCAGAAAATTATTACACTTTGAACATATGTTCAAAAATCTTTTGTTTAATGAGACTATACCTTTCACACAGTGTGCTATAGTAATCATAACTTTTTTTAAAAAAATTTTTTAGTTATATATAGACACAATATTTTGTTTATTTATTTTAATGTGGGGCTGAAGATCGAACCCAGTGCCTCACATGTGTGAGGAAAGCGCTCTGCCACTGAGCTACAACCCCAGCCCATCATTATTTTTAAAGAGAACAATCGTACCAATTTTAGTTCAATACTTTTTAAAGAAGAACTGAAACTCTTTGAGTGCTGTGGCCTTTGTTTTAGTATGGCATGACAAAGTACGCCTTCATTTTCTTCTATCTTGAGGTCACTCTGCAGAATTTGAAGTGAACCTAGTTGATCTTTAAAAACCTAAAATCCTTCTTTCTTCTCATGACTGATTAAAATTTCTAAATCACAGTATCAGAGGAAACTTGATATTACCTCGACACCCCCATAGTTCCATCTTACATAGTCAAAATAAGCCATGGAAATAGAAGACATGCAAGCAGAAGGCCTGGCGATGTGTGAGGCTTGCCTTCAGTTACCAGTGTTGCAAAAAAAAAAAAAGGAGAATGTTATTTTTAAACTATATTTTACTAATCAGGGCCATAAACACTGCAAGAATGATTAGCTCAAGGAGTTGAATATTGTGGATTTTTTAAAATTATTTACTCTATTGTATTTTTTGAGATACTGGGATTTGAACTGAGGGGCACTCTACAGCTGAGCTACATCCCAGTCCTTTTGTTTTGTTTTGAGACAGTCATGCTACATCAACCTAAATTGATGTTTGAGATTTCACTTTTATTTACTAAAGAATACATCCAAATTTACACATTTTTACGTAATCAGAATGCAAATTACTTTTTTTTCCTTCTTTCTTCAGCAAATCCTCATTACCCAGATTGAAGACATTTCAGAAACTAGGTTACCAACTAGGTGTGTGTGCGTGTGTATGTGCGTGCACACGTGTGGTTTATGTTTAAGAGATTGAGAGTAAGTAATGTGAAATGATTGAAAAATATAATTTAGTTAAAATTTTCTTTCCTTTTGAGGTTTGTTTGGGTAGTATAGGGACTCTTCAGTACTGTGAAAGACTAAATGTACCAGACAAGCATAGGAGATGATTTTATTCAGATTGTTGAAGAAGGGAGAACATTCATTCATGAGGATTGTTTCAAAAAAAAAGGGAGGGGCTGGAAGTTTCATACAGGCAGGTAAACAAGGATGAGGTGCTTGAGTCTTTGGGGAGTCAAGAGAAGGGAGAAGTGGGTCTGTTCTTGGAATACTAAGTACAAGGTTATCCTTTTTATTCATCCCTTTGCTGGAACACCAAAGGATAGAAGATTTTAGAGAACAGGGGAGCATAGGGCTCAAGTGTAGTCCAATGTTGTCAGTACAAAGGAAGAACAAAAGCCGGGTACATTGGGTGTAGCATGCCACAGCATCTGCTCTCAAGGTCTGAAGCAGATATTTGGGTGGACCACTGCTACAGGTTAGAAAGCAAAGATAACAAAAGTGACTCAACCAATAGGCAGACTATTCTCATTCACATAGGAAAAGCTCTTCATGTGAACATTGTGATGATAAAGTAAATATAGATATATATAGAGAGAGATAGATATATATACACACACACATTTTTTTAATGTGTGTGTGTGTATATATATCTATATCTATAGCATTTAAATGTAAGAGAAATAAATCCCCCAGAGTATAAACAAGCAAAGACAGGGAGCTAAATCAGAGTAGTAAATAAAGAAGGAAGCCAGGCCTGGAGCTGTATAAAGTGGCAGGGGCCTCAACCTAGGGGAGCCTGCTTGAAATGGACCCCTTCAAGAACTACAGCCTCATTGAAAGGTAGATAGGAAAAGTATTTGCCTCTTAACAAAGACAGATGACATGAGACTGTTTACCATATTGTCAGGTAGAAAAAACAAAACAAGATAACCATTATAGTCTTCTCTAAACATGTGTAGACAGCCCTGGCAACAGAGGAGCCTGGGGTGTTCATTGGAAACTCAGGCCAAAAAATTTAAGTGGCGTTAAGTTGGTAGCAAATCATGGTGCATGGGAAATGCAAAAGTAAATCTCTTTGAGGGGAAACATTTTAAATTTAGGCTCCTAAAGATTCCCATAGATTAAATTCAGGCAGAAATGAGTTTATCAAAAATTACCAAATGCAAGAAAAACTAAGCCACTTGACTGGCAGGAGGAAAACAAGGTAGGATTTAGAAGCAGCTCCCACCTCACCCCCAAAAAGCTTCAAGTAATAAAGTAATAGAATATAGAATATATAGCACATGTTGAATAATTAAGGAAGCAATGAGAATTTTTTTCATGTGCAAGGAAGTTATTATTTACTACCTTTACCTTTTCCCCAAAGCAGTCATAGTCAGTTTAATCCATCACAAAATGAAAATGTTCTTTCCATTTCAAGACAGGAAAAAAATAATAATAATGAAGGGTAAAAATTGTAAAGAAAAAAATTGTTTTTTACTAAATAGTTATACAAGATGAGAAATCATTATGCTTTCCCTGGAGTTTTCTGGAGCATTATATTTATTTATCATTGAAGGTTTGAATTGCTTTTTAAGTATATTCTATAGTTTTGTCATAAATTGCTATCTTATTACAAAAATCACTCTAGCATCTTTTGTCTTTGTTGTTTCCTAAGGCTTATTGGTTGTTCTTTTAAGAAACTTGAAAATTGTCATTAGTAATCCAATTACGATAAAATGATCACAGCCTGTGGATTCACATTATGGTTTATATCTGAAAAACTTATCCTGTACCTTTGGACTCTGTTACACAGAGAAATAGTCTACTGACCTGAGCATATCAAGAACTCATATCTTAGTTCTAGTCACAGATGCATAACTAATTTATTCTATGTCCAGAAAAAAAATGTGTATTTGAATCTCTCTTCTCCAAAATGTTAATAAAAGTAATTACTTTGCTCACAGCAGATTGAGAACAAATTGATTTTTTTATTTATATATGACAGCAGAATGCATTATAGTTTTTATTACATATATATAGGGCACAATTTTTCATATCTCTTGTTGTATACATAGTATATTCACACCAATTTGTGTCTTCATACCCGTACTTTGGATAATAATGATTATCACATTCCACCATCATTAATTACCCCATGCCCCCTTCCTTCCCCTCCAACCCCTCTTCCGTATCTAAAGTTCCTCTTTTCCTCCAATGCTCCCTCTCCCTATCCCACTATGAATCAGCCTCCTTATATCAAAGAAAACATTTGGTATTTGGTTTTTTGGGATTGGCTAAACTTCATTTAGTATTTATTATCTTCTCTAACTCCATCCATTTACCTGCAAATGCCATGATTTTATTCTCTTTTATTGCTGAGTAATATTCCATTGTGTATATATGCTACATTTTTTTTTATCCATTCATCTATTGAAGGGCATCTAAGTTGGTTTCACAGTTTAGCTATTGTGAATTGTTCTACTACATTGATGTGGCTGTGTCCCTATAGTATGCTGTTTTTAAGTCCTTTGGATATAGACCGAGCAGAGGGACAGCTGAGTCAAATGGTGGTTCCATTCCCAGTTTTCCAGGAAATCTCCATGCTGCTTTCCATGTTGACTGCACCAATTTGCAGTCCCACCAGCGGCACTTGATTATTTTATTGCTTTCCTGAACTTCTGAGTTAAACTTAGAAAACCACTGTTTGAAGATTTTTATTTCTTTTATTTTAGAAGCATTCTGTGCTAGTTTATGCTAATGACTAGAAACAGTGAAATAGTGACCAGGCAGACTGTTCACTCTGAATGAGTGAATTTCACTTGCTTTTGGTTCTGTTAGTATTGAATTATAATCATGTTTATTTATTCAACAATGCTTTAAGTTATCTTTGGGGGTTTTGTGATGTTGTTTTTGGTGTAAAACTATAATATTATAACCTAAGTGTACCCTAAGAAGAGATCACTGCGTATTAAAAGAAAGAAAAGAAAATTAAATCTTAGGGTACTTTATTGAAAGTCCAGTTTACATGTTCAGGAACCCTTTTCTGAAAAGGATATTTTTATACTGATCTTTTAGTGTTATCAAATTGTTGCTATTTCATAAAGTCAAAGACATTTTGGCATCAATAAGTATTTATTATTTGGGGTTTTAAATTATTGTTTATGATCTTTTCAAATGCCATAAATGTTTTAAAAGCATGTTATTTCCTTTCCTCTTCTAAAGATCTCTCCCTGAAAACCTCCAAGTCCCTCTAGATGACTAAGGAATCTAGGGAATGGCAGGTCTCTCTAAGAAAGACTTGTCTGGTTTATGTATACTCTGTTAAATATATTATTATTAAATGTTTGTAAATTAACCTGAGGTTTTAAAAATATTTCCATTGATTAGATGATATTATGTTAGTTTTTATATCATTTCTCTATAGGGCAGTTTTTGTACATATATGTGTTAATGTGTTCTAGTTGTGAACTGGCTATATTCATTTTTTAACTTTATTTTTAATCAAGGGAAAATACATTGAGATAGTTTTTAAAAGCCATATAGCACCTCAAAGATTATAATGAAAAATAAGTTTCTTGGTAATAAATATGTATGGCAGAGGAAGACTATCTTTATAAAAGCTGAAATCTCAAAAGGGAAAAAAATCATCAAATTTAGTTGTATTAAATTTTCAATGTAAAGGGAGGGGGCAGGAGGTTAGCAGTGGACATCATTATCCAAAGTACATATATGAAGACATGAATTTGTGTGAACGTACTCTATATACAAACAGATATATGAAAAATTGTGTTCTATATGTGTAATAAGAACTGGGATGCATTCCGCTGTGGTGCATTTAAAAAATAAAAGCAATTAAAAAATTTTTTTCAATGCATTGAGTGAATCTTAACAAATGAGTGAATCTTAATATTGTGTACATCCACAAGACTGGGATCCTAATTAGAATAAACTGTATTCCACGTTTCTATAAATATATCAAAATAGATTCTACTGTCAGATATATATATATATATCAAATAAAAAATTTTTCAGTTAAAGATTCCTTAAGTACAGTCAACAGACAATGATGACAACAACCAAGTAGATGTGGAAAACATTTGTAGCATAAAGTACATACTGAGGATTAATAGCTATATTATTCAGGGTTCTTATAAAGCAATAAGTAAACAGCTCATCAGAAAAAAAAACAGATGGAGAAGATGAAAAAGAAATTCAAAAAACAAATTCCGCATGGCTTAGAAAACAAAAGTGTTTAAACTCCCCAGGAAAATTCAAATGAATAGGTTATGTCCATCAGACTAGGAAAAGAAAGCTTTGGATGTATTGTTTAGTGGAATTTTCTCATATATTGAATGAGAAAAGAGCATAATATGATGATTTTAATTCTTTTAACAAAAATATGTACAGAAGCCTATGGATGTATATATGCTAAGTGTGTGTATGTATGTATATGATTATATGAACTAGGAGAAAAATATTCAAAGTATTCATTAATAAGTTAACAGGCTTACCTGAGCAGAAGGCAGGAGAAGGGGGCCAAGAGGAAAAAAAGAGAAAAGGAAGATCATATAAATATAAAGAACAAAGCCATCTTTAAATGTTTTTGTCATAATATTGTCATATTATACAGTGTGGTATCACAGCAAATGTAACCTAATTAGAGAATATGTAGGCTCAGTCTCAGCCCCTCTGCTCTTTAGCCATATGACCTTAGTCAAAAGCTGAATCTCTCTGGGTATGTTTGTTGTTCTTTAAAATGGAGATAATAAAACCCACTACAGAATTGTAGTATGTATCAAATGAGAAAATACATAAGAAAGTTATTGGCATAATACCTGCCCTGTACTATGGCCTCATTAAATTTTGTTTCCCTCCCTGCCTTTAAAAATATTTAACTTTCATAATGTGATTATTAATTTCTAGATTATGTGTTGCAATCCAAGAAGCCAACCAGTTAAGAACAGAAAAAACACATCAGGAAAAACAAACCAGAGACCTTCAAGCAATGTGTAACAAATTAGAAAATGAGAAATATGAGGCTATTCTAAGAGCCAGAGATAGCATGCAACTCCTAGAAGAAGCTAATCTTCAAAAAAGTCAGGTAAGAAATCTCAAAAAAAAAAAAAAAAGAAAAAGAAAAAGAGAGAGAGAAAAAACTCACAAACATGTTTATAAATAATAAAATGCCAAAAATTCCTCTGTGGCCTAATAGTAAATGAATCATCAGATGCAGCATAAGTGCAGGAGAATGACACTATTCTGTTCTCAGACATACTATATTTTTGAATGGTAAGACTTAATATCATGAAATATGGTAAAATGTCACTTATTTTCCAAAGCTAATATTTAAATATCAGACTTCCCCGAGTAACTGATTTTCCTCTCCTATAGTCACACTTCTTAAAAACTCTTATAATGCTTTGCCTCTGTATACCCTATATTTTATTCAGTTGGATCAGATGAGTCTTATTCACCCTCTTTCCTCTTCAGCTCCTACACAATTATTCTAATAGAGCAAAAGTTTAATTGGCAGAGTTAATTTTAACTTTAAAGATTATTAACTAGATTCTTTTTGTCACTTTTCCTTTTTTAACCTTCTAAACATTGTGATTTCTGTGCCATCTTATACCATGTTTTTTTTTCCTTGTACCGTTTCTGTATGAATGGTAAAGATACTTTAATGGCACTGTCTTTTTATGTAGAGCTCATATTATCACTAGTTTATTTATCAACATTTATTGAATAGCTACTGTATGCAGAATGTTCTACTAGGAAATGTGAGGCATGTAAAGGAAATGCATTGGTTCATTTTTTACAAGATGGAGAATTTTCCAAGAAAGCTACTAAAAACAGAACAAGCTAAATACTAAAGTGCTTATCTTGCCTTTCAGGTAGTATTCCCCTGTGTGATCTGAGTTCTGTCTCTTAGACTACTTAAAATAAACACAATTAGGCTGGGGTTGTAGCTCAGTGTGGTACAGTACTTGCCTCGAGTGTCAGGGACCCAGGTTCAGTTCCCAGCACCACATACAAAGAAAGCACACAATAGACATAATATGTTTGAGTATTGTTTTAAGCATCCAAGTTATCTAGAAATATTGAGGACAGGACAAATTTGTTTACCTCTATCTTCTGAAACCTAATTGTATGAGCACTTTGAATTACCATCAGGTCACAAAAATGAAGATCTTGTGTAGGATACTATGGACAGAGGAGGTGTGTAGACACTCATTGCCTTTCCCCCAGGATCACAGAGGCTTCCTGTTGGTAGAGTGTCCACCACCCATGTGACTCCTTGCTTAACTGCTGGAGGATCCCATCTTCAGTTACTTGTTTGATGTTCAGAGTCACTAGCTCTCTAAACCCACTAAATCCGAAGTGTTTAATTCTGTGAATATTTTGACAAAATTGACACAGGTTCATTGAAACAGATTGGGTATCATAATCTAGAGCTTATATATCCTTTATTATCATTAAGAATAAAAACAAAGATTGCCCTCTAAATAGGACACTGGACAATGTAATATCTTTTACGTACATATAAACTGTCCTGTAATTAGGGCATTGGGCAAATGTGATATCCTTTCATATATTACACTACATACAATGAAGTGACTCTCATGACCTATTTATCAATTAGTTTTGGTGGAAAGGACAAAACTCTTCAAAGGCTTACATTACATATTTGACAGTATGTTGTCAGTTTCACATAAGATGACTTGTTGTCGATATTCTTAAGGCTGAGGCAAGGCGATCCGATCGCGACTTCGAAGCTAGGATCAGCAAAAGTGAAGCACTAAGCTACTCAGTGAGGCCCTGTCTCTAAATAAAATACAAAATAGGGCTGGAGATGTGGCTCAGTGGTTGAGTGTCCCTGAGTTAAATCCCTGGCACACACACACCCTGCCCCCCAAAAAGAGAATGATATGGCTTCTCACATCAAATCTTAATATCATTTTGGAGAGTAGTAGGTCTGAGAATATCACACTTTCTTCTTTGTGAAGGTTTCTCATTGCATCATTTTACGTAACTAAGCAAGTGTCTCTAAAAATCGAGCAAATTTATGAGAGCTTTCTTGTCTTTGTTCCCAGATTTGTGAGTAAACCATGCATTTATCAATTATCTGAATGAATAAAGGCCAAAATAATTTTGTACCTCTAATAGAAGTGAAATACTTGGCAACCAACTAATCATGTGTTTGGTCTCTTTGCCTTTCCTTGAGGCACATTGGCTCTGCTCTTAATTTTTTCAATCATCAAACTTTGGCAAGTGGTTCTACTATATTACAGTTCATTCCAGTAATGACACATTTGTTATGTAACCATTTTATACAATGAGAATTTCATCATTTGTATCACACAAACCTCTTGATTATTTTTTCATCAGTGTTGTTGGACTCATAGGACACTTGTTTAGTCTGTTTTTCCTCATAGTGCCAAAGTGTACCAAGAAATCATAGCCAGTGAATAGATCACTGGAGGAAAAAAAAAAAAAAGCAGAGTGATTATGGATTCTCTACCACTTTAGGCATTTATAGAACTACTTGATCCCAAAGCAAAAGGTCACCGTCAGGTGCTTCTGAAGTACTTTTTCCACAATATGAGTAAAAGTTATAGCAATATCTTACTAGTCCCCACAGTGCCCAGAATTTATAACCAAATCTTATGACCTTACCTCTTATGAATTGTTTTAGTGAATTGTGTCCATAATATCTGATAATTATGTCATCCACTGCCAAATGTTCTCCAAAGATAGCACAATGTCCACTTTCCTACAGCTTTCAGAATAAATGTCTTCTCTCATCTATTCTCTGGAGTATGAAAGCGTGGGTCACAGCTCATCAGCAAGTGTCCCTAGAAGCAGCACATCATCATGCCAGGCAGCAGTGCGGTGCCCTGCACATCACTGCACCACACACATGTCCCAGCGTCCTCCTCCTAGGACACCGATGATTTGAAATGCAGCATGTTCCTCAAAATAGAATGGCATCCCCTTTCTAGAGAATACTTTTGTGAATATATTTTATACTACTTATCAATTATGTAAATATTTTCTTCAGTTGGTCATTTAGCTAGAGTAACTTTTTTACAGTTTTTTATTGTTTCTTTTTAGTTTTACATGACAGCAGAATCCATTTTGATATAGTTATATCTTATTCTAGTTAGAGTCCCATTCTTACGGCTGTCCGTGGTGGTGGGATTCTCTGTGTTGTTTTCATGTATGTACATGGGAAAACTATGTCAGACTCAGTCCACTGTCCTTCTTTTGCTTACTGCCCCTTTCCCTCCACTCCCCAAAGTCTAATCTACTACACTTCTATTCTTTCTCTTACCACCACCCCTTCTTGTGGGTTATCTTCCACCTATCAGAGAAAACATTTGACCTTTAGTTTTTTGGGGATTGGCTTATTTCACTTAGCATGATAGTCTTCAGATTCAACCATTTGCTGGCAAATGTTATAAAGTCATTCTTCTTTGTGGCTTACTAATACTCCACTTTGTATATTTACCACATTTTCTTTATCCATTCATCTATTGAAGGGGACTTGGGTTAGTTCCATAGCTTAGCTAATTGAGTTGCTATAAACATTAATGTGGCTGCATCATTGTAGTATGCTGATTTTAACTCCTTTGGATATATATCAAGGAGTGGGATAACTGGGTCAAATGGTGATTCCATTCCAGGTTTTCTGAGGAATCTCCATACTGCTTTCCAGAGTGGTTAAACCAATTTGCAGTCCCACCAGCAATGTATGAATATACCTTTTTCCTCGCATCCTCACCACCACTTATTGTTACTTGTATTCTTGATTATTACCATTCTGACTGGAGTGAGATGGAAATCTCAGTGTAGTTTTAATTTGCATTTCTCTAATTGCTAGACATGTTGAACATTTTTTTCATATATTTATTGACCATTGGTATTTCTTCTGTGAAGTTTCTGTTCAATTCCTTTGCTCATTTATTGATTAGGTTATTTGGTTTTCTTTTGGTGTTTTTTGAGTTCTTTATATATGCCGGAGATTAAGCTCTATCTGAAGTGCAGGTAAAGATTTTTCTATCATTCTGTAGGCTTTCTCTTCATGCTCTTGATTATTTCCTTTGCCGTGAAGAAGATTTTTAGTTTGATGCCATCCTGCTTATTGATTATTGATTTTACTTCTTGCTCTGTAGTGTTCTTATTAAGGAAGTCAGTTTCTGTGCTGGTATGTTAGAGTGTTGGGCCTACCTTTTCTTTAAGTATTTGCAGGGTTTCTGTTCTATGACCTAGGTCCTTGATCCACTTTGAGCTGAATTTTGTACAGGGTGAGAGATAGGGGTTACTATAAAAGTTACTCTACTACATATGGAAAACTGGAATTCCATATGAAGTAGGGTAATTTTTATAGTAAAATTTATACCATTCTCACATTGAATTTAAAATATTTTCAAATACCCTTGTCAATCACCTATTACTTTTCTCAATAGATGTCTAAAAACCTACGATAATTATTTCAAAGTTACCATAGGTGCTGTATTTACTGCTCAATTTATGTTGTTGTGGGTGTTCTGCATCTGAGACACTGGGACAAGATGGGTTAACCAATCGTACAAACAAGTAGGCCGCAGAGCCTGGCATCGTTGCCCTTCTTCATCATCCCCTCTCCTTCTGGAGACTGTTAGTTCATGACAGCTATTATGTCTCACTAGCTTAGCTCATGACGCTGGAGGAAACCTGTTTGAAAATGTTGATGGTATATTTTGAAGATGGTCAAGTTAGAATACAGGGCCAGCACTTGCCTAGAGCAAGGTCCTGGATTCCATCCCTAGCACCAAAAAAAGAAAAAAGAAAGAAATAGAAGAAAAAGAAAACTTTAAAAAGAGATATTGATTGATTCAATCTGACCTAATTGGAGGAATTCCCAGCTCAGAAAGATGTTTGGGTTAGAGATGTAAATTCAGACTTTGTCAGAATATAAGTATTTAAAAATCAGAAGATTTTATTAGATCACCAAGGAAAGGACATAGAGAAAAGGAGCAAGAACTGCGCTTTGGGTGGTTCAGTATTACAAGATGCAGAAGAAGAAGGCTAGGCAGCATTTGAGACTGAGAAGACACATTAGTGAGGTGGAAGGAACACCCACAGTGGGGTGAACTGAAGGCAGTCCAGAAAGCAAAAGAAAAAGGAAACGATAAGTTATCTCAGTACCATCAAAAGGTAAGACCATGGTGACAAAAACTTGATTGGAGGGAGTGTAAAAAGAATGGAAGGAGATGAGTAGAGGAGTTTTACCCCATAGGAAAGAAATGGAGTGTGACTGACAAACAGAACTAGAATTTTAACAGTATTTTTAGTGGGTGATGGCAATGATTGGTAGGGATAAAAACACATCAGAGGTGGTACAGTGTGATCCAGGTATGAAGGACATAATTTGAGTAATATCAAATAATGTAAAGAAGGAGAAATCCAGAGATTTTTTTCAAGAATATGATACTAATGGATGATGACTTAATTTGTATAGGCACTTGAAAGAGAAGAAAAATTTAAAAATCTTTAAGATTTCTATCTGTAGAGATTGGATGGAAACACTGGCTGAAATAAATGTCAGAGTAAGTTTTTAATTAGGACAAGGATGTATGAGGTTTGGAAAAACGGATATCATTCATGACTCTGGCAACATCTTCAAATGGAAATGTCCCAGAAATTTAGGAGGTGACGTTATTATAAAGAGAGTGATTAGTAGGTTTTTAATAAATTCTCTTTGCTAATAATTATGTGATCTATAACATGAAATGATTATTTTTGTAGGCTCTGCTTGAAAAGAAGCAAAATGAAGAAGATAAAAAGAAAATGAGTGAAGCAGTTTCTCAGCTTATACAAAATACCTCTATAAGAACCAAGAAAGAAGTAAGGAGTTTTTAATTATATTTAAAATTCCAAATCTAAGTCCCAACTATAAAACTAAGTGTTACTTAGAGACTTCAAAATTGAAAAGTAAAATTCAGGAAGACTGCCTATGAAATTATTCGTATAAATGGTTAAAAACAACTGTTCCTTTTCTTTAATACTACTCCTAGAGGGACAGCCATTTTAGACTGGTTTTTAATAGCCTTGTCAGTTTAAAAAAAAATAAAGTTAGGGCTGGGGATATAGCTCAGTTAACAGAGTGCTTGCCTTGTATGCACAAGGCTGTGGGTCCAATCCCAGCACCACAAATAAATAAATAAATAAAAATAAAGTTAACTGATTTGCTTTCTCACAGACAAATAAGTGGTAAAGTTTGCATTCTTACAAAGCCACTCTATAATGTTTCTTGCCACGAAAGTATTTCTTAGGAATCTATTACAGTCCTGGGCCACATAACAACATTTTGATCAACAACAGACTGTATATATGACAGTGGTTCCATAAGGTTATGATGAAAAATTCTTGTCACCTAGTAATTTCTTATTCTAGTAAGTTTTTATTCTTGTTGAAATATGTTTAGATATACAAATATCTACCATTGTGCCTACAGTGTCCAATACAGCAACATGCCGTTACAGGTCTAAGAGCAATAGCATAGGTGTGTATGTCAGCTGTACCTTCTAGGTTTGTGTTAAATATTGTCACAAAAACAAAATCACCTAACAATATACTTCTCAGAACAAACCCTGTTGTTAAGCAATTCATGACTGTCCTTTGTCACTGACTAAAACTAGATAGTATCCCAATATGAAAATTCCAGTTTGAGGCAGAATCCAAACTAATTCCTGGGCTTTTTATTTCTGATCTTCTGTGTCATTCCTACTAGAACCATGCTGTCTTTATGGGATTGAGATACTATAACTTTAGGCCAGAGCCTAACATTTTCTTGAAGACTTATTTTTAAAATAGATAATTAACAAGTTGTATGTATTTTATAGCAAAAGTATTTTATCAAAGTATTCTATCATGGTATTAACACTCGACTTGTATTTTCTAATCCTAAAATGAATTCACTTTGATTTTAAGGTTGGTGGAGGTTGTGTTTTGCATTAACCATTAGATAATCTCAGGGAATTTTTTCTAAGGTGATGTGATGGTGTTAATTCCAAATACCTTCACAAATATGAATACTAACTATGCCTCCTGTTACTCCCCCATAAGGAACCCTACAGGCAGCAGAAGCTCATTGTCAGAACTGGACTCGCTCTCTTCCTCTCAGATCTTTCCTTTCTCCTGTGCTCTTGTTGATTTCCTTAATACCCAGCCCCTCACTACTGCTCTGGTCATTCACTCAGGAAGTCTTTATTGAGCACTTCCTATGTGCCAAGCATTTTCTGCGTCTCTTGACTCCTTTGCATTTCACACTACTGCCAATTTGGGTTGTTGGTGTTTGTTTTTTTTTTAATATATATAAACTTAAAAATTATTATTGAAAATAATACAGGTTCATGGTTAAAACAAATGGAAGATATATAGCATTGTGTAAAAGAAAATTAAGATTGCAAACCCAGTATTCAGAAAATAATAATCACTATACGTAGAATTTTTCCTTTGAATTTTCATTTAATTAAAATTATGGCATATGTGGAACAAAAATATATACATTAAAATAAAAGGGACATCTTAGAGAGAGTAGAAGTAGGGAACCAAGGAAGAGGGAGGAGGGGAGGGAAAAGGGAAAGAACTGGGAAATGAAGTTAATGAAGTTATGGGAACATCCATGACTTAATTTCTTTTTGCCTCAATGTATTAATCAGCTTGCCAGTTCTAATTTATAAGGAGGAAAAGTTTCGGTTTGTCTGATGGTTTCAGAAATTCCAGTCCATGATCATTGGGCCCCATCACTTTTAGGACTATAGGGAGTCTGCAAATCACTGCAGGAGTGTATTGGAATAGCAAAAGCACTCACCTTCATGAAAATCCAAGGGAGATCAGTAGAGTAGAGGAAAGGTGTCAGGGGAGGGAGGAAGAAAGGGGGCAAGGGGACTTCTGGGGAATGATATTGACCAAATCCTATTGTTATATTGTGTGCATGTATGAATATGTACCGTGAATCTCATCACTATGTACAACAATAGTGCACCAAAGGAAAAAAAACCCACACACCGCATGGTTGGGAAGTGAATGGGAGGAATGAGAAGGGTCAGGGTCCTGGTTTCCCCTTTTAGGGCCTGTCTCCAGTGACCTGAAGGCCTCCACCAGGCCCCACCTCTTAAAGGTTCCGACATCTCCCAGCAGTGCCTTACTGGGACCAGACCTCTGCCTGTGGCCTGGGAGACATTCTAGATCCAAACCAAGTGCTCAGTCTTCCTAACCTGATTGGAGATAATAACAATTTCATATGCCTAACGTATATAATCCTTAAAAGGCTCAACTCTTATTACTGACCCATGAACAACATAGATTGATCTTTAATGTCCTAACCCTTAATTTTATAAGGGAAGTCAACATTAATTATGACCTAAAATATGGCCACATATAATGTTGACAGATCTTCAAAAATATAGTTCATATTAATAAACCAGATAAAGTACATGGCATTTTTCTAAATGTTCCAAAGAAAGTTTTCATTATGTTTTAAAAATAGTTCATTTAGTACAATTCTAGAAAATTCCCAAAGACTTTTGGATCATGGAAGTTTTCTTGACAGTATACGATTGGCATCAGTGTTCTTCACACTCCTTTTAAAAAGCATGAATATCTATTAGAAAAAATTATTGTCATAGGAACCATCCTGACAAGGTGTGACTAATTCCTCAGAATACTCCGAGCACATAAATTGTACTGTTTCTGAAGATATTTCTGTGTTAATTTAAATGCATATTTCCTTAAAAAGTAATTTGCTTGCTCTAAGATGTGATCTTATGTGCAGCTAAAATGTTCTTCCATTTGTGAAATACAAGTTCCTTAAAGTTTATTTGTTGCATTTGCAGTGTGTGATGCTGTTTTTCTCTTACCCTGCTCTGGGCACCAGCTCCCAAAGTGTTGCTCAGAGATCCTGCAACCACACCTACTTTCAGAGTGACATTGCCACACTGTTACTCTTTTCACGCCCATTTTATCACAAGCCAGTAGCATGGTTTTCCAAAGGCTGTCTGATCTGCAACAACACAACAGGTTGAATACAGAAACAGATCAGAGAATCTAGCTGACTTCTATTCCGCAAGACATTAAGGAGATTCACAAAGATGTAAAATAACGCCACTCTTCTCAAAAATGTTTAGTTTTAGTGAATATACTTATTTTTCACAAAAATATATTATTTATACTAATTGATATGATTTAAATTATTGTTTTAAAGGAATTAATAATTAAGTTTCATAAAATGTTTCCAGCTTTTATTTCTAATAATAGTAAAATATTGATAAAGAAACCATATAAACAAGAGCCACTCTCCTTTTAGATGGATCATCCTGTTCCTTTTATTCTTATGACAGATTCTTGGCTCTTAAATACATTGTGTGTTTATTCATCTTTTATGCCCTAAAAGTCATAATTTTACTTTTTATACAAAGTGTTATCCCAAGGAGTGGGATATAGCTCAGTTGTAGATCATTTCCCATCTCCAGTACTAAAAAACATTTATTATCCTAAATTTGTATCAGATATTAATCATTTTTACTCTTTACCTAAATAATTTGTAGTGTCTTAATTTACAGGTTGAAAATACAAAAAAGCAATATCATGTACAGATTTCTCGATTAACGGAAGAACTTTCAGCCCTTCAAATGGTATGTGAGAAGACTATATTGATAATTTCTTTGAAAAATTGCTTAAAAGCCACTATAGATGGTATTGGACATTCATTCATTCAAAATATATTTACTGAGCCATGACCTATGCTAGGTGTTAAGGACAAAGTGAAAATCCAGAAAGACATGTTTTCTGCAGTCTTGTGCCTTGGTCTAGCAGGAAAGATAGATGGCATTCAGCACATGTACTTGGTAATCACTTGCCTTTGACAGAACACACAGTGCCATTGAGCACCCAGCTGCAGCTGCTCCCACGTGTTGGCTTCATCTGGGAGGCCAGGCAGAAAGGGAGAGGGAGGAAAGACCCCGGGAAGCTCCCGAAGAAAGGAGTACTGAAGAGCAAGTAGGCGAAGGGGAAGAGGAAGAGAGAGCTTGTGTGGTGGAGATTGCATTAGAGATATTAATTTAACTTGAAAATTTGAGAAGATGAATTTTTTGTTGTTAAACATTTTTCAGTTGTAGATGGACACAATACCTTCATTTATTTATCTTTATGTGATGCTGAGGATCGAACCCAGTGCCTCACCCATGCTAGGTGAGTGCTATACCACTGAGCCACAACCCCAGCCTCGAGGAGATGAAATTTTAAAGTTTTGCTTGTAGGAGAATAAAAATAAAGGCAATTCCAGGAAATGGAAAGAATTTACATCTTCACAAACTCTTTTAACTTTTCTGAATCCCTGTTATCACTTTTCATCTGTTACAAGACAGAGCAGTGAGCTATCTTTTAATAAAGATGCTGCACTTTTGTGTGTCAGCACACACCCACACACAAACTGGTGCTCTCTCCATGAAATCTTATTCCTTCAATTAGATTGGAAGCACCTTGGTGTAGAAAGTCTTTTGTCTTCCTTCATTTCCCCCGTTGCCTCCTATGGTGTTTTTACACAGTATATTTTGAAATAAATATTTATTAACTGAATGACGTTTAAATACATCTGAAAGAGGAATCAGGTCTTTCCCACTTTCTACAAACACTGTAGTGTATATTATGTACAGGTCCTGAATGTATAGAATCAGAAACAGTGTTACTTTTTATTTATTTTTTAAATATCACTTGTTTTGGTGATATAGGAACATTGTATAAAATTAATGGGATGCAATATGGCTAATTAGTCATGTGCCATTCACTGTTACACAGTTTTACCTCACCCTGTTATCTTGCTTATTCTATTCCATGGGCTGATTAGCTATTAGAAGACTCTCTTCTCTATAGAAGAGGAGGAATAACAGTGCCTTTACCCCGGTCTAGAATTATTCAGTGGACTGTCCACTCTGCAAGAGCAAGAAAATTAGTTCTGTTTTCCCAAAGGAATGAGGACTAGTAAGGATTTTTAAAATAATTATTATCTGTGTAACAACAAAAGTTATATTAAACTCACTCTAAAGTTTAAAAAATTGATAACTTCAGTTTATTACTAAACATGTTTCTAATGCTTATGGTACTACAATTCTTCCTCTTAGCTAAGTTATTTTTCTAAACATCAAACATAATCTGATGTCATGTTGATTCTGTGTATAAAAAAACTGTACTGTTTAAAGTGTTTGAACATTAAATATGTTATAAAATGTGTTCAAATGAAGACATTTTCATTTACTTTTAAAAAGTATATATTCCCAGAAAAATCTAGGCTGTAGTCTCAGGCATAACAACCCTGTTTTCTGTTATTAAAAAGCTGTTGTATGGGGCTGGGGTTGTGGCTCAGTGATAGAGTGCTCGCCTACCAAGCATGAGGCACTGGGTTTGATCTTAAGCACCACATAAAAATAAAATAAAGATATTGTGTCCATCTATAACTAAAAAATAAATTATTTTTTTAAAAAAAGCAATTGTATGTAACCATCTTTACCAAAACAGTTAAGTCTGAGAGTAAGTTTAACATATTTTGACTAGCCCAAAATTAAGTTATGCTTGCAGGAAGAAAAAAACTTATATATTTAGGTTAGCATGCACCTTTTTAACATAGGTTAAGAAAAAGCTAAAGGTAGTGCACTCCAAGCTACTGTTCTCTTTAGAGACCAACACCCACCCCCCAGCTTTTAGCTTCTACTGCAAGACAGAGTTTCTTTTAAGAACACTCAAGATTTTAATTCTGCTATGAATCTCTTGCAAATGAGGAAGAGGATCAGTTATAAATGCATACATATATAGGAGTGAAATGAAGCATTCATTATGATCTTTTCTTAGATCTTGAATTTTTTTTTGAAAACCTATTTTTTAGTTTCTAAATACACAGAAATTTAGACTGTCTTTTTATTGTTGATTTCTAATTTGGTTACACAAGGGACACAGATCATGGTGTAAATGATATTCATCTTAAAATTTGATGAGGCTTCCTTTATGCTGGGATATGATTTCAGAAATACTCCATGAGTGCTTGAAAAATAGCTGTTTTCATTTTGTCTTGTTTTCCCCAAACATAGGTTTATCAGGGGTGATTAGCTAATAACTCTAAAAACCTTTTAATAATTAATTTTTAATGTTTGTGTTAGTATTGTAGTGTGTTTTTAATAGAATTAATATGAAAATTTTCTATAAAGGCTTCAACTATTTTGTCTCATTTTACCTTTGTTACACTGGGTTAATCAAATATTCTTTTAGTTAATATCACCTGTCAATATGATATGGTGAATTTCATGGCCATGTATATGTAACATACCTATAACATGCTGGTCTTTCTACCCACATGCCAGGCCCAAAAGTTTAATCTGACTTTGTTATTAACATACATATTGAAAGTCACGTGGGAAAAGTTATAAAATAGAAGAAATACCATATTCAGCACCACGAAACTACCTTTTTTTAAAATATTTATTCTTAAGTTTTAGGTGGACACAGTATCTTTTTAAAAAAAAAAAAGAGAGAGAGAATTTTTTAATATTTATTTTTCAGTTTTTGGTGGACACAACGTCTTTATTTTATTTTTATGTGGTGCGGAGGATCGAACCCAGCGCCTTGTGCATGCTAGGAGAGCACTCTACTACGGAGCCACAACCCCAGCCCCTACCTTTTTTTAATATTTATTTTTTTTAGTTGTAGTTGGACACAATACCATTACTTTATTTATTTTTATGTGGTACTAGGGATCGAACCCAGGGCTTTGCATGTGCTAGGCAAACAGTCTACCGCTGAGCGACAACCCCAGCCCCCAAAATTACCTTTTAATAGACGAACAACTTCCAGTATACAGGAGCATAAATGAAATATTAAAGGTGCAGTTGGTCTACACTGAATATACTATCTTAATAAAAGATACTAAACTTAAATTTTTCATCTGATTTGTAACATCAGGTAAAGGTCTTCATTATAACCAAAGTGATTAATTTGGGGTCACATTTAAAATAATTAAAAATAATTAAATATCTTTAGCAGAATACTGTCAGCAAAGCAGACTCCTCTGAAGCATGATTCACAATAATAAAAAGCTATTTATATTCATCCTCCAAAACACATTAACGTATAAAATAAATAATTGTGAAGAAAACCAGTAATTAGAATGATTATTGTTTTATTAGCAAAATATGAAAGTTTATTGATTAATTGATATGCTTTCTAAGTTTACTGATTAAAATCTTTTGAGCATAAAATTTTTGAGCAAAAATGTTTTATGTTCCTGCTAATAAAACGTATTTAGTATTCCCATGGTTGTTTGTAAGTTTTGCAAAGAGAAATTAACTGTTTTAGAATTTGCTCACCTGCCACCTTTTGAGCCTGAGGATATCCCCCAGGATATTATACTACTATCAATGTTCCCTTTCCAAAATGTTTAATAAGAGTACATAAAAGAATCTGTACCGTGAGAAAGGGACCCTGATTATTTTTTCCTCCCCATCACCCAACCTATGTCCCACCTAGTCGGTTGAAGTACAATTCTTTGGCGGTCTATAACTAGAGGTCACTTCTGAAATCCTAGGATAAGTAGCTCTTGAAAATTAAGTTTTGGTTTGTTTCTAGTCACTATGACCTTACTTTGTTGTTAATGTAAGTATGATATTTCTGTTATGAGCAAGTCATTTTACTTTTTCAATCCCTCCTATTTTCCTTAAGGTTTCACCAAACATATTTATTTACACTATAACTTGAATTTATAGGAGTGTGATGAAAAACAAAGCCAAATTGAACGAGCCATTAGGGAAAAAAAAGCTGTGGAAGAAGAACTAGAAAAGGTAAAAAGAAAAAGGAAATATACCTACCTAAAACACAACTACAAATATCCAACAATTTTGTCTGCTTTCATCACATTATCTACTAGCAACCCTTGTATTTATAAGTATTCTCCTGGTGAGTGTTTTTATTTTCTTGGAATATACTCAGAGTCTTCATTTAAATTCTGGTATTGCCTGCATACATTTCTTTCCAAGAACAATCATATTCTTTGACCATAAAACTCTTTGCTTAACTGTGTCCCAATAGGAAGTTTCATTTTTTAATTTTATGTCAACTCTCTCTGGGGTTAGACCATCTACAAAAATAACAAAATAATTAACTAGAAAATTATAACATTGCTATGATTTTTGCCTTTAAAATTATAATAATTAGGAAAAATATTGACCTCAATTAAATTTGAGAAAAACTTTAAAATTTCTTTCTTTCTTACACTTTTTTCTTTTTTGTACTGAGGATTGAACCCAGGGGTGCTCAACCACTGAGCCACATCCCCAGCCCTTTTTTTTATATTTTGCTTAGAGACAGGGTCTCACTGAGTTGCAAAGTTTCTCGCCAAGTTGCAAAGGCTGACTTTGAGCTCGCAATCCTTCTGCCTCAGCCTCCCGAGTTGCTAGGATTACAGGCATGTGCCATATAGCTTACCTCTTTACACTTTTTTATTAGCAACAAATATCACATTTTTTTAAAGTGTCTTGGGAAAAGAAAAGACCAAATTTGAACATACAATATTTTAGATGCTGTATTAGGAACTGTCCTAGAGTAGTAAATAACTTGTCCAATATTAAGAAATAGTAAATGATAGTAAGCATTTGACTTTCAAAGATGAGCTACATAGACAAAAAATCATGTGATATATCCATGTTCTCAAAAATCATGACACCAGATAGTAAAATAATAATTTATAAAACAGAACTTGGTATACAGCCTGATTTTCAAGAAAAGAAATGTATACGTGTGTTCAAAGTGAGACCTTCCTGGTTACCACGCTCCTGGAAGGTAGATCCTTGTGAGTCTCCATCTGTCAGGTTGGGTCCTCTTTAGCTTGCCACCTGCTGCTGTACATTGGGGTTTGAGGAATTCTTGAACACTACTTGGGTTGGATCAAGGAATAGGCTCCACTGGGGAAATGGAGCACCTTCAAGGCTGAAGACAGCAGGCAGAGCAAAGGCACACTCCCTGCTCTCTCCCTGTCCCACAGGCCAGCCTGCCTGGTCACAGTCCTGCTGAGACTGAAGTGCAGTTGTGCTAGCAACACCATGCAGATATGCTGGTGCTCTGCCTTTTCATAGTGCAGGTGTGACAGCAGTCTAGTCAGTGGAGAAGACACAGGTTGTGTGGCCAGGTGGTCTGGATCTGGGGGGGTAGCTGGGTGGGACTTATCAAAATAGAGAATATTACCATCTGAAGACCTTGCTTCCCTTGGGGTGTGTCAGCCCCTGTGCTGTAAGTGCAAGTCCAGAGTCTCATGAGAAGCTAAGCTGGGGTTCAGCCACTGCTGGGGAAGGGGAACTCCCATAGCTACATCATTGTCCAGATAAGCCAGAGGGAGATTCTGGAGCCAGATAGTTCTACTCATTGCAGTATTTGAATTTTGGTAAATTGTCTCAAAGGTTGTTTATCAAAGAATTGCCAGTGGTTATCTCTAAGTTGACATTTATAGTATGTTTTGTTTTGTTTTTAGCTTTGGCTGCTTTACATTTCATATTATTAGCATGAGTAATTTTTTAAAAATAAGTGATTATATCTCAGTTTTCAGCAATTTATTTTGTAAATGTGAAGCAATTAGAATTAATCTTTGATGTGTTTTAATACATTATAGTGGAAACAGATGAATACATGATTGTGACTTTTTGTCATCATTGATTTCAGTATCTAAACTGTATAATTTATTAAGAGGGTTTCCTTCTATAAGGAAGTACACATATAAGCCTCTTCTGCAGATTTACCGTGAAGGCAGAGGGAATGAAAGTGACTACAGAAAACTGGAAGAAATGCACCAAAGATATCTGATTGCAGAGAGCTCAAAAGACGATCTTCAGCTAAGACTTAAGAAAGCAGAAAGTAGAATAAAACAACTTGAAATTAAGTAAGTTTTCTTTTGGGTTTTCTGTGATGACATCTTCAGAATTCCCATGATTTTTGAGATTCCTGGGTGTGTGTGTGTGTGTGTGTGTGTGTGTGAGAGAGAGAGAGAGAGAGAGAGAGAGAGAGAGAGAGAGAGAGAGAGAGAGGACTCATACATCTTGTGTTGAAAGGACCAAATACAGTTTTTTTCAAGACTATTTCAAAAAACTAGTTTCTTCAGAAGGAAAAGATTTAACAGTGGCATACCATTTTATTTTTTTCATACTATGTAATTATTGTAATAGTTTGTTTGTAATTATCTTTAGTATGTTTCTTGTGATATTGCATATTATTTAATGAACCATCATGTTTATTACATTATCTATAAAAGTGATAAACCTATAAAATGCCATATCCCTTCTGAATTTACTTTTTTTCACCAGAATGTTACTTAAGTATAGTAAAGATTTATTTAAATTACCTGAAACTCTAATCTCTATATATATTCAAAAGATATTTTTTAAATGAAGACAATTTTATTTCTTAAAATACATACACTAATACCTGAAGTGTTTTTTCAAAAGGAGATTCTGCATATTTGTTTCATAAACATATTGTGATTTTCAGTAATCTAGATAATTGCTTGTGTGATTACTTCCAAAGGAAGCATGCAGAAGGAGCCAGTATATTCCTAGAAATTCTTGTATGTACTAAGAAAGGTTTCTCTCAATACCATGTGTTCGTTCATAGGAGTCCCTCCACTGCACATCCCTTCACATCCTGCATTTGTTTTAATTCACAGTGTCTCTCTATTTATGTGTTTTTCTGAGTAAAAAGAGAAGTCACTGAAGTCTTCTTCATGTTCCTTATATTCACATTTTTTCTTCAGGGTGAATTCACATGTGTTTTCTACAGGACACAGTCACAGAAAACTACTTCCTCATTTCTTTCATTCATAATGTTTGTGTGAATTTTCATATGTTCCTCAACTATCCAGGGAAAACTGAAGGCTATCCTACTTTCCTTACATTTGTGAGGTTTCTTTTTAGTTGTATGTTCACATTTTTCTTCAGGAATGAAAAGAAAGTAAATATTTTTCCACATTTCATACATTTGTAAGATTTTATTCCACTGTAAATTCCTCATGAATTTTGAGATATAAGGAAAAATCTAAGACTTTTCCACATTGTTCACACATTAATGTAGTTTCTCTTGGGGCTTTTATTTACTTCCTAAAGAAGATTAACAATTTAAGGTTATTTCACTTCTTAACAGAGTTTTACTCCAGCATGGGTTCCCACTTCTTTCCTAAAGGTTGAGTAACAACTAAGGGTGGTCCATATTTCCTACTCACAAGGATATCTGTATGTGTGTGTGTGTGTGTGTGTATTTGTGTATATATGTGTGTGTACACACGTACATATCCTTGTTTGTATGTATATATCGACATATATTGCTTCCCTCTACCGTGAGTTCATTCATGTTTGTTAAGGTGTGTAAGATATATAGTCTTTCCTATGTTCTTGACTTGCATGGGAATTTTTTCTAATGTAAACATAAGACAATGGAAAATTTTAAAGACTTACCCACATTTATTACATCATATGCTTTTCCCCCATGTGAGTTCTTACATATTCAGTGAAAGATTAGTACTATCTAAAGGCTTTCCTATTTTCCTTACTTCCATATGAGTTCTCTCCACTATAAAGTCTTATAGGTTACATAAGGTATAAGATGTTTGAAGTCTTTCCCACAACCCTCAATTGTAGAAGTCTCTCCCAGTATGCATTTGAATATATTGAATAAGGTGTGAAGATTAGATGAAATGCTTTCCCATGTTCCTTACGTGCAAAAAGCTTCTCTCCATTTATAGGCTTCTTGAGTTCTTTTGCTTCATTAAGGAAATGGGAGTTGCTAAAGACTTCCAAACACCCTGTGCAAGTGGTATACTTCTTTCTGGGATTAATTGTTCCATGTTTGTTAGGACATGAGAAAGTAGCAAAGACTACCCCACATTCCCTACACACAAAGGACTTTTCTCCAATGTAAATTTTTACATGCGCTTGGAGGTGCACGAGATAAAAGTTTTCGTACAGTCACTTCGTTCAAAGGTTTTCTCTTAATTGTGAATTTTCCTGTCCACTTCTGGTTTCAGGAATGCTAGGACTGCTTTTTCTTAGTCTTCATTTGTCTCTAGGTTTCCCTTCTTCTTCAATTTTTTTCACCAAATAATTTGATTAAAAAACAGTTCTTTGTACTGTAAAGTTTCCTCTACTCAAGACATATATGTGCTGTCATTCACTTGGTTTTTCTGTTCCATTGTGGACTTTTTGACTTTTGACAGAGGGCACAGAAACGTGTGGTTGTTTCTGATCTTAGCATTTTTCTGATATTAGCATTCTTTTATTATCATTGCTTGGATACCTCCTTTCATTAGCAACTCTGTCAACCAACCTTTAAACAGAAGAAGAAGAGCAGCATGTTTAGTGGAATCAAAGATTTAATATAGAAATCAGAGCATACAAGAATGTGGGAGGAACTGGGGAAGCAAAGATACAGCAGGGAGGCAGTAAAGGTCAGAAAATAAGTAACCGTGTCTGCCTCAACTTAAGCCATTACAATATAAATATAGAAGTGATATTGTTTGATATTGATAGGTGTTTACTCTGATACCTATTGACCAGGAATGTTCGGAGTGGTGATTATCTGGGATGGAAAAGATGAAAATTTTAGAAAATAGGAATAAAAATTAGAAGTGTATTTATTGAAGTACATGTTGAACCATACATGTTGAGAGTTTATCTCACCTAATAATCCATGACTGAGAAAGTTCAAGAAACATAACCTGATACCTATGGTAAAACAAGTTTACACAACTAGAATTTGTAAAACCATTTCTAAGACATGAAACATGAAAATAGATTTTATCATAATCTCATAGTGTAGTCAACTGTTATGTTTTCCCGTGGAGTTTACTGATGAAGCAAAGTTTTGATTATGATTATGTTATTTATTGTCTTCAGTTTGTTCCTTGAAAAGTCCTTATACAATGATTCTCAGTGTTAGTAAAAAGTTGAAATAAGTTTCACATCGATTTTCCAGATGAGTGGTAACAGTCGTTTGTCTGTTCTTAGTTAAGATTGTTAAATATATTTGCCTTCATTGTTAAATGTATTACATAGCATTTTGAAACCACATAAATATAAAGTAAAAAAATGGCTCTGAATAAAGGAAACAGAAGTCTGTACTAGAAAAGGTGGGTAGACATTTTGATTTCTGCTATTGGTCATTAAGAGTTAAGAGTTCTTTTTGCCTTTTTTAAAAATCAGCTCCTCAGAAGAGATATCACGTTCCCATGAAATGATTCAGAAACTTCAAAATATATTGGAGTCTGAGAGGGAGAATTGCGGCTTCGTCAGTGAACAAAGGCTGAAACTTCAGCAAGAAAATGAAGAGTTACTGAAGGAGACTGAGAATTTAAGAAAGATTGCTCTAGAGGCTGAAAAAAAAGCCAAATTAAAGGTATTTTAAAGACTACTTAGAATTAAATGTGTTCTTGGGAAAATCAAAGTATAGAGAATATTGAGAAAAACCAAGTAAAACATCATTTTTAAGCCCCCCCCTTTTTTTTACTTCTGATCAGATAGCACTAAATCATAATTCAGAGTGTCAACCAGTCATTGCAGTATTATAGAACTTGGCAAGCACACTTGAGAATGATTGCCTCCGCTATCTACACACACACACACAATTCTTTTCCAACCGTGAAATACACTGATATTCTTGCCAAAGCAATTTAAGCAACACTAGCAAAACTATAGATTAGATAACTTTACAGAATGCCCTCCTTCCTTCTCCCTCTCTTATAGCCTCTCAAGAACTGAACTTTTCTAAAACTAACTGTAAGAGGATGTTATATCAGTGTGCTCTGAGAAAACCACTCAGTGAGTCCCAAAACTCCACGACAGGAAGAAGGCAAGGAGCAAAAGTCTCATCTTGAAAAAATAAAATAAAAACAACAACAACAAAAAGCCTTTCTTTTGTTTTCTCTCCCCTTTACTTTCTGCTGACACACTTTGGTAACAGGAGCATGATAACCTGGTTAAAGGGAGTTTCCAGAAACAAAGTCAGAATCCCCGTTGGAATCTCACTGACCTTTCTCCATTCCACAAACTCTTGCAAAAAGTGGCACTGACTCTTTATTTTAAAGCTCTACCTCTTACAGTTTTATAGTAAGGATATAACGTGATAAATTAGTGTTTTTATTTGTTGTTGCTGAAAGAACCCATAAGAAGTCATGTTCCAGCCTAATTAGTATCAACATATATTTAATGCCTCCTATTGTAAATATTAAGAACACTATATATTTATAACAACATGGACTATGAAAAGACGGTCTTATATATCATACAAAGAAGTTTGTACTTTATGCTTTAGGCTGTGGGAAGTCTTTGAAAATCAAGGAGAGGAACCATACTTGAGATAAAACTACAGAAATTAAGATAGTGTTATTGACATCAGAATAAAGTTTGAAAAAAATCAAACTGATCAATGGCATAAAATAGGGTACAAAATCAAACTCAGATTTAAGAATCACCAGGTTTAAAACATAAAACCATGGAATTCTAGGAGAAAATCTTCATTCCTTGCGTAGGAAGATATTTCTGAAATAGAACACAAATAGCACTAATGTAATGAAATGACAAATTAATTGTATTTCATAATTAAGATTTTTAGTCATCAAAGATACCATTAAGAGAGTGAAAGTGGAAAATAGTCCTTCAAATGCATACAAAACATACAAATAACTTACATTGCTTCATTGTAAGGGAAAGAAAGATAAATATTAGCAGAGGAAAGTGAGTAGGAATATAGAAAACACAAAGTTGACTATGAGCTTAATAGATGTGGTTATAGAAGCTGGATGATGGACGTACAGGAATTCACTGTAATCCACTTTACGTGTGCTGAAAGTTCCCATACTAAACATTTTCCATAATTTAAAAAAAATAAAAGGTCACCATACTTTGATGAAACCAAAATAGGTAGAGATAATTCTATTTATGGAGGAGGAGGGCTCTCAGCTCCTTTGCAGCTGATTATTTCTTTGACAACATAGAAATCTAGTGCTACTCTTTGCTTCTTTGTTTCCCTTTGGAAGAGAGTATGGTATTTAGTGGATACACTGAAAGTAGCTGACGGGGTAAAGACAGGGAGATATTGGGAGGTCAGTTAGATGAAAACCTTAACAATTTATTATGACATTTTCATTTGATTTTAGAGCCACTGCATTCCTTTCAGCTCCAACTCTCCCCTTTTCCAGTTCTTCCCTTTTTTCTGTAAAGGTTCTCAGTTTCTTTGTGGTCTGAATATCCCTCATAAGTATCTAAAATTAAGAAATGGAATAGTTTTTAGCAAACCTATTATCGGTTTGCATGGTATTTATCTGCAGAAGTAAGTGTAGTAAAGGTAGAAGACCATTAAATCCCTTTTTCCAACCCAACATTCTGAACTTAGTAAAAAATAAAATTTTTGCAGAAAGAGATTCAGTTGTGGCCATTGGCCTTTCAACATCACGCAGACCTCCCACTTGAGCAGTTGGAATTGCTCTGATTAAAGGCTCTGGGGTTTGTTTTAAGACTGAAGTTTGACACCAAAGAGTCATCTTTCATTTAATTTGCAAATGTTTTTTGACAACTTATGTTCCAGGTGCTAAAGATACAATGGTAAACAAAGCAAATATTGTACCCATCCTTAAGCTTATAATCTGCATGGAGATGGGCACACTTTAAACATAAAATTACAAATTACCAGCCCCTCTTTCTTTACCAGCGTAGGGCCCTGTGTTTTCCTTATAACAAAAGTAGGTGGAAGGGAATGATTATTCCAGGCAAAGGGAACAAGATGTGAGAAAGACCCAGAGTGAGAACACATTGTGGTAGAGGCAGGGGAAGGGAATAGTGGCTACACACAAGCTTGGAAACATAGGCAGAGGCCAGGTTATCAGACGGACCTTAGAGCAAGGCTTGTTGCACTATAGAACTTCCAAGGGACAAGAGGAAGTCGGCTAAGCAGGCGAAGTCCTATTGCTGCATGTAGATGCATAAATCAGTTTTTAATACGTGTGGTAGGCAGACACTGACAGAAACTGGGAGGTTTTTTTTTCCAAGTAAGATGTTAGAATCATAAGGAACCAAAAGAAGTGGAGATTAAGGCAGAGAAGGAAAGAAAAGTGTGTTCAAATCTAAATTTGCAGAATCCAGTCATTTAGAAGTTATTAAGACAGCAGTAGGTGTCGAGGAGCCTCAGGAATACTGCGTGGCAGGGACAGGACGCCAATTGATAAGTGCAAGGTGGTTTTCCAGTGTCCAAACTGATATGATCTTAAATTCTACTTGTATACTACTTGAGAAAACATATTTAAGAGTTACAGAAAGTATGTTACATTTATCAGAGGTGCTAAGGATAGGAAGTTTGAAGCTTTCCCACATGAGCCTTGGGTATTTTTGTTGTTTGGTTTTTCTTTGTTGTTTTTGAATCGGTAAAGTTGAGTTGTTCATTGTATCTTCAGTTTGAAAATAGTTCTATTAAATGAATTACTAGAAGCCAAGCCATCTGTGGCCACTTTTAAATACATTACCTTAAAATATCACAAGACAGGTTTCTTTGCCCTATTTCTTCAAGATAAAAATGGCCTGAGACTCCACCAAAGGAGTCGGGTCACCTCCCAGCTTTTCCCCACCTTGGTCTTTCTTTTGAACCACAGAATATAAGAACTATCCCAGTAACCACTTTCTCAGCTGCCTCGAGGACAGGACACATAGTTGCATTGTAGGTGCAGATGAGAAAAGGCAGTTCATTGTATAGGATGCCTTGAAGCCATTAGAACTTACCTCTCTCTGAATCTCTTGAAGAAGCTTCCAGGGTATCCAAAGGGCACTTACTTGTATTTTCATTCTGTGTTAGGATGTTTTTACTATAATAACATAAATTCACAGAATATAATTAAGGGGCTGGGTTGTGGTTCAGTGGTCAAGCACTTGCCTACCATATGTGAAGCAATGGGTTCGATTCTCAGCACTGCATATAAATAAATGAATCAAATAAAGATCCAACAATTTATAAAAAAATTAAATATATATATATATATTTAAGACATTTTCACATGAGATTCTGAAGACCATTATTTATGTTTTCTTTTAAAAATACATTATTTATACTACAACTGAAATGGTAAAGGAATTCCAGTATATGCTTTTCTTCTACTTTACAAAGCTCTTTGAAAGATAATCTTAAAATCAATATATAAATCCAGAATTGTTTCATTAAAAACCTAGCTCTCAGTTACTAAAAGCATGAACATTTTCTATGAATTCTGGCATCAAAAGTAAGAGTAAGTTAAAGAAAATGGTTTTAGGATACATAATATACTTTTTTCCTACTGACATTTTTAGGATTTGAAGAAAAGTTACTGTGTTCACTTTATTCCTTAGATCAGTACAATGGAACATGAGTTGTTAATAAAGGAACATGGTTTTGAAGTTCAGTTGAGAGAAATGGAAGACAGTAATCGAAATTCCACTATTGAACTGAGGCATCTCTTAGCTACTCAACAGAAGGCAGCTGATCGGTGGAAAGAAGAAACAAAAAAACTTACTGAAAGTGCAGAAATTAGAATCAGCAATCTAAAGTAAGTTCTCTATTAATAATTGACACATTTTACAGAAGAAATTATTTAAAACTATAGTTTAATGTTCTTGACAATCTTTTTGTAAAAATGTATAATTCTGGACCTTATACTCATTTCTTAATCAGCAAATTACTTATTGAACTACTAAAAATATTAAGCATTATAAATTAAAATAGTTATATTTTTGTAAATTTCATGTATATTTTACAAAATACAATGATTTTGGTTGGTCATGGTAGTTTAGGATCTTACTGCTATTTGCATATAGGTGTAGCATTTATGATATTCAGTAGTTGCAACAGAATCCATTTGACCTACAAAGCCTAAAATGCTTGCTCTCTGGCGCTTCAAGAAAAATTTTCCAGCCCTTTTTCAGAAAGAACTTGAGATTTCTGTGCTGAAAGAAATGGGAAGCTCAAGAACTTTGAGTGGGAATGCAATTGGAAGGCTTTGATTGAAGTGATGTAATCTGGCACAATTATGTTCAACAGCTGAATTTGCTGTATGAAGAATCAACTTCAGTTAACCTGAAATTGCTCTGAAAAGAAAGTACATTTTAAGAAAACAAAGAATGTAAAGGGACCAGGGTAGAAGAAGGGAGAATGAGACCCACACTATAATAGTCCAAGTATAAAATGATGGCAATTAGTACTAGGCTTTAAAGAGCTGGAGATTAAAAAAAAAAAAAAAAAAAAAGTTTACTCTGGGCCATGATAAGTAAGAGCTGCTGAGAAGACTAGTCAGTTGTATTTAACTTTAGTATTCAGAAAAGAGATTGCAACAGGAGCTGTAAATGTGTGGGAATCATGTATATATACATGATTTCTAAAGTCATGGAATGAGAACATGTTGGAAAAAAGTAATAGGTAGAGAAATGAAATTGTTGAGGACTAGTTTCCAAAACTTAAATTTTAGGGAGATGAATGTTCCACTGAAAGAGACTGAAAAAAAAAAGTATCCAGAAAAATAAGAGTCAAAACAAAATAGAAAAGAAAAGAAAGAAACTAACTCTGCAAAGTCTTTTCAGAAATGGAATAAGCAATAATGGGTTGGTATTTATCAAATATTGTTTTCAAAATCCTAGAAACTAGGAATAGAATTTTACAAAGGTACATGTTCTATAGCAAAGTTATTCTTAATGACAAAAAAACATTAATAACATTTCTTTTAAGATTAAGAAAAAGACAAGTTCACTAATAGCACTTCTGTTCATCTTTGTCTTAGAAACCAAATCAGTACATGGCAGTAAGAAAAAGAAATGAAGGGGCTGGGGTTGGAGCTCAGTGATACAGCACTTGCCTGGCACGTATGGGGCACTAGGTTCAATCCCCAGTACCACATAAAAATAAAAGTTATTGTGTTCATCCACAACTAAAAAAATATTTTTAAAAAAGACAAAGAAATGAAAGGTTGACAAGGGCAAAAAGAAATCAGGCATCCTTAGCCTATAATAGAGTTGTATATATAGAAATTACAAAATAATTGGTAGACAAATTATTAGGTGAATATACAAACCCCAAAGATCTCTGTAGATCAGACTCTTCTGATTACTGCTCCAGCTCTACTGTCCCTTCTAGTTACCATGCCCCCATCATTTTCAGTGACGACTCTGGGTAGCTCTTGCCATTAAGAATCTTAGCATTTCCATTGAATTCTGGAAGCCCAATTCCATGACAGCAGTTCCCACTGTCATTTCTGTGCCACAAAGAATAACTGCCACAGAGCTCTGCAGGGATACTGAGTCACAGACTTGGTGAAGGGAATGTCCTCTGGATTCTCCTAAGGGACAGAATTGAAGGATGGATGAGCTGGTTTTACATTTAAGAACCCACTTAATCTTACGGTTTCCCCCAAGTCTTTGCTAACTTCTTTTATTCCAAATAGAGACAATGTTGCCTTCCCCTTCCCCTTCCCCTGAATATTTCTCTCAACATTATCTGAACACATTCTAGGATTGCTACATATTCAAGGCAGAGATGGTGCTAAACATCCTACAGTGCATAGGACAGCCTCCTGCAACAAAGACTTTTGCCACCCCAAATATCAGACATGCCAAGAGGAGGGATTCTGTTCTACGATATAATAAAGGAAATTCTGATGTTTTAGCATCATCTACCTTTGAGTTCAGATTTTATTCAACCAACTAGACTAACCAGTACACTGAAGCTAACACATTAAATCTAGAAAATTGATATTCAATGTGAGCCCAAATTGTTATGGACTAATCAAAATTTCATTTCTTGCACTGTAATCCAGCCCTGAGAATCCATTCTCATACCCATTCTCCAGATTTCTGTCTACACAAAATTGAGAGAATCAAGTAATTATTCTGTTAAATTTTGTCTCCTAACAGGTCATGTCTTATCCCTCATTCTCTTATATCAAAGTGGACTCCTGTCTGGTTACAAGTTTAGAAACAATGAGAGTCACCTTTTGTGTGCAAAGCAATTCCCTGACTTTACAAACTTCACAAAAAGCAGACTTACCTTCCCAAACAGGGTGGAAGTGCTGCTGCCCCTGGCAAAGGAGGCATGACAGAATGCAGAGATCCAAGGTCCGAGCTTCACAGGAGCTCTATACGAGCCCCATCCCATTTTCAATGGAAGGGATACCTTGCAAGCTTGGGAATTTGGTTTTGTACTGTATATAATTCAGCTACCCACATGATTAGACTTTGGGTCTTATTATTGAAAATCTCAGCTTTGTAGGCAGAGATGAAGATCTCTTTTAGGGTAATTAATTGAGCTTAGAAGTTAAAACTGAGCTCTTTCTTTTCATTCTCAAAGTTCTGCAATGCACTTAGCCTCATCCTACCCCTTATTCACTTAGGTGTTCTATATGTGTGAGCAACTACTAGTTTACCCAGAACCTTATCCTCTGTAGGCACATGATTATAGTGATAATTTAAATAATAGTTTAATAAAGTCCAGTTTATTTTCTACAATTCCAAAATCCAAAATTCTTATAAAATGTATGTTTATTATTAATTATCATTGTTAATCTCTTACTGTGCCTAATTTATAAATTATAAATTAAACTTACTTAGTATATATAGACTTACTATCCTTTATCAAAATGCTTGTGTCCAGAAATGTGTTTCTAATTTTTAATTTTTTTGGATTTTGGAATGTTTACCCAGATTTTACCAGTCAAGCATCCCTAATCTAAAAAATTCAAAACTCTCCAAACTCTGAAACTGCATCATATCAGTTTCATGTTCCACCTGTATATTTAGGGATCAGTATTAATCTGAGGTTTTAGGCAACTACTGGGGGTTTTGGAACATACTCTTTATGGGTTAAAGAGGAATCTATTTTCTTTTTTCCCTACTTGTCTTTTTAAAATTAATTTTAATTGAAAAATATGTACATATTCATTGTATACAACATGTGTTGAAGTTTGTATACATTATGAAATTGCTCAGGCTAGCTGATTTATGTATGCATTATTTCACATGTTTATGATTTTTTATGGTGAGAACACTTAAAATTTACTCTCTTAGGGAGTTTCAAAGAAAGTACAGTGCATTGATGCAAACTGTCATCACACTGTTGCAATATAGATCTCTTGAACTTATTTCTCCTATTTAACTGAAACCTGTGTCCTATGAACAATCTCTCCAACTCCTCACCCCCACCCATTTCCTGATAACCAACACTCTCTTCCCTACTTCTGTGAGTTCAATTTTTTTATATTCCACATATAAGTGAGCTCATGTGTTATTTGTCTTTCTGTGCCTGGCTTATTTCACTTAGCATAATGTCTTCCAGGTTCATTCATTTTGTCACAAGATAAGATTCCTTCTATTTTAAGGCTAACAGTGTTCAGTGTGTATATATCCCACTATTTCTTTATCTACTCATCCAGTGATCGACACTGGGTTAATTCCATGTCTTGAGTATTGTGAGTAATGTTGCAATGAACATGGGGGTGCAGATGTCTCTTTGATATACTGATTTCATTTCCATTGGTTTTATACCCAGTTGCTGGATCGTCTAGTAGTTCTATTTTTTATATTTTGGGGAACCTCCATACTGTTTTCCATAATGACTGTGCTAATTTGCCTTCTTACCAACAGCAGTTCACAGGTGCTTTTCTTCCACATCCTGGCCAGCTCTCATTATCTTTCATCCCCTTGAAAATAGCCGTGCTGCCAGGTGTGAGGTAATATCTCATTTTAAGATAATATCTCACTGATTTGCATTTTCCTCACAATTAGTGATGTTGAGTGTTTTTTCATGTACCTGTTAGCCATTTATGTGTGTTCTTTTGAGAAATGTCTATTCAGGTCATTTGTCCATTTTTTAACCAGGTTATTTATTTTCTTGCCATTGAATTGAGTTCCTTGTTTATTTTGAATGTGAACTCCATGTCGAGATACATGGTTTACAATATTTTCCCCCATTCCATGCGTTGTCTCTTGACCCTGTCGATTGAGTCCTTTTGGGGGCAGGTTGAATACCACATTTGTCTTTCTACTTTTTGTTGCCTCTGCTTTGGTTCTTTGTTTAGCTTTCTGTCTCTGTAACAAATACCTGAGAAAATCAACTTAAAATGAGCAAAGGAATATTTGGGCTCTGGTTTCAGAGGTTTCAGTCTGTGGTCACTTGGCCACCTTTCTGTGGGCTTGTGACAGCACAGTATATCATGGCAGAAGCATGTGACATAGGAGACTGTTCATCTCATGGTAGCTGGGAACCAAAGTAGGGGCAGGGGCTGGGATCCCAATGCCCAATGTCCCCCTCAAGGGCACACCTTCAGTAACGTAACTTCCAACAACTGTGCCTCAACTCCTAAACATTTCCACTACCTCCCAATAGTGTCGCAAGCTGAAGACCAAACCTTCCAACACACGAGACTTTGGTGGGCACTCTAGGTCCAAACCATAAAATGGTCATAGCCAAACACTCTTAGTCTAGGCCATTGAATGGTGTACAACTTTTCTCCTGTGTTTTCTTTTAGTAGTTTTGAAATTTAAGTCTTTAACCTATTTTTAGTTTATTTCTGTATGTAGAGATAAAGGTCAGTTTTATTCTTCTGCATGTGTATATGCAGTTTTCCTAGCACCATTTATTGAAGAAATTCTTCCCTTTCCCCATTGGTCCCTTGTTGAAAGCACTGAACCACAAATGCATGAATGTATTTATGGACTCTCTGTTTCATTGGAACATGTGGTCTGTTTTTGTATTAGTACAAAAACAGGTTACTGTAGCTTTGTAGTATATTTTGAAGTCAGATAGTTTGATGATTCCAGCTTTGTTCTTTTTGCTCAAGATTGCTGTTTTAGTCAGCTTTTTTGTTGCTCTGACTAAAAGACCTGACAAGAACAATTTTAAGGAGGGAGTTTATTTGGGGGCTCACAGTTCCAGAGGTCTCAGTCCATAGACAGCCAGCTCCATTCCTTGGGGCTCAAGGTGAAGCAGAAAATCATGGCAGAAGAGTGTGGCCGAGGAAAGCGGCTTACATGGTGATCAGGAATCAGAGAGAGACTAAGCTCAGCTCACAACATGTGGAACCCAAAGGCACCTTCTCCAGCCATACCTGATCTGCCTTCAGTTACTGCTCTGTTAATCTCCAAGAGGGGATGATTCACTGAGTGCGTTAAGGCTCTCATAACTCAGTCATTTCACCTCTGAGTGTTCTTGTTTGTCTCACACGTGTGAGCTTTTGGGGGACACCTCATACCTAATCCATAACAGTTGCTTTGGCTATTTGGGGGTCTCCTGTGGTTCCATATGAATTTTAAGGTTGTTTCTATTTTGACTCATTCTGTGTTGGTGGTGTCTTTAGTGCTTTCTAAACATAAGATCATTTCATCTACAAACAGGGACAATCTAGCTTCTTCCTTTCCAGCTTGGATATCTTTTATTTCTGTCTCATACCTGTTTGCTCAGACTAGGATTTCTAGTATTATGTTGAATATACATGGCAAAAAGGGGCATCTTTGCTGGGTTCTTCATCTTAGGGGAAAAGCTTTTAGCTTTTCATAATTGAATATGATGTTTGCTGTGGGTTTGAGATATGTGCCTTTTATCATGTTGAGGTACAGCCGTATTTTCAGTGGAAATAATTTATCTAGAGAAATCAAAGAATAACTTCAAAAATTACAGAGATTTTATAAATTTTTGATAAATCATATAGAGATATTTAAGTTGAGATCTTAGATTTATATGTGTATTTTTAATATATGAGGTTATTTGACTAATAAACAATTTATTCAGTAAATTAAATCTTTACAACTGAAATCTTATTTAAAATGCTCTAAAATAGTTTATACTTTTAAAATAATCTCTAAAGTTAGGTTCACTAGAAAGGAAAATGTTTTCATTTTGTTTTCCACAGTAGATAAATCTGTGGAATTCATGAAAACATAAGCTGAGGCAGAGGTCTAGGGTGTGTGGCTCAACAGATTCGCGTTGCCACATTCGACACGTGCAGAAAATCAAAACCAGTGGTGACTGAGAACGGAGAGGCCTTGACTCAACTTAGGGAAGGCAGAGAGCCCACCCATGATATCAACCCACAGAGGCTATGATCATTTTACAAAACCAGGTAAAATATTCTATTAGTGAAAATATGCAGAATAAATTGCAAAACATGGAACTCTGGTAGCTGAAGTTACTTTGTATACTCACCCAATAATTATAGTGCCAACTGATAATATGAACAAGTTGATCCTAGATTGGAAAGGCTTCCATCTTTTGGTAAAATTCTTCTAAAAGAACTAAATTGAGACCCAAAATAGACTTTCTTGCTTATGCAAACTCAGTTTTCAATACTGATAAACATTATAGATTTTTAGAAATAAACACAGTGATCACCTTGAAGGTTTACCATAGGAAAAAGCTCATTAGTTAATAAGTTTTGGAGGGACATATTCACTGGAACATTAAGACATTGGTGACCAAAATTTAATAGTAAATGACATCCTTGATGGTTTTTGGCTTAAATTTCTGCAATAACAAATGTTTACATAATGAAATATATCTCTATTTGTCAATTTTTAATATGCAACAAATCTTGAAGTAAGAGTTAATGCTGAAATCTAAGAAAGAAATATTACAATAGGGAATTCCTTTTTAGTCATATTATGGAATTATTCCCACAAAGACTCTTTTGATTTGATCTTTACTGTACAGGACTTTCATTATCAGCTTTATTGCTGAAATTACAATTCTTTTTCTCCTAAATCTCTTACTTTGCCCCATTTGGGGAGAAAATTTTATGATTTCTGCCCACCAAAAAAACTGACTAGTTTTTCCCTTCATCTCCTCTAACCCTCTTTCTCACCCTTCTTCCTTCCCTTATAGGATTTTAGGTATCTCTGCCAATATTAGAAATAATAAAGCTATCACATATGTTGGCATACAATTGTAATATTGCCTTAATATATTTTTAGCATCAGTATGGTTATTTTGATAGCTCCCTTTTCGTTGCTATTAATTTTTGTGTTCTTTCATTTTTTTATTAGACTTGTTTGATTTTTATCAAATTTTAGCTGTATTATTTCTTCCCTATTTCATATATTTCTGCTCCTACTCATATTTTTTCCTTCCTGCTCCATAATTTGAAAATAATTTGTTACTCTAGCTTCTTTCTGATACTTAAGTTATAATGTTCATCTGAACACTATTTCATCCCAGAGATCCTGATATTTTAAGCTTTTATTATCACTCAATTCAAAGCACTTTTAATTGAGCTGGGGATATAGCTCCGTTGGTGGAGTGCTTGCCTTGCATGCACAAGGCCCTGGGTTCAATCCCCAGCACCACAAAAAAAAAAAAAAAAAAAAAAAAAAAAGCACTTTTAATTTACTTTCCTTATGCCTTCTTCCTTGATATTTATAAGTGTGCCATTTAATTTTGAAATAGTTGACATGTGGGGGTGGGGTTCTATATATCTTAAGGTGATTGACTTTTAATGTAATAAGTCATGCAGGGAGCACAGTCTGCATGATTTCAAATTTTAAAAAAAAGTAATGGAAATGCTTTTTTAAAATTGGTTGTATTGGTTACATACATGTGAAAACTGATCAAATTGCATACTTCAAATATGTGCATTTTACTCTACTTCAATTTTACCTCAGTAAAGCTTTGGGGGAAAAAAAGAAAAAGAAAAATTGCTTTCCTAAGGTGGGTAGAATCCCATCAAAATAAAAGAAAGATGTGGAGTAGATGAAGGAGAGTGAGGGGGTGGGAGGAGGGATGGGATAAGGGAAGAACAGTGGGGTAGCTCTTATCTAGCTTTCCTGTGCACAAATATGAATATACCACAGTGAATCTCATCTTTATGAATATTCACAAGACACTAATTAAAAAATAAAACTAGAAGTAAATAGTAGAAAGATCAGTGGAGGAAAAGAAACAGGGGAAGGGAGGAGAAAGGGAAAGGGGATGTGCTAGAGACTGAATTATAGCAAGTTATACTCCATGCTTTAATATTTATGTCAGAATGAAGCCTAATGTTATGTGTAACTAAAATGAACCAATAGCCAGGCACAGTGGCCATGCCTGTAATCCTAGTGGTTCAGGGGGCTGAGACAGGAAGATCTCAAGTTCAAAGCCAGCCTCAGCAAAAGCAAGGTGCTAAGCAACTCAGTGAAGACCCTGCTCTAAATAAAATACAAAAATAGAGCTAGGGAGGTGGCTCAGTGGCTGAGTACCTGAAGCTCAATCCCCAGTACCAAAAAAAGAAAAAGCACCAATAAAAATTTGTTTTTCTTTCTTGATATCTTACTTGATATTTATTTAATTTCATAACTGACTGTAAGATACTACTCTATGTCTTATTATGATCTTAATTCCTGTTTTCCATATCCTACTGGTGAGAACATTGATCTCGTGTTTCTCAGGATCTTAAGTGCAGGCCTGCCTGGATCAGAATCCTTGTGAGGTAGGCTTCTGGTGAGGCTGCAGGCATCTCAAAGCCCAGCCAGTGGGGAGCTGAGGGATGCCCTGCCTCCACCGATGCCCGCAGGAGACATGAGCTGCTTTCCTTGTGGCTCTTCCTAGTCTACAGCATGGTAGCTTGCCTCCTTCATAGGGAGGAGAGATGGGGAAGAAGTGAGACAGGAGGGACAGGGGTTGAGAGAACAAAAGCCAAGGTCTCTTTTTAACCCAATCTTGACCATCACTTTGACTGTATTCCATCAGTTAGAAGGTGCAGATCACTGGGGTCTCTGGTAGGAGTAGCTACCACACTATTACGTCACACCATATACAGAAGTAACTAGGAATGATTCATAGGCCCAGACATGAAAAGGAAAATAATCAAACCTCTGGAAGAAAATTGAAGATTTGTGATAAGCAAAAAATTCTTACATGGGATACTAGAGTGACAAAAAGAAAAATTAATAAATTGGATTACATTAACTTAAATATTTCTACTCTACAGAAACCACCATAAAGACAATGAAAACAAAACAAAAAGATTTGCAATTAGTGTATCCAACAAAGGACTATATTCAGATTATTTTTAAACTTTTACAGTTTAATAACTGTTTGGCTGTTTACTGCAAAGTTAAACATATACTTAGCATAAACCATGTAATTTACTCATAGATATGTATGTACCCAAGAAAAATGAAAACATCCACACACACACAAAAAAAAAGGTGCACAAATATTTGTAGGTACTTTATAATGTCAAAAATGAGAAACCCAAACGTCCAGTTACAGATGCGGGGAGGAACGCTCAGCGTATGATGGAGCAAATGACTTGAAATGTGGAACATCACAGATGAATTTCAAAAAAGAGATGGGAAAGAAAGCCAGACATAAAAGAGTGCATCTTGTATGATCCATTCATAGGAAATTCTGGAAAAGGCAGTTCAAATTGATAATGACAAAGCAGTTTGGTGGATATTTAGAACTAGGATTGGGAGGTAGCAGAAATGACCACAAAGGGATATAAGGGAAATTTTTAAAGTGACAGACATATTCCATGTTTTAATTGTGAATATGTGTTATTTGTCAAACCTCACCAAACTGCTCCCAGTGACTACACTTCATTTTCCACAGTTATATCCCACCAAGATGGGTTTTAAAAAACAGTACAGTGGACAGGGGATACAGCTAAGTGGCAGGTTGCCTAGCATGCGTGAGGCCCAGGGTTCCACTCCCTGCACTGCAAAATAAATGAATAGAAAAAAATCTTTTTTGTATGTTCAATCTGCTACTATATCAGCCTGTTGAGTTTTTATCTTTAAATGTCTAGAAGTTTGTTTTAGCTATTTTTTAAGACTGTTATTTTATATTCTTGTTGCTTCTGGATCCTTGGCTGATATTTTCAGGTTTTTCTATGTACTTTTCTTTAAATGCAATTTATTGCAAACATCATTTCAAAGTCTTGTATGATAATTTCACTGTCTACCATTGGACATGTCTGGTTGTTGTTTTGTTTGTTTTTCATTTCCATGCATGTGGTCTGGTTTCTCTATCTGCTTATTAGTGATGCCCTTGAGGGTTTTTGTTATGTCGCATCTTCTGGGTGCCTGAGAACAGTAGGAGGTGTGAGTACTTCAGCCATGGGTAGGATTTCTTCCATACCCTATGTTTGTTCTTGGAGGTAAATCTGGTTTGTGGCCACACTCATTATGTCTATTTTTTTTCTTTTCTCCTCCTGCTTTGCTCATGACCAAAGTAACTTCTCTGTAGTCTTATGACTTTGAGAGATAAGCATGAACTCGGATGAGCCTCACCTTTACCCTAAGGGAACTTACCTTTGGGATCCCAGATCAGTGATAGAGAAGTTCTCTCTGCCATACTGCTTTCTGTGTGTGGTAACACGGCCAGATCCCAAGAGTGAGATATTGAAAATACCATTTGAGTTGGAGGAAGTGCTTTTGCTCCAGTGTTCTGTTTGCTTTTATAGTTATTAGCTTTCATTCAAAAATGGTCTTGGAATTTTTTAGTATATTTTAATCTCTTTAATGCTTTTAAAGTGTCGTGGTAGAGTTTTCAATGGATTGATTAATCTGGGTAATTTAGTGTGCCTTTAAATTGGATCCATATAGATGATCTTTAAAAATATTCTACCTTTAGCTGGAATTCCATGGTAGAACACTTATAAGATCCTGGGTTCCATCCCTAGCACCACAAAAAAAAAAAATAGATAAATAGCAACAGCAACAGGTGTGTGTGTGTGTGTGTGTGTGTGTGTGTGTACATGTGTTCTATCTCACTTGGCATAGTGCAATATACCCTGGCAAAAGCCAGGCTCTAAAAACTCACACAGAGTTTACATGTACTGTGTGATTTGCAGTATCCAGGAAATTTAAATAAACTGTGGCTACAAAATAAGTAAGAACTATTGCAGAGCATTAGCATTAGGGTTATTAAAGCCAGTGTTGCACTTATTACTTTTTAATTAAGGAACATTAGCAGTTGATCTTAGTATTATTTCTCAACTAAAAGACTATGTTATATACTCTTGTATTTTAACTGTTACCTTGTGTGACATATGGTAAGACCAGATGAGAATCAAGAGAGAGAAAATGGAAAGAGTTTTATGGTTTGTCATCCTCACAGTTCCCGAAATGAACACAGTATACCACACAGGGCATGCAGGGGAGCACCCAGGTTGGTCACAAGGCTCAGGGAGAGGAAGGAACATGGAGCAAGTGCCTTTAGTGTGGTCTTCTTGGGAGGGAACTGATAGGATTGGCTGATTTGAATAATTTCTGTGTGCTCTGGGGCACAGGGACTGTTCCTGGTCATCTAGTACCTGGCCCTGGGTCATTAGAACAGGTGTAGAGTGGCCCAGTGTGTGAGAACCCAATTAGGGAAGAGGCTGCTCAGGAAGGGAACCTGAACAGCCGCTAGCCAACAGCTCAAACTAAATCAAGACAGCATTTAAAAACAGCTGGATTATTCCTTGAAGCAACTTCTGATGTAGAATCCTGAGCCTAGGACACAAGGACACAGGGATCTAATGAGCTGGAAGTATGTGACCTTATCAGAGTTGGAATGGTAGAAGAAAAATGCCCGAGGCATTGGCTGAGATCTTAAAAACATTCTGGGAGAGTGTACACTAATTACTACTACTAATCTACTTCTTGATGAGCAAGGGTATCCTGGAAAGGCTTAGCACCCCACTCCCTAGCATAATGGTTTCTCTCTGTCAGTATGTTTTGATGATTAGAAACTGCAGACCGACTCAAGGAAAGCTTTTGACACTCAGCAGATATTTTTTGTGTAAAGTTTAAGTAAAAGAGACACCCCTTGATGGGTCCCACTATATTTAATTTTTCCATAGTTCTCAAAAAAAAAAGAAAAAGAAACTAGTATGATATGACATTATCTTTGTATTGAAAATAACATGTAAATTATTAAAATGATATATATTAACTGAAAGAATAGAAGCTGATTAATATTTTACTTGCTTGCTTTATTGAATTAGTAACCTGTCTGGACATACCTGAATCTGCTCTGATTCAGAGTCCCAGTACCCTCTACAAGTCCTCATTGAGATTACTGGCATATTGGTTCGCCCTCTCTTCACTCTACTAAGCTCAGAATTACACCTTGCAAATTAAAATGTCTTAATTCTTCAGTTTGCACACTTACACAAATACATCCAGAAACAAAAACAAATCCCTGAAATCTCTTTCATTTATATAACAAACAGGTGAGTGACAGTTCTTCTTAGGCTAAGCCTTCTTCTAGATTCCAGAAACAAGAGGGAAATGTAAAGCTTGCCCTTAAGAAGTTTCCCACGTGTTTCTCCTTGTAACACCCAACATTATCAATGGTCATATTTCAAACTTGTCTCTCTACAGTTTTCTTCTCTGCCTTCTGCGTGTGACTGTCAGCTCTATAAAGTCACTTGCTTCTTGTTCTCCACCAAGTTCCAGTCTAAAAATCTCCATTGCTGAGGGAATGAATGAAAGCTAAGGGATTGTTTCAATCATTGTTTCTTTTTTGCAGAATTTTAGCTTCCAAAATCTACCTGAACTTTGTGAAAAAATGATCAAGTATAATGTTCCCCAGTATTTAAGAGACATCACTAAGAAACTTGAATTCCCATAATGATGCCATTGCTTTATACTGCAATTGGTTTCTCATAAACTTTTGAAAGTGCCGCTGATCTAGAATTGTTATGGAAACTGTTAATAAAGGAATACATAGTCTGGGATATAGGCACTGGAATTAATTGGATGAAATAATGTTTTAAAAAATCAGTCCTGCTCATAGTCAAGATCCTACTTCCAGAGAAAACATTACATAAAACAAAAACGTGGCTCAGATTATTTCTCCAATCATGTTTGAACTCCTGTGTTAACATATAAGTACACATTGATCACAGAACACAGACACTTGTCCCTGGTGGTTACTGACAGAGTACTTGTTGATGGATTTGCACATAATGAACATGAATATTTGTGTAAACATAGCCATCCATAGCATAGTGCTAGGTACTTAGTAAATGTCCTTTAAAAGTTTAAAGGTGATTTATTGGGGAATTATTAGAGTGTGATAAGGGGAGTTTGCTATCCAGCAGTGCAAGGCCAAATTCTTGGTGCAATACCAGCATCTTGAGCCAGCAGAGCTGGCAGACATCTGCCCTGGAGGTGTGCATGGGAGTGCATCCCGTGTCAGAAACCCTTGGCCGTCTGCTTCTTGTTATTCCATCTGAGCACTGGAAATTAATTGTTTTTCAGGGAGTTTGGGGTTGTTTTTAGCTGAAATTCAGATACTCTGCAAGAAGCCCTGTAGTTCCAGTAGCTGTGATCTTCAAAGTCACCTGGATGTGGCCCGTGGAATGACTAGGAGAGTCTACTGCCAAGGGCTCCTCTCTCTGCCTCCTTCCCTGAACCTCCCCCATCAGTCACCAAGTCTGGCTGGTTCTGCCTCATTAATAATTTCAAGTTCATTTGCCTCCATCCCCACTACTGCTGCCTTGATTCAAGGTGTCTCTTACCTAAGTGGCTGCGGCAGCTTTCTGGCTGGTATCTGAGACTCCAGGCTGTCTCCCCTCCAAGCCCTTCTCCCTCTGCAGGAAACAACCTCTACAGTAGGATCCTGGTGATCCATTTCACTCCCTGTCTTCTGTCCTTCCTCGGGAAGAGGCTGGCTGTGGGGATTTTCTCATCTGGCCCTTATGTGTTTCCAATCTCATTGATCAGAACTTCTCACTTATTACTCTTCTCTCCATAAGAAGATTTTAGAGAGACCTTCATCACCTTGAGGTCTCTTTATGATAATGAGAGATTAATATTACCAGTTTTAAACATCAAAATAATACCCTAAGTGCCCAGTGCTTTAAAAATAGTTGTTAGGTATAAGCCAGCCAGACACTTCTCTTTGTTAAATGACAATTACCCAGGAAAGAATCATTCTTCCTTTTTTTTTTCTTAAACTTTAACCCTCCAACAATTCTATAAAGAAGGGACTACTTTTTTTTAAATATTTTTTTTGTTGATGATGGACCTTTATTTTGTTTATTTGTATGTGGTGCTGAGAAATGAACTCAGTGCCTCACACATTCTGGGCAAGCGCTCTTCCCCTGAGCTACAACCCCAGCCCAAGAATCATTCCTTTTAAAAGTCCGGGGAGGGGGGCGTGGCAGGCAAAAATCTCTGTCCCCAAGAAGCTTTCGTTCTAATAGGAGAGACAGACAGTAAACAAAAGAAAGTAGATGTACTCTGTGTAGATAATGGTCAGCACTATAGAGGAGAATAAAGCAGAAAAAGGAAATGGGCAGTGTGTCTATTTTTGACATAAACAGTTTAGAAAGGGTCAACAGGAATCTTTGTTCTTCTTTATCTTCCCTTTTCTCTGCCCTTCTGCCTACTTCTCTTTCTCATTGTCCAAAAACAGGACAAAGTTGATTAGATCCCGCTCATTGTCCTCCATATACAACTGAAGGTAGCTGGAAAAAAACCACACAGCCTGCTGGGTAGTCTCTAAATCCATGACCCGGTGCCAGGGTGGAAGAGCAACTGCTTTGCATGTGCAGCAGCCTGCGCTCCATCCCCAGCCCCAAAATAAAAAATTAAAATTAAAAAAATTCACATTCCCCCAAATGCTGCCAGGCAGTCATTCTGTATATTCTGTTCTCTTTGGTGATATTCAATACCCTTTTAATTCTCCTCAGTCTTTGGCATCTACTCTTTCATCATCACTTTCAATTGATAACCTCAGGACCTCAGTTCCTGTTTCACTGAGAAAAGAGAAAGCATAGAGAATTCCACAGTTTGTGACCCTCTGTTGGTCTTCTTCTGCACATCTGTCCCCATCTACTCTGTATAGCAATCATCTGTCCTTTCTTGGGTATAAGGCCAAACTCTTCATTTGTCCCTAGCTTCCATTTCTACTTGGCTATACTTCCTCCTTGTTGGATTCTCATTTAAATATAAAGAATCTTTCTTGACAGCAACGTCCCATAAAAATAGAAAGCCTAACATCACATCATGACATGGGTAACTGCACTCAGACAGAAACAAACAGGAATAATCCATGGAATAAGCAATTTAAAGCCAACCAGCTGACTTTCTAAGGAGCATTCCTGCTCAAATGAAATCTTGGCTTGGAAATTCATCTGGATATTCACCCCCACAATCAGGTCTGCCCAGCAGGCCCCAGTTGGCGACAGCCAGGCCTGGCCTAGAGCCCAGATAGCAGTCTGTGTCTCGATCCAGCTGTGTGCTTAAATTCAGTATTACTAGGTGTTTGCTATCTTTTTCCCCCTATTTCAAAGCTTACCCTTTTTACTGCCCAGCCTTAAAAACCAAGTCTTGGTTAAATGACTTCCCAAGCACTAAATAAGTCAAAACCATCAAATTTTTAGTAATTTAGTGATTTTTTTTTACCTCTTAGATAAAAGGAAAAAAGGAAATGGAATATTTCCTTCAAAATCCAGAGAATAATACCATCATATGACATCAAACTGGGTAAGATTATTGTTTTTCTTTTATTACGTAATTTAAAGAGAGAAACAGTAAAGGTATTAACATCAGCATGAAAGCAGTCATGTCCCTGTGGCCAGAAACACTACATTCTGAGTTGGGGAGTCAGACTATAATAGAATAATGTATTGCAGGTTTACTTTGACACCAAGTTTTTGGCAAGTTTGATCTTCATTTAAAAAAAAAAATTAAAATCTATTTTTTTAATTTGTTCTTTTGAGATATAAATGACAGTAAAGTGTATTCAGACATATTGTACCTACACAGAGTAAAACTTCTCATTCTTATGGTTGTACATGATGTGGAGTTACACCAGTTGTGTATTCGTATATGAACATAGAAAAGTTATGTCGGATTCATTCTACTGTCTTTCCTATTCCCATTTCTCCTCCCCTCCCTTCATTCCCCTTTTGTCTAATCCAATGAACTTCTATTTTTCCCTCTCCCCGCCCTTATTGTGTGTTAGCATCCGCATATCAGAGAGAACATTTGGCCTTTGGTTTTTTGGGACTGGCTTATTTCACATAGCATGATAGTCTGCAGTTCATGCATTTACTGGCAAATGCCATAATTTCATTCTTCTTTGTGGCTAAGTAATATTTCATTATGTGTATATGCCACATTATTTTTATCCATTCATCTGTTGAAAGACATCTAGATTGGTTCCATAGTTTAGCTATTATGAATTGAGTTGCTATAAACATTGATGTAGCTGCATCATTATATTATGCTGATTTTAAGTCTTTTGGATATATACCAAGGAGTGGGATAACTGGATCAAATGGTGGTTCCATTGCAAGTTTTCTAAAGAATCTCCATACTGCTTTCCCAGAGTAGTTCTACCAATTTGTAGTCCCACTAGCAATGTATGAATGTGCCTTTTTCTCTACATCCTCACAGAGGCAGGATTTGAATCTGTGTCTCTCTCACTCAGACATTGATATGAATTAAGCCCTGCCCAAATACCTCCAGAAAACAGATATCCTCTATGATGTGAGAAGCACAAGTGTGCAATGAAAAATAGTTCCTTATTTCTACAAATTTAAATTTATGTCAAACTCAACTTGTGTGTCATTGCTAAGGACAGCCATTGCTCTCAAAGCTTATTAAGTAATGGCTCAAAAATGAATGGGAACATCTCACACTATTCTGCACCAGCGACTGAAAGCATCCTGTTCCTTTCATCTCCAGTCTAGGCAGAGTCCTCTAGGACAGCCTTTCTTTCCAAAGTGTCTCATCTGGATGCTTAACTGACTTTGACAGCCATTTAGATATTGAAAATCATGAGACTTAGAATCATGTTTAACAACAGCCTTAAACATTGAAATATTAGTTTTACAGACATAGAAGTTTCCTCTTTTAAAGGTGAGTGACTGACTTAAACTCTTAGTAAAGGAGTCATTTGTGGTTTATAAAAAGTCAGAACATTAGACTCAAACCCAAGCCCTGCCCCACAAATGTGTGATTATATATAAATCACTTGATTTTTCAAAACTTCAGTTTTATATTCGATAAGATTAAAAGCTACAGTAGATGGCAGGCTTATTTATGAAATAGTATAAATATCAAAATATTAAAGCATCTAGACTGTAAAGCATCATGCAAATATGACATATTAATGAGTTAGAAATAGTCTTTATCCAGATTTTTTTTTTTTTTGGTTTTTGAATTAAATTACTGTCCCTGAATTGCTAGTCCTTGAATATCCTTGAAATATTTTCAACTTTTTTATTTTATCATCTATCCTTTTAAGAACAAAGGGATATTAATTGTTGTCATTGCTTTTCCTTATGTCAGTTCAGTGTAACACAGTTTTTAATAAATCACAGTCCTCCCTCCTTTGAACTCTCTTTTTAAAGACAGAGGATAGTGAACCAGAATTTTCCAGCCATTGCCTCTCCTGTTTCTTGGATCAGAGGCCAGCTGCGGGTTTTGTTGTTGTTGGGGGTGGGGGGCATTGAACCCAGGGTCTATGCATGCTAGGCTGACACTATACCACTGAGCTGCACCTCTAGCCCCCTGTTTTTATTGTATTTGAAAAATACCATATTATGTGACATTTGGGGTGGGTAAAGTAGGTTAAGGAGGACTATAGGTTGAGTATTCCTTATCAGAAATGCTGGAGAACAGAAGCGTTTTGGATTTGGAGCTTTTTCAATTTTTGGAAATATTCCACATATCTTGGGGAGGAGACCCTAGTCAAAACATGCAATTCTTTACTGTGTGTGTGTGTGTGTGTATGTGCGTGCACACGCTAGGATTAAACCCAGGGCCTCTTACATGTCAGTCAAGCACTCTACCACTAAGCCACATCCCCAGCCTCCTGAAATTCATTTTTGTTTTTCATGCAGTTTCTACATATAGCCTAAAGGTGACTTTTTACAGCATTTTTATTGCACCTGCAGGCTGACTGTGACCTGTCACACGAGGCTGTATGTGGAATTGCCCACTCGCGGCATCATGCTCATTCCCTAAGCACTTCAGATCTCAGGTTTGAATTAAGGATGCTCAATCACACTGCAATATAACAAGGGCCGGGAATGGTAGCACAAGTCTCTAATCCCAGCTACTTGGAAGACCAAGCAGGACAACTTAGCAAGAGCCTGTCATGAAATAAAATTTTAAAAAGACTGGGGATGTAGCTGAGGAATAGAGAGAGCACTTGCTAAGCATGCACAGGCCCAGGGTTCAATCCCAAGTTCCACAGAAACTAATGAGAAAGTAGTGAGCAAAAATAGATAGGTTGCATTTTTTATATGCTTTGAAATTTCTGGACATTATCATTTTCTTTAGACATCTTTTTAAACAAGGAATAATTGTGTTTAAATATTTCATTACATGATTTATATGATTATGAAAATGTGACAAAGCACTGTGAACAAGGTTTCATTGTTTATATTCAGGATTTCATAAAGGAAGACCTCGTTTTTTGTGGACATTTAGCCTTGGCCTAATGTACCTGTGCTGGCTATTAAAACCACTGGATTAGAAATGGAAACACTTCCTAATATGCTAAGAATGCCTTCCAGCAGTTCTCCACTGTGTTGGTGTGCCCTGACATAGTGCTACTAAAGCATTTACTTTAAAAGTAGAAAGCATTTCACAAGATTGTTGCATTGACTCTTCCCCTTTGTAAAAGGATTATGTATTTGATAATAATACAAAACAGTATAATATTTTACCATATGAGGAGGCAGCACAGCATTGTAGATAAGAATACTGACTCAGGAGTCAGTCAGACCTGAATTTGAAACCCATATAGCTTCAACCCCTTATACTTATCTGTAAACCCCAAATGCTATTATAAGACTTCATTTTTATGATAACAAATATGAAGTTTTGACTCCACGCACAGCGTGTTAAATATTTAGAAAGGAAACAGGGAACTCTGGGTTTAGGGAGTAGTTTTTATTAAGTGCTAAGAGATTATTGCATTCAAACTAAACCATGATACAGTGTATGAGATGTGTATGAGAAGCTTTTGTACATATTTCACCTTTAATTATGTGAAAAATTACTTGTTCTAGAAAGCACTGGATTTTAGGTAAGATTTATATACATGAATAATATTCCTACCCACAGGAAACATAAATAATACCAACAAACATACACCGAATCAATAAGGTGTATTTACCAAAGTGTTTTCAACTGGCCTGTCTCACCTACTAGTCATAATGCAAATTCACATGACAGTCATCATAAGTTTATCATTTTTGATGTAGAAAATTTTATACTTATTCCAATGAAAACCTATGTTATAAAGGTGACGGTCTATCCTGGACATACGCATGGTAGCAGCCCTCCTGAGCACTAGCAGTTGATGTGTGCTTGCCTTGTACCAGTGGTGGTTCCAAGTGCTGCACAGTACTTCCATCTCACTGGGGAAGGATTCTTTTGCTCTCCTTAGAGGTAGTGTTATTTTTAGAGTGATTAAGTAGTACAGCCCAAGTCTTCAACCAGTTAGGTCTTTCATTAATAATAAATTGAAAAATAGGCAACAGAACAATATATTTAAAAAACAAAGTTTCATTTGATGCATTTGACTCTCCTTATAGTGTTTTCCCCATATATCGTGTCATTCATATAAAATGTGTTTTTAGCAGCTTTCAGAAATGAGCCTCTTCAGATAGACCCTAGCATGCTTCTTCCTGATACACCTTAGTGGTACCATCTTCAGCATCAAAGGCTTCCCCTGAACAAATGCTAGTGCTTCTTGGTTTCCCAGTTATGCTGTACTCAACAAATCTTGAAAATACTTGACAATTTGCCTTTGCCATTTTATAACAATTAAATTCTTGTAAGTTTGCTATTTTCTGGCTTGCTGCTTGCCTACTTATTTGCGATAGCTAGGAAAATATTTGAGACAAAATCAAATATAAATACAGCCAAAAAAAATACTTAAGATGCTGGAGTCCTCTTAGCTTCCTTTGAAAACCTCTGTTACTTCTGGCAATGGACAATTATGATCACAAGGTACCTGCAATTTCTTATGGTAATTAACTATAGCCATAATTAAATACAATAAAAATAAAATAATTTTCACCTGGGAAATAATTTTCCTGACAACATAAAAAAGCTTAGGATCAGAAGCTTTTTAAAAATTTTAATTTTATTGATTTTGGCTGTGATTTTAATTATTTCCTAACTTCTGCTTTTGGTTTTGAAAAGGAAGTTGTTCTTTTTTTTTCCCCCTAGGGCATTGAGACGTAATGTTAGAGACGTTAATGTTATTTATTTGATATATAAATAAATTTATATAAATTTATTTGATATATAAATTTCTTTGAGACGTTAATGTTATTTATTTGATGACTTTCTATCCTTTTAATGAATGAGCTCGATGTATCTTAGAACCACCTTCGTAGTGTCCCAAGGATCTCAATAGGTTGTGTCACTGTTCTCATTTACCTCTAAGTATTTTTTCATTTCAGCCCTGATTTCTTCTGCAACCCAGTGGTCATTCAATAGTATATTCTTTAGTCTCCAGGTGTTAAGAGTAGCTTCTATTTTTACTTCTATCGTTGATTTCTAATTTCATTTCGTTACAATCTGCTAGAATGCAAGGTATTACCTCTATTTTTTTGTATTTGCTGAGTTGCTTTGTGGCCTACGACATGGTCTGTTTTAGAGAAGGATCTATGTGCTACTGAGAAGAAAGTATATTCAGTCATTGATGGATGAAATATTCTATATCTGTTAAGTCTAAATTATTGATTGTATTTTTTAGTTCTATATCTTCTTTATTTAGTTTTTGTTTGGAGGATCTATCCTAACATTGATGAGAGAAGTGTGTTAAAATCACCCAGTATTATTATGTTGTGGTCTATTTAACTTCTGAAATTGAGAAGGGTTTGTTTGATTGTTTGTTGTATGTAGATGCTCCTTTGGGGCACAAATATTTATGATTGTTGTGTCTTGTTGATGTATAATTTCCTTGAGCGGTATGAAATGTCCTCCTTTGTCCGTTCTGATTACCTTTGGCTTGAAGTCCACTAGACTCTTCAACAGATGGTTCTGGGAAAACTGGAAATCCTTATGTAGAAGAATGAAATTTATCCCCTATCTCTCAAAGTGGATCAAGGACCTAAGCATTAGACCAGAGACCTTGCGCCTACAAGAAGAAAACATAGGCACAACACTCCATCATATGAGCTTAGGAACTGACTTCCTCAACAAGACTCCTAAAGCACAAGAAGTAAAATCAAGCAAAGGAAACAATCAAGATGTGAAGAGAGAGCCTACAGAATGGGAGAAAATCTTTGCCACATGTACCTCAGCTAGAGCATTAATCTCCGGGATATATAAAGAACTCAAAAAACTTAATAGAAATAAAATAAATAACCCAATCAATAAATGGGCAAAGAAACTGAACAAGCACTTCACAGAAGTATGCTGATTTTAAATCTTTAGGTATATACTGAGGGGTGGGATAACTGGGTCAAATGGTGGCTCCATTCCAAATTTGTTGATGATTCAATCAATAAATACATGAAAAAATGTTCAACATCTCTAGCAATTAGAAAAATGCAAATTAAAACTACACTGAGATTCCATCTTACTCCAATCAGAATGGCAATTATCAGGAATACAGGTAACAATAAATGTTGATGAGGATGTGGGGAAAACATTCACTCATACATTGATGGTGGGACTGAAAATTGGTATAACCACTGTGGAAATCAGTTTGGAGATTCTTCAGAAAATTTGTAATGGAGCCACCATTTGGCCCAATTATCCCACCCCTTAGTATATACCTAAAGATTTAAAATTAGCATACTGCAGTGATGCAGCCACATTAATATTTATAGCAGCTCAGTTCACAATAGCTAAGCTATGGAACCAACCATCCCTTCAACATGAATGAATAAAGAAAATATGGCATATATACACAATGGAATATTACTCAATCATAAAGAAGAATGAAATTATGGCATTTGCCAGTAAATGGATGGAACTGGAAATTTATCAGACTAAATGAAATAAGCCATTCCCAAAAAAACAAAAGCTGAATGCTCTCTCTGATATGCAGATACTAACACAAAATAAGGGGGATGGGAGGAAAGAATAGAAGTTCATTGGATTAGACCAAAAGGAATGAAAAGAAGAGTGAGAGATAGGAATAGGAAAGACAGTAGGATGAATAAGACATAACTTTCCTGTGTTCATATGTGAATACATGACCAGTGAAATTTTACATCATGTACAACTTCAAGAATGGGATCTCAATTAGAATAATTTATACTCCATGTATGTATAATATATCAAAATACTGTCGTGTATAACTAAAAAGAACAAATAAAAAATTCAAACTGCTCTATGGTATCTTCTTTCACTTTGAAGTTTAATTTGTAAAATTTTAATTTTAATAATTCCCTCTTACTCTTTTATCTTGAAGTGTATGTAACAGAATATTGAGCTTCCAAAAGGAAGCTCATTAACTTATGAATATGTAACTTCTATAACTAATATCTCTACAAATTTACAGAAATATGAAATCTTTGCTATATTATATATTAAATTTTAAAACTTTACAGAAAAAATTATATGTGATCTTCCCTACCAAATATTAAAGTATAAATCTGTGTGGTGTTATTAGCACAGATGTAGGAACAGAATGCAGAAAAGCAGAGACCAGAGGCTGGAGATTCAGCTCAATTGGTAGAGTGCTTTCTTCCCATGCACAAGGCCTGGGTTCCGTCCCCAGCACCACACACACACACACACACACACACACACACAGCCAATGGTAAAGAGATGCCTTTAGAAAATCATCTAGAATATTCCTTACTCTGGGGGCTGAGGTTGTGGCTCAGTGGCAGAGCACTTGCCTCGCGCATGTGAGGCCCTAGGTTCAATTCTCAGCACCACATAAAAATAAATAAACAAAATAAAGATATTGTGTCCATATATAACTAAAAAAATTTTTAAAAAAGAATATTTCTTACTCTGTACATAAACTAAATTCCACATATATTAAATAGCTAAATATAAAAAGGAGACATCAGAAGAAGTCAGACTTTTTTATTCTCCCAGAATGGAGAAGTGTTTCTAATCAAAACATAATCCAAAAGAGGAAGAGTAACTAATTGATCTAACCGTAAAAGTAAAAAATGAATATTCTATATGAAGGAAGATACTAAGCATAAATACTATTTGTATTTTAAATAGCATACTAGAAAAATAAAACAAAAGATGAATATGCAAAATTCACCAAGTTCCACAAATTAAGAAAAACGTTAACAACCAATAGAAAGATGGACAAAATGCATGAACTGGCAGCTCACAAAAGCAGAAAGGCAAAACTCCTTTAAACGTGTCAGAGCAAGTTCAGCCTCACTTGTATTAGAAGCAATTTTAAGCAATAGTTTTATTCATCAAGTTAGCAAAAATGTCAAAGATGGTTAACATCCATTGCCTGCAAGTACTTGGTAAACAGGAGTCGTCAGAGGGTTCTGGCAGGAAAGTAACTGGCAGAAATCTCCATGGTGTGGTCCTTTTATAGCTCCCAGGATGGACCTCCAGAGGTACTCCATACGCGTTAAGAGCAGTAACACTCCCGTCCCTGTGCTGGTCAGGTCTCCCACATCTTTAACTATGGCTCTTAAAGGACGTGCTTCACTCTGATTTCTCTGTCATCAGTTTTTCCCCATTCTATTCCATGTTTTGTACTGTTTTCAGAATTATCTTACTAAAAATTAAATATGATGTTAGCCCTGCCCACTTGACAACTCCTGATTTTGGAGCATTTTGGATTTTCACTTTCTGAATTAGTGATGCTCAATGTGTGTGTTTGTGTGTGTGTGTGTCTGTGTGTGTGTGTGTGTGTGTGAATTATTTACACAGCACCTGAGCCTAGGAAGTTTCCTTCACTCTCTAAAACATTATAATTTTTCTTTTTCTAAAATATTATTTTAGTTGTAGATGGACACAATAGTTTTATTTATTTATTTTTATGAGGGGCTGAGGATTGAACCCAGGGCCTCACACCTGAGAGGCAGGCACTCCACCCCTAAGCTACAGCCCAGCCCTGTAATTTCTTGACTGTACATCTTACCTAGCATGCACGAGGCCCCGCACTGGATCCTCAGCACGGGGGTAGGGGAGGGGGGATGATCAATCTAAGTAGATATTAGAATAGTGGTCACTAGAAACTAGGGAGAGCAGAGGGTGAGGGATAGAGGGAGGTTGGATTATGGTGACCAAAGTACATTTGCATAGGGGGAATAAGCTGTAATGCCCTAAAGCACAGTAAGGTCACTGTAGTTTCCAATTTATTATATCCTTTATTAAGAACTAGAACACAGAAGTTCAAAGCTTCCCCATAACAACAAATAAATCAATATGTGTTTAAGGAAAACTGCTAATTGCCCTGATTTTTATCACTCCACATTGCATACACAATTGAAGTATCACATTGTATTCCATCAGTGTGTACAATTATTATGTGTCAATTTAAAAGAGAATGAATTGGAATAATAAACTCTTTTAAGGTTAGAATTTCTCAAACTTTTTTCACATATAAAATGACTTTTTAAAAAAGGTAGATTGATTGGGTTTTCCTTTTTTATTTTTAGTATTAATGAAAGGTGCTGACTAAAAGGATCAGATGTAGACGGAGTGAGAGCGGAGACAGGAGAGAGGGACGACCTGGGCTAGTTTGTGCCTTCTGTGTGGATGTCCTTCCCCAGCTCCCACCTGGAAAGGTTTTCTTCTCTCCAGACCCCCAACTCAAAAGCCATTTTTTCTATGAGGTTTTCTTCTTTCCCTTGAAAGATTTATGTCTTTTATGTTCTTACACACCCATACCATTCTGCTCATTCCTTTTTATAGCACTAACTGAATTATGATAGAAACTATCATTTATGTCTTTACAAAACTATGAGCTAACATCTTACGTGACATATTCCATAAAATTGAAACAAGCTATTTAATAAGATTATATTGAATAAAAGAGTTGAACAAATGATTTTGCAACATGTAACATTTGCTTCTTTTATTCAAAACCAACTTTGCATGTGTGTGCACATGCATGTATGTGTCATTACAAAGTTTTGGGTTTTGGAGCATTTTGAGTTTCCACTTTTTGGATTAGTGATGCTCAGTGTATGTGTGTGTGTGTGTGCATGCGTGTATATGCATATTGAATTATTTACACAGCATTTGAGCCTAGGAAGTTCCTTTCACTCTCTAAAACATAATTTCTCGGCTGTACATCTGTAATGTTTGGCTGCCATAACTGCTTTTTTTAAGGCTTTTTTTTTTTTTTAAATTAACAGGATGAGAGGCAGCTGCAGGTACTGGCAGATTACAAAATGCATAATTACTAAAAGTAACTGAAGCATATTATACTATAATTCAGCAGGAAAAAAAAAAACATCTGGCACATGCTATGTTAATTTGTCATAAGAGAGTTTTGAAGGAAGTGCTTGCTGCAGCTGGCAGATCTGTCATCCCCCTGAAGTGAATAGTGCACCTTTTGTTTTAAATTCTCTCATATACTATAGGATAATGCATTGTGTGAGTTGATCTTTAGCCATCACTACAGGATTGCATGTATTGAAGGAGTTTTCCTTTATGTTATAGCAACCAAAATCTACATGGCTCACCTTTATTGAAAACTGTGCTTTAATTATAACAGGATGATCTGAACTATTATAGTAATTAATTATAATGCCTCAGACATTGGCCCAAATGGAATCTTCTCCTCTCATGCGTTAAGGAGCATCTCTGACTTGTTTTACTTAAACTATTCACAGTGTTTCCAGAGACTGCCACATTGTAGGGAAGGCCTTGCTCTTACCCTCCTAACTATGCCATAAAACATTCTAATGCCAACCTTTTTGAAGGAATGTATATTTATAGCTCTCTACTGGGCATCTCTGTACATTAAACTCAATATGTTCAACCCAGCCCAAGTTTGACCTTCATCTCTTATTTCCCACTTCCATGGTAGTATCTACCCATTGCTCAAGCAGAATTCTGAGTGTCATCCTGAGCTCCTTCTCTCACATCTCTAAATCCCATGCTACTAATTCCACCTCCTAAATATCTCTGAATCTGTCCATTTCTCTCCAATTACTATAGTTCGAGCTATCAACAATACTTACCTGAATTACTGCTAAAATTTCATGATTTGACTACTGTCTTACATCCTGTTTTTCCTGCTGCAATCAGCAAGATGTTCAGATGTTCAAATCTAATCACGTCAGTTCTTCTTAAAGCAAGTCACTGCCTCTCTGCTGTATTTAGGATAAATCTTATTTCCTATCCTGACATACAAAATCCTTTGTGATCCCTCATTTCCAGCTCTTCCTCTGCCCCTCCCCCGTAACACTGTGTCCCAGTCACACTGAATTTCTTTCCGTCTCTTACATTTATCATTCTTTCGTATTTCCTGGGCTTCACACATGGATCCAATTGTCTGCAGCACTGTTCTTTTCCTTCCCTGCCTTTGTCCACCTAACATCTATTTATCTTCCATACCTAGTGTAAACACCTCCTTCCCCTGACGGACAGCTCTAATCCCCTAATCCTGCGTGTGTGTCCCATGTGTGCACCATGGACTCTAATGTTCACTGCCTGTGTTTCAGGCCTGGTAATCGTCCAGTGTTCCTGGTAGATCTTGTTCCCCCTCATCTCAGGATGTGGCATGTGACAGGCACTTGTTTCAGTGTGTTCCATAAGGAACTTTGTAGTTCTCCCAGTCTAAGAGAAGCACTTAAACTGGTGGTGTTGTGTTACTTTGTAACCTTGAGTTTATTCTTCAAATAGCTTTTTAAAAATAAGCTTCTTAGGAATAATCTGTACCCAAAAAGCTTTAGAATGCATTGGTTTTTCTAGCAGTGGTCTCCCAAATTTATTACACCATTTGATGGCTATTCTGAAAATTATAGTCGCTGAATTAGCTCATTCATTCTGCCATGGGAACATGTAGTTAACAAAAACTTTGGAAAAGCATGACATGGGAAATTGGAAATGTTGAAGGAACAAGTCAGCTGATTCTGTAGAATAAACAAAAATTTTCCCAGGTTGAAAACCCCCTTATATTTGCCAGACATTACGAGACAGGGTCTTATGAATTGCTGGAGCTTTGCTAAGTTGCTGAGGCCAGCTTTGAACTCACGATCCTCCTACCTCAGCCTCCTGAGCTTCTGGGATTATAGGCGCGCGCCACCATGCCTGACTCAGAGCTTTCATTCTAGTAGGGAGAGGTAAAGAGTAAGAAGATAAATCAATGAGTAAAAAAAAATAATTTTATGTTTTAGGTACTGTGAGGAAAGTAAATGGGTGATCTAGAGGAACTGGGAAAGACTGGGAGAGACTAAAATCTAGACGATTTTAGAAAAAGTAGTCTGAAAAAGTACCATTTAAAGTAAGACCTGAAAGATGAGAAGAAATCAAATAGACAAAAAAAAAAAAAGTCAAGAAAGTATCTGTGCAGGTGGAAGAAGGGTTGGTACAAAGGCCCAGTGTTAAGGCACAGCAGACCTGTGTGGAGAGGACGGTGAGTGGAGAAGGAGTCTGTAAAGGGGGAGAGCTAAGAAGCAGAGGTCAGAGCATGAGTAGGCTATTTTTAGTAAGATATTTCTATTTACTTTGAATAAAATATTCAGTTAAGACTATTTTAACCCAAAGTGCTATAATGGGGAATCACTGGAGCATTTGAACAGCCTCAGGTTTTTGAAAGACCACTTTTAACCAGTAGGCTAGAGGAGGCAGAAGTGGAGCCAGGAAGAATGTACACAGAGCACCACAGAAGCCCAGGCGGCAGGTGAGAGTGGTGGGGAATCTTGTTTCAATGAAGATGGAGAGAAGTGGGGAGTTTTGAAATATGTTAGAGAGGGTAGGTCAGCACTTGCTGATAAAACAGATATAGCTGATGAGGAAAAAAGAAGAATTAAAGATGGCGCTGGGCTTGTGGCTTGAGCAGCTGGGTGAGTGCTGTTTACTAGGATGGAAGGAACTGGTAAAAGAACAGTTCAGTAGTTTCCATTTGGGACAGATACTTACCAGTGTTCCTAGCAGACATGTCAGGTAGGTTGTCAGATATACAAGTGAGATGCTCAGTGGTCAGGTTACAGGTGCAGATTTGTGGGGTTCTCTATAGGCATGTGCTAGATAAGCTGCTATAGGGGGAAAGCACAGAGAGGAGCCTGGGACTGTGTCCTAAAGCACTCTGACATGCCTAAAGATGGCCCGCCTGCTTGAGCCTGTGGTATTGTTTACTAGTGGAGTGAAAAAAGAATGGAAACCTTGCAGAGAATTTCCTTTTCTCCTCATCAGGTCCTTTAAAGCCATACAGAAAGTTGAGATCAGTTTTAAAGGTTACCCTTTTTGTCACTTTTTAGGGTTACATTTGTTGTTGTTCAGAAAATCACTTTGCCTGTTAGGTCTTGATATCACATCAGAGTGGTGCTTCACTGACACCTCTTGTCATTGATTGGACTTAAGATGAAAAGCAGTATGGTTTAGTTGGGAAAACATTGTGATTTAAAGTGTATGAACACCGTTTTTGTTTGTTTGTTTGTTGTTTGTTTTTGTTTTTTTCTTTTAATCACTGCCTGGGCCTTAGGGACATTCAATAACTTGGTCTCAGTTCCTTTACTTATGACATGAGATTAATAATAGTTTGCAGCCTTGAAGTAAAGATTGAGTCCAGGAGAAAAGGGTTACTGTGAGCTGGTATCCACTGAATCATCTGATAACATTAAACAGTGAACTTAGTTTCCGTGTAGCACGCTGACCAGTGCCCACGGCTCTCTCCCTGCTCCATCCTCACCCCTACCTATCCTCTACCTAGGTCAGGGCACCCACCTCCTCTCTCCTCCCCTGCACTCCAAGCCCCTGCCTCATCCTCTACCTATTCAGAGAACTCACACCCCTCCCGCCTCCCCTGCACCCCAGCTCCTGCCACACCCCCTCCCTCATCCATTGCACCGTAGTGTTCTAGTCTTCCTCTCATTCAACAAGCATCAGTGGGTTTGTTTCTAAACCAGGTTATGCTAGTTGTACTTATTTTGGAAACACATAATTTAAACTTTAAATGAACCAGTGATATATATGAATATAAAATGAAAAAAATGATCAAATAAGTAGAAAATTTTGAAGGATTTGCAATTGAATTAGGTATAGGCAAGCCAACTCCAACAGAATAAAAGGAAGGCTATAAAAATCTAGAAGACTTTTGCACTGAGGTGATTTTCCAAGTGCTTTTTAAATTCTTGTACCACATTAAAGAAACCAAAAGTGGAAATAATTGTAGAATGTAAGTAATGGATGTAGTTTGTATAAGAAAGACATGGAACAAAGAAACAGTGTATCTATACCTTAAAAAAAAATACTAAATCCAGGGGAAAGTCTTGGACATTATCCTTCTTTAGGCCTCAGAATTCTTCGAAAATCTGACTAAATCTGTGGACCTCTTCCCAGAAAAGGTAAGTAAGCACACGAAATCTTGCATGATTTCAGGGTATTTGTGAATGTACCTGACGCCCATCCACAGGTCTCAGATTAGGACTCTGGCCTTCTGCCTACCGCACCTGCGTGGAGCATTGCCACAGTGAAACTGAAGAAGTAAACTGCAAACAGGACAGTGGGGTCCTCTCTGGAGTGCATTCTGCAATCCTGACAACCCACAAATGGCCTGATGGGATCATTTATCAATGTCGATTTTAGTGTTTTAGAAAGCATTTATTGTTTTAATAAATGTGAGTGCATAATAGTTTTCAAATTATTTACTCAACCCCAACATTTACTTACCCAGAAATTATGTTTTGCAACTATTTTTCTAAATTATATTCTATAGACCTGATTAGGATTTTGTATCACATAAACATGAATCATTATAAGTGAACTAAAAATGTTTGGGACACTAATGAGCTAGACAATTTCTAGTGATTACCATAAGGGACTCCTCATTCTTCCCAGTGTGCTTTTAAATTAGTAGAAGTTTTTTCTATGCCAGAAAATGTAGAGAAATTGGGCACAGTTTCATTTACATTCATATTAAATTCTTTAAGTACCATAATGTCACGTAGAAATTGGAAATGTCATCTATCTCTGTTCCTTCTGGCAAGCTACACGTAAATCATCCCTGATAGGTAAGACTGTTTCTGTTTTCAAAGATTTCCACGGAAGAGGTTATATAAAGCTTTACTTGCCAAGTATTTCAACTATAATGCCACTATGAAAATTTCTGGAAAGTTGTATTTAATGTTTATCCTCCATCACATATGATACAAAGAACTCTCAATTATGTTCTCTAGTGAAGAGGAAACTTCCATACAGAGTTGATTCACCCTCTGGGGTTTTCCTTTATCCTTTCAATGAAATCTCCTGACAGAAATGAGGGAGTCACTAGTACCTACAGACAGGCTCCAGGAAAGTCCTGGGACAGAGTTAGGGAAGTTGCTTATCTCTTCATCTTTTTTTATATATATTTTTTATTAGTTGTTGATGGACATTTATTTTATTTATTTATATGCAGTGCTGAGAATCGAACCCAGTGCCTCACACATGCTAAGCAAGTGCTCTACCAGAGCCCCAGTCCTAGCCCCTCTCTTCATCTTTTAATACCTTCTAAGATTTCAGTCAGAAGACAGCCCTAAGACTGATGGAAATGGTTAAATACTTCAAGTTCTTTGTAGAAAGAAGTAGAATATAAATAAATAAAAATAATCTTATCTAAAATATTTTTCTGGTAGCTCCTCAGTAAATGTTTGTTGAGCAATAAAGAATAAAATTTCTTTCTTTTTTTTTTTTTTTTTTTTTTGGTACCGCAGATTGAACTCAGGGACACTCAACCACTGAGCCACATCCCCAACCCTGCTTAGCATATATTTTTTCACTTGAAATTGAAAATCCCAAGTGTGTTTGCTTTTTATTGTCAAAACAAAAATGCCTGACAGTAATCACCGAGAGGAGGAAATTTATTTTGGGCTCACTCTTTCAGCAGTCTCAGTCCATAGTCATCCCAACTCCTGCTCTAGGGCCAAGATGAGGCAGAACATCGTCATTGTGGCAGAAGGGCCTAGAGAAGGAAATCTTCTCCACTCATGGCAGCTGGAAAGCAGAGAAAGTGAGGAGCCAGGGACACAGTGGCCTGCCCCCACTACCTGCCTCCTCTAACCATGCCCCTTGCCTAATCTATTCAAATTATTAATCCATGTATGGATTAATTCAGTGATTAAGTTATATAATCTAGTAATTTCATCTCCGAACATTCCCAAACTAACACATGAGCTTTTCAGGGAACATTTTATATCCAAGCCATTGCATTAAATCTAAAAATTGAGTTCTAAGAATTTGCATTGTTATGTGAGCACTGAATAGCAATGGAAAGTAGATGTGAAAGACTTTTCAAAGAGAGAATCTTCTTCAGGGCAAATGATATGTTGCATTTAAGACAAAATTAGAAATACAAGTTGACTTTTAAAATTTTTAATGTAGACATTGGGGCAAAGATGACAATATAAAAATTAAGTAGCATGATGAGAAATAGGTTTGCAAGACAAAATGAAAAGTTGACTATTAGACACAGTAAGTTTGAATATGACTAGAATTTAGGGAAGAAGTTAGAAGTAAGGATCTAACTTACTCGGTTTCCAAGTAAGTATATAAATAATTATATTCCTAGAATCACACACACACACACACACACACACACACACACTCACACACACTTACTTACCCATTTAGCAAACCCTTAGTCCTTGCCTGCCATGTTGCCATTCAGGCAGTGGTTGAAAGCACAGGCTTTGCAGGGTAGGGTCTATAGCTCATGGGTAAAGCACAGGCTTAATGTGCTAGGCCCAGTTTCAATTTCCAGCACAAAAAAAAAAAAAAAAAAAAAAAACTATTCAAAGCACAGACTTTAGATTCAAAGTATCAAGTTTTTGAATCCTCACAACTAACAAGCTTTATGACCTTTGCTTGTTTCTTAACTTTTAAATTTCTCTGTTAATTCATTTTCTCATATGTAAAAATGGGATCTCACTAAAATTCAATCTTTGAATGTACCGGAAGCAGTACCCGGCAGATGGGAAGCTCTGTGAATGTGTTGGATGTTACCATCCCCATCACCAAGCTCTGCTGCTAAATACTAAATTATAAACATATGAAGATGAATAATAAGGTGGTTCACCATCCAGTGGTAGCAGCTTATTATTCAAAGAGATGAATATTTATAAAGGCAAAAAGTCAAGTGTATATTTATTTAATGATTTTGATCTTTTTGATTATAAGATTTGTGGGAATTTATTGCTATGGATCGTTGAGACAGTTGTCTTGAGTAATAAGTAAATAGCTTAAGCATCAGATTTTGCAGGAGACATTTTCCGGTTTTCTGTGAACTGCACGTTGGTTGACGCTCTACAGGGGCCATACTTTTCACTCTGATCTCAGCTGTGCTGACAGGTGGTTTTCCATCGGGACTAATGCGTTTAGTTTTTGCCTTTAGTTACAGTTGGCATGGATGACTGCCACTTTAGTCATTTTGGTTTTTCTGTTTTATTTTTTTCTTTCATTAGGAGGCAGTAATTTTTAACACAATAGCCAGGCACGGTGGTGCACATCTATAATCCCAGCAGCTCGGGAGACGGAGGCAGGAGGATCACAAGTTCAAAGCCAGCCTCAGCAACAGTGAGGTGCTAAGCAAGTCAGTGAGACCCTGTCTCTAAATAAAATACAAAATAAGGATGGGGATGTGCTCAGTGGTCTAATGCCCCTGAGTTCAATCCCGGGAAACTCCCCCCCAAAAATAAATAAATAAATAAATAAATAAAGCACAACAATTTATTCTGTCTTGTCATCACCACAAAATAAAGCTAAAATAAAATTTGAGTTTGCTGGCATGGAGGCAGTGATAGGCGCTCACTCCTCAGTCAGTGCCACTGAGTTGGAATAAGTAGTCACCTTTTTAATACATTGGTTCTGTAACGGCGACACGCATGTTTACCGCCACCTGCTTGCACCAGCCGCAAGGGGTGTTCAGCAACTTACTATAATTGGTTAGTAAGCAACATAACCTTTCTCTCGAGCCTACATATTTATCATAAATAGCTTTCTAATTTTAACTTTTCACTCAAATGTCGGACACTTAAGAGACTGAAGTTTTAAGCTGCTTGTGTGGCTTATTTGAAAAAATCAAAGCTCAAGTTATTTTGGAATTGTTAAATTTTTTGATGATTTAAGAAGTACAAATGAGGTCAAAGGACAGAAGCCAATTCTGAATTAACCATTTTTAATACTAAGAAGTTGATTTGATCTTGGTTCTGATTACTTTTTTAAAAAATGTTTTTTTAGTTGTTGTTGGACCTTTATTTTATTTATTTATATTTGGTGCTGAGAATCAAACCCAGTGCCTCACACATGACAGGCAAGTGTGCTACTGCTGAGCCACAGCCCTGTTCTGACTACTTTTTAAGAATACATTGTATCTACTCTTCACCTGGGACTCTTGAAATGATCTTTAACCAAAAGCAATATAATTCTTATACTTTAAACAAACAAACAAAAAAGATGGCCACAGCAGTTCTGTGCACAGATGATTTCAGCTAATGAAGCATAAAGGATATGAATGAATAAAATACAGTCTATACACCACCAAGACCAGTCTTGAATATACTATACCAAAGTGACATTGGAGAAGTTCATGTTACTTTAAATTTCTAGAGTTGAACTCCCCTGTCAAGCACTGAATGTGCAATCTCAAACATGCTTACTGGGCCTGGGAGTGTGGATCAGTGTTAGAGTGCTTGCCTGGTATTTTTGAGGCCCTGGGCTCAATCCCCAGGCCCTCCCTCCGCCAACATAAAAAATGCACACCATAGCTAAGAAACACAATTACTCATGAAATTTTCTAATAACAAATATCATATCTGTTTAAATGAGTATGCTTTTATTTATCTTAAGGTCTTATAAGTATTTTAATGCTTAATGCCTTTAAAATAATTTTTGTTTTGCTCTTTATTATGCTAAAATATATATATAACAAAATTGTCCATGTGATAAGTTGTGTTTTTAATTATAAAACTTTTAATTATGACAAAATATGTATCACTAAAACCTTGCCATCTTAACTATTTTAAGTGTACAATTTAGTAGTATTAAGTATATTACATTGTCATGCATTTAATCTCTAGAATATATAATAAAGAAATTAAAAATTTCAGATGTGGTCTATTAGTGACTTTATTTTGCACATCAAGATGATATTTTTGTTCGAAACATGAATATATGTCTCACTGATAAAGATTCAATTTTAGATTTGGAAAAATTACTTAATGGGTTTCTCTCTCTCTCTCTCTCTCTCTCTCTCTCTCTCTCTGATAGGAGTGAGCTGAGTCGACAGAAACTTCATACCCAAGAGCTGCTTTCTCAGCTAGAAATGGCAAATGAAAAGGTAGCTGAGGTAAGATAATGACTCCCTTGGGAAGTACTTTCTACTGCAGCTTGATACATGTGTTAAAGAATTTTATCTACACCAAATCCAAATTAATTCTCTACCTGGAAATAGCCACATAGAAATCATCCATAATCTTAAAAGTCCACCCATAATGTAATGTGGATAAAAGCTTTGAAAGTCTGTGATTCATCACCTGTAGATGATAAAAGGTAGAAGTCTCATTTCATAGTGTCATTTGTTCATTGTTTCAGAGGATTATTGGGATTCTCATTATTCCTATGCATTTCTAAGATTATTTTATTTAATCCATTTCCCTCATTTTGTTTTAATCCATCACAAAAGACCCACAGAAAATATTTTTGTTTACTGGAGTGTGTTAATATACATTTAGATTGATATCTTAAAACTAAATATAACAAAAGTTCATTATTTTTTCCTTGAGGCTTTAAAAACTTAAACAATTTCTGTATGATAACTGAAACTTTCCAGAGCTCTGGTTCTTCACTGGATGTTCAAATTTTGAGTGTGTTTGTTAGAATTTCATTAATGGTTGATGTGGTTCACCTCTGTAGTTTACTATAGGAGCCACAGTGACATCATGGCTCTTAAGCATCATGGCAATATAAGCTGCTATCGGCAACTTAGAAAACTAGGAAGAGTTATTAAATGTCCTTAATTTAATTCCTGCTTCCAGAAATCTGTTTAATGAAGTAAGGAAAAAATGAAGATTTTCAACATAGTGATGTTGATAATATTCAAAGATCAAAAGAAACCAAAAGTATCCATTGGGGGGGGGGGAACAGTTGTTTTTATTGTGATTTACAGTCTGAACTGTTTCTTAGCCATTATGACAGCAGCAAAGATGAATGTACATGATATATAGTCTAATTAGAAATATGAAAATTATTATTATAAATGATGTGATTTTATTCCTCAAGTTTTCTCTAATGTATGGTGTACCTCTTAAAATTTTAGAGTACCTATTTTGCCGCAGTCTGGCTGGGCACAACATCTTGGTAAATTGGTACAACCAAGTTCTCCATAAAATTTAATTTTGCTTTTGGGCATAATGAGAAATAAAGTAAGTTTATTTGAGCAGGATAATCCATTATTTCAGTGTTTTCTATTACTAGGCATGGCATTCACTCTGATCATTTGTATGCTAGGACTTGTTAGGCATTTTCTAACCACTCCTGATTGGGCTTATATTTTTCTCTCAATTTAGATAAATGCCAGAAAAACTGTCTAGCATTTCTAGTTGCACAAAAAACAATTTTTTAGATGTACTGTGACCAGGCAGGTAAGTATGAAGAGAGCAAACACATTTTTTAAAATATTGTTTTAGTTGTAGATGGGCACAAAATATCTTTATTTTTAGGTGGTGCTGAGGATTGAGCCCAGTGCCTTACACACGCCAGGCAAGCGCTCTACCGCTGTGCTACAGCCCCTGCCCTGAGAGCAAACATATTTTTAATTATAGGTTAGTTGAACTTGTCTGCATGACATTAAAATCAGTGACAGCTTGGTATTGATGCTGTCTTTGTAGTTCTGCCATAGCAAAGTATTACAAACTGGGAGTGTAAACAACAGAAAGTTATTTTCTCACAGGTCTGGAGGCCAGGAGTCCAGAATGGCAGTGTCGGCATGTCGCCCGTCTGAGGGCTCTGAAGGAGGATCTGGACATGCCTCTCCCCCAGCTCCTGTAGCATCAGGCATTACTTGGCTTGGGGGCCGTGTTCTCTGTGTCTTGCCATGGTTTTCCCTTTGTGCATGCATGTCTGCCTTTGTGTCATTTCCCATTATAATGTGACATCAGTTATATGGATTATGGCCTGTCATAATGATCAGATCTTAATCATCTGCAAAGACTCTTTCCAAATAAGGTCACATTCACAGGGACTGGGGGTTCAGGCTTCAGCATGTTGACTCTAGGAGCCCCTGCAGAATCCAGGTGTTCTAGGGATGCACCCCTGCTCCATGGCTGTGGTGCTAAGGCCCAAGGGTCCTTAGGTCACAGGCTCTCCAGGTGGTTCTGAAGCAGTGATCTAGCATCTCAAGTTAACCAATCAAAAACTGAAAGTCTTGCTCTTAACTTCTAATTCACTTTGCTTTTGAATTTCTTAATTTGCTTTTTCTGGTGGTATAGAAGGGGAGAAAACAATTTATAAAGAATGTAAAACCAGCTTTATACTTTGAAGCACATATCTTGGAAAATGTAAATTTGGAGATAATACTATCTGTTATTTTTAAGTGGGAATATGATGTCCAGATTGTCACAGTCTGGCTGGGCACAAATAACCGAGCCGCCAAGAAGCACTTGTGGGTTCAAACAGCAACTCTTTATTCCAAAACTCTCACCGGCACTCTCCACACACGCTCCCCGGGAATACCCTCACCCTCCACTCTCTCGGAACCCCTTGAGAACTCAACCAGAACTCCAAAGTAGCGGCCCAGGCAGCAGGAGCCGCCCTATTGCCAGACAGCAAAGGTCTATATACAACTGAATACACAGCTTAACTTAACCATCATCATCTCAATGGCTCGCTGGCATCACCTCTCAACCACTCCCTCTGGCAAAATGCCAGGAGCCACCCCGACTTGGCTGTGGCTCTCAACACAGATTTTTCTCCACAGAACATTTCCATGTCACATATGGCTTTCTAATTTGTTTTATATTTTCTCTTAATAGAATGAAAAGCTAATTCTAGAGCATCAAGAAAAAGCCAACAGACTTCAAAGGCGTCTGACTCAGGCAGAAGAGAGAGCGGCTTCAGCTTCCCAGCAGGTAGGGAGCATGCTCATTATCCCCAAATAGTAAACAGTTTGAGTAGATCACTATTAAGACATAGTGGACATGCTCAGACCTCCCTAGAGCTAGTAGTTTTATTTTCACTTGATTAATGTATTTAAAATTAGTCCCTTTAATACTCGTGATTGAAAAGTGAACTTTAAAAACAAAAATAAATCTTAATATCATCCAGTTGTCATCTGTATCTCGAATTACACTATCCAATGAGAGCTGCTGGCCATAGGCAACTGTTTAAATTTAAATCAATTAAAATTAAGAATTGAGGTTCTCAGTCACAGTCGCCAGATTTCAAGAGCTCAGTAGCCTGGATCACTATGGGAAGCCGTAGTGGACGGTATGAATACAGAACATTCCTGCCACCACAAAAGGGCCTGCTAGTCAGCGCTGCACTAGACTCACAGTCTGTCTAAACCTAGGCAGATGCTCGCCCCCAGATAGATAAGATTGCTCCAAATATTTCATATTGCACTGGCTTTAAGTGGAAAAATTATTTCACTTACAAGTGAACTGTATTTAATGCACATTTATGGATAACCAAATAAATCTAAAATACAATATGAAAATTGTCAAATGGGAAATAGAATAGGAACATGAATCAAATAATTTCTCATAATACATCTTATAACATCATATAAATGAAATGGGCCAGAGGTCAGAGGTCGGGGAGGTAGCTCAGTGGTAGAGCACCTTCGTCATGTGCACCTGACCCTGGGTTTCACCCCGCACTAAATAAATAAATACATAAAATGGGCCATTTGTAGGAGCAATATTCCCTCCTATTTGGAATGAAGTGAGACCTGTTCAGTGGTAACGAAGAGACTAGAAGCAGTTGATGGACAGGTGGATGGAGCAATAGGCAACAAAAAAGAATGCAGCTTCCATAGTATTAATTATATTTAAGTATGAATATACTGTTTCTATCAAAATAAGTATTTTTCTTACATAGGAAGACTGTGGCCTAGTGCCATTAAGAAGCCATGTGACTGGGCAATTTCAGCTTCCTAATCAGTTTCCTGTTTGATATGGGATAGTAACACCTCCGTCATACAGTTATTGAAAGATGAAATAGAGCTTAATAATTAGACAGCTATATGTTAAATTAATTTCTGTATCATTAATACTTAAAGCTTATGTTCCTTTTTTAAATGGGGCTTTGCTATGTTACACAGTCTGGCCTCCAATTCCTGGGCTCAAGTGATCCTCCTACTCAGCCTCCCAGGTAGCTGGGCCTCTACGTGTACAACACCATTCCTGGCTAACACATTTACCTTTTAAAGAAATATGGTAAAGAAAATGCCTACTTAAAACCAACCACCCTGCATTGAACAGTGAAAAGGGTATAATTATAGAATCTTAATTATATAATCCATGTGATATCTCATGAAGTTTCCCTCCTGATAGAATTAAACCTAAACAGTCCAAAACTTGTTCCTGCTGACATTTAAACTCACTAGTAGCAAAGTTTCCACCATTCTTTTTGAGAGCTCTTTTATGTTTTGACAATTACCGCTTCACATTTTTTTGGTAACAAACTTAAAGTTTTTCTCCTTCCATTCTGTTTTATTGGAAGGTAAGAAGTAACCACTTAGCATTCTCCCCATACACAAAAAGAATTTCTGCTCTAGAGTTGATTTTATTTTTATTTTAAATGAGACCAAATGATAAATTTTCTCTTATAGGACATATGTTCATTTTTTCATCTTTATCTTTGCCTTCTCTGACTGCTTTCCAATTTTCCCATTTTTTTTCTAATTTTTTTTCTTCTAAAAACTGGACATTGCTCTTAGAAAGAATGTCCCACATTGGCAAGAAACTAACTGAAACAAAGGAGTTAAGGGCTGCGGGTTCCTGTGTGGGGTCAGCAGGAGCAGTGTACTGAGCAGCCCTGAGTGCTCTTCTGACCACCTCTGTCTGTGTGTTCTTCGTCCAGTCCTGTGTAGTACTCTAAACTGTTGAATGCCACACTGCATTCTTTTAACAGAACCATTTTTAAAATCAGTGTGGTAAAGCCTTTCTGTGCAGGAACACAAAAGCTAGAAACTACAAAAAAAAAAAAAAAAAAGGTTGAATAAATGTAACCATATAAAATTTCAGATGTCTGCATCTAAGTCAAGTCATACAGCTAGGAGTGTAGCTCAATGGTAGAAAACTTGCCTTCCATGCACAAGGACCTGTTGGGAAAAAAAACTTCATAGAGCGAGTGACAAACTGAGAGAGACATATGCAACACATCCAGCAAAAGGCTAGTTTCCTGAGTACACAGAAAAAGTGCCTAAGTTTAAAAGGAAGAAGTACTGGGGCCGGGGTGGGGCTCAGCGGTAGAGCACTTGCCTGACACGTGTGAGGCACTGGGTTCCGTTCTCAGCACCACATAAAAATAAATAAAATAAGATACAGGTATTGTGTCCAAGTATAACTAAAAAAATAATTTAAAAAGAGAAAGAAATGTTATTGTCCAATAGACAGTGGATAAAAAGTTTTTACAGAGAAGGAAAGACAGATGTCTTTTAATCTTTTAAAACGATGCTCATCCTCACCCACAAGACAAATATAAATTTAAATATTAATCACATATTATTTTCACCTGTCAGATCCTGAAACTTGATAATGCATTGTGCTGGCACTTGTGTGCATTACTGATGTAGGTGTGTACCAACACAGCCTCTTTGGAGACTGGTTAGCAGTATCTCCCCAAAATTTTGAATGTGCATAATCTTTGACCCATTTTTATACCTGGAAAAGTCTTTGCAAGGAAGAAAGCATGTCTCCAATTGTAACAGACTAAAAGCCATGTGCATACCCAACAACAGGAGACAGGTTAAGTCATGGATGTCCACACAGGGAATAGTCTGCAAATGTTGAAAGAATAAAGTAGAGCCAGGGGCCATGATACACCTGTGTAATTCCAGCAGCTTGGGAGGCTAAAACAGGAGTTCAAAGCCAGCCTCAGCCATGGCGAGGCACTAAGCAACTCAGCAAGACCCTGTCTCTAAAAAGAATACAAAAATAAGGCAGGGGCTGTGGCTCAATGGTCAAGTGCCCTGAGTTCAATCCCTAGTAACAAACAAAAAAAAAAAAAGAAGAAGAACGTAGATCTAATATGAAATTATTTCTAATTCAGATCATTTAGAAGAAAAAAGCCATAATGAAAAGTACATTGACTTTATCATTTTTAAATAAAAAGGAATGAAGAAATACATATGTGTATATATACATATTCTCTTTTAGAGTATTTCTAAAAATACACCTAAAAGCTGGAAGGAGTGGTTGTAAGTGGAGTGGTTGTGTCTGTGGAATGAAAGACCTTGATGGGAAGGTCATGTCCCCGGTGCTGTGTATTCTCTTGTATTCATAGATCTTTTCTACAATTCAAATTAGTAGCTAAAAATTATTTTACTATTAGACTTTTCTTACTACATCCTCTCATCTTTTTACTACCAGCTGCGTTGTGTTCACTCACATTCACTGTGTGGTTTAGACATTTTTCTGATTAACTTTGGTTTAGGTGATTTTCATCCATCTGGAACATGTTTGGGAGTTCTGAGTACATCACTCTGAGCCGGGGAATGTCATACTTGACATGCGTTTCTCTCATGTAATACAGACACTGTGAACACACAAGACTAAAACAGAAATGAATAACAAAAAAAAAAAAAATGACCTTTCAAGACCCCTTCCAATGAGATTATTTTCAAGAACTGTAGGTTGTGATCCATTGTGCTTTGTATTAATCTAAGATTTTCCATAGAGAAAGTAACTACTTACTGATTGTTTATTCTAATTGCAGCTCAGTGTGATTACAGTACAGAGAAGAAAAGCAGCCTCCATGATGAATCTGGAAAATATTTAAAAATATTCATAGTTCACTCACAGAACTGTAGTGTTGGGAAAGCTGTTGGACTAGAGATATTTGAAATGATGAATCCTGCAGAGAATGGTTAAGGCTTGTGTCATTTTGCATAAGCATTTTCCATTCTGTCTTAAGGGTTTTGGAAAACAGAACAGTGACAGCGTCCTGAAAGTAAAGAAAATATGATCCTATATTTGAGCTTCAGTGGAGAATAAAGCCAGCCAAGAAGAATTTATGGCCTTCATCAGTGTGTCTATTTTTTAATCCCCCTTTTTCCCTTGGAAGAGCATGATATTTTTTTAAACTATGCTAATTATGAGAAAGAGGTTTTAAGAAAATTTCAGAGCTTAATATTTCAGGTTCCAAAATTTGGGAATTTTATATCTAATTGTTACTTCTAATTCATTTTTAAAGTTCCTAAGAATTAATTTTATTATGAACTCTTCAGTGGAATAAATTATGTACTTTCCAAAATCATGCTTGTCATGTATTTTAATGTATAATCATAGTAATTCATTTTTAACTTACATGGTTTCCAGTATTTACACAATTAGATATTTAAGATTCAAGGTGGGTTTTTTTAAATATTACTGAAAACAGAACTAATCAAATGGAAATCCTTGATTCTAAGAATGCACAGCTTTGGGCTGTTACAGTCCTGTGGATCTTCTTTGATCCATTCTCTGCTTCTGGCCTGAGCTTGATGCACGATGGTTTCTGGTGATGAGGGTGGATAGGTGTGCGTCTGGAGAAGCAGTTAGGAGACGGTTGCAGTTGTCCAGTTAAAGACAAAGAGTTTGAGTTGGGGGTAACATGAAAATATCCATGTGTAGATATTTAGCCGAAGTGGTATGGTGCTTAAAAAAAAAAAAAAAAAATGGGTAATCACAGGAATCTGGCTTGGAGATGAAAATTAAAGCCATGGAAACATCAGAGCTTGCCTCGGACTTTACCTGATGCAGCTAGCCACCTCTTCTCTTCCCACGTCACCCTTCCCCTCCATTTCTTTGTTTTTGTACCAGCAGTTGAACACCAAGACAGGGGGTTTCACTAAGTTGCTTAGGGCCTTGCTAATTGTTGAGGCTGTCTTTGAACTCATGATCCTCCTGCCTCAGCCTCCTGAGCCACAGGGATTACAGGCATGCACCACCATGCCTGGCCTCCCTTCCATTTCTTGTGCTCTAGACTTGATGGCCTTCCTTTACTTCCATCAACATATGGCCCTCCCTCCTAGCATATCTTTCTCCATTTACATAACCTTTGGATCTCTACTCAGACATTCCTTCCTCAGAGGAGCCTTCACTGGCCACCACGTTAGCCTGAGTCTTTTTGTGAGGACACTCCTACTAGTGTGCTGTAGTTTTCCTTCTTAGTATAGATCAAAATCTGCAATTAACTCATTGGACTTCTTTCCTCCCTAGCAGACTGCAAGCTCCCTGGGAGCAGATGATGTCTGCTGTGGGTCATTACAGTATCCTCCCACTCAGCACAGCTCCTGGCATGCAGAGGGTGTCACTAACTGTTCATATACTGAGTGTTCAAGGACAAGACCTTACGGAATGACTGCACGTTAAATGAGCTCAGGGCGACTCCTCTCTGCATTCTGATATTAACAGTTTTCTTTCCATTTGGTGCCCCTCTTCAGTACTTGGATATTCTCCAAGACGGGGAGGAGGGGCTATAACAGTATGCCACTCTGACCTCTGTGAATTTGAACAGACTTAAGGTATACTGAGCATGATGGGGTCTTGTGTTGTTGTTTTGAGAAAAGTTTGTTAGTGCTGGGTGCGTACGGTGGTATACACCTGTAACCTCAGCTACTCGGGAGGCTCAGGCAGGAGGATACCAAGTTCAAGGCCAACCTGGGCAACTAGAGACCCTGTCTCAAAAATTGGAAAAAAAAAAAAAGAAAAAAAAATTTTTTAAAGGATTGGCAGGGTAGCCTTGGGTTTAATGCTTGGTACCACAAAAAAGACAGAAAAAAGAAGTTTGTTAGTTAGTAATTACTGATGTAAAAATGTTGTGATTTTAACATTTCTCATATCAGTAAGTCTTAACTTCATTTATAGAGACAGTATCACTTATCCTGTAAACTGTGTTTTAGGAGACAGAGACTGAGAGTGGGAAAATTACATAAATCTGAAATTGAGGACAGCACAGCTAGTTCATTTTATTTATTCATGTTTCTTTATTGTGTCTCCCTAAGGAAGAAAGGAGATATGATTACTTCTTCTTTCCTTTGTACACAAGTATGCAAATTGGGGCAGCCAGTAATCTTCTGGTTTCTCCTCTGGTGTGAGCACCATAGCTGCCCGAGTGGGGAGAACATTAGCAACAATTCAGCCATGCATTTATTCAGCAGATATTGAATATTTCATAGCCGCACCATCTTGCCAAAGCAATTCTCAAACAAATCAGAGAGAAAAAAACATTTTAAACATTTTACTAGAAATCTGTTCTTTAACCATAATGTGTTTTATCATTTGTTCCAAAATAAGTCTGTAATGAGCTTTTTTGCAAAAATTTTATCAAAAATTATTAAATGTCTTTAGTTTACTGAAAAATGTATGTATCAGTAGGTAGAAATAGAGACACTGACTGCAATACCCTGAGGTTACGTATAAAATCTGCCTTTTACCAGCCCTTAAATTGTATAGCTTTTGCAATGATATTAGTTCTCTTAGATTATATTGAGAAGAAAAATAAATATGTGTATACTCAGATAACAGTCACAGGATGAAAAGGCATCAAAAGTAATTCTTTTTTTTTTACAAAACTAGTGCCTCTAGCCCAAAAATTCACCAAAAAAAATCCCCATGTGCCACACATTCCCTCTGAAACTCCTGATGTGTGCACTGAGGCCACCTCTGTGTCTTCCACTCAGAACTGAAGGTAAGCAAGTGAGGGAAGGCAACTTGGAATCTGCTGGCTCATTTATTTTGAGACGCAGATGAAGTGCAGTACCTTTTGATGGCGTGCACAGCTGTTGAAGTTCACAGAGGGGCAGCTCACCTCCCCCCAGGTGGCCCAGTCCTTTCTCCAGGGCTTTGACCTCTGGAAAGTTCTTCCCTACAGTGGACTGCAGTGTGTCTCCTGCCTTCGTTCCACCTTGTATAACAGGAAAAAGTCTAGACCTTGTTCCACACGCGCAGTTCTCAAGTTTTTAACAACAAATTCTTTTTCCTCTCAGTAAATATTTCTATTTTCTCATAGGACTTGGTTTTGAGTCCCGGTGCTGACCAGTTACCGACCAGCAATTGGATATATAAATTGCAAATCTTCTTCATTCATTCAGTCTATAAGTCCTTACTGAACCCCAGCTTCACACCAGGTGTGCTTAGAATACATCATCTCATGCCCCGAAAAGCAAGGGAGTAAACTGTCAGTCCCTTGTTCTAGATTCTGACAGAGGTCTGCAGGAGAGTGAGGGTAGGGGGTGTCAATTACCAGAAACTCCAGGGGATGAACATGGTCTTGAATTCTGTGCCCTTGCCTTTCCCCACCACAAGAAAATGATGACATTCTTAAGAAAGCATGCTTCCAGAGTCACGGTAGCGATTCATGGAAATGTTCATATGTAATGTTTCTTAGTGTTCAGATGAGCAGAGTGTTACCGTTCTGGGGCCTACACTTCCATTAATGTAGCTTAAAATCATTTAGCTTTTCTTTTCTTTTTTTGGAAGTTGCTATTTGACAGATATTGAGCATATTGTCAACTAAAACCCTAAGTCCTTTTCCAAGGTTTTGTTGCTATGCCAAATCTTTGTCCCAGAAGCAGGATCGGCCATACATCCAAGGTCGTTTTAGCTCCTGGTTCTGTCGGCTAGTTTGTTAGCACTGAGCACAGGGACCATGACTATGTTTTAGTTTTGTTTTACTGCTGTATTTCTTGCACCCCAGACAATTTTTTACTTATAATAAAAGTCATCCACAGATTTGATAAACATGCTACCCATATTTTCATGCAAATCATTGAAAAGATGAGAAAGACCAGTCAGATGAGTACAGTCGACAAACTGCACCAACCACCAGCTCCCTTACAATGAAGAGTCGGCACCCATCAGTGATGGTCTTCAACCTGTTTTCAGTATTATATACTGTTGCTTTGACTGTCCTGAGAACATCAGGAAAGACCCCTTGTCTGCCTCACAAACATGAAATATGCCATCCTTGTCCTCTTTCCCACATCTAGTCCAGTAATGGTGCCCGAGAGGAAAGCGGTTGGTCTTCCCAGTGACTCCATGCAGCAGCCTTGAGATCACCGCCTGCCCCTCTCATGCTTGTTAAAGCCCTGGAGTTCCCTGGAGAAGGCATCATGGAAATTCTCATCCAGTGTCAGCAGAGTCCTTTTTTCACAGAATAAAAAAAGCCACCAGAGCATGATGTGATGTATAAGGAAATCTGTTAGCACTCAGATTTATGAAGATTAAAAATATGAGACTAGCATCTCCTTTCATGTAAACTACTCTAGAGAAAAGAGAATTTGAGAAGCTATAATCACATTTCTACAACTACACTGTGGACTTGATAATGTCTTTTGAGACTCTGTGAAGCGCAAGGCGTTTGCATTTATCATCGCCCATCATCCAACACCCGTGCCAGGTAGGTATTGTCATTTCTGTTCCAAAGATAAAAAGTACCAAGTTATTTGCCCTGGGTCATAGCTGGAAAACAGCACCAGCTGAGTTTCAAGCCACATGTTCTCCTTCTGTGCAGTGTAGAGCCCACGCTTTGGATGCCTCTCACATTTGGTGGCATATTCAGCCGAAGCCTGAGAAATCTCCAAGGGCCCAGGATGTAAACTCCTGGGTCAGGAGACTTCACCTCACACAAACAACTGGGTGCTCTCATAGACCTTAGGTGACTGACCACGCACATTCTGTCCTGTACAGTTCTTGATGAAAAATACAGATGCAAAATAGGATTTGAAAAGTTCTTCCATTTCATCATACACAGACCTTATCAGAATTCTGAGTTGTGAGCCTCTTTGGTTTTGTTTTGCCCTGACTCTGATCTGATCCTAACCCAGAAAGCCCTTTTGGTTGTCCAAGTATATGTATCATAGAAAATGTCCTAGAAAAAGCATCCTCCTACCTAGTAAGATTTGATTGTTTTTCCAAACCTAGAAAATAAACTGGCTGTAACCTACACATGTCAAGTAACTAATGGAAAATGTACATCTAAGCAAAGGAAGTTATCATTGGTCAGCTACCTCCTTTTCAAGGTCTCCAACTTGAGTGATGAGTTTCATCAATTTTATTCTACCTAAGAAAGTTGCATTGTGTTTGGTAATTGTAAAGTGGTTGACATTGTATTACATGATTTCTTTTATCAAAATAAGCATGGCATTTTAAAGCATGGTGTTTGAAAGATATAGTTGAGGCAAAGATAACATCATATACATTTGATATTTTAGAAAAGAGAGCGATCAAGTGAACTCCCAACAATTCAGAGAAGCTGGAGCAGAGCCAAAAGTGGTGAGAAAAAGGAGGGTCTTCCTTTGAGGCTGAATCACAGTGGGAGGGAAAAGGAGAGAAAAGATCTGTGGCGTGAAGTTGTTTTCTATCAGTAATAATCCTGAAATTAGAAGTACTAGCCAGACAAGTGTAAGCAACAGCTGATTAACCCATGATTACAAATGCACTGCTTAAAAGTCAGCCTTAGTGGCTGGGGATGTAGCTCAGTTGTAGAGTGCTTGCCTCTCGTGCACAAGGCCCTGGGTTCAATCCTCACCACAACAAAAAAGAAAAAGACCCTCAGCCATATGTAAGATGTTATAACAGGCCACATTGGTTTTACATTAGGAACAACATTACACAGTGTTTTCCTTTTTTAAATCTTTGCTACTTAATTTGGCATTGCTTATTTGGTAAACTAACTGGATTATATGTTATATCACAAAAATTCTGATTTGGAAGTTTTGCACAGGTTCAATTTGAAATGTCAGAACATCAGTCCTATTTCCAGGCTCACTATCAAGAAACTGACTTTAAATAATTCTCTTAACTTTCCAAGCACTGTGGGTCAGGAAAGAGAATTTGATTTGTTGTTTTTTTGTTTTTTTTTTCCTTCATTCCTGATGGCAGTGGTTTTTTTCATCTTTAATCACATGTGCATGTACTTTTCATGTAATGTATGTTACTTAAATGTAAATGTGACTGAATTCCACTCTTCCTAGAAGGCAGGGACTGAAGGAGGTTCTTCCACTCGTAGTCTTTTAGCCAGTAGAGCACATGATGTTCCAGGCCAGGGTTTTTAATTCCACTGTAGAGAACCACTGACTCAAGTTCAAAGTATGTCAGTGGACTCAAAAATACACCGACAGACTCCTGAACTGGAGACCGCAGAGCCTGGCGGGCTCGGTCCTGCTGGCTGGAGCCGTCCCCAGCTCCACCACTTCACTTCTTATTTCACTAATTTCTTTATGCCTCAGTTTCTCCATCTGCAAATTGGAGATAATCACGCCTACTTCTTGTTACAGGGATTAAACAAATTAATACACTTGAAATGCAGAACAGTGCCTACCACTTGATAAGCCTTTGTAATTATCTGCAGAAGTCAGGAGGTCCCCTGAAGCCACATGCAATGACAAAATCAGTTTTTGTTCCAGAAGCTGTCACTGTACAGATAGCATTGGCAAGGTCACAGCTAATTAGGAGGGGATGACTTCAGCCCAACTTGAGTCAAGGTCCATCAGACCAGAGGCTGCGCAGCAATGCAAGCAAGAGATGAGGAGGCCTGGACTGTGGGATCAAGAGAAGCAAGAAACACTGGGCTGACATGAAGTTCCACATTAGGCCTTGATCACCATGGGCTACTGAAGAAGAAAGGATTCAGACTCCCAGGTTCCAGACTGAGAGACATGTCCCTAAAACAGGACAGAGAAAAACGAGTCCCCAAATCTCTGATGCCTGTACATGTCCGAGAAAGTCCCAGTGAACAGCGTCTTCAGTGAAGGCTGGAAGGCAGAGCTCGCGCAGCAGCACAGGGAGCAGGGGAAGGCCTGTGGCTGAGGTAACCGCCTCGATTAGCTTGCATCCTCTTCCAACGACCAGGACACCAAACTCTCCTAGGTGCCTAGAGCACATCATCTAATGCAGTTCTGAGCATTAAGGGGAAATCCTGTTGAAGATTTCGACCTTGACGTCAATGGCGAAGTTTGTTGCAGATGGCTAATGTTTCAAAGGTGGAAACCATTTCCTAACTGACTTGGATGAAAACACAAATGTGAGTCCCTGGTGCCACGTTTCCAATCACAGATTGCTTGGTTACTGATGACAGGCCCTTCCTTTGGCTCCTAGGGACTTAATTTCCCTAGGGAACTATTGTGGTTATTCAACTTTAAGACCTAGTAGGAAGAATCACAGTTATTCGTCTCTAGGGTCTTGGAGCAAGCAACGTAGAAGTAAATAGTCGCTAAGGAGAAATGAGCAAGGCCTTAGCAAACTCAACAATTAATGCTAAAGAAAAAACACTGGGAACATGTTTAATTGACTGGGACAGAAATGAAACCCAGTTGTGGCCTCTTCGGTCGACAAGAGAATGTGAAAGCAACACCAGTCCTGCTGTCCAGGCAACAAAAAGGAAAAGTGCACTTCAGTGTCTGTGATTTCTCACGTAGTGGTTATGCAAGGCTGACTTCCAGGAAGGAACACAAGAAACTAGGAGGCCCAGTTCTGCCAAGGCCTAATGCTGTGACCCTGCACAAGTCTTTGTGGGATACAGTTGCTCTTGTTTAGCCTCATGTCCCAGCCGTCTGTCATCAAGAGTACTTAATGGAACCACTCTTTGAAAAATTATTTTCTAAAGCACTTTGAGTACGACCTTCCCATCGTTCAGGAATCACATTTTTTTGCCTCAGCAGCCTCATCAGTTAAAAAGTAATGTTCAGTGAGCGACCTGTTCCTAGTAATAAAAATTACAGCCCACACTTACGAGATGCCTACTGCTGCATGCTCTCTCTGAGATAATCTGTGAATTTGCTTTAACTGTCACAACCCTAGTTAGAAGCAAAATGTCACCCTCTTTTACAGATGGGAAAACCACGGCGTGGTTGGTAAACTAGTTCAGCCTTAAAACGGGTCTCTGATCCTAAAGTCTACTTAGCCTCTGCAAGTAGATTTTTTTCAGATCCGAAATTGTATTCCGGGGATAAGAACTCCAGGTGGAAAAACTAAAACCCGCCATTATCATCAGCCACCAGAGTTGAGCCAGAAAGCAGCCCAGGGAACCTGTATCTATCTCCTGCCATCCACAGTGTCCCCTTCAACTCATCCCTGAGCTGAACTTCAAGACAGTAAACACCCATTTGGGGCTGCTAAGTCACACAGGCCTTTAAATACGTAGCAAAAGCAGATTTCAAGACACTTAAAAATGTATTGCAAAATGTACAGCATTTATTCACATACAGACAAAAAGGCACAAATTCTACTAAATAGTTCAACAAAAAAATACAGCTGTCCTCAACTAGTTTTATAAATACTTTCAAAAAGGGGGGTAGAAATAAATACAGGATAGGGCCATGTAATATAAAATAGTCATCTCTACATATACTTTGTTTAATTTCTGATTTTTAACTCTTCATGCACCTTTTTTTCGATTTTAGCTGAATGGACACCAAGCTAGGCACATAGTGAAAAATCCTCTGTACAAGGTTACAAATGTAATGACAAGTTTGTCCATTTCAAAATAATTAAGATTTGTACACAACACATAAAACCCTTCATTTAGATTTGTGTTTATAACCTAACAAATGACATTCCAGGCAACTTTACAAAAGTTTAACTAGCCTACATTTTGACATAATACATTGATCATAATCAAAGATATTTCTTGGTCAGGATGCACAAGGAAAGATAAAGGAGAAAAAGAAAAGAAAAAGCAAATGGTTCCATACTAATAGAATGTGAGTGGGTGGGCTGGGCTGGCTGCTGCTATGACCACTCATACAGAGCTCCCAGCGCGACACGAGACTAACCTACAAAGCTATCATTACACTGTCAGAGAAACCGTGCTCTATACCATTTGCATTTCGAAGCAGGAATAAAAAGTGTGGGCTTTTTATTATTTTTGTGTTTTGTTTTTGTGTGGGGTTTTTTATTTATTTTTTTGTTTTGTTTTTTTTTGTTTTTTTGTTTTTTTTGGTTTAGCATAACTTGGAACATTTGAAAGCTTTTCAACCTAAATGTGGGGAAAAACAGGTAAGGCATTATTTTTGCACAAAACTAGCATTCCTAATAGTGCAAATGAATCTGATACCTCTTAAAATGGTGAGAGGTCATATACTTACTAGATTAATTTAGATTTTCTTTCTATGGCTTAACAAATTATCCCTCTATAAATCCTACTCTCACCCAGAGCTGCTGCTGCAATCAAAAGATCATATCTATATAGAGTCCAACCTTCTCCTGTGTCCAGCAAAAGGTTTTTGCTCATATTAAAAAAGAAAAAAAAAAAACTTTTTAATTTTTAAATTATGCTACGAGCAAATGTACAACTTGGATTCCTAAGAACCTTCTAATATCCGTAGCAAAAAGCTGATCTGGACAGCAGTCTTTCAAACTGAGCCCCATAGCTCAAAAATAGTCAATCTAAAAACCTGGGTCGTTCTTTCCCCTCCCCTGAATTAGCTACTACAATGTACTTGAGAAGTCAAGACTTGGTTTGGAAACATCATACACACAATGGGGTGCATTGGATCTACTATTCGATCATCTGATAAAACTTGCATAGCAAGATGGAATTCAATAAGCCTTTTTGTTGTTGACAATCATCTGGAAGACTTGAAAGTTAACTACAGAACTCAAAGCATTATTCATTAAGCATCAGAATGTCCCTGCCACATGGAAACAGATGTAAATGAATCAGGAATCTCAATACTGGTATTAACAAACTAAGGGGTAATTTAGGGAAAGCTGGGCTTGTTCCAAATGCCCATAATTCTAAATCTCATTACTACTTAAACTTTCCTTCTCATAAGTTTGATTCACAACTACATTGGATTCCAAAGAAAATTTAACAGTACCTTAACACTATCCACCGTCTTAATACACACACTCCAGCGAGTGCAAAAACAGAACATTGTACTCAAATTGAATGCTAAATTATTGCTGATAACTTACTAGTTATTGCCATTTGCAATTAGAAAGTCCAAGTTACAAATGAGAGTGCAGAGCTCTGACTCCAGGAAACCTGCGCAGGGCACACCTCAGTCTCCTTCCTGTTCAGCCTCGGTCAATGGTAAGAGCTTATCGCAAGTTATTGCCTTTCTATTGTTTTTAAAATATAACCTATTTCACTTTATTCTTTTTTTTTCTTTTTTTCCCTTTTTATTAAGGAATCCATTCATGTTGGAAGCCCAGATCCCCAACATATGCACTAGTGGTGGGCTCTGGGAAGTACCAGTCACCAGAGTCTGAAGTTCATCACTTGAATTGAATAGCCAGGTGGCCAGGTCCTGGCAATGGCCAGGGGAAACCTAAGCTGGCCCAAGAGCCAGTGGTTAAGGAAGAGGAAGGTCAGAAGGACTGGTGAAAGTGGGACTCCAGCTGCCCTTTCTCGCAGACAGAGAACTTTCTAGGTGGCTTCACTCTCTGCCAGTCCTGCATCCCACATCCACTCACAGGCTTCAGGAGCGAGGCCTCTCCAGGCGCAGCAGCTCTCCCCATCCTACAGTTGACTCCAGTAATGACCTTTTACAAATTCTCTCTTCCCTGGCTGCTGGGTTACACGAGTCTCCTAGTGTCGCTCAGGGTCAGAGCTGCTGCCTCTGTCTATGCAGCAGAACCGCCTCGTGGGCCACACCATTTCAAGGCTGACCACAGTCCTAGAAAACGAGCTCTGTGGGCTGCAATTGGTTTCTATAAATGTATTAATTCATTAGAGTTCTATCTGATTCTGTATACTCGGGGAACCAGGAGTTTGTGCTTTGGGAAGAATGCAGAGGGCAACAGACATCCACGGGGCGTGGGTAAGCCTTGCCCTCGTCCACACTGACTCCACTCATCCTGTGTAGTGTGTAACTCAGGTGCTGATCTACCATGTCCTACGGTTACAATCTACTCCTCTGTCTCCTCAACAAGCTGCAAATAACACAAACTTCTCACAACGATGATTTATAAATGACTCTGGAAAAAAATTCAATCTGAATTGTAAAAATGTGTTTGTGTAGCTAAGGAATAAAGGGCTTCTGCTTGTCCCCGCCACCAGACCTCCCCGGCACATGGCGACAGGCCAGGGGTCAGGAGGCCAGGATGCTCCTCCTGATGATGTCTGTCCTCCTGCTGATGGTGCTGCTGGCATGGACACACTTCTTCTCCGAGGCCTCACTCTCCGAGTCACTCATTTCTGCATCGGGGACATACCCGTCATTCTCGCTGTCAGGTTTTAATTTGCTTTTTGCGCGTTCCTTGGCTGGAGCTCGGCCTAGGCCCAGGTAGGGGTAGTCTGAGTGCTGGTGGCAGGTGCCCTCGGGGGCCTCTCCCTGCTGCTGCCGCTCCCCCTTCTTTGGAATCCGGAACCCCCCCCAGTCTTTCCCTGGGCTGGCAGGTGTTGTAGGCACTTGGACTGTGGTCTGACTACAGGTCACTCTGACTAGGGAGCCATTGCACCTGGGCACCATGTCCCTCCTGGCTCCAGGCGCTGACTGCCCCACTCCCGGGGAGGGGGCGGCTCTCGTGTTGTCCAGATGCCTCTGGGACACATCTGTGGACCTGAGAGGCTTGTGACTCTGTTTAAAAGGTCTGTCCTTCAAGTCTCCTTTAATGAGATCACAATGAAAACGATTGTCTCTTCTTTTCCCGTGGTCTGCCGTCACCACACCATTTTTCTGTTGTGCTGATATGAGACGTGCTTCTGCAAAGGTCTTTTCAAAACTCAGAAAGCTCTCTGGGACCCCCATCCCCTCCCTCACGCCACACAGCTCTGGCTGCCGGGGCAGGGCCTTGCCCTCGCCCCCACTGCTGTTCTGCAACAGGTCTCGGTTATGGGGCTTTTTCAGGGAATGAACCAAGGAAGTACCCATTTGTTTCCTGAAGAACGCAGAATGCCATTTCAAGTCCTCTATCTTGGGAGCGTCGGGACCCACAGAAGGACTATTAAACAGAAGCATGTGTTCCAGTGAGAAGGAGGAGCAGGAAGAAGAAGGCACACCTGTGAACACAACAAAGAAGGGTCACGAGGGGCAAATCCACGGGAAAGTCCAGCTCCTCGGGGTCGCCCAATTGACACAACTCTCCCCTCCAAGAGCACGACACACTGCCACCTACTCTGTCTTAAGAATCTGCATTTGATATGCATACTTTTTTTCTAAAGTAGCTGAAAAACCGTATAATTCTTCACAGGAAAAAAAATCCTTTCCAAGGACTACATTTTTCTTCAGACAAAATAAGTGATCTGATTTTCAAAGGAGAATCCATGCAAGATCTGTCAGCTGGTCCCTGGCTGCCGTCTCCCTCCTCTGGTTACAGCAACCCTGCAGTGGGCCAGTGTCCAGCCAGCGGCCTCCCGCTGGGACTGGAACACAAAGGGGCAAGCTGGGGCTTCTACACACTTATTTCTCCCAAGTGCCCACACCTTAGCAGGGCTGTTACGAGGGTAAACATGTAAATATATATGAGTGACTAAAGTGTTTAGAATAGTTCTTGACACATAGTTAAGTGTTCAATAAAATGTTCACTATCATTATATGCAAAGTCCATTTGAGATTCAACTGAGTCATCGTCCAACTTGATAAGTTAAATTGGTCTTTTTGATGCAGATCACAGTCAAGAACCAAACTGCACATAACTTAGTTAAAGTCTCACATTTCATGAAATAATATTAATCCTCATGTGCACTATGACATTTCCTATTCATTTCACACTTTTTAATATTAGCCACAACCCACAGAATTCATCTCACTAATGCATTACAAGCCCAGTTTGAAAATCACTGGGTGGATTCGTAAAACACCAGAGCTTGTCAGAAGGACTGTGCTCCTGTAAGAGCATCTACAAGGAGCAATGCCCATGCTTCCTGTCTCCCAGAAGGTGTGAACCAGGAGGAGAAGGTTCAGCCCTCAGAGTCTGAAGCAGAAGCCCCACAAGAACTCCTGCCCATCAGATGTGGACACTGCAAGCAAGCAGAGCACCCACTGTCATGACCACGACTGCTGGCAGGGAAAGGCCTGTGTTCCGAGTCCAGTGTTGGTACATGGCACACTTGCTGACCTGCCACCACCAAAACGAGGTGGGGCTGACGTCTCCTGAGCTCTGACTTGTACCCACTCGACACAGCATCCAGGTCTCTGGAGAACCTCCGACTCGGGTCCACTCTCAGGCTCATTCTGCACAGCCTGCCTGCTCTGAGAGTCACACAGCAGCGCTTACACCTCGGCCCTGAATGCCACCTACCATCACGACTATCTGCCCTGCTTCCTCTGGGATCAGCTGTTGGCAGGCAGATGCTTGACTGCAGCCATGAAGAACACAACCAAAAGTCTAGAGCTGGGGAGGAAAAGCCACCTCAGAGGGCTAGCTGGGCTCTGTCTGGCACCCCGCAGGGAGCGACATCCCTTCCAACTGATCACTCATAGTGCTTCGTATCTCAGAACGAAGTAGAATTTGTTTCCCTTTCTGAAACAGCAGGCGGGCTTCGAGCACAGATCTGCCTCATCGCTCAAAGCCCAACTACTTCTCACCTCAGGAGGAACCTCGTTCACTCACCCACGTGCGCGCCTCAGCTGCAAAAGTATGAATGGCTGCTGCGACACCCACAGCACGCCCTCGCGACACCAGGAGAGCTTGCTTTCACAGGTGGCGGCGGCTCCCTAGACGAGAGCCACGCACAGCCTCCAGGGCGCCTCCACACCTGCGCCCACCATCCCTGGCACCTGGTCCAAAAGGAACCAAGAGATGGCAGTGCCCTCTGAGGAGTCTGGTCTGACCTGCCTCTACTGCGAGACCCTGCTCAGAATAACAGAACTGCAAGCCCCAGCTAAAGATATATACTAGCTAGATACACTAAAGATATTCAATCTCTGGAAGAAAATATCTAAAATGGTTTCAGTAAGTCAATGCCACAAAAATGGCACCATTTCAAGAACATCATTAAAGACACCCAGGCCTTTCTCCGTTTGCTCAGCTGACCCCTTTACATAAGTCTACACAAACCAGAATTTGGATTTTCATAGCAGGTGGTAGCAACGTGTTTGCTGCCTGTTTGTCACAATCAGATACAGAGGCAAAAAGTCACAAATACAGAAAAACAACCATGGCTGTTTGTGCCATGCGGGTGTCTAGAATGCTGTGCAGTAACTTTAAAACAGTCCAAGGCAAAGACCCCTGCCTCCCACCGAAGGCCAACCTCAGATCTCTAAAATCCTTATACTGCAAGGTTCTGGGGCTTAGGATCACAGAATTTGAGAGCCAAGAGGCACTTAGAGGTCATGGTTCTACCCCAAGCCTCTCCCAGGCAAAGGAATCCCAGGAAGGTAAAACAACTTGCCAACTTGCCCTTGATCTCCAAGTAACTGATGCGCTTTCCACAGCAGATGTAGATCCCTGTGTGCTTTTCTGTTCTGCGTCACCCAGAGCAATGCAAGAGAGAAAGCACTAAATAAACACCTGATGCTCAATGGAAAAGAGTCAAACTCCATCTACACAAAGAAAAGGCTACTGTGGATGTCATCTGAACAAGTGTCATAAGCACACTTGTAAGACAATACTTGTAATATGCTGCAGGTAGCTGCAAAGGCTAGATGATCTATAAACAAATCCATCTGTGTCCCCAGGATACATTTATCCAGAGCTCTGCTTGACTGCGTATTGCCCTGGAGTCTCCTGACCATTCCAGAAGGGGGTCGAGATGCCATCCCCACCTTCCAAGGGGGAAGAAGGTGAGGATTAGACTTGGCTTATGTGTACTCAGGGCTCAGGGAGACGACGCCCAGTCTGCAGCTTGCTCCCCTGCACCGTGAGGCCTCTAATGCCTGAAGATCCTCTGTAAATGTGGAAATCTGTGCTGCCTGAGAGCGAAGCATTTGTTCCTCAGCTGGCGTGGAGGGCAGACCCTGCCCATGTTTCGGCCTTCGGGGCATGATGCCTACCTGAAACTCTTTCTTGCTCCAAGAGCTTAGTGTACAGACTGAACATCTGTTCCTGGACTCTGCACACAGATCGCTTGATCTTTTCCCTGCGGGTCACCATGTAAGTGAGGTTCCGAACCTAGAACGCAGAGGACAAAGATTCTAAGTGAGTGATACAGTCATGATCATGGATACATGGTGCTTTTTAAAATTTTCTTTAACTGCAAGAAATTGGTTCTACTCAGGCCTCAACAGACATTTGAAATCAAAATGCACTTGAAGCATTTTGCCCAGTCTCTTATCTCCTTTTGGGAGGACAAGAAGGTTCTGCTCCTTCCCCCGAGCTGGGCAGCAGAGTCGTGGAGACCTGGAGCTGGGAGCTGCAGCCTGGCCGCACACCAGCTCCCATGCCCAGCCCGGGGGAGGCCCCTGGCATCCACTCCAGACTCCACTTTCCAGCTGCCAGCCATCTTCTTCCCATTAATCTACTGCCAACAAGCTTCAGCGCCATTCACAAGCCACCTGTACTCCACTGTGCCTCAAGTAGGTGAGCACAGGGTCCCCTGGAAGACCAGTCACCAACAACTCCAGGAAGCTTCTTGTCCACTGGACACTCAACACCTCTGGAAGACCTGGCCCCACCGGTGTCGCAGCACCAGGCCGCCTCCCTCCTGCTCTGCCAGCCGTAACTGGCTAGTCTCCAGTCCAGCTCCACCTTTGTCTCTTGGAAACTGACGCTGCCCTCTCCCCGATTCCTCTGTAACCGAGACGCCAGTGCTAGAGCTCCGCTTCACAGGCAGCGTGTGGCTGGGGCGGGTCATGCCCGCACTCACTAAGCCACACACAAGTGACTCAAAGTTCAGTGGTCAGCATTCCGCCAGCTGCCATCACTCCAAGAGCACCAAGACCTAGAGAATCAGCCACTGACCCCCACTGACCCTCCATGCTGAAGTCTACTAGCAAACCTCACTAGGCTGAGTGTTCTGAAAGCACCAGTGTCAATCACGGTGCACCAGCTGGCCAGCTCAGCCCGGCCGCAGGAGGGACAAGTGCATGCACACACGCTCCCAAAACTTCCCCTGCAGCTTCAGACGGAGAAAGCTCAAAGGCCTCCACCCTTTTATCCCGGCATAAGGACAAGCCACACACCGGACAGACACAATTTTTTTTGACCTTCTGGGAACAGACACCTCCCCTCACGTCTCCGACCTCTCTCAGCCGCCGCGATTCAAGCTGTGTTCAGGGCAGTCTTGTTTGCCAAGGAACGTGACACACGGACTGAGACACAGCCCAGGTTGGCTGGCTTGACACGTGCATCCTGGGCCCATCTCCCAGCCCCAACAGGAAACGGCCAGGTCGGCTGGCTCTGCCCTGCACACCTGGCCACCAGGGTCTTCCTATCTTTGTTCCTACATCAATCCCTTATGTTACTAATACTTCACTGTTAAACCCGTATCTGTTTTTTTTAATTAAAGAACTGAGAAGAGAATCACTGAGTAAACCTCATGTGTCTTCAGCCTGGTTAAAGGAACTTCCTTCTCTAACAGCCACACCCCCCAAAGCCAGGGAGTAGGCACCTTTACGGAAATCCTGACCACCATGGGATGGGGGTGGCTGGCCGTGTTCCTCACGAGTCCTTGTTCCACCCAGATGAGATGAGGAGTGGAAGCTCAGAAACGAGAGGCCAGCTCCATCCTTACCACAGACAGACTGACACTTGTGGAAAACACGACGGTTTTCACACTCAGAAACCCTTCCTAGGAACAAGCAGCCCTTGCCAGACAGCTGACAGCTGAACTGAGGCTCGTCCATTCTCCAGGCCCATCCTACTGTTCCTTCCACTCAGACTTGCCACTGTCTGCCCCAGCGGCCCTCAAGGAGACACCAAAAACAAAAACCAACCAGCTCACGGTACACACTCACGTAAAACCCTCCTACACTTTCCCCTAAGCAGTGATTCCCACACACACGAGGGCCCTAACTAGACTGCGGATCCCACCTGTGACTCGAGTCTGCAGTTCTGTTTTCAGTAACTGCTGCTGCTGCCCAGGGACCACACGCCAAGAACACTGCCCTGAGAATCTAAAGGTTCCAGTGGGTTTTCTGGAATCCCAAACCCTGCTTGCAACACTGAAGCTTAACATGCCTTTAGATCAGGGGACTGTTTGTGTCCTCTATCAGATTTTCATTTTCAAAGATGACCGTTCTGCTGAGTGACTTACAAGTAGGACTGTCCCCCTGACGTACAACCAGAGTGCAGAGGGAAATTGTTTTTATGGCAACAAGCACTCATTTTCCAAACGCATATTTACTCCATGTTTTTAAAAAGATATTCAGGGGGGAAAAGAATCCCACCAGAGTGAAGTGGCAGCCTTGGGGACCTGAGTGGCCACCTGCCCCATCAGCAACCTTGTCTTCTGAAAGCTGTGGATTCCCAAAACCTCCTGAAGTTCACTCCTGTCATCTGACTTTCTGATCCAGAACTGGTGACCAGGAGTGCGAGGCCCCAAGGCGTGAACTTGCGGGAAAGAGCAATTCCCACAACCACTCAGTAGTCTGCGTGGCATGGCTGTCTGCCAGCTCAGGAACGGCCCCATGGGGCTTCGTTATGCTCACGTAGCACCTATTCCCGAGTGTCTGCCTGCCACAGTGGAGACTTCGGCAGAACACTAACCTCTGACTTGTTCTTATTGTCGCCCCTGCCCTGAATCGGCTGGCCTGGTACACTTAGGCTCCTGATCACAGAGACTGCGCTCTCTGGGGCGTGGCAAAGATTGGCTTAAAACCTCCATCGTCAGAGGGCTCATGGCAAATTTGGGGCAAGGCTTTTCATTATAATAAGCCCATTTTTAGGCCTATGCTAAAGTCCCCTAAATTCCCTTCAGTTTTTTAATAATGAAATAAATAAATGTAATCAATGCCACACACGCACACACACAGATCCTGATTTATTCCCTGTTTCTCATACATGATACGCGGTGTTCTACTTAAAGAGCAAGTGACAACTCCAAAAAAACGTTCAGTATTTAATTGTAAGTGCATGTCAATCTGAGTAACTTACGTACAGAAAAAGAGTTAGTACACCACAAGCATTTTCTACACTTTTATTCTGTGGTGATTGAGACAAACACAGGCCAAACATGAGACTTCTCGCCCTCCCCTCCCAGGACTGCCTGCCTCCACGCACCCGATGACAGCAGTGTTCAGGCTAGGTCCCAGCTCCTCACGGGCTCCAGCTCCACCCCCAGAACTCTTCCCAGCAGCTACAGCGCAGGGGAGGACGTGCAGGGAGCCAGGGCTCTACACTCACCACTAGGGGGCGTGTGGGAGCACAACAGCCTCACCCGCCTGCTCTGGCTCTGGGCGCCCAAGGCTGAAACCTGGCCTGCCCAGAACCTACCCTGGTTTAGGAAGGGGCAGCACAATAAGCTGGCAGGAGGCTGATGCCCCAAGAGGGTCTCTGGTGAGCATTCAACTTGCACTTTCACACCACCCGACAGGACTGACAGGGCCACCCGGCTCTCTCAGACCCCTGGGCCTTTCCGCTAAAGCCCTTGTGCAGCTTCTCCCTCCTTGCCTCCACTCTGATTCCCTATCACTTGTGACTCACTCCTCACTAATAAGTGAGGTGCTTGGGGGAAATGCATTAACTGTGTGCGGCCACTGGGGTGCCCTACAGTGCAGGCTGCGGGCCAGGAAACCTCAATGCTGTCTCCTTCACACTAATGAATTTAATCAGTAGCTAGCAGCCAGGGGAGTTGGACGGAAGGTGCTCTAAGACACATCCCCAATTAGCAAGCCTCAGTCAACCCTACCCACAGGAGCAGGAGCCCGCCCGGGTGGGGGAGGCAGCCCTCTCCTAATTACTCCTGTGCTGGGAAGGAGGGTCCAGGCGGGACTCCAGGGGCAATGGGGAGCGGGGGAGGCAGAGGCGGTGGCAGCAGCAGCAGCAGCAGCTGATCCCGTGGTGTGACCACAGCGGGTGTATCTGTAGTGTGCCGAGCATTACGAGGGCTCCTCAGACAGATCTGAAGCCCCGTGCACCGGGATCCCACCCTCACCAGATGCACAGACGCACACACGCGGGTACATGAGCCACATGCACAGCCTTGGGATGACTTAGCACCTCACTGCCAGGAGTGTCTTCTGTAACAGATGTGCGTGCTGCTAAGTTCATGCACACGTGAGCACACAGCCTGCTCTGCTGGGTGACAATGCTGGAAGGCCCCTGGAGATCAGCCAAGAAGCCAAGGGGGGCCAGGGAGGGCAGCACGTGGCTCTCCACACCAGCCCTCACCAGCACCTGTGTCTCCTCGAGCTGACAAGACATTTCCCTACCTCTGCCCCCTCCCCCTGCATTAAATCCATTCCAGTTTTCAAAATCAGTCTCAAACAATTGAGTCATCCCCTTGGTCATTTTCCTGGGGCTCAGTTCCCTCCAGCTCTAGAAAAGGGGGGAAAGATACACCCATCTGATCTTGCAGAACAATAAAGATTAATGGGAAAGTGTTTAAAGAAAGGGGTCACAAAGCAGCTCCCGCTCTGTGGCAGTCTTACACGTGTGCACAGTGAGCTGACAGCCCGTGAACACATTAACCAACACCACCTCATGCTGCGGTGCGCACGGGGCTGGGAGCAAGGACTGGCTATTATTTCTTGCTCTGGGCGAGCATTCGCCTCTTTGCATCTTCTTCTCTAAGTCACTATAAGGTGTCAGTGTCAATCATTACCCTCTCCAGGTCCTGCCGCAGGTGCGTGAACAGCTGCAGCCTCCTAAACAAGACATCCTGCTCCCGCTTGGCTAGATTGTCCTCTTCGTCTTTCTTTGGGGTGATCAGAGGCTTGTTGAAGTTGACCTTCCTCTTGAGCTTCCAGTATTGGTACAGGAAGTCCACCACTTCCTCAGGCAGCCTCAGGGCTCGGGCCACGTCCAGCAGGTTGACGAAGGTGTAGAACCCATCCTCCAGCTGCTGCAGCTTCTGCTTGCGGACGCTCACCCGGTGGGCCTCCTCCCGGTTCTGCTCCAGACTGGCAAAGGGCTCCAGCGGATTCCGGGGGGAGCACTCGGGAACCCCGTTCTCCTGCGCAGCGCCCTCGCCAAGGCTCTCCTCAGACTTCCGGTGGGAGCTGTGCTTTGGGCAGTAGGACTTGAACTTGACTTCATCATTCTCTGCCAAGATAGTCTTCATTTCCAGGCCCCGGTCAAAAGCACAGGTCACATGGAAGGCCGTGCGGCAGTTCTTCACGGAGCACTGGAAAGAACACACAGCAGAGAGAGGACTGTTAAGGAGCAGCAGCCCAGGGCCCTCGGTGCTGGGCACCCACACATGACCCCCAGGGGCGCATTCATGAATGCAGCGTGGCAGGAGAGCGTGACAAGGCTGGGCCCTGGCAGACAATGCCAGGTGCCATGTGAAGTAGATGGGGACTTTAGGGACTCTCCAGATGGACGCTCATGAACCAAACCAAACTGCCCTCTTCTTAGAACAACCATGTCCGTGACCGTGCAAATGGCACTCATGACAAGGGTGCATCATGCTCCAAGTAGCAGCTGCTCAACACGCAGAGCACACGCTAGAGCACTAACCTGGCTTTCCTCGGGGACATGAGGAAGGTGTTTGTGGGAACAATCTGGACAAGAGTCCCCCCAGGACCAATGACTACTTGTCGGGTTTTAAAAGGAAAGTGAATCCTCACTCTGACCCCACAAGTGGGAAGATAAATGCCACACTCCCTTGAAGCAGTGCCCAGAGGTCAGAGCAGAAGGTGCAAAGGAGACGACGAGAAGGCCCAGCCCAGGATGGAGACAGGCCCTGCCAGCACAGAGGCTCCCATGAGCCCAAGGGGTAGAAGGGCACCACCAGGGACCACGTCCTGTGGCCACAGGGAAGTCACTCTGAAGGCCAGGCCACAGCAAGGTTGCTGACTGCCTTGCCGCAGCGCCTGCTACGGTTCAGACCACAGCCTCTGGCCCAGCAGGAGCCAGCGATCAGCGGCTTCTGATCTCACTGAGCAAATCCCTGGAAGGAGGTTCCTGGTGGAAGCTGAAGTCAGTCCCTTAGAGCAACACTGCCTGTGTGAGGCCAAGAGACCCCAGGGCATGCCAGCGGGCAGGGGAGCAGAACCCGTGGCTCCAGGCCACCAAGCAGCTGAACTCACTCAACAGGCTGGGTCACAGAGCCAGGAGGGCAGGGGCTGCAGCTGGGCGCGTTCTCCTAGTCACTTCAGCATTTCACTCCACGCCAGCCATGATTTCACCCACTGCTATAGCAATCCAGCACCCTCCACCATCCCCCATCCCCCTCCACCATCCCCATCCCCCTCACCTACAGCACATGAAATAAACTCCTAGTTCTATCTGTAAACAACCTCAATTCCAAGGAGTGTGTGACAGCAGCTCTGGTGACAAAACACACACACACACACACCTGGCCATGTCATCAGAGTCAGGGTGCTCCTCCCACAGCATGCGCCAGTGGGGGGCTAAAGTGGTGACAGATGCCAGAGACACTCTCCTTGTCTGGCTCAAGCCACATTTAACCCAGCCGTCTGCCCCTGAAGAGAAGCACCGCTGTGCACACCCAGGGCTGGGAGGGCCAGAGGCCATGCTCGGGGCCTTCCCACGCAGGCTGACTCAGCACCAGAGCCTCCACAGCTGCACACACCACAGAGAGGAACTCTTAATAAAATCAACCCATTCTGGGAAGATATGAAAATCATCAGCCTCCCCCGGCCTCTTCTTCAAATTCATGTTCTGGGAAAAAGAGGCCAACAGTGCAGAAGAGACACCACATCCTCTCTCCTCATAGGGATGCCCAGCGCCCATTTGCAGGCCTCTTAAATTCAAATGAGGACCAGGACAGGGTGCGCAGGACAGCGCGTCCACTCTGCGCTCAGAACACCAGCTACCCCAGAAGCAATGGTTTCCCCCCCCAGCAGATCACCAGGGCTTCTCACAAGTAAACACACACGCACACACCCACTGGAAGCCTGTTAACTTCTCTGTTCTCCTTGCCCAACTCAATTCTCAAACCAGAGGCATTTCTGCCCTTTAGTTTTTAAGATTCTATTCCCAGTCAGCCATTTTGGTATCAGCCAAAACTTAAAACTGGCTTCGCCAACAAAGCCATGTATCTTTGAGCCCCAGGGCCCCGTGCCTGGCACTGTCTACACTGAGCTGCTATTCTCTGCACGGAGAGGAGCTGCCCTCAAGTGTCTCTGCTCCAGGAACTCCACATCGCTCGCAGGCCTGAGTGAGGACCGTCCGATGGCCAGCTTGAGGACCAGAGGGCCCTGCGGAGCAGTCCAGGCACCCTGGCAAGCCAGCAGCACACACGCCGCCCCACTCTCTCTCATCCACCAGCTCTGGGACCCCGCTGCCCTGTTCTGGACACACAGGAGTGCTGCTCTCAGTCCCTCAGGCACTCACGGCCACAGTGCCACGAAGAATCAAGGAACCAGACTGTTCAGATCAGGTAACAACCTGGGCCAAGAGCACCCGCAGGGCACCTCGGACGCCCCTCCACCTAGCAAGCGCCAAGCAGTGTGTTTCTGCCAGTGTGGCGGCAGCACCCAACCCCGCGGCCTGGGGAGGTGCGCCATGGCATGCTGAGCCTGCAGGCAGGGAGACTCCAAGTGAGGCATGTCGGAAAACTGGGTTCTCTGTGGAAGGTGTCTCTCTGAACAGAGGGGCTGTGGCACCAGGCTTGGGGTAGCAAGGGAAGGACCGAGACAATCTGGAACTGCCTCCCCGCTCAGGCAAACTTCCAGGCAACTATGTGACGATCATCAGCCAGTTGACAGTGTTCCTGCGGACAGGAGCCATCCCGTCCCTGGGAAGGGCGGCTACCCCTCACCCTGAGTCCTGCAGCTCCTGCCGCAGGAGCCTCTGAGGGTACAGTCTCCCTCACCCTGCTACCCACAGCGGGGAAAGGAAACCAGCCCTTCTTCCTAAGCGACGTACCTGTATGGAGGCCCCGAACTTCTCGTTGCAGAGGCTGCACACGAGCGCCCACCGGCTGCTGGGGATGTGAGACACCTTTGTGATGGGCTCCATCTTCTCGGGGCTGCCAATGCTCACCTGGAAATCAGAGACAGCAAGAACGGAGACAGGCCATCAGGGCCAAGTGTGGCCATTCAAGACTCACAGGTTCTTGACTTTCCTGCAACAGGGGAGCCCTCAGGGACCCCGGGGCAGACAGGAGAGCCCTAGCCCTGTCCCCATCTAATGGAGACAAGTTCAATTACAAAACATTTTCATTTATCATTTAAGAGTGCGATGACCAAGACTCTCGTGTGTCAGGACCATGCAATCTACTGTGTCTCAGATTCAAGGAATGTGTCAAGACTAAAAAGCCATCTTAAATATATTTAAATAGATGACCGAGAATGGAGTAAGTACATACATAATCTATTTTAATCTCTCTCACTAAAGAAAACCATTTTCTTCAGTTGTAACACAGACTAGATTCAAAGTAGAAATCCACCAAAGTCAACAGGAGTCCACTCCACGTTCACTGAGGTCGCTGAACTGTATGTATCCTGTTAATGCAGAATCAGGAGACCCAGCACCACCAAGACTCGGATCAGAAACCAACACCATCCCTATGTCGTTTTCCTCAAGAGGGAAAATGAACCAAATCATACACCAAAAAATGGTGGGATCTGAATCACAAATGATATTCTCATAGTGAGCCGTGCAAATTAAATCAGTTAAGGTCTGGGACTTGAAGTAAATTAGACCAGACCTGAATTTATAAAGGTTGAGGCTGAATAAGAATTTAAATAAAAATCACAGAAGTATAACCTAGAGCATGATGTTTAACCATGGTGGTGTCGAGTGTGAGGCTTGCCAAGCACAAGGATCCACAGGACGGCACTGCCAGGCCCAGGCCACAGCCATGGAGGCTGCAGGCCTGACCCTGCAGGTGGGCGTCAGCCATGATTAGGCACAGGTGAAGCCACCGGACAGGACACTGCCCTCTGGAGTTCACCCACTGCACCTCCAGGCAGCACTGCTACAAATTCACACTCATGACAACAGGGTGGTATGCTGCAGGTCCCAGCAAGTAAAGGTATCTTTTCACCCATCAGCTACAAGCTGCCCACATACACATGGCTCCTCATGCCCAGTCCCAAGTACCAGCCAGGGCCTTCTGAGATGAGGTGCTAGTAAGAACCACGCTTACCTCAGGGATCCACAGGGCACAGCTGACATGGACCCACTTGGTTCCGCTGCGGGTGGGCTTCATAGCACCGCCCTTCTTGGGACACAGCAAACATTTTGGCTGGACTCCCAGGGCACAGGTCCGGCATAGCCAACTGCCTTCTGGCACCTTGAGGATTCCATAGCAGGCCTGTAATGCCACAGGACATCCCCAAGGAGAGGAGAGAAAATCATTTACTGTTCCCATTTTTATCAATTAATTTAAAGACACCTAGAAAGATTTTCACGGAACCACAGGCAACACAAACAGTCCCACGTCCACTGAGCAGTGACCCTCTCCCTCAGGAAACACCACTGGCCACTACAAGGAAGCCTTGCATGGGTCTGTGCCCTAAGGACACACAAAACACGTATATGTTTAGCACAGGGTGGTCCTGGCAAGCTCCAGACAGAAAAGTTTTTAAATAATCTGCTCTGCAGTGTTGTTACAAAACCCACCTATACCAAGTTTCTAGACGGGGTTTCAGTGAGTGCTCAAAGTCCCAAGGAGTCAGATGGGAGAAGCTACCCACCCTGCTTTATCAACGAAGAGGGGTGAAGGGAGGGGAAGTGGCAGTGCTATTAAAGGAGACTGAAGGCGGTAGTGGGGGACTGAAATAAACCAGGACACCTCACTCCCAAGGCTGGGCGACCTCCACCAGCCAGACCCCAACACTCTCCCACAGGAGCCAAGATCCAAAAAACAGACATCCCAGACAAAGGGAGAATTCAGTCTCTTTAGCTGATGTTTAAAAAAATAGAGCCTGTCTTGCACAGGCTTCCCAAATTACACTAGAGGCATCAACTGCAGAAATCAAGGCTATTACAGTTGAAATGATGAAGGTAGCTGGAAGAGAGAAGAGGCAAATGTGAGCTGAGCGAGGGGAGGAAGGAAGCCAGGGAGGAACAGAAGCTCAGTCAGAGGCCTCTGAAGACCAGGCCGTCAGAACCGCATCCTCGATGAACTGGAGCCGGGAGTCGAGCCGCCGTCACAGCTCCAGCTCTCCAGGCAGAGAACAGCCCTGGGCACGCTACATACCCAGGATGCACAAGGAAACCTCAGGTGCAAGGTGGGCGAGGGGGGCACCTGCAGCTCAGCCAAGCGCGAGGCACGGACAGGCCACGCCAGCACCCTGGCGGGTAAAACAAACCCTTCCTAGTGCTGCTGGGTGACACTCTTACAAACAGTAAGCACCTACATCAGGCCTTCTAGAGCCGATCTCAGCTCATCGGATAAAGTATGCCTTCAAGACAAGCCAGGGGGCCTCCCAGAGTAAAATGAGGAAAGGGACAACACAGCATGGCAGAAAGAATGGAGGTGGGGAAGCGGTGTCTCCAGCCGCTGAGTGCCAGGGCCAGCTCTGCCACCACTCCTGTGAGGAGGCCCCAGAAGGTCCCTCCCCAGGATGGCCAGCTCACTTGTGAAACAGAGTTCAACCAGTTCTCCAGCAGAGCCTGGACAAGGCCATAGGTGGTGAAGTCTTCAGACAAGAAGTGAAGCCAGGAAGCAGGCAGACTACTAACAAAATGGCAATCAAGAACTTCACGGAGCTGGGCCCAGGGGCACACGCCTGTAATCCTGATGGCTCAAGGGCTGATTCAGGGGGAACGTGAGTTCAAAGCCAGCCTCACAGCAACTCAGCAAGGCCCTGTGTCTACATGTTATATAAAGGTTTGGGAATGTGGATCAGTGGCTGAGCACCCCTGGGTTCAATCCCTAGTGCCAAAAAAAAAAAAAAAGAACTTTCATGGAGCAAGTGTAGTAGCAACTACTCTGGAGGCTAAGGCAGGAGGATCACAAGTTTGAGACCGTCAAAATAAAAAGTAAAAAGGGCTGGGAAATGGTAACTCTGGGATAATCCCCAGTACCGCCCGCAAGAATGAATCAATGCCTGAAGAATGAATAACCTAGGAGCATGGAGACAGTCGAAACTTTTAGAATCACTCAGAGCCAGCCCCACTGACGTCCTAAGCTCTCTCTGTGGACAGTAGCAAGCAGCTACCAAATCTTACTGCCACCAAATCCTACTTTTCTTGAAAAAAATCTTCAGTAACCCTCCTGTGCTTCAATAGCTCCATTTACAGATCAACACATGCTAGCAAAGTTCCAGGTCACACCAAAAGATAAAGTCCGAACCCCACCATCTCAAAGCGGGACCTTATTAAATAGTCACTGCAGGCATAATTAGTTAAACTGGAGCAACGGGAGGACTTGGGTCACTGACACCAACACAACCCAGCTCCTCACGAAAACAGCCCTGTGAGGACAGACAACAGGGGAACACCCCAAAGAAGCAGCTGCAAGCCAGGACACACAGGACTGAAAGCCACCAGGCTTGGAGGAGGCCAGAGAGCTGCCTGTGTACCTCGAGGGAACGGGCCCTGTGGACACCTTGTTTGGACTTGCAGCCTGTAGAATACAAGACCATGGGCTTCTACTGTTTTAAGGCCCCCAGACTGTGGAACTCGGAACACAAGCCTGCAGTGCTGGTCCTGCAGCGCTCCTAGCTGGGTCCTGCTGCCGCTGTGGAGGCAGCAACACGGGCTCCAAACCCTGGAGCGCTCTGGACTCCGCAGCTCCAGTCTACAGGCCCCTCAGCAAGGCAGGGCAGGGGTCCCCCTCGGAGGGTGGACTGGGCTCCAGCAGCATGCCCTCTGGGCACCCCGGGCGGCCACCTACCTGGTGCACACAGATGTTGCACTTGTCGCAGAACACCATCTCGTTGCCGTCCTCACCATCGGGGGACTGGCAGACGTCACAGACCACGTCTTCATCGTACTCGATCCCCAGGCCTTCCTCGGTCTCGATGGCATGATTCATATTGTCATAGCATCGCTGCTCAAATTCCTCCAGGACCCTTTCCATGGTGAACTCATCCAGTTCAGGCATTCCTGAAAGAAAAACCACAAAGCTCGCTCTAAGAAATCCATGATAATTTTGTAATGAAACAGTATTGTTGTATTTGAACTTACAATTTACAATAGATAAATAACAGAACTTAAGCCTATCCCTGAGCGTCCCAGAATTTTCTAATGAATGCCTCTCAGACCCTTCCACAGAAAAGCTCTTCCAGGCAATAGTTTGCTCCCTGTGGTCAGGCACTAAAGACAGAGTAAATAGAAAAGCAATCAACAATTCTGAGAAGGACTCAAGGATCAAGGACATGTAGTGTCACATAATTCATTTCATTAGTTATTATACAAAACCACCAGCATGTAAGTGACTTTCAGAAGCCATAGCCACATACTAGGAGTTTGGGTATTTTTTTTAATTCCTTTCTTATGCTTTAAAAAATAAAATAAAAAATAGTACTCTGAAAAACAAATTTCACTACAAGCATTCAATTCTCTTCGACTGGCTCATCCCTCCACACACTGCAGACTCCATCAAGCTGAAATACAGTTAATCAGAAATGACCAACATGGGAAAATATCTGGGGCAAAGAAGACAGTTCACTGTGGATCAAGTAAAACATACTCTTCTTCAAGAAAGATCAAAAGTAAATTTGAAGTGGCTATCATGGTCTGAGCTGGTAGGGGGAGAGGATTTATTTTCTTCTGTTTGCAGAAGTTTGTTTTCCACACTTTCTAAAATGAAAATACTTGTGCAGAGAGGAAAACAACAAGTTAAAAAAATAAACAGGACATTTAAGTTGCAAAAAAAAGAAAGGAAGAAAAATCACTGGAAATGTTACTAGAGCCTACAACAACTTGAATGTATTAGCATAAATCTTAAAACCATCAATAAACCTCCAAGTTTGTAAAATTGGAAGAACTGTATTAGACGCTGATAACAGCCCCATACATGCAAAGGGCCATCTATCTATCTAATTATGAAATGGCTTCTCCACAGCCAACTTTTCATCCCAGTACCTCCTACTGGTTTTGGAAACACCACTGACTTTGAAAATACAGTACTATGCCCTACAATTAAATTTTTATCTAAAAAGACCAATAGCAACTAAAACAAACATCATATTCAATTTATGTTATACAACTACATAATTTTTCCTGCCAAAGTATTCAGCAATATCTTTAAACCTGATGAATTAGCCCAGTTCTTATTAATGAAACCATTCACAAAAGCCAGGAATCGGGCTGAGACCTCTGGCTTCACAGGACAGAGGGGAGTGCTTAGGTCTTCACAATGCTGCTCAAGGCAGAGGTTCACCACTCACAAAGGTAAGAGTGCTCAGCTCCAAGAGACCACCGGAGAGCTTCTGAGCAGAGCCTGTAAAGCAACTCCCAGCCTGCTATGTGGCCACTAAAGCAACGGCCACCAAGGAAATCCACTGTCTGTCACAACAGCTGAGCCACCAAGCCAAAGTAAGGCATGCTGGTCGCCACCCACTCGGCCGTGAACCAGCTGAGACAGGACAAGCCTTACCACAGGAGGCCCCTGCCAGGCTCCATGGAAACCACAAAGTGGCTGTCCTTCCAGGCTGTGACAGTGATGAGCTGGATGATAAATACAGAGCCAGCGCCAACTTCACACCCGGCGCCCAGGACGCCAACTGCACCCCCTTGTGAACTTCCACTGTCAAAGAGTCTGGACTTGACATCCATCCTCCTCTCGCTGTCAGGGCCCTCAAGGCCACCTCAGCAGTCAGGCCCGTGCGCAGGAGGACACTGCTACCACCCCAGACTCCACCCATGCGGGGCAAGCAACCACGGCGCCCGCTAATAAGGAAACCGTGATTGATCGGCTGAGGTGAGGCTTCCTCAAGGAGAAGCCAGGAACGGACCAACAGGTAAGGGGAACAGGCAGCTCGGTCTGCAGCGGGACCAAAGAGTCCCTGGGCAAAAACACAAATGGCTGCAGCACGTTCACCTTGCCCAGCAGCAGCAGAGGCCAGGAAGGAGCCCGAGGGGTATGAGAGGAAAGAAAGGCACCCCACTTCAGGGAAGTCAGGGACGGGTGGGACACAGCATGGATGGGAAGTCATGCCATCTGCAGCCTCCCGGAGCCCACCTCCACTCCCAGGGGACCATCCCGTGCCACTCTGAGGGACATGCAGCCTCCCAATCCCCTGATCACCTCCGCTGCAGTCAGACGAGCCCTGGCAGCCCAGGGGGAGGGCTGACAGTGGGCCCCTGCCCTGTACCGTGCTCTCTCACCCATCTCCTTGAACTCCTCGTTGGTCAGCTCCAGCCACGCGGCATCCATGTCGTTCAGGTCATATCGACACACGCTGTCGGCCAGCGTCCGGATGTCCACGTAGCCCAAGTCAGGAGGCTCAGAGCCCGAGGACACTATGTACTTCTTGGGCCTGATGAACATGAGGGATTTCTCTTCGGACACAACCCTGGTGGACAGGAAGAGAAGGCGGCCACATTACCCGTTCACCACCTACAAGCAGGTTTATCAGAAGGCCCCAGGTGGAGCCTGCTCCTCTGACGCCCAGATGCCCGGGTTGTCCCCAGTTCACAGAGAACACAGGCCTACAACCCAAACACCACAAGAGCCCAACTAGAAAACACTGCAGAAGTCTTCAAAACCACTTCACAGGACACCAGCACGCCTGCACCAACTACCACTCCAGTGGCTCAGGCCTGCTGCCAGGGGTCAGTCATTACATCACCTCCACAACCAGGCCTGCCCAGCCCTGCTGGAGGTCACCTGCCAGCACTGGTTTCTCAAGAACATCCGCAGGAGCAAAAATGGCCCCTCAAGCTGGACACACAGCACATGCTGGAAAACGGGTGCGGGAGGAGGGGCCTGGTCTCATCTTACTAAGGGGATTGGAAGAGAAAGAATTAGGCCTTAGCCATCCATTAAAGAAATCTAAGGCACACAACGTTCCAGCCAAGCAGGGGACTCTCCCAATGTGAGCCTATGGCCCCAGAAAAGGAGCCCAGGTGTCTTCTTCTCCCACTCTCTCCCCCAACCTGTCAGCACCTGGAAATCAATTGCCTACCTCAACCTACTCACGTAAGGGCAAGCCCCCTCCAGCCAGGAGCCACGGCCCCCAGTGTCCTCCACAACTGTGCTTCCACAGTCTGCAGCAGTGTCAATAGGTGCCCAACAAGTTACAGAAGCACTTTCATCCTATTTAAATTAACTTGGTGCTTCTTTCTACAGGGCACTGAAATGAGCATAGAGAAGGGACTTCTCCCTCCTACTCAAGAGACAGCAGGTCCCGAAAGAAAAGCCTCACAAGGTGCGTGCTCTCTGCTTCTGTCCTGAGCAATTCCACAAGTGCGCCTGGGCTGGGCCGCATCTCGGGGAAGGAGGCAGTGTCTACTGCCTGTGCCCTGCAGGACCTAGTGGGCACTGCTCCACAGACTGAACTCAGCCTACAAGCTCTGGTGGCTCCTGGAGGCGACCTGAGCCTGCCCATCCACGATGGACTGCAACATAATACAGACACCTGTCTGAGATCCCAAATGGCAATAACCAAACCCAATCACGCGCCTAAAGAAACACAACGAGGAGGGCCAAGAGGTGAGGACAGGCCATGCTCAGCAACAGAGAAGGCGGCCTCCATGCAGTGCCTGCAGATGAGCAGGTACTCAGTCTCTCCAGGTCACGAGGAGGAAACAAGCAACCAGGAGGCAGCAAGGACTCACCCTATGAGAGGTGGGGACTTGTCAGTGGATACAGAGATCAGACTCAAAAACCTTCTTCCTCTAAAACCCAGCTCTGTGGGGTGCAGTGGCCCGCCCCTGCAATCCCAGCAACTCAGGAGGATGAGGCAGGAGGATCGCGAGTTCAAAGCCAGCCTCAACAACTTAGTGAGGCTCTAAGGAACTTTAATGAGATGAAAGACCCTGTCTCAAAATTAAAAATAAAAACTGCTGGGGATGTGGCTCAGTGGTTAAGTGCCCTGGGTTCAATCCACAGTATTAAAAAATAAGGGCTGGGGCTGTAGCTCAGCAGCAGACCGCCAGCCTAGCACTGGGTTCAATCCTCGGCACGACATAAAAAATAAAACAAATAAAATAAAGGCATTCTGTCCATCTACAACTACAAAACAAAATATTTTTTAATAAAATAAAATAAACCCTGCATGGCAGGTCTCCGCGCCTGTTCTCGAGGGGAATGACCAACCAACCACTGCAGGCTACGGCCCTTATGGTTCATCCCCTAGAGAGCCATCCCCAGAGCCCACGCAGAACACAGCAGAGAGCAGCAGGGAGGCGCCAGTCACTTCCCAGAGTGCCCTGGGCACCTCCCCACGGTGGCTGATCCCGACTCTCTGTGCCTGAACTGTCTGTCATCCTCGCTCACCCACTCCTCTGCAGTCCTGGCTCAAGCATGCTAGGTGGGTACGCACCACGGAAATACATCCCAGCCCTTCTTATTCTGACTCAGAGACAAACAAGGCCCTTTGAGGCCCAGGCTGGCCTCAAACTGCTCTTCCTGCCTC